>NC_088841.1:24218419-24818419 GCF_904066995.2 Poecilia reticulata
CACGTTAGATAAAGTGACCTTAGTTCAGGGTAACGTTAGCGGCGTCACCTGTAAAAACAAGCCGTTAACAGCGACACCTACCTCCACCAACTGTTGGGCTTGCTCCACTTTCTCCACAAACAAGACGACAGCTCCACTTATGCGAGCTGCCGACTTGATGGACCCATGTCCAATCGCCTTTCCCACAGCCAAACAAACTTCCTCCACGTTACACGGAGAACCGGCGCCCACCTTGACGCCGTTCTTCTGTGTCAGCGTGGAGAAAGCCCCACCACCAACCACCACGGCGTCTGACGACGCCGGCCAGCCAGGCACGCCTGACGGCCACACCCAAACCTAAACAAAAACCCCTAAAAACGTGACAAAACTAACACAAAATCACAACTAAACAATTAACATAAACACCAAGTGAAAAACAGAAAGAAAAAACACAAAGATAGAAGTTAAACACTCGCTCTCTCTTTCGCTCTTCTTCGGCTCTCCACTCACCTTCCTCTTACACGAAGAAGAAAAGAGGAGAAGAAGAAGAGGAGAAGAAGAGAAGAAGAGAAGAGGAGAAGAAAAGAAGAGAAGAGGAGGAGAAGAGGAGATGAAGAAGAGAAGAGGAGAAGAAGAAGAGAAGAAGAAGAAGAGAAGAAGAAGAAGAGATGAAGAAGAGAAGAGGAGAAGAAGAGAAGAAGAACAGAAGAGCAATAGAAGGCTGATTGCCAAAACAACCAGGTCTGGATCAACTGACCCAAACAATGGAGATCTGATGGAGCTGGGGGTCAAAGGTCACACATCTATTCTTCTAGTAATTTCTGTCCATCTGTCCATCCATCCATCCAACTGTCATCCATCCATCCATCCAACTGTCATCCATCCATCATCCATCCATCCAACTGTCATCCATCCATCCAACTGTCATCCATCCATCATCCATCCATCCAACTGTCATCCATCCATCCAACTGTCATCCATCCAACTATCATCCATCCAACTATCATCCATCCATCCATCATCCATCCAACTGTCATCCATCCAACTATCATCCATCCATCCATCATCCATCCAACTATCATCCATCCATCCATCATCCATCCAACTATCATCCATCCATCCATCATCCATCCAACTATCATCCATCCATCCATCAACCATCCAATTATCATACATCCATCCATCCATCCATCCAACTATCATCCATCAATCCATCATCCATCCATCATCCATCCAACTATCATCCATCCATCATCCATCCAACGGTCATCCATCCATCCATATATCTATCCATCCATCATCCATCCATTATCCATCCATCATCCATCCAACTGTCATCCATCCAACTATCATCCATTCATCATCCATCCAACTATCATCCATCCATCATCCATCCAACTATCATCCATCCATCATCCATCCATTATCCATCCATCACCCATCCAACTATCATCCATCCATCATCCATCCATCCATCCATCCAACTATCATCCATCCATCATCCATCCAACTGTCATCCATCCATCATCCATCCATCCAACTGTCATCCATCCATCCAACTGTCATCCATCTATCCATCCGTCCGTCCGTCCGTCCATCCATCCATCCATCCATCCATCCATCCATCCATCCAACTGTCATCCATCCATCATCCATCCATCCAACTGTCATCCATCCATCCAACTGTCATCCATCCATCATCCATCCATCCAACTGTAATCCATCCATCCAACTGTCATCCATCCAACTATCATCCATCCATCATCCATCCAACTATCATCCATCCATCCATCATCCATCCAACTATCATCCATCCATCATCCATCCAACTGTCATACATCCATCATTCATCCATCCATCCATCCAATTATCATCCATCCATCCATCCATCCATCCAACTATCATCCATCAATCCATCATCCATCCATCATCCATCCAACTATCATCCATCCATCATCCATCCAACGGTCATCCATCCATCCATATATCTATTCATCCATCATCCATCCATTATCCATCCATCACCCATCCAACTATCATCCATCCATTATCCATCCATCATCCATCCAACTGTCATCCATCCAACTATCATCCATTCATCATCCATCCAACTATCATCCATCCATCATCCATCCATTATCCATCCATCACCCATCCAACTATCATCCATCCATCATCCATCCATCCATCCATCCATCCATCCATCCAACTATCATCCATCCATCATCCATCCAACTGTCATCCATCTATCCATCCGTCCGTCCGTCCGTCCGTCCGTCCGTCCGTCCGTCCGTCCGTCCGTCCATCCATCCATCCATCCATCCATCCCTTTGCCTGATAAATCATGGCTTCCTGAAACGTTTCCTCTATATCCTCTAATATTCCTGTTACTGATTCTTAGTGGGTCGTTTCCAGTTGAGTTCCTTTCAGTGAAACTTAGTTTTTTTCCTTTGACATGGTTACAGTAACCAGGCTCCTTGTTGCTCCTTGTTGCTCCTTGTTGCTCATTGTTGCTCCTTGTTGCTCATTGTTGCTCTTTGCTGCTGCTAAATGCTGGTTACCTTAAGTTCTCACTGCCACGTCCCTCTGAAGCCCTCAGTAATCCCTCTGACTCCGTCCACAGTGAGACAGGAGTTCAGTCCCACTGACTGTCTTTCCTTCATCACCTTCTACTGAGGAGCTTGTAATGAAAACCCCTTGAAGCTTTTAAAAACTTCTGATAAACTGTTTTATCTGTCATAATTAGCTAATTACTTTGGGGTGATGACTCTCTCTGGGTTTTGGAGTATGACTGAGCCAGCAGGGATCTGGCAGCTGAGATGACCCTTATGAACCGGTCAACCCTGAATTTATAAATTGGATGCACATTTTACAACATCCTGAGGGACCCGAAGGCTGCATCATGCTTAGTTTGCTGTAGCTGTAGCCAAACTGTTTGCATACAAAGTTCTGCTCATAAAGGAAAACCATCAACCTGGGGTTTATTTCACACCAGATAATCTGGTAGATTTGGTTCAATTGCAACATTTGTTACATTTTCAGCAGCTGCACTTGAGCCAAACCCACCAAACTGTTTGGAAAACCTGTTCCCCTCCTCGCCTGTGGGGGCGCTGCACCAAGAACCACTCAGGGAAACTGCACAAAACCTCTAAAGAAGACACTGAGCGCAACCTTCTTCTTCATGAAATGTAAGCAAAGATGAAGTAGAACCAAGACCCGGGGTGGATTAAAGGTTCGCTTTAATCCAACTCCAGTTCGTTTGTGGAGGTTTGAATTCATTGAACCAAAAAAGCAAACTTTGGTCCACCTACAGACCTAGTCCAGGGAAAATAAAAGATGTTCCTGGATTGGCAGCTTTACAAATGCCAGCCAAGTAGCTTAATGCTTTGATATTCTAGCTTCCTGAGCTTAAGATTAATTCACACCAGCCCTGTTTGGTCCACTTCAATCAAAATCTGGTTCACTTGTCTAGAAAGTCCGGTTTGTTTGAGGGAGTGTGAATCTAACTTGGGTCCTGTTACAAACCTTCATCTGAAGTGAACTCTGGTGCAGTTTGAATGCATATGTGAACACCAAGTGGACCAGAGGCTGCTCCAAAAGCAGGAAGTGGAATTCTGGGTAAATACAACCCCCAAAAAACATGCTAAGTAGCATTAGCAAAAAGAAATGGCATTTTTAACCCGAGAAATAGTACCTCCGCTAAATCTGACACTACTCCATTTTTGTTTGCAATTTGTGAAGAAGGCAGTTGTCTTCTTCTGAGGTTTTCTTGTTGGTTCTAGGTGCAGCGCCCCCACAGGCAAGGAGGGGAACAGGTTTGCTCTTGTTTGACTCAGACTAGTGTGAAACAGAACCACAGCAGCTGAAAATGTAACAAACATTGCATCTTTGGTCTATCAGTGATAAAACCAACCTGAGTCCCTCTAACTCAAACATTGCAGTGATTTAACCGTCGTGTTCAGATATGTTTAAGTTGCTCCAAAGATCTCAGGAAGTCGTGTTTATTTTCGGGCTTCTTGGCAGCTCCATCAGCGCCCGACGTCGTTCTGCTCCTGATTCGTTTTCAGATTCCCATCAGCTTGGATCCCGTTGTTTCACAGTCGGCTGCTTTATGTTTTTAAGCAGACACCAGAAAGACGCCCTCAGGAGTTTCTGCTGTTTGCTGAGACTTCCTCCTTCCTATAAATCTTTTATGTCTCACTGATTTTTATGTTTATGTTCTGATTGGATACGGTGGGACTTTAATGGGGGAGTTTTTATTTTATTTTATGGTACGCGCAGCTTGGTGGGAGTGAAAGAATGTGGTTGTGTTTATTCTAAATTCATCCCCCTCCACAGTTATTAGCAGATCTAATAAAGATGTGAACAAAAGCCTTGAAATTTGCCAATAAGCTACTTTTCCCTGTAACAGTAACCAGTGGAGATTTCTTTACCTCCTTACTGCTTGTGACGCCATCTTGGCTTCTCATCCAAACTCGTTTGTTTTAAAGGTTTTCTTGACTATAAATATGAGTAAAATTAAGTAAGAAGCTATTTTCCTGTTGCTAGTTTTTACTACATATAGATTATAGAGTTTACAGACTCTAGGACCAGCGGTGAAAGTAGTTTAAAATTTTTGGGGGTATTATGACAAAAAATACATAAATGAATGAATAAAAATTATATATATATATCTCTATATATAGATATACACTGCTCAAAAAAATAAAGGGAACACTTAAACAACACAATATAACTCCAAGTAAATCAAACTTCTGTGAAATCAAACTGTCCACTTAGGAAGCAACACTGATTGACAACGGGGACCCTCGTCAGGTCAATCAGTGTTGCTTCCTAAGTGGACAGTTTGATTTCACAGAAGTTTGATTTACTTGGAGTTATATTGTGTTGTTTAAGTGTTCCCTTTATTTTTTTTGAGCAGTGTATATAGATATATTTATCCATTACCTAAATCGCTCTTCTGCTTTTGTTTCCTATGTTTGGTAAAATAGTCACAGCATTAAATTGTCTGTGAAAATTAATCAAAATAAATATAATAAGTCACAGACTGTTCCTAGCACTGTGCAACGATTAATACATGAATAATCCTAATGAATTAATAGTAATTAAAAATATTAGTGGATCAAAGGCTTCAGAACATTTATACCACAGCAGGTATGGAAAACCACAAAAGCAAAAATTAAATCATATACAAATCTATTAATCTCTTCATGTTAAATAAATAAAAAGTATAACGTTTTATTTAAATATTTATGTCACTTGAGTCATGCAGATCTGATCTGATCATTTCCATAGCAACGATCAGAAGCAATGTGTTGGCCAGAAGTCCAGTGAGCTCACTGATGAGGTCATAGATGACATCATGCACATCACAGTAGATCAAAGAAGTTCTAATGCTTGAATACTGGAATCTCTAAGCATCAGTCAGGATCCAGACATTTCTTGGAGTTTCAAATTTGTGTAAAGCAACCATGTTCAGTTTTGCGACATCGCTTGTTCCCCTGATTTTCCCGGTTGGTTGGGGCATCGGATATGCCGTGACGACTGGGATGAAGAAAGTGTGCGATCGTTTCTTCCCAGGGAAGGATTCCAACGAAGGACACGATCAGGATGAAGAGGACGATCCGTTTTGGAAAGGATTTCCATCAACTTCCGAAGAACAAACCGACCCGGCTGGGGAGGTTTGTTCTCAAAAGGCGATGGATGTTGGGACCTCGGACTCCATCTCGTCCTCTGTACGAGACGGTACAGAGGACGACAGTACTGTCTCTGGACAAACCGACCCGGCTGGGGAGGTTTGTTCAGAGACGATGGTACAGCGTGAGGGTGAGACTGCAGTCGCAGAAAAATCTAACCCGGCTGGGGAAGATTTGTCTGCGGCTGATCTCGCAACCGAAGCTGTGGCTGAAGTGACGGCCAAAGCTTTGGTTTCGCTGGTCCCATCCATTCAGGAGAGTCCTCTGAAGGCCACTTTCTCAGGGTCCTTTGAATCACAACGTTCCCCGGATGGGGAACGTTTGTCCTGTGCTCATTTGTCTGAAAAACCGTCTGTGAATGTAAAGATTTCCGTTGATGTCGAGGTTTCCTGTTCCCCTAATGTTAATTCAGTAGACTGCGTTGGGTCGGATCTGCCAGATGTAGGGACGACATCTGAGGGACCAGGACAAGCGGAGGAGAACTTCAAGTTCTCCGATGAGCTCCAGAACAGCTGGGTGAACGCAGCGTTCCAGAGCGTCCTAAACCTGAGCGTCACCAAGCGGTGTCTCGCTAAGGAAAGGATTTTTCTGGAGGCATCGTCCATCCCCTGCTGTGGGAGTCTCCTCCTCTCTGCTGTCCATCAGCCCGGCAAACATTTTAGTCAACAAGACCTTTCCCCAGTTCTGATGGAGCTGAGGGAGAAGAAGCTGCCGTCGGATGTGGGAAAGGACTACGACACAAAAAGTTTGCTGGAGTCTGTGCTGGTCTGGCTGGATTCGTTTGGCGGCGACACAGATAGAGAGTTGTACGACAACGACTCCTGCACTAACTGTGGAGCCACTTCCCTCAGGCGGCTGAACGACGGCGCCCTCATTGCCCTTCCACCAGTGTTATTTTCAACCAGTATGCCTATACTGCTTGAATACTGGTTGGATTTGGCGTGCAAACGCCGTTGTTCAGGCTGCGGGTCACCCTGGCAGAAAAAACATTGCCTGACCGATAACAAGGTCCTGGTATTTTTTCTGCACAGGTTTACCAGGGAATACCAAACAAAAGCCACCCAGACCATCGATGTCCCTGCAGAATGTGGGACGGAGACGTACCACCTGTCCTCCGTCATCTGTGCCGATCCTAAGCTGACAGACGTCTACTGTTACTTAATGAAGGGAGAACGAACCGTGAAGGCAGACAAGGAGCATGTCTTCACTGCAGACAGCGACTGCAGTGAAGACATGTCCAACAACGGATTCATTTACATTTACGAGAAGAGATGATCAGACACCAGAGGACAAAAGGTAAAAAGATTCGACAGGTTTCCTGTTAGCAGGTTTCTCTCCGGGCGCTCCGGCTTCCTGCCACAGTCTGAAATCTCCACTGAAATGATCCAGTAGGCAGAGGTCCGATCGATCGATCGATAGATAGACAGACAGATCGACAGACAGATCTATAGATAGATCTATAGACAGATAGATAGATCTATAGATAGATAGATCTATAGATAGATAGATAGATAGATAGATATAGATAGATAGACAGATCAATAGATCAACAGATCTATAGATAGATCTATAGATAGATAGATATCTATAGATGGATAGATCTATAGATAGATACAGATAGACAGATCTATAGATAGATAGATCTATATAGAGACAGATAGACAGATATATAGATAGATATCTATTGATAGATAGAGAGATAGATCTACAGAAAGATCTATAGATAGATAGATAGATAGATAGATAGATAGATAGATAGATAGATAGATAGATAGATAGATAGATAGATAGATAGATCTACAGAAAGATCTAGATAGATAGATAGATAGATAGATAGATAGATAGATAGATAGAAAGATCTACAGAAAGATCTATAGATAGATAGAAAGATCTACAGAAAGATCTACAGAAAGATCTATAGATAGATAGATAGATAGATAGATAGATAGATAGATAGATAGATAGATAGATAGATAGATAGATAGATAGATAGATAGATAGATAGACAGAAAGATCTATAGATAGATAGAAAGATCTACAGAAAGATCTACAGAAAGATCTATAGATAGATAGATAGATAGATAGATAGATAGATAGATAGATAGATAGATAGATAGATAGATAGATAGATAGATAGATAGATAGATCTACAGAAAGATCTATAGATAGATAGAAAGATCTACAGAAAGATCTATAGATAGATAGATAGATAGATAGATAGATAGATAGATAGATAGATAGATAGATAGATAGATAGATAGATAGATAGATAGATAGATAGATAGATAGATAGATAGATAGATAGATAGAAAGATCTATAGATAGATAGAAAGATCTACAGAAAGATCTATAGATAGATAGATAGATAGATAGATAGATAGATAGATAGATAGATAGATAGATAGATAGATAGATAGATAGATAGATAGATAGATAGATAGATAGATAGATAGATAGATAGATAGATAGATAGATAGATAGATAGATAGAGAGATAGATAGATAGATAGATAGAAAGATCTATAGATAGATAGAAAGATCTACAGAAAGATCTATAGATAGATAGATAGATAGATAGATAGATAGATAGATAGATAGATAGATAGATAGATAGATAGATAGATAGATAGATAGATAGATAGATAGATAGATAGATAGATAGATAGATAGATAGATAGATAGATAGATAGATAGATAGATGGATCTATAGATGGATGGATGGATGGAATCTACAACTAGACACATATGGAGGACCAAATCTGACATAATAAGAAATAAAAAATAAATATGTAAACAAAAGAATATATATATATATATAAATCACTCAAATTTTATTTGTATAGCACACTTCAGCAGCAAGGCATTTCAAAGTGCTTTACATAGTTAAAATAAAAATAAAAACAGTTAAACAGTGAGAAAGAAAGACTTTTTAAAAAGATAAAACATTAAAACCCCTTTAGGACTTCAGTTAAACGTCGATTAACTGGGATTCTAACCCTCAGGGACTTTAGTCAAAAACACCGTTTGACAAGGACTCCAACCTCTAGGTTTTTAGTTCAACGCCGTCAACTGGGACTCTAAACCCTGTAGAAATTTAGACGTTGTTTAACTGGGACGTTTTCCTGGGGGGCTTTACATCATTAAAACGTAAACAGTGAGAAAGAGAATTAAAAAGAAATTAAAAAGTAAAGATAAAAACATTAAAGAGATTTTTAAAAAAGAAAAAGATTAAAAAGGTAAAAACATCAAAGACATCAAAACCCGCACTCTAACCCTAATTTAGTCATAAGCAACTCTAAGCTGGTGTGTTTTTGTTGAGATTTAAAGGCACTCAGTGTTTCAGCTGTTTTACAGTTTTCTGGAAGTTTGTTCCAGATTTGTGGTGCATAGAAGCTGAATGATGCTTCTCCTCGTTTGGTTCTGGGGATGTAGAGCAGAACCAGAACCAGAAGATCTGAGGGGTGTAGGCGGTTGGTACAGCAATAACAGATCTTTAATGTATTGTGGTGCTGAACCGTTCAGTGATTTATAAACTAACATCAGTATTTTAAAGTCTATTCTCTGAGCTACAGGGAGCCAGTGGAGGAACTTTAAAACTGGTGTTATGTCTCCATCTCCATATATATATATGGAGACAAACTGGTGTTATGTCTCCATATATATATATATATATATATATATATATATATATATATATATATATATATATATATATATATATATATATATATATATATATATAAATACTGCTCAAAAAAATAAAGGGAACATTTAAACAACACAATATAACTCCAAGTAAATCAAACTTGTGTGAAATCAAACTGTTTTCCATGTCTGGCATATAACCATTAATTTTAGCTTTTAAACTGGTTATATTGATCCTGTGTCCAGACAGAGGGATAATCAGTAGCCCAGCATCATGACCTGTTTGTTCTGAAGATCCTGCAGCTTCCACTTCTCTTCCTAACATGGCGCCTCCTCACCCCGACTCTCATACTGATAGGAGGAACCACAGAGCTGTTAGGTTAAAGCTCATCTTCTGAAGTTGGGATATTTTTCCTCCAACAGGTTCCAGAGGAATCACCTCAAACCAGATGTTGGACTGGATTTTATTTCACTGTTATTTGTGAATGTTAGAGCCTCATTTTCAACAGTGGAGCTATAAAGGTTGAAAAAGGCTATCATTTTGGAGAAAATCTCAACAACATCAATATTTCCACAAAATAAGAGGCAAAAAAAAAAATTGTTTGATAAAGGAAAAGCCTCTCAGACTCTGAGCCCGACAGCACCAAACTATTTTTTTATATTAGACAATTAATTTAATTACACACAATTATCGCGGTAGAAGCCATTTGTTTGAAACATATTTACCGTGTTTGATGTTTGTTAAACATATTTACCGTGTTTGATGTTTGTTGTAAATGACGTATATTCACAAAGAACGAGGTAATTAGTCCAAGTTTGTCGTTTATTGAATGTTCAGAAACTACAGCGGCTGTGATGAGCCAAGACAAAGGTAAAACAACCTGAACAGGTGATCAACTCTAAACCACTCGCACATTTTTATTCTCCGTCTCTCTCTGTCATTTAGGCACACCCGTTGCCATGGCAACCTCCTGCGCTCCACAAGCCGACCAGAGATTATGTTAAAAACGTTCAGTCCATTATGATATTAGGTTTGCAGGCTTGATATTTATTTTGCGATCATTAATAAGCCTCTCATGAACACAGAGGTGGTTGATGAGTTAATTTTAAACTCCTGCTCTGCTCGTTATTTTGGTAATGGAATCGAAACGCACAGAATTGCGCAACACCTTGTTGAAACAATAATCACTGAGATTATTATTGTTGTTGGGTCATTAATTTGAACACGTTATGTTGATTTTTTTATTTGTTCTTTAATAAAGTTAGGAACGTTTTGATAAGGACCCAGAGGAGGACGTTCTGCTCTCAGCCTCCTGACGCCGTTCAGTTTGTCACCTCATGCTGAGATCGACTCAAAACCCTCAGCGATCGACGTGTTGCAGCCCTGCTCTACAGCACGAACAGTTCAGAAACAATATGGAATGGGAAAAAAGTTATTTATTAACTGATTAAGTCGTGTTTTAGATTGTTCTTGAAAAACGAATCAGTCACGGCTGATTAGTGGGTGAACTCACTGCTGCACAGTGAACCCACTGATTTTATACAGCAGACAGCCGCTCCCCTCTCTTGCAGGTACTGCGTACCCTAAATCTTTTAGGGGTACGCAGTACCCCGCTAAATCTTTTAGGGGTACGCAGTACCCTGCCGTACCCCCCTACTTTCACCCCTGTCTAAGACCAACTGTTTTCATCGGACGCAGCTGTCTTCTGTTTGACCTTTGACTCTAAGACTTTTACCGTTTGCTTCCTCTGTTTTCAGTCAGATTACTCTGACCAGAAACAGATAATCTGTAAACCAGAAACGGATAGAAATGTTTGGCAGCTAGTACCAAAAACATTTAAGTATTTTTTGTTTGTTTTTCTTGTTGCTCTATATTTATTTTACTTATTTTTTGGGAACTGAGCCAAACTGCAGGGAGTGACAGTGACGATAAAAACATAAAATTACCAGAATTAACAGTGGCAGTAAATAAGTCTATGTTTTAACAATGTTGATTTAAAATGTGGGGTGAAATTAGTTATATTGGTGCTAAAATCTTCCTAGATTGTTGGGTTGCAGGTTTATTAGCCAGGATTTATTAGCATGTTGCTAGCTTTCAAGTTAGCTAGTTAGCTGTCCAGGGTAGTAACTTTTCAGGAAGCTAGTAAGCTAGCTAAGTTTTCATCAACACATTGGATATATTGCTGAATTTCTGTAAGAAGCTGTAATTAGCTAGCTAGTTTGCTTTTAAGATATATAGCAAGTCAGGATCATAGCTATTACTAGCTACAATCATCTGCTAGCTGCTAAGCTAGCACAGTTCTTTGCAGGCTGTTTTCTCTTTTACTCATTAATTTCTTATCTATTCATATTTTTGTAGCTCCAAGCCCAGAGCTAATTTTCATAATATAATAAGAAATCTCAGTTTTTATGTAATTTATTTATAAATTATCTCCTTAAAACTTTATATTTATTCGTGTTTTAGCTGATTGTGATTGTTGTGCAGATTTTATTTTTTCAGAAAAACATTCAATAAAATCAACAGTTATGATGTAAAAATACAAAATGTGTTATTTCTTAGGAAACACTCTGTAGCAGTTTGTCTTATTCTCTTTTGTCTTTCTGACTTTTTCCAAAAGTAATGCTTTATAAAGTGATAAACAAAAATTAGCTTTGCCCCAGTTTGTAATGAGAGAAAAACAAATGTAAATGCTCCATATTAAGCCCAATTAACTGCACCATTAACCATTATGTTTGTTCATTTTGCTATAAACAACATTCAATAAAGAATCGAGCGGAAACACTCGAGCTGTACGTAGTTCCGTCTTTATGACTCGCTCCATGAATGAATTAGCATCTAAACTGCAGGGATTTTACAGCCTTTTCCTCAGCGAGTCCAGGTTCTGCCGCTCTGCTGGGCTGGCATCGGTTCCTGTGATCCATCATCTCGCAGAGTCACCTCCGCCTCACGCTTCTCCACAGGCTGCTGCTAATTAGGAGAAGCACAGAGACGTAGCGACGCAGCTCCGGTCTGATGAAGAGACATCCAGAAGCAGAAACGCTTCGGGTTTAATTCACTGCTTAAAAAGTTCTCAGAAAATCTCAGGTTTTCTTTATGTTTAAGATGAAATGTTAATCATCTGTGGGACTTTTTCTGTATCGGCCACACCGGACGGTTCTGTATGGAAGCCAATTTCCGCCATGCAAAAAAAAAAAAAAAAGATGAACAGGAAGTCATAATTTCGACTTTCAAAGTCATAATTATGAGATTTAAAGTCATAATTTCGACTTTCAAAGTCATAATTATGACTTCCTGTTTATCTTTTTTTTGTTACATTGCGGTAATGGGCTTCCATAGTTCTGGGAACTAATTTCTCATAATCTTTGGGGTTTCCAGTTGAAGTATAAGAATCTCTTCCTGGAATATTTGGTTCATTTCAAACTTGTTCTCTGTTTTGGTGTCCAAATAAGTGGAAGTTGGACTCATTTTTATCTAACTTTTACATCATTGACGTGAGATGTGTTGTAATCCTGCAGCAGAAGAAGACAGAGGAGTTAAATCCAGACGTAAATAAAGGCCAACAATTAAAATGATTGTAAACTAACAAGACGTTTCACTGACCTGACGAGAAATGGCTTCTGTTTTTATCAGACAGAAGAGAAATACCAGAAAATCTAAAATTTGATGCTACTCCGTTTTTATTTACATTTCATGAAGAAGGACTTGGTTGTTTCCATGTTGTTTCCTTCAGAGGTTTTTTGTGCGGCGCCCCCACAGGCGAGGAGGGGAAATGAAAATGAAACAAATGTTTAAATTTTGGGACTAGCACTAGATTTTACTTTTACATTAGAAGATTTTTTATGTAATTGCTTTGCTAAAAAAAAACAAACTATGTTGATCATTATTGGTTTGTAAAAGCCATAAAAAGGATAAAACGTATCAATACGTTATTTAGACACTATATCACCAACAATTTAACAGATAATTTTGTTAATTTTTCAGGTTTCATTGAAGATGGGAACTGATTTTCACCCCGGCCCGTTCCAACATATCTCACATTCCAGTGTCAGCAGCCCTCAGTCTCAGTGATTCTAAGCAGCTCCGGCTCCGCGGGTCACGGACTTTACTTACCTACACGTCACTGTGAAAAGATGGACGCCGCGCAGAACCCCGTTAAAAACCCCGAGGTGTGCGTTTCTCCACATTTACTCAGGCTCAGGTTTTTCTGTGACTTTGTGTATTTGTCTTCTCTGAGGTCACGTATACAAAGGAGCTGAACTGGTTGCCACACACAGACCCAGAGCAGATCGAACGGGGGAACGTCGGACCTCCCACGTCTCCGAGAGCCGACCTGTCATCATGCATCTTCCTCACACCCCGACTCCTATTTCACCTTCGTTTGAGTGTTTTTCAACACTTTTCCAAACCTTTTTATTACTCCTTCTTCTGAAGGTGAGCGTCCGGATGCCGTTTGGAGGAATACACACGACTCCTCTGGGAGAAACCGTAACATTTCCTCTTGTGTGAGAACTGGATTCATGCGAGAAAAAGGGAAATCGGCGACTCTTCGGTTGGTTTCTGACGCATCGTTTATTTCAATAACACCGGCCTACATGTGCGCTTCTCTCTGGACGCCAGCAGAGCGGAGCTTTTAGTCTGTTAAGTGACTGTAACCGCCTCCAGCTGGGCTGCACAGACCCGAACAGTCGCACAGCGGATGGAGAAGTGGAGGGAAAATGATAAATGCTCCTTCAAATCAGAAACAGGCAGAGAAAAAAAACACTTTTTCAAAGCAATATCTTCAAGTACATGTATACAGACACACTCTGTAGAAAAGGCCAAAAGGAAAGGGAAAAGGTTGATGGAAAGTTGAGTGGAAGGAAAAAAATGGTAGAAAAAAGTGAAAAAGAAAGAAAGAAAGGATTGTGAATCAAGTTTTATTTTTATTTTTCTCAGTGATCCAAAGCTTCCTTTATTTATTACATGTTATTTATAATAAGTTGTATTATAATGAAAAGTTGAGTGGAAGGAAAAACTGTTAACTGCAATTCTGTTTCATAAATTCTTCAGTATTTGTATTTTTTCCTAATATTTATGGGGAAAATTAATTATTAATCAGTTATTTGGAACTGGAAATGAACCAAAACTAAAATTCATAAAGAGTTTATCATTCATATATTTCATGATATATTTATGTAATTTTGTCTCTTTTGGCCTTCCTTACACCTCAGGTTTCAGATAACTGTGATTCTGAAAATCATTTTGTGACCCTCGATTTCATACCTGACGACCCTCTGGGGGTCCCTGCCCCTCATGTTGGGAAGCCCTGATTTGAACGGTTCCCTCTAACCAAACAGCGGCGCTGAAACATCAGATCAGGTCGAATTAATCAGCTTTTGTCGACTCGACCCGCCTCTGTGATGAGTAAACTCAAAGTGAATCATACTCTACGTGTGTGTGTGTGTGTGTGTGTGTGTGTGTGTGTGTTTTGTTCTGGCAGACTGTAATTGATAACGACTCCATTGTCTCGGCCAACACAGTCGTCTGAGAGGCGTAAATGAAGCAGGACAGGCTCGTTGGCCGGGAGATGAGGTGATTATCGCTCATGGATTAGTCCTGCCTGCCTGGGTGAGGTGGAGCAGCGCCGTCAGGCTGCCTGCTGCGCTGCGTGTGTGTGATGAGTCTTACATTGCGCTAACACATAGGTGAACCCGGTGACCCCAGGTGTTTGTCACTCAGGTGTTCGGTGCTGCAGCTGCTGCCTTTTGGCTCCGCGCCGTTTCCACGTGTTCGTTGTTTGTCATGGTTTTCAAAGTCTTGAGCTTCCACTCTGAAGGCTTCTTTTCCTCTTCAGAATGTGCATCCAGGAAGTACAAGGGTTTTTTTTTGCCCCAATGAAAAATATCTGAAAAGTGTGGCATGCATTTTGATTTAAAGGGGCAGTATCGTGTAAAATCGACTAATTTTAGTTTTACATCATGTTATGATGTTTCTCCCTAATAAAAAACCAACCTGGTGTGTTGCTTTGATTCTTTCATGCATGTTTGAGAAATCCCTGAATCTCCATGGCAACCGTTCAGCCTGGGTGGACGTAGCCCCGCCTTCAATGACGAAGCTCCTCCCCTGAGCTGCAGGTTCCAAACTTCAGAGCTGAAGGTTTGTTGGATTCATCAGACCAGAGAACATTTGTCCTCTTCAATAAAGCAAATGGTTGATTTTCCCACCTGAGCTGTTAATCTCTGCAGCTCCTCCAGAGTTATCATGGGCCTCTTGTAAACTCCTAGGATAAACGATAATCATAATTTTATAGCAGTGAAACAGTTATAGTTTCTATATTAACAAGTTAAAATGAGTGAAAACTTGAACAAAATAAATTCAAATCTATTTGAATCTGTTGATCATGAATTTTTGTTAATAATTTTCCGGGTTAGAAATCGCTAACTGTGCGAATCGTAAAGTTGTAATCATAACCATTAGTTCAGCTAACATTTAACAGAAGCTAATGCTAAAGCGCTACACTGAGGCAGTCTTTAGTAAAAGCCAGTTTTAAACAAATTCAAACATATTTTATTGAAATGTTACAGCTCATTAATTCAGATACATAGTGATGGCTGTTGGCAGGAAAGATCTCCTGTAGCAGTCTGTGTTACGGTGAACTTGAAGAAGCCTCTGACTGATGCTCTGCCTTCCCAAGACAGTGTCACGAAATAAGAATATTGAGTGGGAGCTAAAGCTAAATCACTGACTTGGTATTTAGCAAAACCAAATTCCAAAGTGTGATACGGTGTTTAGCAGAAGCTAATGCTAAAGACAAATAATCATTCTATTCCATTCACTCTGATGTTTCTATTTTCATAACAGATACAGGAAAATTAGCCTCTGCTCTGAAAATGTTCAAATATTTAATATCGCATTAATTGACGATATTAAAAGCAACTAAAACGATTCAGGCGATGCATATTTAGTTAGCAGAGGATGCTAATGTCCATGTAGCAGGAGAACTAGCTGGGTTGCAGATCTGTTTCATCTCCGTGTTGCATTTCCCATCTGCTTTGCTGCTGTGCAACAGAAGCTGAGAAAGCGTCAGTTTCCAAACAAATCGTTTAGAAACGTGGCGTCGGCTGGAGGCGGCAGATGGAGGGGGGAGGCTGACGCAGGTTGTCACCGATAATAAAATCCTCTCCTGATTCCTGGTTCCTCCTTTTGGGAACAACGAGATTCACTGGATTCTACCGGAACGCTGAGAAATTACTGCACGACTTTTCATCTGTCCTTATGATCAGGCATGATGTGCTGCTCCACACCTGCTAGCTTCATAAAAAGCAACAGAGCTAAATTTTTAGTTTGTAGTTTTACTATTTACTAAGCTAGCTGGATTAGTTTGTAAACTAAACAATTTGGTCAGATCTACATATTTACCTTGCTAACCTATTTAGCTACTAACTGAACCAAGCTTGGGGCTAAATATTAAGCTTGATGCTAAATATTTAGCAATAAAACTAAATAAATAGTTTGGTTTATCTATTTTACTATTTACTGAGCTAGAGCTAGCAGGTTTAGGTTTTAGACTATATTTTTAGTTCAGATCTAAATATTCAGCTTGCTGATTTGATATTTAGCTACTAATTAAACTGTTTGGATCTAAATATTTAGCTCCAAACTATATATTTAGTTTGCTTATTTACTATTTACTAAAATAGCAAGTTTAGTTTGAAAGGTAAATATTTAGTTCTGAACTAAATGTTTAACTTGCTAACTTAATATTTCTAGTTTGAAGCTAAATATTAAGTGCAAAGCCAAATGTTTTGCTCTAAACTAAATATTCAGTTTGTTATTTCACTATTATCCTAATTTATAAAATTAGTTTAGATTTTGTTTGCCAGCTATTTCATTTGCTAACTGCATGTGATTTTGATTGGCTTTGATTTCCGACTCCCTGATGTTGAAATCTGCAAAAAAAGTTTGTATTTTATTGTTTTTAATGGTGTGAAGATGTTTTTTCATGAATTACTTGAAAGATAAAGAAAACAGTGTAAAGTTTTTGACACGTTTTAGGTGTTTTACATGAGAAACTGCATTCATGAAGTAAAAAATATATATATTTGTGTTTTTCTTGAGGAAAAAATATTTATTTTTTAAATCTAGCATTTTTGGGGATAGAAAATGTATCAGCATCTCTTATATGAGTGGAGGACTGAAACTAATGATTCAATTTATTAAAAAAATAGAGAAAACATCAGGAAAGACAACAACTTCTGTAAAACTGCATTTCAGGGATTCAAAAAACAAAAAATAAAATTTTTGATGCAAGGTGAGGACTGTAGTTAGTCATGACATTCATAAAATTTAAATAAATATGTAGACTACAGGTTATTAGAAAAGGATTTTTTTTAATGGGTTCTCAATAAATGTTCAGTTTAAGAAGGCTTTCCTACTTTGACCACAGTGGGGCGCTGTGGGTCAGAAGCCATCAGTTCAACATGAGTTTTTATGCAGAAATCCAAATAAAATCAAGTTTAAATCACCATAAAAGTAAATAGCAGATCTTTTATGATGCATCTGGAGCGGAGTTGTTTTTACACACTCAGGGTTTTACTGAGTTTTGACCAAACGGATATCGAACCTCCAGACGAAGCGATGCGGTCCGCGGGAAGCGGCCGGGATCAGGGAGCAGGTCTGGGAATGCAGCAGCAGAGCAGCTTGTTGCTTCAGTAAGTCAAGCTGCTGCCATTCAAACATCCCAGAGCCAATGAGAAGCAGCGCAGCTCCAAACTCCACGCTGTAAGAAATGTCTGCAGCAAACAGCAGGGGGATCACAGGCGAAGGGGCGGACCGAGCAGGAACGGCGCCCTGGGCAACCACCCCGATCTCAAACTAGGATTTATACAATATCTGTTCGTTATAGAATAACCCACTTCAGCTTCATTGACTGGAGATTATAGTTTATTGATAACAGGAATCATTTCTAACTGATTTAATGTGAGAAAAAGCTTTTTTTCCCAGTGTGTGTCTGGTTATATTCTTATTTTCATTCTGGTGGTCCAGTGGTCGATTCTATGGAGTGCCAACAGGAACATAATTAAATAAATAAATAATTAATCAAATGTTTTAATAATTTATTCAGCAGAAAATTAATTGACTAAATGTTACTTAAACATTAAAAAGCAAACTTTTAATCGCAGATGAAGGTAATTGATTAATTATTTCATTGTTTGTGGTCCTGCAACATCAATGATTTTATCAATCAAATTATCCCATCAAAGACAAGAGGTGAGGGAAACACTGATCTGATACTCCACCAGTTTAATCTGACTCTTAAAAAAACATGGCAGCTGCTGTAGTGGAGGATTTTTATGGGCTGATTTGATTTGTAAAATAATAAAACACAATGTTTAATTTTGTTTAATTATCTGCATTGGCTGCTGCAAGCTTATCATGGCCACAGTAATCATGGAACCTCTAATCAATGATTCAATTATGTATTTATTTGTTTAATTTTGTTCCTTTTGGTCCTCCATAGAATCAACTATTGGGACAAAAGAGTGAACATAAAAATAACCAAACACACAATGTTATTCAAGGTGTGTTAATGTAGCTTCTGATTTGAGCTATTGTAACAACAAAGTTTGCAAAATAATGATTTTTTTAAGATACGTAATAAATAAATTCACTATCTAATTAAAGTTGATTTATTTAATGGTACATTGCATTAAGCATTTAGTGCTGTTACATGTATATTAATGAATTCACAATATATTGAATAATTACCTGACAAACATCTACTTATTTAATGATACATTTAATGGGCATAATTATATAATTTTGTTCTTTCTGACCTTCCATATGTTCCTTTAATGTTTGTCCAGATTTCAGCAGGAAAACTGCTGTTATATATGTTTTACATATTTGTTGACATATGCAATAAATTCCATTAAATATTTATATATTTTGATTCATTTAATTTTGTCCTTTCTGACCTTCCAGAGTTTCCGTCAATTTTTGCCCTGATGTCAGCAGGAAAGTTGCTGATATATTTGTTTTAAAGATTTGATGATATATAAATGAAAACATGTATGTAATGATTAATTTAATGCATCTGTTTATATAATTTTGTCCTTTCTGATCTTCCATATATCCCTTCGACATTTTTCCAGATTTCTGCAGTAAAGCTGCTGCTGTAGGAATCAGATGGACGGATTTGTTCTCAGTTGCTGTGGAAATTGAGCCTGAAGACTCAACAGGAGAACATTTCTTCCAGCGTGCGGCGGCCGGTGCGGTAGGAGGGAGTCCGGGGGAGAGAGAGGGAGCGAGGAGGGGGTTGGTCCGGGGGAGAGAGAGGGAGCGAGGAGGGGGTTGGTCCGGGGGAGAGAGAGGGAGCGAGGAGGGGGTTGGTCCGGGAGAGAGAGGGAGCGAGGAGGGGGTTGGTCCGGGGGAGAGAGAGGGAGCGAGGAGGGGGTTGGTCCGGGGGAGAGAGAGGGAGCGAGGGAGCGAGGAGGGGGTTGGTCCGGGGGAGAGCATGGCAGCGGCAGCCACAGCGCTGCTGACTTGGTTCTCCTTCACTTAGACCCGAAAGCACCGCGTCCTGTGCGCTCCTGGCGCAAACCCCGCGCGTCATTCTGTTGTTTTCTTTCCGCCTCGCTTCACTCTTTTTGCGTCAAGAAGCCGAGACCGGGAGCGGCTGAGAGTTCAGCCCGGATCCGGAGAAAGCCGCCCCTCCTCGGCCGCCCTGAAGCCTCCGGACCGGAGCAGCGGCGCTCCATGTGCGACCCGTCGGTCCGACAGCTGAACCCGGAGTTACGCCGAACGGAACCGACCCGAGATCTGCTGATTTGACAGAAAGCAAGCAAACACACGCAGAGGAAGGCTAAGTTAACGCTCCGCAGCAGAACCAGAACCAGAACCAGAACCGGACCTCAGCCCAGCGCAGACATGCCGCAGGTGGAAATGATCCTGTTCCTCATCCTCATTATTGGGATGTGCGTGTTCGGCCAGGACCCGGCGTCCAAGGTGGTGTCGGACCGCTACGCTGTCTTCTGGAACCGGACCAACCCAAAGTAAGTGTCCCGAACCGAACCGAACCGAACCGAACCGGGAGTCCCCGGAGCGGCGCTCAACTTTCAGTAAAGGACCATTTCACCGCGTTTTAAGGGAGGAACTTTGATCCGCTCCAGTTCGGGATCTGGATCCGTTTGACCGACCGAACCGGGACCGGATCATTCTGCACTGACTACAGATTCTGAAAAACGCATTTGACATTTTATGGAACCTTTATTTTAGTTGTGAAAACACTAAAAATGGAGCATTTTCAGCGCTGCTCATGCATTGATTTTCAAACCTGGACTGAGTTGTTTCCATTTTTCTTAAATCTCTTTAAAAAAAAAAATTTATTTGTTTTATTTTCAAGGAGAAATCAACAAAAATGACACAATGTAATGGTTTAGACTGAGAAACCAAAATACTCTCAGGTCAAACACATAAGAAAGTTTAATTCAGGACTTTTAGTACCTAATTAGAGACAAACTCTTTACAACACATGCAGAAATTGAGGAAAGTGTCGTTTTTATTGCAGTAAAACCACTTTGGATTGAAGCAATTGTCAAAATTGGACCAATTTATTCTGCACTCAAGTCAGGTTCTATAAAATCCAGTTTACGATCCGTGAAGAAGTGTTTCCAATGCTTCCAGACCCGAAGCGTGAAACTCATTTCTGCAGAGACGCACTGATCAGATTTCCAGCAGGACCGATTTTTACACGATTATTAAGCAGAAAACAGAAGAAATGAGCTGAAGTTTCTCTGATTGAAGCAGAAATCAGATGGAAAAGGAAGGATGCAAAACCTTTATTCAGATTTTTTTAATCAAACATGACTATAATAGGTTGGTTGGTGTGTTTATATACAGAAAATGATGATATCTTTAAATTTAAATTAATCAACTGACAGTTTTTAACCTTCGTCTGATTGGTTCGTCTCCACTCTGCAGTCAATTTATCCAGATTTCATCGTCGCGTAAATACAGAACGAAACAAGAACTTCAAGGTTTTTCAGATTCTGACCGATAAAATTAAAGTTTCCCAGATCGTAAACTCTGTTAGGAAACATTTGTAGGCGTCGTAGAATCATTTAGATTTTCAATTTGGCGCTAAAATGTTTAAAAATATCATAAACTAAAACCTGTAATGTGACTCGACCACTAAAGTTTTAAGATTCAACCTAAATATGAGGTTTAATAATGTAAAATCATTATTATCTCTAATTTGTGTGAAACAATTCAAAGCAGGTTCTAGATCTAGATTTTAATGAATATATATTTACTATTTTTTGTCATAAAATAAACACTTAAAACGGAGCATAAATGTTTTTTAGAATGACATAAATAGTCCAGGTTCAACCAGTTTAAGTGTTTATATTCAGATCATGTTTGACCCAATCTGAGGCGGTTCTGGTGCAAAACGTTCACATTTTTTGCATTTTACTCCTAAAATAAAAGTTTCACGGATCATAAATGTGTTTCGTATTGAATCTACAGTCAGTGTGGACCAGTTGGACCAGGTTGAGTGTTTCCCTGGAAAGCAGAGCGTTATCCGGTGTGTCTGTGTTGATGGAGCCACGATGTGGCCTGAGCTGCCAGCTGCTGTTTGGAGGCTTTATGCCACTGATTATCAGCTGCTTCAAACTTTCTGCTTTGCTTTCAGACTTTTATGCGTTTGTTGACTGAAAGGCTTAAGACGGTTCGCTAGAGTGACATTTCTGGAGCTGCGAGCTGCAGGCCGCCTCCCCGCATGAGTCAATGCCACATGTTTGGCGTTTCACCAAAAACACAGTGACTGTGGGAGCAAGAGTGAGTGTGTGTGTGTGTGTGTGTTTGTGTGTTTCTGCAGCGTTTGGGGTTAAATCAGCATTTTCTTCCTCCAGGATAACAAACGTGTTTGTTGGCCCTCAATAAAAAGCTGTTTCTGTGTTTCTGTTGCCGCTTTTCCATTACAAATGTGTGTAAAACTTTCTCCACATTTCGCTAATGTGGAAAAAAAAATCTAAATTTGGATGTTTTTCCATTAAACAAGAAACACAGCGTGAATGATTGTTCCCGCGATGTCATAAAAGAAACATGCCATCATCCTCCCACCACTTCCTGTCGTCATCTTTGTCATTTCTGGCAGTGGAAACATCTGATCGTAACTCATGATGTGAAAAAATGTTTCCATTGCAGTTTTACGAAATAAACCAATTTCAATTAAGCTCAAAAAACACTATTACTTATGGCAAAAACTTTTGATCAAAGACATATTTGGGGTATTGTCATTAAACAAAGTTTTATTTGCTCAATTTTAAGATAAATGGAAACTTCAAGGCCACATGCTAATCGGGGTGATTAAGTGAAAATTAGAAAACTGAAAATTATGATCAGCATCAGTTTGTCCTCGTCTGTGTTTCTGTGTTTTAAAAAAAGAAAAGTCATGGAAATCATTTCTGTCTGTTTTGCCGTATCCTGGCCGTCGTCGTCTTTGATTCTCATCTCCCTTCGGTGCTCTGTCTGGACTTTCTCCCATTTCCTCTGGTAGAATTAAACCAGACCAACAGGAACAGAAGGAGAAGTTGTGAATGATGACGTTGATTTTCGGCATGTTTTAGATTTGCGTTTTGTACTTTTAGCAGCGGTGGCGGAGGAAGTGAAGGAAGCCGTTCAGTCCATGTCGGCCACTTTCACAGCCATCTTGTTCGCCTCGGCTCTTCTGCCTTGGATGGTTGTTTACAGCACAGGAGATTTCTGGTGCATCGAACTGGTGCATCAAACTGGTGCATCAAACTGGTGCATAAAACTGGTGCATCAAACTGGTGCATCAAACTGGTGCATTGGGCATGTTGAGGCCAAAAGTCCAGGAAAAAATTGTGTCTTGATAGGCGAGAGATCAGATCCTTAGACGAAGAAAATAGCACAGAGCAAGAGGCTTGTTTTTACCAGGCTTAATTAATCCTGTTCTTAGCTCAGGTAAAATTTAGTGCTAACTGCTTAATTTACCATAAACATTAAAATAAACTTTATATCAAAGTTAAAAAGTGATGTTTACTTTAAACCTCAAGCTTTAAATGCAGCCGTTTAAATCAATGTTGGCTTTTCCCTTAACATAACTGACATAACATTATGTAATGTTTGTTTTAGCACTTACTGTGCTCCGTATTACTGTCTTCAGCAATAAAACCAGCCGGCCAAACGGACTGGACTCCGCTGAGGTTGCTAGGCAACGGGCTGGACTCCGCTGAGGTTGCTAGGCAACGGGCTGGACTCCGCTGAGGTTGCTAGGTAACGGGCTGGACTCCGCTGAGGTTGCTAGGCAACGGGCTGGACTCCGCTGAGGTTGCTAGGTAATGGACTGGACTCCGCTGGGGTCTCTAGGTAACGAGCAGGGATTCACTGCAAATGCTAGGTAACGGGCTGGACTCCGCTGGGGTTGCTAGGCAACAGTGGCTGCTGATTTGTGACATTGCATTCAAGAGGTTTTTGAAACGGGTCATTTTCCAGAAATTAATAAACACCTGTGTGTTTTTTATTTTTTTCTATTTTTTGATTTTCGTTGAGTTGCTATTAGAAACACAAAATCGTGAATTTTATTTCGTCTTTAACTGGTCTAGAGGAATCAAAGGGCCACTGTAACTCTCTGTTAAGTATTTATTCTGGCCTATCACATCGTTTTACTTTCATCCATTTATTGTCATGGAGGTGAACTGTTAAATGTACCATGAGATTGACTTCAGGTCCTTCGTTTCTCCACTTTTTCCTGGCGTTGAAACTCTTCCCAGCGTCCAAGTCTTGTTTCTGGGTTGCCATGCGCTGCCGTCCAAACCCCCTCCGCCCCCCTCGGGCCCTGTGGGAGCTCCGCATGCCGGGGTCACACACTCGGCTGTAACCAGGCGCGGCGCGGGTTAAGCGGCGCAGAGGGGGCCGTTGTCAGGGTCAGAAACGGGGCGCCCCGCCTGGGCTTTGTCCCCCCCAGAATGGAGGGCGAATAAATGAGTAACTCCAAATGACTTTTTCCCTTTTCTCATTCATGACTTTGAAGCTGTATGATGTAAACGAGGGCCATGCTGGAGGCACGGAGGGCCCCTCTGACCTGCGCTGCCGTCATGCAGCTCCAGCCGGTGTAGCAACCTGCTGCTGCTGCTGCTTCACCCCCAAACCACAAACTCTTCTTCTGCTGATTCTAGTTTTCCTTCTTCTCTGTGGCGGAGGAGAACCAGCAGTCCACACTCAGCCATTCATGAAATCCCCCAACAGGAACCCTGGAATTGAAATGGGAACCGAGTCGTGAAAATGGAAATGCGTTGACATTTTCATGCCTTGCTCCCCCCTCCCCACCCTATTGTTTTAAAGAAGCTGAAAGGATTCCTTCTGTAATTTAGATAAACATGAGCTCTGGTTTGTAAAGCTTTGATCACAGAGAGAGAGAAAACGTTCCCGCGCTGATGGGAAGAATCTGAAGCTAAAATCTTCAGCATTTCGGTTTCTGGTCAGAGTTACTCCATTCGGGATGTTATCACTTGGTAGATTTATTTTGACTGGGGGCCAAAATGGCAAAATTTGTTACATTTTCACTCTGCACTGTGTCAAACCAACCAAACCTGTTCCCCTCCTGGCCTGTGGGGGCGCTGCTCCAAGAACTACTGAAGGAAACGACACAAAAACCTGTGAAGAAAAAGTGCAACTTTCGTGTTTTGTCACAAAATATAAACAAAGCTGAAGTGAGATTGCAGGATTTCTTTTGTCTTGGGTAAAAAAATCTATGAGCCATTTCTACTGGTAGCGCTAAGCTAACACATTTGTTTTTGTTGTATTTACCCAGAATGCTCTGTGCTGTAGTCCACTTCCTGCTTTTAGTGCAGTGTCCGGTTCACATATTCAGTCAAACTGAACCAGTTTACTTTTTGGGACTTTCTAAAGTTCGAAGTTTTTATCAGACCGTGTTTTTATCATACCGTGTTTTTATCATACCGTGTTTTTATCATACCGTGTTTTTATCAGACCGTGTTTTTATCATACCGTGTTTTTATCATACCGTGTTTTTATCATACCGTGTTTTTATCATACCGTGTTTTTATCGTACCGTGTTTTTATCGTACCGTGTTTTTATCATACCGTGTTTTTATCGTACCGTGTTTTTATCATACCGTGTTTTTATCAGACCGTGTTTTTATCGTATCGTGTTTTTATCGTACCTTGTTTTTATCGTATTGTGTTTTTATCGTATCGTTTATAATTTGTTGTGATGATTTTACTCCACTTATTGTCTAAATCCTCCCAGAACTGCCTGTTCTGGGAGGATTTGTTGTGGTTTTTAGTTTTTCTATTTTCTCCTCTGTTTGTTCATTGAGATCATCGAAACATCAGGAAGTCTGGAGATTTGATTAAATGCCGTCACTGTGAGCAGATTGGACACAAATCACTTTTTATGTGACTGGTGTCCCAAAGAATCGTATTGCAAATGGATTTATTTTCCAAAGCAGCGTTTGTGTCGGTGCATGCAGCCACATTCACAGTCACATAAAAAAGAAGTAATAAATGATTCCTATCATCACTTTTATCACTGTAACAGTAAAACTTTCAGTCCAAACCCTCAAACACGAGTGTTGAGTTTCCGCTGAACATAAACATAGAAATAGTTGGAAAATCGGTTTCATCTGAACCCATTTAGTTGTTTAAAGAAACTTTAATCTTCAGTTAAGCAGCTTTTTTGTTTCTAAATTCAAACTTCAACGTTTCTTTGATGTTAAATCAAATCCTCCTCACGTCTCTAAAAATACATTATTGCTAAAGATTAAGATGTTTTATAACCAAACTGGTTACAGTTCATGGATACCATCAAACTAACAACCACAATATTTATGTATACAGACGGATGATGACGGGTCAACGTGTTCAGATCAATTCAAAATATAAGATCATAAGAATCAGATTCCTTTTTTATTTAGTTGGAGGATAAAACTGATTCTGATTATTGGTCCACCGATTGATCTTTTATAAAGCTCAACTTATCGATTCCGATTTTGGCCGATACCATGTTTTTGTCTGAAATGTTGCTCCATATACCAATAAAGTTACTGAATTGGCAGCAATGGGGCGACTATTAACTGTAAATGTGCAGACATGAGCCGGTCGGCCGGTTTGTCAGTCAAACTTTTCTCAATCAGTGGTTGATTTTTAGACTAACATCGGTGGATCAGATCAGCTACACATGTAAAAATCTGCCGATTACGGATCTCCTAACATTAAAGAAATCGGCACTGATAAATCGGTGCACCCGTAATTCTGATGTTAGTTTCTATAAATCCGTCTGGTTCTCATAAATCCTGTTTTGTGTTTATGGATCTTATTGTTGTTTAATCAAGTCAGAGTTTCATCTCCTGTACATTTATGAAGAAGTTTGACTGAATCCAGTTTTCTCTGAAGTGGATTAACTGACTCTGTCTCCACTGCCTGGTATCTATAAAGTATTAGTGAAGTTTGCTTTGCCCTGGAATGAGTTGGATGGACCAGAATAAACATCGACTCCAGGAAAGTCAGGATCAGGACGGAGCCTCGTGGAGCATGTTGCCTTTAATCCGTTGATTATCACTAACAGTCGTGGGACAAATTACAAATCCCACCATCAATGGGCTCAACTGGAAAGTGGCACCAGAAGGAAATTACCCCCAGAAATCCAACCAGGAAAAACACAAAGTGCAGCTTTTTCCAGGCAGAAAGTGAAATGAGGCCCATATGTTCGCCGTCAGCCGCCTTGGAACCCGAACGCTGGAGTAAAGTGTAAGAGTCGGGTATTTACTGCTGCTCTGACAGGCAGCCATTAGTGAATTCCCCGCTCAGCGGCTCTTTAGCTGCTTCATTAGAGCCACCCGGGTCCATATGGTCCGCCTGCAGCCGCCGCCTGTTGCCCAAGGTGTTTATTTGTTGCTGATAGGCGGATCAGCGGAGAATCGGGGCCGGAGTTCCTTCCCTAATCTCGCTGGCTGTTTGTGTCTCCAAAGCCATGGAAACTGATACCGGCTCCGTCATGAAAGAGGCTCTCTGGGTGGGACGGCGGCCCGGACAGCTGGGGAGGGGGGAGAGAGAGCGCAGCGTCACCCCAGGGGTCTCCTTTAATCCCTGATAATTCCCAACCGGAGCTGCAGCAGCAGATGCAACATATTCCTCCTCAAGACAATGAAGGAATCTGCTCAGGTTGCCGTTTGCTTCACGTTCCGTCAATAGATCCGAAAATAATCTGATTAATCGCTAAGGCTAACTTTGCTAGCTTGAAATATAGATTTACAAGCAGTTGCTCCTTCTGCCAAACAGTTAAAATGGAAATAATCTGATTTAGTTGCAGCAGAAAACAACAGCGACTCAAGGAAAATGACTCCAATTCATACAGTAAAATATCCAAAAGTTTTACTCAATAAGAGTAAAAAGTATTTGGTGATCAAATTATTTAATATTTAAAAATTACATCATCAGACGGAACAAAATATAAAGTTATGTAAAAAATAAAATTATTAAAATGACAATAATTTATATAAGCAACTAAATCAGGATAAATGTCCAAATCAGTTTCTTTCAATAAAAAAACTGATGAAACTTTAACAGAAGCTGCAGGTTTGTGAAGTTTTACTCAGTTTAGTGTAGAAATGCTTCATAATATAATTAATTTAGGAGTAAAAATACTCCTAAAAGTTACTCATATAAATATAATGAGTTGCCACCGAACTCTAAACAAAAGTAGCAACAAACTTGTACAGATTTACTTAACGCGTATCGTTGATGTAAACAGTAACGCTCTGATTCTGTTCGCCGCAACAAACGTGGAAAAACTCGCAGAAAAACCGTTGAAGAATAACTGAAAATCGCTCGTTTTCCTCCTTTCCTCGCTCTCTGTGCGTGCGCGCAGTCGTTGCCATAGCAACTGACAACAAGTTACTTTTATGCACGAATCTAGTTTTGTTTAAATATAAAATGATGTAATCTGATGATGTCGTAATTTAAACAGAACCTCTAAAACCGTTCGAACAGAATCGGATCGTGACTCTAAAAAAATCAGAATCGCTAAAATGTTCGTATCTGTGCTGAGAAGTCCTCTGAGATGATTCAGATTTTCCCACGTTGACCTCTGCCCCTCCGCTCTCTTTTTAATCTCCACTTTGGGGCTGGACGCCGTGTTTTTTTTCGCGCCGGGTTGTGATATTTTCCCAGCGGCATTGTGAGCTGCCCCGTTTGCATTGTTCCCACTGTTTATCCTCGCTTTCCCCTCTCAGCCTTTTCCCGGCTCCCCGCCGCTCGGATTAAGAAACGGACACAAAAAAAAGTGAGGAAGGAAAAAAAGAGCCAACCATGTCCAAATATTGACTGGGTCTCGGGACGGAGAGGTTTCTCCCAACGCCGGAGCGGCTGAAAGCGCCTCCTTCCTCCTGCCACAGGACAAATATCTTTTAATATTTTAACATTAAAACCACAAACTTTAATGTTTGGCTCTGATATCATGTCAGTCCAACACATAAAAAAAAAAAAAAAAAAAAAAAAAAGAAAATCTGAAAAGTGAGGCAGGCATTTGCATTTAGCTCCCTTTTACTCTGGAGCCCAGAACCGTATTTAGAAGGACGAGGACTGGAACCTGTTTATATTTAAATTTATCATCAGTGATGGACACAACTATCTACAAACCTAGCAGCGCTAACTCTAAATCACTAATCATAAGCTTTAGCTGCGTTAGCACTACTAGTATGGGATGCAGCAGAAGCTGAAGCTAATGTGCTATATTAACATGGTATTGAGCGTAAACTAATGCTAAAGCGCTTTACCAACATGCTATTTATCAAAAGCTAAAGCTAAAGCACCACAACAACACAGCATTTAGCAGAAGCTAGAACTAAAGTGATATACTAACATGGGATTTAGCAGAAGCTAAGTCTAAAGTGGAAGCTGGAAGCTATTGCTAATGCGCTATATTAACATGGTATGTAGCTGCAGCTAAAGCTAAAGCTAAAGCGCTCTACCAACATGGTATTTAGCAGAACCTGAGACTGAAATGCTATAGTAATGTGTTATTTAGCTAAGGCTAAAGCGCTACACCAACACAGCATTTAGCAGAAGCTAATGTACCGTACCATTATGATAATTAGCAGAAGCTATAGTGCTAAATCCAACCACCGTGTGCTAATGACACCATGTGGTTCACCGTGGTATATCGCCCCCTACAGGGCTAACTGTATCCATTCATCTCAGCTGGATGGAGCTAAATCAGGTCCATCCTGGATAAAACCAGAAGATGGAAAAGAGTTGAGACCCGTTAGGAGTTTTGTCTTCTAAACACACAGAAGGAGTTGACTTGAACGGTTCAGACCAATCCATCCTCATGTCGTTGAATGGTCTAGTCCAAGTCAGGACTGAGAATGTGTGGAAAGACTCGTATCAGATGCAAATTGTGGGTCTGAGCTGTAAATGCAAATGGACGACCCAGTTTTTCTAGATTGTATTTGGGAGAATTTTCCACTCCTTTGTGTTTGTTGACATGAAACCCAGAGAGAGAAAACACAATGCCGTCTGCGGCTGCGATGAGAAAACCGTAGGAAGCTGCTGTGTGTGAGGGGAGGCCGTAACCCGAGGCGTCCAGGCCCAGGAGTCTGGAGGTGGGGTCACACTCCGCCTTTCCACCCGCAGGAAGCGTCAATCTCCAGAGGCATCAAAGGGAGCGCAGTGAATGTGATTTCCTGCCACCGCGCGCTTCACAAACCTCCAGTAAACAGAGGCTTATCTCCCGTTTCATTACAGAGGCCCGCAGCATTATGCCTCCTTCGCCACACTTCATGTTGTCAGGTTGCCCATCAGTTTTGCCCGACATAATCAGAGACTCGACTTTCTGGTCAGGTAAGCTGTGAATTTCACACTCGGCTTTCTGCAGCGGAGGGGCGTCGTCGTCATGAGGCGACACCCCCCTGTCCCTGCAGAGGTCGGCCGCCTGCGACCTCCCCGCCCCCCGACCTCCACACACCCTTCATGCTCTGACTAATAAGGCAAAAGGCCCCAGGCTGCCAGCGAGTGATTGACAGAAACGACTGACTGCTAATAAGAACGGCAGCTTTTATTGCTGCAGTTTGCGGCTCTGCGGACACGTTAACAACCAGAACAACTTCTTACTGTTTAATTTTATTGAGGTTTTTAACTGGCTTTACACTAAAAAAACATGCTGTATTTGCCAAAAATGAAATGAAAGGAATCATTACTCACAGAAAAAACAAATTAAGTCAGTTTATTTCCCAGTGTCTGTGTGACAAAAGACAAAACAAACTAATAAAGCTTTTTAAAAGCTTTAAGGTGGAACACTTTGGTCTAAATTTGGTCTTAAATTGGATTTTGATTAAACGTAAAACACAGAAGAGCTTTGCAAATAATTAAATATCTAAGAAATGACTTGGAGGTTATTTGTTTAAATAAAACAACATTAAAAGAGTGTGCATAATCCACATTTAATGGTAAACAAATTATTCTTAATGAAAAAAAGATTGTCATTTTCTAGTTCAAAGTATTTCAGCAAATAAATGTAATTTCCTACCAAATGTTATCTATAAATATTAACTAGCAAAACTCAGCACATTAGCTTGTGAGTGCTAACGCTGCTAACGTTAATAAAAAGATTATAAAGCACTAAAATTAATAACTTGAATATATAGTTTATTTTTATGTTAGTGGTAAATACACTTTAGTTAGCCTGGGTAACATTTAGAACTGATAACATTTACTAGCTGGCAAATGCTAATGCTGCTAATGCTAAAATAAACATTAGGTAACGTAATTAATGTTAACGTAAACATTACATATTTATTAGTTGTATTAACATAGTCACATTTAGAATAGCATTTCCTAGCATATGAGAGCTAACGATGCTAACGCTAACAGTGATCACTAATTTATCTACCTTTATTTTAATGCTAATGGTGAAATAAACATTATTTAGCTCAGTTAACATTCAGACCTGAGAACAGCTTTTACTAGCTTATGAATGCTAACGATGCTAACGCTAACAGTTAACACTAATATATCTATCCTTATTTTAATGCTAATGGTGAAATAAACATTATTTAGCTCAATTAACATTTAAAGCTGAGAACAGCTTTTAGTAGCTTATGAATGCTAACAAAGCTAATATTAAAATAAACAGCCATTCTGTCAGGCTTTCTTCAAGGGCAGCTAACACTTTTAAATAACCTTAAAAATTCACCCACAACGCTAAAAACGTCAATCACCAATATATTTACTATAATGCAAATAATCTGCTGCAGGAAACTAACGAGTTCAATTAACTACCCAACGTAAAAACTCTCCATGCTAACCAGTAGAAGGTGGTTAGCATGAAGTTCTGAAATTTTAATAGTTTTAATATAAAAACCATCCAGAAAGCCCAGAATAAAAATCACATTCCTCGTAATAAGAGAGGCGAGATTTGTGGATCATGACTGAATTTATTGGATTGAAAGTTATCAGAGACTTGGAGTCTCTTTGCCGGTACTTTTAATTTGTTTTTATAATGAATTATGAATTATAATATTAAATCTCGGATTTCATTTAGCCGTATATTATCCTCTGAAGACTTTATATTTCCCCGCTTCCATTTCCTGTGGTTTGGATCCATTTGGACTCATAATATCTGAGACATGATGATCAAACTAAATCAACCCTTGAGTGAACTCCACTGATAGATGTTGCTTATTAAGGCAATGAATCAATGGTTTTCTACTCTAGACTATAAGAAATGCGTATAAAATCACTTCTAATCTTTGATGTTGAATTCAGCTGGTCAGTAGAAAAGCCTCCAAATTTGGTCAAACTCCCAAAGCCGCTGCTTACAAGAATGTTTGTTGAACTAATTTGTCAAAGTTTCCAAGGACTCGTTGGAGTTCAGTTCCTGGAATTTGCAAAGAAGATGCCACAGAGCTGAGAAAACGATGCCTCGATGCGACCCATTGTGTCCAGATGTGAAACAGTTTGGCTTCTTCAGGTCTAATCTCTGCACAGAGCCTCACTTTTTCCTGCCGTTTTAATCTTAGTGGGGGCTTCTTTGTGTACTCTGTTAAATGCGAGTGGTGAAATGGCATCCCCTGTGTCTTTGTAGGCACCGGTGAGGGTATTAGCAAAGAGGCTCTAAGGGGCTTAAGAGGTCAGTCTTCCCTTTGTGTGGAGACACAAAACACTTCCTGTGGGACCCTTCACCCCTCTCTGTTCCTCACTCAGAAAGCCAAGCCCTGCCTGACCATTCACATTAATCAGCCTTAGCGCCTAATGACTGCAGGAAAGCCTCTGAAAAGTGCTTCGAAAAAAGGTCCTAAAGAGCCACTAAGCTGCTAACAGACTGGCCACAGCTGATGCTGTTTGCAGGGCATCACTAAGCATCAAAGATAGGCGGCTGGGGGCTCATCCGTCCCTACAGCTCCTCTTTAATCCCCACTAAATCTAATCTAAAACTTGAGCTGAGGCTCTTTCAGTCTCCTTGATGCATGAAGGTGTTCTTACAGGTAACCGAGCCACGAGGAGACTTCCGAAGCATCAAGAAGGTTTCGTTATAGATCCTTTACCAATAAGGACGACTTCAATACACCAAGACGTTTTCTGTATAGGTCACTGCCCTATGATGACAACTTACAGAAAGAAGTGAGTTTTTTGGCAAGTGACCCAAAATGACAGATTCAGTACATAATGAAAGTTCCCTCTTCTGTCATTTACCAATAAGGTCCCATTTGATGCACCTAGAAGGTGATTTTATACCTACAAAGACCAAGAAGTTGTCTTTTATAGGTCACTGCTCTATGATGATGCATCACCAAGATGCACTTTTATGCACCTGGGCTATTAGGATGTGAATCGAAAAGTGTTTTCTTTGGTATATTACCCAGAATGGCACCTTCCACACCATTAAGAAAGTTCTCCTTTAAAACATTAACCAATAAGGACCCATTCATTGCATCTAGTAGTTGTCTGTATAGGTCACTACCCTATAGTGACGCTACAGAGCTGCACTTCTACGCAACTGGGTTACAAGGATGGAAAGTGTTTTTTTGGTATATTACCCTAAATATACCAAAAAAGAAAGTTAATTTTTACATCCTTTACCAATTAGGATCCATTCAATGCATCAGGTGGTTATATTTATAGGTCACTACTCTATGGTGACATATTTAATACATCACAAAGATGCAACTGGCCTATAAGGATGTGCATCGAAAAAAGTGTGTTTTTTTGGTAAGTGACCCAAAATGGGACTTTCTATTATTCATGAAAGTTTCTATTTATGTCATTCACCCCTTACAACCTGTTCAGTCCATCTAGAAGATGTTTTTATAGGTAACTGACCTGGACTTTTGCTCCTTTTCCATTTCATACAGTTAAAGTTTTCAACTCTCTAAAAGTAGCTCGCCTTTCGCCGCAGGACATTTTGTACCGACTGACGTTAGCTGGGTTGATGGAAAACGTTTAAAACTGGAAATAATTCCTCAAACTCACAGGACAGTTTTGTTGTGGTGAGTTTTGATTTTTCTGAAAATGAGTTAAAAGTTAAATGGAAACACGTTTACTGAGTAAATTCTGGCATTGGAAACATTTTTCTGCTCATATCAGCCATTTGCACCATCTGACATTAACACACTTTCTGTATCCTGGTTGATTCCAAACATGGTGGATGGAAAAACAACTAATTCACATTTTCTCTTTTGTGAAATTTCTGGAAGAATTGAAATCTGAATTTTATAAACAACTCCTTTGGGTATGAAAGGATCAATGAGACGCTTAATACAGGAAATACTTGAATTTCTGCCTTCTGCTGTTTGGGTTTGTGTTGGTCTGTGAGGTTTGAAAATGGATTTTATTCTCTACCGATTCAAGAATGAAAACGAGCCAAATAGCCACTTTGGAAGCAGCTGGATTAAATATGCTAATGCAAAAAGGAGCAAACTGCGAGTAATTACCTCCATAACGGGTCATTTCTACCCGTTATGGTCAGGTTTTCGCAGATGCTTTGACTTTACAATAGTTTTCTATATTTTACTCAAAATGCAGTACGATTTGGCGAGTACCAATATACGTTTTTTATCAATTTATTTAGAGTAAATGAATATTTTAAATCAGCCACCTTCTGGATGTTTCATCAAGCATTTTCTGCTGTAAGTAAATATAGTTTTATGACTAATAAATCCCGTCAACCACAGTGGATTTGTTGTTATAATTTGATCTGGGGTCATAAAATGTCGGTTTTTAAATCAGGATCAGATCCACAATCAATAAAAACAGAACAATCCAAAGTTTTGGGAACATGATGTGCAGCTAAGTTGTGGCTTCTTTTTTTTTTTTTTACGATTTTTGTCACAGTTTATCTCCCTTATTCTTGAAAACACAGACAGTAAATTGGCTCAGAGTTTTTAATCCTGCTGAATGATTCAGATATTTTCTTTCAAGCGTCATTGAGTCCAATCTTGGACCTCAACTTTTAGCCGCTTCTGCGTCCAATTCGTCAGTTTTTTCCCTCTGAGAGGGAAAATCTTTGCTGTCTCGTCTGGTTCGAGTAAAACGGAGGTAATGGGGATAAACCGGGGGTCACATCGTTCACAATTAGCGCTTGATTAAAAAGCCAAATCCTGATCATTCTGACAGCTTGGGCCCGAGAGCGAAAGTTTTCTGGAAGTGGAGGAGTGTTTGTCAGCGCGGCTTTGGAGCGACGCCTGAAGCTGAAAGCGCGCAGACCTTCTCGCCTGATGCTTAATGGCTGCTGACTTGTAGCTTTCTGTGTTTCTTGGAGGGAAGCTGATGTGGGAGTTTCCCAATGAATCAGGGTGACAAAGCTCTGGACGAACCAAACGAACCAAAACCTCTCGGATGAAGAAGCGTCTTTTAGTCCCAGACTTGTGTAACTCCTCAGGTATGAACCGTTTTTTTGTTTTCAGATGAAGTAAATCTGATTTATCAGCAGTTTGTTCCCTGAACTTGTCCGGACCTTCGTTCTGTTTCCTCATGTTGGGTTTCTGCTCACTTTGTGCTCTGGGACCCATGAAATATTCAAAAAGCTGTTTGTGATCTTTGACAAACCTTCACACGCAACCAGGAGAAATCCAGGTCACGGCTTCAACACCGGGGTCGACTTTCCTTTTTCTTTTTTTTAAATTTGCTCCTTCGTTTAAACGAATCCCCTCCTGGACAGAATTACTGTAATAAAAATGTATTTTGGACAGTTAAACTTAACGGGTCATTAATTGTAACCCCTGACTCAGAACATCTCTGTCTTCTCCCTTTTCCTACGGAGGCGTGCGGCGCGGAGCGGCGGCCATTTTCCAGGTTCGACTCCATCTTGTTTGAGGGAGTAAAAGTAGGTTAAGAATCTCGGGACGTCAAACAAACGTCTCCTAATCTGTCCTGATCCGACGGATGAAAACCTGCGCCGTCGTTTTTGGTCTTTTGTGTCGTTTAGGAGGCGCTGAAGTCAAATTGAGTCGAAATCTGTAACGGTTTTTATTTTAGGTATTTACAAGTAAAATAAAAACATTTTAATGACTGAAACGTCACTCAACTTCAGAAAATTTTTTTAGTTTTTAGTAGAAAATATTTATCTGCTTCTGTTGATAATTTAGTTTAATAAAAAAAAAAACTGATGATGAAATACTGAATAAACTTTAACAATCCTTAATTTTACCTTTTTTTTTTTTTTGATCAACGTTTTCAGTTCTCAAATTAATTGAAACATTTTGATGTAACTTTATCTTTTATTTGTGGCTGAAAATCACTCAGGTTTATTAAGCTGCTTATAGAAACATTTTAATATAAATCTCAGGTCTAAAAGTGGTGAAATTTAGATTTTAATTTAAAAAAAAAAAACCTTCAAGTAACAATATTTAGTTTCCTAATTTTGATTAAACCTTTTTTAAACCGTTTAATCAGTTTATATAATCAGTTTATATATATATATATAAAAGTTTATTTATCTTTTCATCAGTGCTCATCTCTGATTTTATCAGGGTTTATTTTATGAATATTTGCTAGAATTTATTTACGTTTATTTGGAAATTTTGTTTCTGAACAAAAATTGTAGATAAAAATAATTTCTACAAAAAAACTTTGTTTTGGATCAAGTTCAATGTCAAATGTGTATGAAAATAGTGAATAAAATTTATGGCTAATAGAAGAAAAGTCCAGTTTAGTAACTTATTATGTAAATGAATAAAGAATAAACTACACTGGAGCCACTAAAATAATGAATTTTATTATTTATCTATTTATTTATTTGACATTAATCAACATCATTTAATGTAAATGTGTCCCAGTTTGCAGTTAAATCCAGTGTTTATGAATAAAAGCAAATTAAAAGTCAGTTTTCACCAAAATGTAAATAAATATTCACCAGTTGCTCAAATTTTAGATTTTTGTAATTGTGAAAACAAAAACTTTTAAAAAAACTGAAATTATGTTATTAAATCTCAGAATAACAGATAAAAACTTTGAAGTTTGGGATCCGGAGAGTTTTTACCTTTTTCCTCTTTCATAATTTGGACATTTTTGGCTGAATTTTGCTACAATTTTAAAATTTTATTATTTCCTTTTTTTTCATTTGTCTTAAATTGAACAAATCAAATAATTATCATGTTGATTTGTTTACAAATGTGTAGAAATTTCAGTAGAAAAATTTGGCAAAACCTAAAAAGGTTAAAGGTTAAAGGTCACTGTAGTGAATATTGGAGCAACGTTTACATTTGGTGACTTTTAAAACGGTTTGATTTAGGGCTGTTGTAAACAAATATTTTAGTAATCGAGTAATTTATCGATTATTCTTACGATTAATCGAGTAATCGGATAAAAATTTTTATAAAATAAACTATTGGCAAATCTGCAACAACACCAGTTAGTCCAGATCAGTCCAATATCTCCGTTTTGAGCATCCCTAACAATTAAATGTTTGTAGTTTAGAAAGTTTACTTTAACCTGAAGAAAAGTTATACTAAGATATTAAATTATATTCAAATAATAAAGTGGCAGGCTCACAAATATGCTTATAAAAATGTCTATACTCCAGCTTTTAGTTTATGTATTTATCTTCAGTGAGTAATACACATACACGTAAAACAACTAAGTAAACAACTCATTTAACTCTTTAACATTTTATTAATAACAATGCAATAACATTAAACCTCCAGTAAAGTTTCAAATCAGTAGTACAGCAAATCTCTTGCTTTTTTTGTTCTAAAGTTCAAACAGAAAAGATAAAGAAAATACTTGATTTAAAAATAAAACAAGTTTAGTCACAATAGTAAATACTGCATTTTATACAATATATTTTAAGTCTAAGGTGCAACAAATATAGAATTACTACAAAATATGAATCAAAAATTTCTAATTCATACGTAACAGTAGCGAGAAGAAAAAAGATTGTAACTTTTCAGGATGGAAAGACACCAATAAATAAATGCTTTTCAGCTTATGCCTGTAATCTGTTGCTGCGTATTTTTATTAACAAACTTACATTAAGTCCTGCATAATTTCTCTCAGTTCCACCCTCACATACAATTTACACTACACCCGGTTAAGTAACCGCTATGTTTACGCGGTAGATGTAACGTTAGCTAAATAATGTCCCTCAATTTACATCTATATCATCACAGAACGTAGTTAGCAGAGAGAACATAAACGTTGCCTGTTGGCCACCGTGTACGAGTTGGACTCACGTAGCGGCTGTTTTCTCTTCAGATGCTGCAACATTGATGTCGTTTTGTTGCGGTTCGCAAATTCTGCTTTGCAGTGGATGCATTGCGCTGTGTTGTCCTTTCTGTTTAGCCTAAAATGTTCCCAAACTTTTGACATTTTTTGTCGCTTTCAGGGTTCTTTCCCCTTCTGAGCATTCTCCGGTTCCCTCCATAGCTACAAACTTAGCACATGTGCTCCAGGCGCTAACGGAAGTGGTAGCGTTGTGCAACACAAAAACCCTCCGGCTAGACCAGTGTGCTGCGTGTTTAACAGCATTGCTTATAAACGTCTTTATTCATGTAATGTTTACATTTGACTTAGTAGCCAAATAACCTTATAATTACGTTTTTTTATAATAAACTTTAGAGCTTTAGACAAATCAAACTAGGGCTGAAACGATTAATCGAGTTACAAAAAAATCCTCGAGGAAATTTATCTGCCTCAAAGCTTCGCTAAATTTTATTGTATTGTAATGAAAATAGTTTTGGTCCATCTGTGGTTCTGCTTAATTAATTAAGTTTATTTGCATAAACCATTTCAGCAGTTCAAAGAGCTTCATTCAAACAACGACAGAGAAACAAACGTTGCGTTTAGTTCAGCGTCGTCGTCATAAATTATATCGGCAAACTGACAAATTTCTGTGTTGCGTAAATTTGAACGATACGTTAGGAGCAAAGAGAAATACTGAGTTTGCTTTGGTCTGAGTTTGAATGTAGAGACTCGTATTCGTGTTTATGACACCAGTTTTCCAAACTTTTGGGGCCAAAATCCCCAGATTGAAAGTCCAAAATGAGCATTTTTACCAAAACCATTTGACATTTACTTTGATTTTTTACATCCATTTAACCTTTTGGGACAATTATTTACCATTTTCCTGCTTGGTTTTGGTTCATTTCCAGCAATAAAAAATGATAAATTTCTTTTCCAGCCTTTGTTGCGAGTCGCCCAGCTGAGAAGCTGCTGGAGCGACTCAATGCTGCAAAACCACAAAATCTACCAAGTATTTTTGGTCTAGTCCAAGTTTCTCTGTACTCTTGAAATGAGAAAACTCGACTTAAAAGTAACTTTTCATGAAGATATAAGAGCTTGTTTAAAATCAATATTTTCTTTTAAAAAGTTCTGGTTCTAATTGCAGATTATTTAACTTTGATAAAATGTAAAATGTTATAAAATCTGCCAGTGGAACCAGAACTTCTCTGTCAGTATTAAGGAACCAGAATAAAACCAGCTCCTCTGTCTTGTTTTAAAGTTACTTTAGTGTTATTTTAAGAATGCTGACATGTTTGCACTGGAAACTAGAAATACTTGGTGAGATTTTGTGTTTTTGCAGTGATGCTATGATGACGATAATGTAGTAAAGTTTTCATTTAAGACACAAACTGTATGTGGAAATCCTACAATTAGTGTCCATTTCAGCTGCACGGCCAAATTTGCACCATTCCACGGGCCACATACGGCCCCTGAACCGCGTGTTCAACAGCGCTGTGCTACAGGAAAGCTCCTGTGTTTGGTTTTACTCCCAGTGTTCCCAGTTCCAGTCTGTCCTGACCTACTAACACATTGCTGGTGCCGCCGCCGCACTGTTAGCATTAGCATTAGCCTCGGTCCCCCTCCTCCTCCATGTCTTGGCTCCATCGGGGCCCGGAGTTATTCTAGTGCATAATTGATGGAGGAGTTAGAATAGCGGAAGTAATGCGATGAGAGGGTGCAGCCAGGCGGAGCGGGGCATCGCGTGCGGCGGCCTGCAAACATTGCAGGGGACGAGAGGAGGGCATCTGGCGTAACAGGTCGCCATCTTGGCCAATCGCGACCCTGCTCTCCTCCACCAATCACGCGTCTCCACTGGAGCAGAGTACTACGTCCTCATGTTTCTTTATTTTGGTGGTTTTTAAGTTTCAGATCGTTAGTTTTTGGTTTCTTTAGGTCGGTTTTTTTGGGGGGGTTTTCAGAGCCAACATGGCGGATATCACACAAAGAGAAGCTAACGGCTAAACAAGCTAACATTGTCTGATAACCTGCCTTCACGGCTGCAGAGACACGGAGCGGCTCGGCAGGCAGCAGGTCAGAGAGGAAAAACTGATTTCACAACAAAAACATTAAAACAACAACAAGTTTTTACACTTTGGAAAGTCAGAAACTCAGTCATGAGGCTGTAATTTCCACCGTTTGGCTCATTTCACTGAAAACAGATTTTAGTTTTACATTTAAAGAATCAAATACGTGGGTTGTTCTCAAACATTATTTTTAATTTAAAGTTTTTTTTATATAAATTATTACACTATTTTATGTTTTATTGTTTAGCTTTACAGTATTTAATTTTTTTAGAAATAATATTATTAATAGGAAATAGGTTTTTTTATTTTCTTTATTTCATATTTTGGAATAATTGGACTTTTTCTTATTATTTTACCATACCGCTATCATGTTCAAGATAAAGTTAAATTAATTGTTCCATGTTATTTTTAAATATTTTTATTATTCTTATTTTTAATGACTTATTTTTATTGTTGAAACAGTTATTTTTACTTTTTTTTAATCAACTTGATTTATTTCTCCTTTTTAAAAACAACTGTAATTTATTCTTATATTTATTTCTGAATTGTTTCATCTTAATCCCAAAGAAAATGCTAAAAAAGTTTATCATCCTATCAATAAAACCAAGTGGATCATTTCTTCTGGCTAAAAGTTTGTTGAGGAGAATCAATTAGAAACTTGTTTTCATCACTTCGTTTCCTTCCCGGTTCGTCTCTAACGAGGATTTATTGCCGGCAGAGAAAGTTTTGAGCTGCTGGGCTCTCCGTATGAAAGGAGTGAGTTCTGTGGAGCTTCGTCTCGTCGTCGGCTGAAAACCTCGGATCCGTCCAAGCGGAGCACTTAGACCCGGAGCGAGCCTATTAACTGCAGCTCATAAAGATGTTTTATTTGTTTCCTGAGTGTGCCGGATGCTTAGGTCTCCATCAGAAACCTTTATGACTCGCTGCTCATATTTCTGTCTCTGGACGGAGGTGAACATTAAGTTTTAGTGGACTTCAGTCTGGTCACAGAAAGTTCACTGACTGCAGAGTGATGCTGCTGGTCACATCAGGATGTTTTTAATGGCTGCTGGAATAAAATGTCTGACAGATCAATAGAAAAAATATTTAAAATGATTTTAATGGTACATTATAGATAAATTATGTTTCAGTTTAAAAATGGAATTTTCTGAAAAAGTAATAAATTACATACGTAAATAGTTTCCACTTGGATTTTTCATTTAAAATGTTTGATACAGAAAATAAACGTTAATGTGACGGTAATGCAAGAAAAAAGTAAAATATTAGAATAACTAAAAGATCAATACAGTTAATAAGTAAAAAAAAAAATATAGGATGGACTAAGAAATCAATTTTTCACTCTGGTGTAATTTGTAAATATATACACGATAAATCAAGTTAATAAATAAGCAAATATGTAATAAAGCTAAAAAACAAACTAATAAAACTACTTAAAAACTGTATTTCACGATGGCGTAATTTGTAAATATCTTATTTTTCTTCAATCGATGATGAAGCTCTAAAACTTTAAATGATAATTTAAGTTAAAAAGTAAAAATGTAATTTGGTAAGCAGCTCAAACGAAGAAAAATATAAATAAAACTAGAAAACTATTTTTTACAGGCGTCATTTGTAAATATTTTATTATATTTTAAGTCGTTGAAGACGCATTAAATTCTTCTATAAACTAAATTTATTGTTTTATCCTGTTTTCTTTAGTTGTAAAAGAAAAACTTAAAGATTGTAATAATAAAAATGGTAGATTTTATTTAAAATGCCCTTTTTATGTCGATATCTCACGAGTTGAAGATTATAATTAGGGTTTTTATTTTTCTAATATTCAACGTAACATTGAAGAGATAATAACCGAAGCAAATGAAATAAATTTAATCTATTGAAAACGTATTAAACGCAGCAGAATCTGTGATTATTTCACGTTTTCATTCAAACTTCATCAGACATTTTGACCCACATGTAGCAGGAAAGTAAATGTTTTAGCTGCTGCTGTGATGTCATCGAGAGAGAGAGAGAGAGAGAGAGAGGGAGAGACGCATCAGGCTGGAGATGCTCCTGTGGTCACATGATCTCCTTCCAGCAGCTTCAGACACGCGATGCTCAGGGGGGTTGGAGGAGCCGCCGCCGTACGGAGGTCCAACCCGCTCCAAACTTTGCCCAGCAACCGAGCCGCTCGCTCACGGTTGACACACTTTCTCACCTGAAATGTGTTTAAAATGTTCAAATCTGCTTAATCATGACTGACTAAATTACACAAAGTCGTCCAAAAATCGGTTTGCTACCAAAAAAAAAAAAAAAAGCTAATTCAAGCCACCGTTTTTCAAAAATAAACAGGTCGAGATCCAACCAATCAGGTCGATTCGTAGTCGTTTGGTAGCCAATGAGGCGCGAAGCAGCTGAGCCCTGATTGGCCCCTGGGAGCCCGGATAACCAAACGCCAGCGAGGAGATAATGATGATGATGATGGCCTGAAGGAAGCCAGGCTGGTTTAATGCGACGTGATTAGCCGTTGCCGTGGCAGCAGCGTGTTGCCGTGGCAGCCGCGTGTTGACGAGTTCGGTCACTATGAGCTCCGACGAGGAGGACAGGAACATCAGCTTTCTGTCATTTATCTGCCATGAATATGAAACATCTGGACAGAAACTAAAGGGTTAAATACGATTTTATTCAGATTTTAAATATAAAACTTTTTTTTTAAATTCACAAATAAAAAAAAACAATTAAAATGATGTCATAGTTTCAGTTTATGATACATTTTTAAAGTTTGTTTATTATTAATTTGAATTCTTGAAACTTTTCAACTGGAATCTTGTTGGTAAAAAATTCCAGTTAAACTTTGTAATATTTGTGAAAATTCCTCCTTTTTCTTTTTTCTGTAAAGTTGAAGCGTTTGCATAAACTATATAAAATATATGTCCAATCATCACCTAAAATCTGAAATATCAGTTTTGATACAGAACTTTTAAAATGTAAGTAAACAATGAAGCTGAATGAAAGTCAAATAAATTGGTGGAAATTCTGCAAAAATTATGCTGAAATTTTAAAACGCAAACTATCTTTTCAATTGTTCAGTCAAAATCCAACAATCTGAAATTCCAATTAAAGATAATTAGCTGAATATTGACATTTTTTTCTTAAAAGGATCTTTGTGAGCAAAATGTTTCTGAATTCACTCAACTTTTTAAAATTATTTTAAAAAATTACTAAATATTTTCCCAGGAGAGGTTTAGTTCTTTGGTGTCAGTTTGAAGCTCAATAAAAGATGATTTACAGTTAAATAACTTATTTATTTTGTAGTTTTCAGTTACACATGCTTTGTTTCTTAAAAAGCACAAATAAAAAATGTTGAATTTTTTTTTACATCCAAACATTTTCCTAATGTTAAAACTTTGTAATAAAAGTTTGTGGAAAAAAAAGTGAAATATTTGAATTTAATGTAAACATCTTTAAAATATAATCTGGAAATTAAAGTTTCCAAAATGATCACATGAACTTTTCCACTCTTTTATTCTGAAATTCGCCCCGTCGTTCCTCCTGTTCGCTCTTTGACCCAGTTTTTCTCAGATCTGGCTGTAACGTCTCGTCTGCGTCGGGTTTAATTCGCCGCCGGTTCTGCGGCTGCAGGCCCGTTTCACCCGCCTGGACTGTGGTGGGATCTCGCGCCGCGCATGGCTGCACACACACTGTGCAGACTGTGTGTCGCATGTTTATCCTGTAAGTCAGATGTTTGATCACAATTTGTGATTAATCAGCCGTGAGAGCTTTTGAATTGAGTGCAGCTTTTCGTGTCGGGGAGCTGCAGCCTAATCCGTCGGGCCTTTTCTTCAGGCGCGTCGTGACACGGAGCTGCTTGTTCCTCTCTGGGGTCGCAGGTGTTTCTGCCGAGCGTCTGATTTGCTTTTCCTGCTTCTAAAAGTCAAGAAGGAGAAAGAAATGATGCAAAAACCCCAGAGAAATTACAGAAGTGCAGCTTTCGGTTTGTCTCCTGACGCGTAGGAAGCATCAAACCCATGGAGGAAGGCGCTCGGTCAGGGAGAGCAACATTTAACGTAGCTTACGCAAGGAGACACGGTGTTGGTAGCATCATGCTGTGGGGGCCGAGATGGAGCTATAAGCTCTAAATGTCTTAAGACAAGCTAAGATGGTCATCGACATACAGCCAGAGATGCAATTAAAGGGTTTACATTAGAATATATTAGAATGGCCTAGTCAAAGTCCAGACCTAAGAAAATGTGTTTGCCTGTCACATTAAATCACATTGAAGTTTGTGGTTTTAATGACAAAAACAAAGTAAAACAGTAAAACTATCAGGATTGTTTCTTTTAGCTTGTTAATGTTAGCAGGACTGCAGATGCTAATTAGCTTTAGCTATAATTTGATGTGGCGCCTCGAATGGTGACATTTATGTTTCCCCTTTTAAATAAAGTTAACATCACATATAATGTTTATAATTAGCAATTTACGGTTAGCGCAGCTAACGTTACATTTTAGCTACTGATTAAATAAAGTTAACATCACATATAATGTTTATAATTAGCACTTTGCGGTTAGCGCAGCTAACGTTTTAGCTAGTGATTAAATAAACTTAATATCACCTAGAATGTTTATAATTAGCACTTTGCGGTTAGCGCAGCTAACATTTTAGCTAGTGATTAAATAAAGTTAGCATCACATATAATGTTTATAATTAGCACTTTGCGGTTAGCGCAGCTAACGTTTTAGCTAGTGATTAAATAAACTTAATATCACCTAGAATGTTTATAATTAGCACTTTGCAGTTAGCGCAGCTAACGTTTTAGCTAGTGATTAAATAAAGTTAACATCACATATAATGTTTATAATTAGCACTTTGCGGTTAGCGCAGCTAACGTTTTAGCTAGTGATTAATGGTTTTCACACGTCTGTAACCGGATTTGTTAGTTAAGTTACCTAAATAAATGCAACTACTTCCATGAAACTCTGTCGCTCTTGATGTTTTTGAACACGTTCTTTGTTTTAGACTCAGAAGCTCAGCTGGTTCAGCTCGGTTCTGACTGAAGCGCGTCGGTCGGAGCCTCTCCGCATGGCGCGTCCCGGCCTTCACCGCTTCCTCCCCACAAACTGCCCCGCTTTTGTTGCGGCGGCAGAATGGATTCGACGCGTGTGAAGCCGAACGTGGTACCAGGAGGCCGGAGCCCTTTATCTGCCGGTGTTCTCACGGGGCGAGTGAAAAACCGGCCCTTTGTGTCCGGGGAGAAGAGCCTTCCTTCCTCTGACCTCATGGCTGTGCGGCGTAATGTCAAAAGGCCCCAGCGGTTGGTGAGGCCAGGCCGCACCCACTGCGCTGAAGCGCCGCTCATTCCTGCGGAGGAGGGAGAAAAAAGCTCCTTGTAAACAAATGTTTGGATCCCACATGGTGGACCGCCACTAATTGGACCTTGGCTGCCTCAAACCGGCGGTTCTGCCAGTCCAGAAAGTACATTTTCTGTTCGCTGCCCCCTCTGAACCAAACTGCTGCTTTCCAATTAGGCGAGCGCGTTTTGGCATGAGCAGGTTTCACATGCGGAGCGTCGGAAGAGACGTGAGAGGCAAAGAGGAGGAAAACACTGGAGAAAAGGAAAAGGGTTTATCAGCAGAGTGGAAAACAGACACGATGATACCAGAATATAGTCACAATAATGTGGAAATACAGAGAAAATAACAGAATAAAGTCACAATAATGTGGAAATACAGAGATAACAGAATAAAGTCACAATAAAGTGAAAATAAAGGGATAATAAGAGAATAAAGTCACAATAATGTGAAAATAGAGATAACAGAATAAAGTCACAATAATGTGGAAATACAGAGATAATAACAGAATAAAGTTGTAATAATATGAGGATTAAATCATCATAGCTCCAGAATAAAGTGATGTCAACCAGAATAGTTGTAATAAAGCAAAAATAAAGTCATAATAGCATGAAAATAAAGTGACTTTACCATGTTATCTCTTATAAAATTAAAACATACTGAAAAAAAAAAATATATATATATATATATATATATATATATTTTGGTGTTTATTAATCTATTTATCAGCTTTTAAACCTGCTTGTTTCCACACAATCAGCTTTTAGCTCAGCGTTTATCTAATTACGACGCGCTACATGATCATCGTAGCGGCTACGCTAGTCTGCAAAATGACGACGGCAAAAGTTCAGAGAAAATATCAGAATCAACGATTATTGAATTAATTTATTGAAAACTGATTTGTTCTGTTGAGTATTCGATACATAATCAATGTTCATATAATCACAAAACTTAATTTCTGTACATGAAAATTAATCAAAGTGTGAAAAAGCTGAAACCACCATTATATCTAATGAAAACTAAACTGAAACTGAATGATTTTTAATTAAAATAAAGTAATAAAAACTAGGAGTCACACTGTAAAAACTAATTAAACTAGATTATAAGTGCCATCAGTTCTAATTACACTTCAAAATGAGCTTGTTTAAAGTAAATAATTACTTCGTATTGATGAAAAACAGACATTTTTCCCATGCTAATGTGAAATAATCTGCCGGTGGAGTTTAGCACGTTTTCATCTGAACCAATTAATTATTTATAAGCTTCTGTTTCGCGCTGAAAAGTTACTCATAAGTTAGTTTTGTCTTTTTTTAAGTGCAGTGAGACATTTGCTCCAGGATATCTGGTGAGGTTCTGTGTTTTCGTGTCGGGTTGGATCCGGATCCTCCGTCCAGCTAGCCTCCCGCTTAGCGCCTCCTTGTTAGCCAGGAATGTGGAAGCGCCCCGTTTCTGCTAAACTTCATGGGAAAAGCAGCGTCGCTCCTTCCGTGGAGGAAGAAGCGATAATGGATTAAGTGTCTGCTGTTTCCCACCCGGGGATCGAACCACCTCCACCCCCTCCATCTGCAGAGCGGCTAATGGGCATGGCTAGCATAGCGCGGCTTTAGACCCTCGTCCTCCGCCGTGAACTTGGCTTTCTTTGCCCCATTCATGTCTCTTGTTGGGTTTTTTAAGTGTGTTCACTTTGGACGGCGATGAAAGGACATGGGATCTTAAATCACTTAATGAGGGGAGACAGGCAGAGCTTTTGTCAAGCTTGTTCTGGGGCTGCGTCCAGCCAGCGGCCTGTAACGGGCTCTGACACCTCGCTTCGCTGCGCACCCCACTGTGTGTGTGTGTGTGTGTGTTGGTGCTACGCCAGCGTTGCTTCAGTCTGCTTGGTCCATTTTTTACTCCTCATCTCACGGTTCCTGCCTGTTTATCTGGTGAACTCTGTGGATCTGGGGAGCAGGAAGCGTTTTCCTGCAGGCGGCGAAGGCGGAGCCCCCGCGGTCGGAGGAAGTGTCGGAGGACGGCGGCTGAATCCCTGCGGCGGTTTTTGGCCTCGGCCGTCAGTTTGCATGTGCTGATGGAGAAGGAAGGGAAAACCCAGAGCAGGAAATAAACAAGTGAGAGGCAAAGATATGAAGAGTTTTACTTCGTATGTTAGTTTTATTCAGTTAGTTTTAATTAGTTTTTAGAGTGTTTGCTAGTTTTTATTAGTTATTATCAGAGTGGAGAACCCATAAGTTGTAAGAGTGTAATAAATATTAGTTTGTCATCTGCATATGAACTGACATGGAATAATTTGGTGGTAGAAACCAGATGTGGGGAGTTAACAGTAGTAATACTGACACATATTTCTTAGTAGAAAGAATTTTGTAAAAAGTGATCAAATTATCAATCATTTAATATTTAAAAATTACATCATCATCATCGGACAGATCAAAATGTAAAGTTAAGTGGAAATTTTGGTATTTTGAGGACCAAAACAACAATAAATCACATACGGAACAAAAACAACAAAATCAGGGAAAAGAAAGTAAAAAAAACTTTAACAGAAACTGCTGGTGAATTTTTGCTTAAAACATGTTAGTAGAGATACTTCATGGTAAAATGACTCAGTTAAAAGCAAAAAGTACATTTTCTCAGAAACAGTTGCTCACCGAGCGGCCATCTTGGTAGGCAAATGCATCACAAAGCTGGACCTGAGTGACCAAAATGAAAGGATGTCGACTTTCCTGACTGATAAATATAAATCAGCTATTAATTGATATATTAATATGATGGTTCTGACCATCAATGACCAACAAAAACAAAATAATATCAGCTTTTCTTCCTTATCCATTAAATATTGTTGATTTTTTTATGATTTGTTTATGTTTATAAAGCTGGTTAGTATTTTTATGACCAATTCCTTCATATATTTTTGTTTTATTTGTGTTTTTTTTAGTAATTTTTTTATGTGTTGCAGTTTGGAAACTCTTCCATCTTGAGGATTTGAACAAACAGCCACTAGTGGAAAACTCCCCCAGTGTCGTATTTGGTCAAACGTCAGTGGAAATATGTGGTTTCTGATTCGTTTTCTTGGAAATGAAACGAAAAGGGGAAAAACTGTAATGGATGAATGTGGCTCTTTTAGAAGTTTCTGCGTTCTGTTCATCATTCCACGACATCTTATTGGACCGACTTCGTACTATAAATGGACCTGCTGGTCAGGAATCCGGTCATTTTTTAAAGTAATTTGTGGAAAACGTTAAAGTTTTTCTCCTCCTTTCATCCTGGTAAAGTGATATTTTAATGGTTTAATTGGAAATGTGCTTTATGATGCAGTTTGAAGTGACGAAAGATTAAAACTATTAATGATTTTATGACGGCCAAAACAAATCGGAGGAGGTAAAAGGTTTATTGGAGGAATTTGTTTCATTTGTCATGTTGTGACAGGAAAACCTTTTTGGACTCTTTAACTTGGATTTCACTCAAATAGGAGTCCATCTCATGAAAACAGTTAAAACCAGAACAGACTTTGTAATTTACAGGTTAATATTTTACATTTTATCTGTATTATAATTTAGTTTTACTTCCGTTTCTGTTTTTTCTTCTTTAATAACATTTAGTTGTCAAATGAAGGTAGATACATCAGCTAAATTAGGTAAAATTAGCTACACTAGCTAGCAGTGCTCAGAAAACTTTTAATATTTCACTTTAAAATCCAGTTAAGGATTATTTATGTTAGCTGAGTTTGCTGAAGTAGCTGGAAATAGAAAGCAAATTTTAGAAAACTGTAAAATTTAACTTTAAAATCCAGTTAAGGATTATTTATGCTAGCTGAGTTTGCTAAAGTAGCTGGATATAGAAAGCAATGTTTAGAAAACTGTAAAATTTACCTTTGAAATCCACTTAAGAATGATTTATGTTAGCTAAATTAGGTAAAATTAGCTAAACTAGCTAGCTGTGCTCAGAAAACTTTTAATATTTCACTTTAAAATCCAGTTAAGGATTATTTATGTTAGCTGATTTTTTGAAGTAGCTGGACATAGTAGCTTGTTGTTGTTGTTTTCTGTGAAAGCGTCACTTCTGATCAGGGTTTCCCGATTCTTCAGAACAAGATGCTGAAGTCCGTTTCCACTCTTGCTAGCTCTCTGCCGCACGTCTCCCTCCAGTTTTCCTGACATCTCTTCCTGCGGTGAGCGTTAGCGCCTCCATGGCTGTGTGGATTTGTCACTTTTTGCTGCTCGCTGTCTTTGATTCCCTCCTGCTTCCTACCACCAACTGTCTCGTTTCCCTCTTTCACACGGCCGCCTGCATGCTGGTGTGTAGCTACAGGACACCTTTTACTCTTTCACCACTGCCTCGTTTGCCAACTTTCATTAGCACTCCAGCTTTACAGGCGCTACTACTTAGCAGGCTGGGGATGAACTGCTCACTCCTGCAGCTCATGTGCGACTCACACATGTGTGAGTGATTGCGTGTTTCTAAAAACCCAGAGATTTATATGTTGTTCTCAATTTAGCCTGAGTGCCGCCGATTGTTGGCTGTCGGACCTCTCTGTTCCCCTCAGCTGGCTCTGGTCCGGCTCTTTTCACAGCCACACAAAACAAGAGGAATGCAGCAAAGTTCCCATGGTAAATCACATTCGCATTTACATACGCAATGCCTGGCCAGGAGGCTCCTCACATTATGGGACGGTTTGGGGTTTTGGCCCCCCAACATGGAAGTCCATTAAAAAGCCATAATGGTTTTCTCTGATGTCGCTGTAGGTACCAGAGGATTTACAGCTCACAAGAAAACACTTTCCAAATGTTTGTAATGCGAGAAATTTGTTTGAAACACTTATTTACATCAGATAATTTAGGTAAAGTTAGCTAAACTAGCTAGAAGCGATCAGAAAACTTTTAATATTTCACTTTAAAAACCAAATAAGAATGATTTACATCAGCTAAATTAGGTAAAATTAGCTAAACTAGCTAAACTAGCTAGCTGTGCTCAGAAAACTTTTAATATTTCACTTTAAAATCCAGTTAAGGATTATTTATGTTAGCTGAGTTTGCTGAAGTAGCTGGACATAGAAAGCAATGTTTAGAAAACTGTAAAATTTACCTTTGAAATCCAGTTAAGAATGATGTATGTTAGTTAAATTAGGTAAAATTAGCTGAACTAGCTAACAATAGGAAGCAATGTTAAGAAAACTTTAATATTTAACCTTAAAATCCAGTTAAGAATTAAATTGTTAGATGTCTTTTTAATGTTCAGTTTCTGGTTGTTTTTGTGTTTTGATAAAACTAGACGCCACTTTTATTAAAGTAGTAAAAATTTAAAAACACAACTGACAACTTTGAACTTGATTGCTGGAATAGTTTTAACAATAAAGTCAAATCTTTAAATGTATCTTAATATTATAAATCTTTAAATAAGTGGTGGGACTGAATAAAATGTTAATTTCACGTTTTGTAATTAATTAATCGCACATTATTGAAAACTATTTATCGACAAAAAAATAGCTAAAATTAACCGTTTGGGTTAAGAGATGTCGCTTGTGCATCAGATTTAAAGGAGTACCAGAAACATGCGAATACAAAGGTTCCGCTGGGAACTTTCCTTAAAAAAAAAAGTTATTAAATCTGTATAATTATTGAATTGAAACGAACTGGACCAACAAAACAGATATTTCTTTAGTAGAAGAACTTGCTTTAGTGTTTTGAAAGAGAGTAAATGCTGGATTTCCTGGATATTTGACAGAACAAATTAATAAAACACCAGCCAAACCACCTCGTGTCTAAGTGTTTGCAGGAGCAGGGCCTACTCAAAGTTTTCCTGCTGCATTCCTCACAGCAGAAATCTTTCTCCTCCGGGTTTCCTGACCTTTTCTCCACCTGTTGGGCTCAACAGACTCGGCGGCATTCAGACAGAAAAGCTTCACGCTGCCAAGCCAACCCTGCAAAGTGCTGCATTGAATTTGCAAAGATAAATATGGACCCTGGTTTGTGCGTCCAGACATTGTGCCCGCCCCCCCCCCCCCCCTCACCCCCCGCCGTCCGTCCGTCCGAATCGGGCCCATGAGAAACCCGCGACTTGAAAGGCGTCGTCTGCAAACCAAGGAAATTCTGCTGACACCTAATCAGAAAACGGAGCGGCGCGGACGGGGTGGAGAACGGCTCACAGCGATCGGCCCGGGTTACCCTGAAGGAGCGTGACCTTTGTGACACTGATGGGATCTGAGACAAAGGAGGCGCTTTCACCATCTTTCTTCTTTTTGGGTGTGCGACGCCGAGGGGCTGGAGGTGACGGACGTCTGATATGAAACCGGTGGCAAAACTAACCGCAAACATAAAAAAAAGACAAAAACTCTGAGCTCCTTCTGGCTCTGCTGTCCGGTTTGCAGCCCAACACTGCAAAAACACAAAATCCTACCGAGGAATTCTACTCCAGTTCCGACTGCAAAACAAACTTATAATAGTTCACTGGCAGATTATTTAACGTATTACAAGATATTTTACCATTAATCTGGCAAAAGAAACTTAATTTTTCACCAACATTAAGAAATTATTGGCTTAAACTTGTAAGTTAGTTTTCTCTTATTTCAATTGTAAGATTTTGTGTTTTTGCACAAAATCTTGTGCAAAAACACAAGATTTTTGGTACTTTACCAATATTTGGGTAAAGTACCCAAATATTGCACTCAGCTAATAGTAGTACTACCTCAACATACTTTTAGTCAAGTAAAAAGTAGCCATCTAACAAATTACTATAAAAGGTACAGCATAGTTTTCCCAAAAGGGTTACTCTGCTGATGTCATAATTAAATAATTTCTCACTAAATACTTTATTTTTAGTTCAGTAACTTCTCAGGTGGATACTTTTAACTGTAGAAAAATATACTAAAGTCATGTTTCGATTATTAAGAGTAAAAGTTTTGGTAGTTTATAAAAGTAAAACTATTTCTAAAAGTAATTCCCCCCCCCCGAAAAAAGTGACTCGTGTGAAATTATAAATCATTTAATATTTAAAAATTACATCATCAGAGGGACCAAAATATAAACTTAAATGGAAATTTTGGTATTTTAAGGGAAAAAATGACAAAAATTCATTTAAATGATGAAAAAATTATTTTTTTCCAAATCAGTTTCTATCATTAAAAAACTTTGTTTCTCTGTCTGCTGAGTTTTTGGTCAAAACATGTTTGTTTTTTATTCAGTGTTTAGAAAATCCAGAGCAGAAATACTTCATAATAATAATAAAGTTACTCAAATCCCTTTTTTACTAAAAAGAAGTTACCACGGTAACCGTAACTACACTCTAAAAAGTGGTTTTTTTTGGGCTGAAGTTCATCTTATGGACTTATTTACATTAATTTAACTTAATTATTTTGCTTTTGCTACGATAACTTACTGTTTTGTGTTCATTTAACTCAAAGCTTACACTCTAAAAAGAAAATAGTTGAACCAACTTATATGAATTGCTTCCATAGGTAACAAGCAATTCAATTAAGTTTATCCAACTTAATTTAAGTTTAACCAATTCAATATATTCTAATCATTCAACCCAATTTGTTAATTTTATTTAACACATTTATTAAGTATGTTTAAGACAACAAATTTAAGTCACTCTTACTCAAATCATTTATTTTCTTTAATAAACATTTAAAATCTCTTTGTCTTAATTCTACAGAAAGTCAACTCAAACTTTTAAGTTGTTCCAAACTAAATATTTTGAAAAACTCTTTTTACAGTGTCCACTAAATACACTCTAATTTAAATCTTTTCCTTAAAGGACCTTTTTACTTTGACTTTACTTGAAATAATTAAGTTCAATATTTGTATCCCACGTCTGACCATGACTCAAGCTACCAGGACAGATTCCCCAGTAGGTGACTGTGGCTCTGTGGGTAGAGTCGTCGTCTTGTAATCGGAAGGCTGTAGGTTCGATTCCAGCTTCTTTCGGCCGATATGGATACTGGTGTGTGACTCTAATGTGAAGTCACTGCCTTAAATCTTAATAAATTTGTTTAACAAATTGAGTTGGATGATTAGAATATATTGAATTGGTTAAACTTAATAAATTCAGTTGGACAAACTTAATTGAATTGCTTGTTACCCATAGAAGCAATTCAATTAAGTTGGTTCAACTGTCTCTTTTAATAGTGTAGTTTCCACCCAGCTCCGTCCACACCCAACATTTCACACCCAGTAAAACGTCCCAGTAAAACGTGTTTCTCTTTCCCTCCTGAAGCTGGTCAGAGCTGGAGGCCGACCAGTAAAACCAGTCTCTGGGATCCACTTGGACCGGCTTTGATTTGGGAAAATACGCTTAAAAAACGTAAATGAATGGAATTAGACGGAAGAAACAGTCGAGTTTTACTCCCTGAGGCTCATTTAGAGGGTCGATCTACCAGGTTCTACACTGAAAAAAACACAAAATCTCAAGCCTTTTTCTACAGTAAATATCTTAATACATTTTAAATCAGACAAAACTTAACTTACAGGTAACAGGAGCAACATGAAGGAGCAGGTTATGAGTCAATAATCAGTTAATATTTATGAAACAAAATCCAGATTACTTCATTTATAAGATGAGAACATGCAGTGTTAAAAGTGAAATTGCTAGTAACTATTAATTTTAAAATCAATATCAAGAAATTATTTATTTAAAACCATCTGGCTAAAATGTTTCCACTAGAAACTAGACCAACAAATTTGGTAAGGTTTTGTTTTTACAGTGTACCGAGATCACAAATGTCCTCAAAGTGTCTGTGGATCCTTGAAAAGGCTTCAAATTGACTTATTATGGAAATTTCCACTCCTTCTAGAAACTGTAAGCACTTAAAAAACCCACTCAGACAGTTTTAGGCAATAACTTAAAGCTTTTAGTGTCTGGAAAACAAGCCGTTTGAAAAACTTACAGAAAGTAAAGCCACAAGTCAGCGGGTACTTCCCGTTACCTAGCAACCCCAGCTGAGCTCCAGCATTTTTGGTCAGCTGGTTTTACCTCTGTATATGCTGTTCAATGGCTGCTGGAAAAGAGAAGCGTTTTGTTTTGTTTTTTTAGCATCCTAAAACCACTTGCTGCTTTCTTGTTAGTTGCACAGGAGGCTCTACTAATGCTATTCATACAACTGTGGTTGCATAATTGTGCATCTGTTTACAGCCATTTTCAGATGTGAGTTTAAATATTAATTTGGGGGAGCGGCGATTATTTGGATTTAAAGTGACAGGACGCCATAATACTGTTAAAATCTCATTATATAAGAATAATTTTTTTAACAAAAAAATTTAATGAGCATGTTTTGTATAGGCCATAGACGTATCCTGACCTGTTCAAGGAAACGTAACAGATAAACTTTCATCAATCAAGTTTATTTGTATTCCTTATTTCAGGCAGTTCAAACTGATTTACATCATGGAAACTAAACGATTGTGAAAACCAGCAGCAGCCATTGTATTTGACAAGCGATTGTTAATATCAATATTCATCAGACTTTTGGGACAATGTTTCATTTATCGTGGTTCAGAAGCTGCTCTAAGCGGTTTGGGTTTTTAGTTTTTATTTAAAGGAACTCAGTGTTTCAGTTGTTTTTCAGTTTTCCGTCAGTTTGTTCCAGATTTGTGGAGCGCAGAAGCTGAATTCTTGAACTGAATCCTCTTGTATCCTCATTTCAACTCGTCATGAAAACGTTGTCAGCGCTTTATTTAGGACGACCCAAAGTCTCGCCGCGCATAGAATCAGACGCCGGCCGCCACTCGGCTCGTCACGCTTGAGCTGATGCTGCTCCAATCCGACTCTCCGCGTAGGGCGATTAGCCGCGGCGCGTCGAAACCGACTCGACCGCTGTTCACCTACGTCTGTGTATCGACCCTCAGAGATAAGAGCAGACGGACTCCCACGCTCACAGGCGTTTGGTGTCTCAGTGTGGACAGACGATGCTTTGACTGTTGACGGTTCTGTTCGCTGGTTTCTGTTTGATCACCCACTCAGGCCCAGATTGCTGAGATAGCACTTTCCCCTCTTGCTACTTTCACGGGAGTTTTCCCTCTCCAGCTACGTCATCGCTGTAAATTTGTCATGTTTGATAGAAAACAGGTGAGCTGGACCCGATGGAGGGGATCTGACGCATGTTTGTGTTGATGTTTGGAGGATTATTGTGTCTCCCTGTTGAAATCAAGCTGGTTAAAAGTCGTTCTTCTCTCCAGCAACAACAAAAAAAAATCCAAAGAATTTCTTCACAGCGAGCTCTCAGTGCTACATGTGGATAAGTAAAGACAGGCACACATTCCACTTTCCTCTTCATTCGCCTGTGCAAATCAGATGTGGAATAATACTCGGTTCTGTTTGATGGGAGAAAACCTTAGTTTCATTGAAGTACGCAAAATGCTAATGCTAGCTGTGACGTCTTAAAACAGAAGAATCGGCGACAGAGGAGTCATCCAGCAGAAAGAAAACTTAAACAGGAATTTTATTGGTTGGATGTCATGAAGGACTCAGTGGATCTGATGCTGATAATTAGAAACGAAGCTCAACTAAGATAAAATATGGTCAGTATTTCAGCAATATGCTAGTGACGTGTGGGGTATCACTACATTGAATTAGCTTTACACATACTCAATTCAGTATGCTAATGTGGCTAATGTATCAGAAATGAGCTAAGATTCTTATTTTAGCTGTAAGCTAACATTAGCATGAGGGCTGTTACCAACATGCAGAGCAACTAGCATGTTGCTCTACATGGGGTTTCACTTGCATGCTAACTGTGACTTCATTTATTATGCTAACATTAGTGTATTAGCTAAAATGAGCTAAAATGCTAAAATCAGCCTAGATTCTGTATGTAGCATGTGGACGTACTCTATTTAATATTCTAGTTGTGGCTAATATATGAGAAATTAGCTAAAATGTTTATTTTAGCTGTAAAGCTAACTGACATGAGGGCTATTACTAGCATGTAAAGCATGTAGCATTTTGACACTACCAGTAGCCTGTGGGGTTTGACTTGCATTAGGACCAACAGTGACTTACTCCATTTATTATGCTTACATTAGTGCATAAGCTAAAATTAGCAAAAACACTAAGCTTAACTTATATTTTATTGGTAGCATGTGAGGTTTTTAATAAAGTTATTTTTTATTGATCCTAAGGGGAAATATTTCCGAAGAAATTTTAAAGTGCGTGTCAGTCAGACCTGCATTAGGGTTTCTGATGATGAAAATTAGCAAGGTTAGCTAAAATATAGTCAGGCACATGTTAGCAATATGCTAGTGATATGTTGGGTGTCACTAGCATTGACTTACTCCATTTATTTTCAAGCTAAATTTTCTCCTAATTTTATCTAATCTCATTCATTTCTAAATATTTTGACATTCTTGTAATATTTCGACTTTATTGTAATGTAATATTAACGTAATATTACGAAATCTTTAGCGTACAACTTTACTCTGGTAGTATAGTGACTTTATTCTGGTGTTATTACTTTTTTCTCCTAATATTATGACTTTATTCTGTAGTATATTGACAGCATTGTCATACGACTATTTCCTCATAATAATGTGACTAAATCCTGTAATTTACTTTTTTAAGCTAATCCTCAGTCGTAAGAAATGTAGCTTATGATTAATTTTTTTTTTCCTTTCACAAAAAATTGGCCTGAAAAAAATCCGTTCAAGTTTTCCTTCCTTTATTTGTCAGTTTTCAGAATAAATTGGATGTTCCACCGGAAACGACTCAGGGCTCGGATGAGGTTGGATTTCCACTGGACCCTTCAATCGCCGTGGCGACAGCAGGAAACATGGCGTCAACGTCAGATCATACAGATTTTTAAATGGAAAAACCAACATGGAGGCTTTATTGGCTCGTCTTTCTCTTGTTATTCCGTCGCCTTCGTGTCACGAGGGGTCGGCCGGTCTTGACCCCGTGACCCCGGTGTTATTTAAAAGCTTTTGTGCGATGGCGGCCATTGTCCGGATGTCATCCTTCAAACAAAACGGCTGTTCACGGAGCGCCGGAACAAAAACGCAGCATCCTCGGCTGTCAAGCGCCCCGACAACAACTCGTTTTGTTTTTACCGTCGGGGGCGGAGGACTTCTCACCCCGGATCAAAGCCGGATCAAACATGGCGGCGGTCCCGGTCCCGACACGAGAGAGAGAGAGAGAGAGCGGGAGAGAGAGAGAGAGAGAGAGAGAGAGAGAGAGAGTGTGATTTGTTCATGAAAAGCCCGCTGTGGGCGAGCTAGCGTGGATAATTAGCGTGTACACAACTATGTCAGCTGGCCTGTGATCTCTCCGTGTTCGTCTGGCGTGTGGAGCGCCATTGTGAGCTGAGTGTGTGTGTTTATGTATGCTGTGTGTGTGTGTGTGTGTGTGTATGTGTGTGATATCAGAGTTCCTGTCTGTCTGGTTCTGGTCTCGTCTTCATGTCAGCTCAGCGTCTTGATTTACGGCGGCGGCGGCTCCGCTAACAGCCGTTTACGTTAAGCTAGCAGGAGGTGAGGGAAAGTTTGGAGTTCAGTTTCCTCAAGTGGTGTGTCCTTTCCTCCCTTCCTTCCTTTGGTCCTTTCTATCTTTTCTTCCTTCATTTTTTTCCATTCTTTGCTTTTCAGTAACTTTACTGTGCTGCATCCTCCCTCCTTTCCTTTAGTCCTTCCTTCTTTTTTACCGCATATCGTCCTTCGTTGCTCTCTTCGTTAGTTCCTTACTTTGTTGCATCCTTTATCCTTTCCTTTTGTCCATCCTTCTTTCTTTTTTCTTCCTTTCTTCCTATTATCTTTACCTTGTTACAACCTGTTTTGTTTTAGTCTTTCCTTCTTTCAGTTTCATTTTTGCTGAGTTTTTCTGAATCCTGCGCTGTAGAAACTTCTTCCTTCCACTCAGAGTGAATTTCAGTATTTTATCTTTTCATAGGAGCATAAATGAAGTTTTTTACAGTAAAACTGAAAGAAAACTGGAAGTTGGGTCTCTGTCCTCCCAATCTTTGTTTTCCATCTATGTTTTGTTTTTTTGTTTTCTCGTTCTTTCGGTTGATTAAAACCTGATTTCCAGGAAGCCGTTTCAGACGGAGATAACAGCGAGGCGCGTTATCTGTGTTTGAAGTCCAGAGCGAGTCCTGCGTTATCAGCGAGGCGCGAGCGGGGGGTCGTGACCTTATCGCAGCTCCTCTTCCTCCCTCTTCCTCAGACGGTCAATAAAAACTCAGCGGCCGACCCAAACAAAGAAGATCAGAGGAAATCCTCCGCAGCGGCTCGATGCGCCGCTCAGCGCCGCGCTTTGAACAGGCGGGACGCCCGCTAGCGCGCGGGAAGCCGATAACCGATGAAACGGTGGGTGACGGCGGCGGCGGGGCGGAGGCGTCATCGACCTGTGGGCGTCCGGTTTCTTCTTCTTTGATTTATGGAAACCCGTTAAAAACACAGAGGTTGGCACGCTTTGATTTCCCTAATCAGGATTCACATCTAATGGAGCCAAAATGTGTGAAAGTGACACAATCTGGAAGATCTACTGGCGATCTTTCTTTTTCCTGCTTTACGTGAAAGTTTCCTTTGTGAACAAGTTTTGTATCTTCTTGCAATGAGTTTCTCAGTTTAACAAGTTTCAGATTTAATTATAACCTTAAATGTTCTCATTTCTCATTGGCCATCCAGTTATAACAAAAAAAACTTATTTTAACTAGTTTTGTTTTCTGTTGTAGTGTTAGCCTTTTGACTAGCATACGGAGATTAGCGCTACAATAAAGTCTAAGAAATTTTTCACTATAACTATTAACAATATAAATTTGCACCAGTATGAGACTATGTCTGAATGAAAAAACAATTTAAATAATATTATATTTAGATCCAAGTACAGATTTTTATTTTGTCAGGTTAACCTAACAGAGAATCAGTGATTAACTCGCTTAAGCAACAGATGGTTGGCTTATGATTGAAGAACTAAAATGTCTTGTTCTGCTTTCCAACAAAACCAAACAACAAAACGAGATAATTTTATCTGCATATCTAAATTCTCATTAGTTACTTTGCTCACCTTTGTGAAAATATTTGTATTTTTTATTCTGTAATGTATTTCTCGTTCCAGTCGGTTCTTATTGGAGGTACATGAATTTCCTGATGGGCGCCGTCCCCTCATGGCCACCCGTGGCTCTGCCCCTGTGGAAACTCTAAACATAAAAAATGACCCTGTGAATGATTATGTCTTTGTTCATTTGGCACATAAATTGTCATTTTACTGCACAGCAAACATCTGCTCTGTCAACACAGCTCCCAGAGACAATGTGTGCCAAATTAAATTAAAACCATCAGCGCTCAAACCGCCAGAAGCCTCTTTTTTCCCCTTGAATCGTTAACAAATCTGGACGAATTGCATCGCATCATCACTCTGATGTGGGCCTTGCTGTCCGCCTACTTCCAGCTCATGTCTTTGGAATTCGCCTTGCTGCCATTATTTGGGGATTTTTGAGGTTTAGTTCACCAGCGGTGGAAGAAACGCGTTATTTTCACCCCAACACTCCTCCGTAATTCATGCCCCGTGTTTAGCCGTGCGGTAACAGCCATCATCTGTTTCAGAGCGTGTTGGGGAAGTCATTCAGTAACCCTCAGCACATGTGACTCGTTTAGCTAACACGGCTATTAGCTACGCTTAGTTTTTCCCTCTGCCTCCCTGGAGGGAGGCGAAAAGTAAAAATGAAGGTCGTTTCCTGGCCGCCGGCAGTTTGAGTCGGTGACGAGACGAGCAGGAGAGTCACTCGGTCCGGTCCGGTTGAGATTTACAGCGAATGGCCGCCATGATGGGGAAAAGATCCCCGTTTACTGCTGAAGGATGGCAGCTGGTTGCCAGATTGGTCAGTTTCAAGTAAATACAACGTAAAACCTGCTCATGTTAACCCACACACACACACACACACACACACACACACACACACACACACACACACACACACACACACCACACACACACACACACACACACACACACACACACAGATGAGTTAATTTCCACCAAAAAACTCAGAAATCTTCTAGAAAAAAACTTACATTTTGGAGTTTGAAAGTTTAAAATTTGCTAGAAAAGAGCTCAAATTTTGAGAAAAACTTGATTTTTTTTTCTAGTTAAGAAATGCGATGTTTCTAAGTGTATAAAGTTTAAAAAAAAAAGATTTAGGGATTAATCTCAGATTATTTTTTTTTTTGAAAAAGAAAGGACATTTCTGAGCTAAGAAGTAAACAATCTGAGATTTTCTAAAAGTTTTGTAGGAATAATTTGGACATTTCTGAGTTTCAAAGGTCAAACATTTTGTAAACTCTGTAAAATTCCAAACGTTGAACATTTTTCTGACAAATTTTTGACTTTCGAAGCTCAGAAATGTTTTTTTCTAGAAGATTTCTGAGATATTCTCAACATTTTTTAACTTTTTCTGGCAGACTTTTTAAATTTCATGAATTCTAGCAAATTCCTTGGATTATTCTCAAAATTTGAGATTTTTTTTAAATCTCAGAAATAATTTTTTTATGTAAAATGTCTCAGATGAATCTCAAAATGTCCTATTTTTTCTAGCATTTTCTTTTTCTTTTCAAATCTTCCAAAGATTTCTGAGTTTTTTGGCTAAAATCTGTTTTTTCTACCTTCAATGGCCCAATTATTTGTTTCATCCCTAATAAAATCTCTATATTTATACACATATTATTGACCACATTTATAGAGTTGTGACAATTCACTACATTTTTGGTATTTTGACCAGAACCAGATCCAACTGGGACTGAAAACAGTTTTTGCTTTTGTGTGAATGTGTCATTATAAATCATAAAGTTTCTGTTGGATTGCACTTGGTTAAACATTTGCTAATCATTGATGATGTAATAGCATTTTATTAAACGTTTTGATGACAATTTTCCTCTGAAACATTTATGAAAAACATTAATAAGCCCTCAGCTGTATTTTTCTGCACCAACCTGGCAACCCGCATGTGTGTCAGAGGTCAGGGCTCGTCCTCCATTTAGCTAATGGCCTGCTGTCTTAACGACCCACCGACCGACCGAGAGTTATGGCTGGTCTGGAGCTATGCTGGGAATACTGGGAATGCTGGGAATCACCTGCTTCACTGGGATAAAAGATCTAAAAACCACAAACCAAACAAAACGGGAGCAAAACCCAAATAAAATCACGACACTCGGTTATATTTTGGTAAATGTTTTATTAATTTAGATGAATCAGGGATGGAAAATTAGACATGATTCTCATAATTCTGTGATTTATCTCCTTATTCTTGTCAACTTTCTCATATTATCACCACTTATTTGTTGTAATACTTCTTTATTCTTTATTTTTGCACAGCTTGCTGTAAAGTGGTTTTATTCTCTGAATATTTCAGCTTTATTTTATTCAACTTTTCTCAATATTTTCACTTATATTCCTGTAGTTTATGCAGTTTTTCTCACTCAGTCACATATAAAACAAGGTCATTTTCAGTTCCTTTTCTGTCGTTTTGTTAAAATTTTCTCCATAAACGTTTTAATCAAATCCAGGAATCTCAGTAAATGTTGTCGCCTCATAAAGTCTGTAATCAGATTCCCAGGATCCAGAGTAACGATCATCCTCTGCATCCAGCTGCAGCTGCAGCTTCTCCACAGTTTATTTATTTGTGTGCGTTTGGCTCTGGCTGTTTGTTTAGGTAGAAAATCCCCGGCGGGGGAAGCGGAGTGTCAGGAGATCCTCATCGGTGTTTGTGGAGCGGATTATGAGGGATAAGAGAGCGACGCTCAGACAGAGGCAGTCCATTTGCAAACAGCAGACAGTTGGGTTTCCTCCTCTTCCTCTTTGTTCTGCGCCGTCGTTCAGCGCTTTCATCCAGCGGGCCCGGCCGGCCCGGCGCCGCCAGGCAGCGGCTCCTCGGGGAGCGCGGCGGAGCCAGGCCGGTGGTACCGGGACCACACACGCCTCGTTAGCCGCGCTGCTCCAGGTACAGCTGACAGATCTGCACCTTTACTCTGAAATGACTTTATTCACAACACAAGTCTGGTTGAAACGTCTGGAGCCGCAGCTTTTATCAGCCACACTGTGTTGTTTCCTCAACTTCAGCTACCAGAACAATTACAATCTTTTTACCTCCCAGCTAATCCAGTTGGTTTCAGATCCAATAGTTTTCTAAGTCGATTATTATATTTTCACACCTGATAATCTGTTAGACTCGGTTCTATTTGGGACCAAAGTTGCAACATTTCTAACATTTCAGCTGCTGTGGTTCTGTTTTGCTTTGCACTGTGTCAAACCAACCAAACTAAGTGAAAAAGCTGTTCCCCTCCTGGCCTGTGGAGGCGCTGCACCAAGAACCACTGAGAAAAACTCCATTAGCACCTCAGACTACATCTTCCTTCTTTGTGAAAAGTAAACAAAAGGAGCAGCGTCAGATTTGAGTGGTTGTAGGATTCCTCTCTACTCATTTCTCCTGCTATCACTGGACTGGTGCACTTGTTTTTGTTGGATATTTACCCAGAATGCCCTGGGGTTTCGCAGGGCAGGCACATGTGCCACATATCCTAAAATTCCCAATTCCGATGTTTTTTAGCCCCACAAAACCACTTCCTTTTCTGGAACTATCTGAAAGCGACTCAGTCTGAGCCGCCATGTCTCTTTTCATCCACACAGCGCCCCCACAGGCCAGGAGGGGAACAGCTTTTCAAACAGTTTGGTTCTTTTGACTGCAGTGTGAAGGCTGAAAATCTAACAAATGAATCTGCTGCTGAGGAAACAACTTTAACTCAGCTTCAGTTCCTAAAGTCAGGTAAACACCGTTTAGCAAATGTGAATGAGTGAAAGCGTAAAACGTTTAAAACGTGGAAATGCTGCCTAGTCAAAGTTTATCTATCTGACACATTTATACCAACATCAGCTGATCAAAGTGCTTCACCGGTAGAGAAATGAAGAAACAGGAAGTAAAACTAAATGTTGCTGTAACACCAGAAGCCTTTTCTTCCTTTCCTCCCGGTGTGGCGGCTCCGTCTCCAGTGGGTTTTGTGACCCGCCGCTCCTTTCTGCTCCTTATCTCGTCGTCCACCAGCCTGTCGCTGGTCCTCCACAGCTCACCTCCAGCTGTCAGGCCCGAATCAGGCCCAGCAGACCAGGAACAAATGGGTTCTGTCACACGAGGGACGGCGATACGCCTGTCATGGCGGCGACGGCGGCGGCTTCGCCTGAACTCGGCCTCTTCTGCTGTTTTTATTATCTGAGGAATGAGGGCGAAAAGAGGCGAAGGCGGCGCTGACAGGCTCCTCTCTACGGCGACACCTTCTGCCGAGGATTAGCGCCTCGGCCGCCGACCGCAGAGCGTTTCTCTGATCTCTGATCCACAACGGAGCTCAGGTCTGAGCCCAACACAGGCTGGAAATCCCTGCTTCACTGCAAAAACACAAAATGTCACCAACTAGTTGTGGTCTAGTTTCTACTGCTAAAAACTAACTACAGCTAAACTACAGCAAAACTAACTAAACAGTAACTTTTCAGCAGCTTGTTAAACTAGCAGTTTTATTACTAATTAGACATTTTTTCCCATGTTATCAGAGAAATAATCTGGAGAAACTCCAGAAAATTTAGTTTACTTCACTTGTTATAAAAATGTTTATATTTATTTCAAACAGACAAAAAGTAAAAACAAGAAAAATAAAAGTTATTTTGCCCATCAACGCGCAATTTTACATTATTTGTTAGAAAAGAATCAGGAGGAGAATAAAAGATGTTCTTAACCTACAAACATTTAAATCTACGGATAAACTGAAATTATCCCCACATTAAATGACACTTAAACCTCACATTCTCATCCTCACAAAGCAAAATATTTACACATTTTTAATATCAGATGCAACATTTTTGGTCTTTAAATATGATTTAGAAGACGTAACGCCTTGAAATTGGGCCTCTGTCTCTTTAAGAGCTTCTACTTGAAGCTCCGCCTTCAGGAGGTCATCCCAACATGGCTCCTCCATTAACCCTTTAGCAACGTTCATACCAGCATTTCACTGAGCAGGTGTTTGCTAATCGCTGCAGGCTAGTCTGAAGGAGCTGAGTGGGGGAGGAGTTTTGTCCTCGGAGGCGGGGCTAGGGCCAACCAGGTGTTTAGCACAGCTGAACGGTTGCCATGGAGATTAAATAAGTTATAAAACATGGTGAAAGAATCAGGGAAACACCCAAAGTTTGTTTTTGATGAGTGAAAAACGACACGCTGTAAAGCTGGTAAAAGGTTTACTTTCCAACACACTGACCCGTTAAGCTTCTCTCACTTCAAGTGTAGCAAGATATCGTCACTAAAAACAATTGGTACGGTTTAGCAGCATATACCTGCTGCTATCGTTTGAATTTAAAGAGAGGAAGTCAGACTGAGCTGAACCTTCGCTTCCTTCATCCACGTCTCATTTCTGCAGCGTTAAACTGAACATCTTCACATTCGGGAGACGGGTTAAACGTGACCAACTAGCAGTCTGAACGACACAATCCTGATCTTTTCACACCTCAAAAATCTGATCTGAGTCTCTTCCATACGGGGAATTAAATCAGAAGCAATAGATTTCAGAGCGTCTGCAGCCTGAATGGCCATCGGTCCAGGTTTCACTTTTATCACATTAAATCTCCACAAAAACCTTTTAACCTTCTAAATTCAGGAAACACATCTTGACGCTTCCCTGTCAAAGATGGCGGCTCCGTTTTTGGTGTTTTCTCCGTATTTGTTTCTCCTTCAGTCGTTTTAATCTTACGTCTCGTCACCAGTTTAGGAAACGTTTAGAAACTGTCAGTTTTTGCTGACCGGAGCAGTTTTTGATGTGTTTGTTCGTAATTTATTGGCTTCAGATTCAGATTTTTGTGTTGGAAGTGGAAAAAAAAACAAAACAAACGGTATAAAATAATGAACCGTAAACAAATTGGGCTGATTCTGCTGGATGGATCCTCACAGGCAGATTGCAGCAAGCGCTCAGATTGTTTGGCATGAGGGAGATGCAGCTTCACCGCAGAGTGTTAATGAGAAGCAGATCTGAGGTGTGTGTGTGTGTGTGTGTGTGTGTGTGTGTGTGTGTGTGTGTGTGTGTGTGTGTGTGTGTGTGTGTAGCCGTCTCATCTCCGGTGACAAAGGATTGGTCGCTTTCATTTACAGCCGACTTTACATTTAGATATTCAACATCCGCTTCAGTTTGTGCTCTTGATGATAAATGTTGTTGGAGACATGAGAAGTTTAACTTCCTCCCTTCAGATCTTTGACTTCTGGTGACATTTTTGTTCCTAATTAAATGTCAGATTTATAAAGTATCTCAGAACAAACATCTCAAAATCATCCATAAAGTTTAGAAACACCTTAAAGTTTCATTTTGAGGTCAAAACTTCAAATTGTGAATGGGTGAGGTCGACGTTACCTTCAATCCAATATGGCCGCCGCTCGCATGAAACGGTGAAAGTTTCAGAAATTATTTTTTTAATTTGTGGTTTTTATAAAACGAATCAATATTTGAACCAGAAATATTTTCCCTTTTAGAGGAAAAAGTTTTTATGCTTTGACACAACCTCAGTTTGTTTTTTATTCTAATGAAAGGAAAGTGAATTTTTCCTCCAGATTAAAATCTGTAAAGTGCGGCCTGCATTTGTGTCCATCTCCTTTTACTCTGATGCTCCTAAACAAAGTTCAGCTGTATTTTGGAGATGAAAATGTCTCAATAGACTGTATGGAGCTACATTGGGGCCATAAAGTTTGTAGTTTTGAACACAGCTCAGTTTGTTTTCAAACCAATGAACTGGGCTCATTGGTTTGGAGCCAATGAGCCCAGCTGGGTTCAGCCCTTCACTTCACTCCATGTCTGATTGTCTTGCATCCTGCCACGAGGGAAACGGCGAGAGATCGAACACTGAAACCAGGGACTGAGGGAACACGATGCTGGTCCTTCCTCTTGCTTTAACTCACCATCAGACGTGGGCAGAAATTACACTGGAGTAAAAGTAGAACTACTTCAACTTCAACCGACCAAGAAATAACTCAAATAAGAGTGAAAAACTCAAATTGACCAAGATGTAAAGTAAAATGGAAATTTTGGTATTTTAAGAACCAGAACGACAATAATTTGTGTTAATACCAATAAATAACAAAGTTAGGCAAAAGAAAATTTTCCTAAACCATTTTCTGTCAATAAAAACCTGATGAAACTTTAACAGACCGTCAGGTTTGTCTGAGTCTGCTGAATATTTGGTTAAATGTTTCACTTAGGACTCTGTTTCAAGTAAATAATTTCTTAATATTGATGAAAAAAGTTATAGTTTCTCTTATATGTGGGGAAAATATCTTGTTATAAATTAAATTATCTGCCAATGGAAGCAGAAATCAGTCGTTAATTTAAAACAAGCTCTTGCATTTTGCTGAAAGATTATTTGTAAGTTAGTAAAACCAAAATACTCTGTAAGTTTTTGTGTCTTTGCAGTGCGCATTATAGTTTAGCTATAATCTGAAACAATCCTAGTAATAAAACACGTTTTACAGACCGAAGTGAATCGGTGAACCAACTGAAAGGGCTTCCTGTGTTCAGCGGTAAAAATGGCCGACATCCTCAGTGTCTGATAAGTGATAAAGGTCAACGAGGTCATTTACATTCAGCTCATGTGCCGCCTGTGAAACCTGCTTCACATCTGCTGCGGCGCTGAAAAGAGCAAATGCTGCTGCGCCCAATTAGCAGCCGTCCTCCAACAAACACGTCTGTTTCTGTTCCTGGAGGTTTTAGGACGCTCGTCTTCACTGCCAGATTCATTTACTAACATTTTACTCAACTAAGAGTAGCAATGCTTCATGACAAGATTAGTCAAGTAAACGTTTTTCAAGAAAAGTAACTAGTTGCTACCCAACTCTGCTGGTTTCCAAGTGGATTTTAAAAAAGAAACCTGAATGTTGTAGAAACCCTGAGTTTATTTCCATTCGCAGCCGTTCCAGCTGATGTTCTTCAGCTCTTAGCGGGTCGGAGCCGTTTTCCCCGAGGCTGGAGTCTCATTTTTGGAAACAAGCTCTCGAGTTGGGGGCCCCCAGCAGCCACACACACACACACACACCCATCTGTGTCCCGCTCCGGGTCTCGTCACCTGACACCATCTGCATGCTAAGAGGGCCGTGAAAGCCTCTTCAGGCCGACCTGCACACACTGCAGGGCCCTCTGCGCCGTCCGGTGACAAGTGTGGTGGGACGAGAGCCAGAAGGCAGCAGGAATGCTGTGTGTGTGTGTGTGTGTGTGCGTGTGTGTGTGTGTGTGTGTGTGCGTGTGTGTGTGTGTGTGTGTGTGCGTGTGTGTGTGTGCGTGTGTGTGCGTGTGTGTGTGTGTGTGCGTGTGTGTGTGTGTGTGTGTGTGTTCCCTCACAGATGAGCCAAGAATTGCTTCATCCAGCTTAATAAAGGAAGTTCTTGTTTGTGCAGCTTTCTCAGCCCATATCTGCTGTTTCTGAAACCGGATCTCCTTTAGCATCTTTTTGTTTTTATTGCTGATGAAAATCCTCAGCATGGAAGCTCACATATTTACTATTTAGTGCATTTCTTCTCATGATTTATGGTTTAGAGATCAACTGTCAAACTGTGGGAACAGTTTAAACCAGTTTGATATAACTCAATGTGTAGCTGCTAGCTAAAAATGTTAGTTTTTCTAACCTTGAACAGTAATCATAAACATTAGTTACAGTAATCGCTACACTAATGCTGTATTTAGTGGAAGCTAATGCTAAAGTGCTTCATTAACACTATTCATCAGAACTAGTGACTAAACTTAGACTTATTTCTACCATTTGATTCATGCTAATTTGACCGTATTTTACCTGCTTAACCTACTTTTTGCTCATATTTTTGAGTGAATTTTCACTCCATAGTATTTACTAAATGTCTTTGTTTTGATATTGCTTTATAAATGAAGCTGAGTTGGATAAATTATTATTTTTGTCATTAATCTGCAGTCATAGACCAAAAACTTGAATATGTTAAGATAAAAGAAGCTTCCAAACTTTATTTTACAACATAATTTGGTTTGTAACCATCAACAATGCAGGTTTTTCTACCAATCAGCTATTAAATATTAGCAATAAGCTGCTAATATTTTCACCAATATTTGATCCTTTTCCTGTTAAAACGTTTCTTATTTTCGTTCTGTGGGATTACAGCTGGTACCTGTAGCTAGCTTAGCTTTGGGTCTGGACATGTTTCACACGTAAAGCCACAGAGACTCACACACCTGTGTGAACACGGGTCGGGTCAGAGCCGTTTGTGTTACCTGAGTGATGCTCGCCGGGCTGTCAGGGCAGGAACGAGGCGGGTCAGCCGCCCGCCTGCAGGGCGCGGATCGGGTTTCCATCTCAGCGGAGGCGAGGCGAGGCGAGGCCCGCTTTGTGCCCCGCAGGTGTTAAACTGAGGCCTCTACTCAACCGGGACGGCCCGGTTCTACGACTGGACCGGGTGAACATAAGAGATGGCTTCCTGTTTGGGTTGAGTTGGAATCGCTTGAAGAGAAATACAAGGTGGGAAAAACAGCTGCTGCTTGGTTGATTAGCATCAAAACGGCTGGTGCTTCATAAAACTCTGAGGATTTTAGTTTAATCTCATATTTTCTTAAAACATTTCATGACTTGTTTTTGGTGAAAGTTCACCAAATTCAAATACAACTGAAATTCTTCAGGACATTAACTCTTAATCTGCTGTCACTCTGTGTTTGTATGTTTGTTATATTGTGATGATTCAAAGAGGATTTTATTGAACATCACAGTTTGTGTGTCACCACTATGAATAGAGCATCTATACTGGGATCAGTGCTGTGACGTTCACAGCGTTCGGCTTCTTCTCTTTTTATACAAATAATATAGACATTTTTCCATTTAGATTAAAACAATCTTCTTTTCTGTGCATCTTTTCCACCCAAAACTCATTGATTAGCGTAGCTTTAGCTTCAAATTCTGTAAATAAAATCTCCTATAAATATTTTTTAAAAATTGATTAGTAGACAGTATTTTTTTAGTGACAGATGATCAAACATTCACTAAAGTAATGCTGTGTTACTACAGGTTGGGAAATAACATTCTTTATTTCTTATTTAAAACAGGAATTGAATTATTTTCTGAGTTATGTTTGTAAGCTGCCAGTTTTTTGTTTTTATCAAATTGATGATCAAAAATAATCGATTACTAAAATTATTTACTTCCAGTCCTAGTTTTTACAAAAAGGTTGTATAATAAATACTAGCTTATCATCTGCGTATAATATAACATAATATTCTGCTTCCATGGTAGGAATTTGGTGTAAAACGACGTTTTGAAGGCGAAGCAGCAGCTTTTTGCTCCAGGTTTTGTTTAGGGAGACTCGGCACATGGTTGAGGTGTTTGGCAAATATTCCTGCAGCGACGGGGAAACAAAGAGGGCAGTAACTGCCCCCAGCTGGCCAGGGCCCCTCGCTGGGTTAATATGGCCGCCCTGCCAATTACGTTTGTATGACAGTTTTCATCAAAGTGCTTAACAAGCCCTGTGAAAACGGGAGAAAATAGTCCGTTTGAGAAACGATGGCACTGAAAGACTTGGGCATGTTTAACAGTAAGGTCTGTGTTGAGAAATGGTTTCAACTGTGTATTTATTTCTACAGCCAGGAATGTTCGCTGCTTTGATTCGGTTTAATTAAAACCAAACAGCGTCGTGTGGAAAACACGGAGTACGTCCAAATGTTTGCGCCTGTGCGGTTGCTAGCTGCTGAAAGCCGACCTGTCCGGGTAATTGGCTGTTGTTCGGAGAGTAAACAGTTTCTGAGACGTGTTGAGCACGTGAAGTGCTTTCTGTGAGTGTAAAATGTGTGTGTGTGTGTGTGTGTGTGTGTGTGTGTGTCGACTGATGTCGGTCACTTTAAACCCTCTGACTTCAAAATGGACTCTAATATCCAATCGTTCTCCACTTTATGATCATTTCAACGTAAAACACCAAATAATTCTCGTGTGATGTGGTAAAATATTGTAAAATGACTCTTTAAAAGTTTAAATGTTATTAAAACTCTGACCTGGGGCGACCAGGTGCTTTCAGCAAAACCAAACGCTATCCTCCCAAAATCACCTTACTCTCACATTAAGCACAAATCATTAAGCATTTCAACTGTTGCCATGGTTACATTGGATGATAATTACTGACGTTTATTTACAAGTATGGCAAAACAGATTTGAAATTTAAAAACACTTTTACTCCAGAGTTTAAATCTTTCTGTAAATGCTGAAAGCAGAAGACAGACAGGATCTCCTGTAGCAGTCAGTATCACATCAGATGTGAAAACGCCTCTGACTGAAGACACCTTGTTGTTTTATGATAGTCTTATATGTAGGGTTTCTGATAACATATTTGCCAAAATTATAGTTTCCAAGCTAAATATTTCACTCAGAATTGAGCATTTAGCTAATTTGCTAAATCAAGTTCAGATAACCGGAAGTGAACTTTCAAAATTCCATAGTTCCATTGAGCAGCAGTGAAGGGAAGTCCGTTACGCTAGCTGGAGTTTATGTAGAGGATCTCAAAACACAGCTTTTATAAATAAGATAAAGGGTGTTTGTTTGTTAAATCTTAAATGCAATATGTTTATATTTATGTGCAATTTTGGCTTAATTTCTACTCTGTATTTGTTTTTTTTCAGCAATTGGCCTTTTTTTGAGTCCAAATCCCCCCGTTAATAATTAATCAATTTATAAATTAATTGTCTGTTATGTCAATAATCCATTAATGCCTTCAATGTTATGTTGTTTATAATATATTTGTGAGTAGATTTCAATTTAAAAGTTGTAGTTTTGTCTTCATTTATTGAATTAGAGGGCTACAACAATCAGTTCACGGGCCAAAAATGGCCCGCGACCCCTACTTTGAACACCCTTGGTTTAGCTATTTAGCTATAATTTAAAAGGAAATAATTCATACTATTCAAACAATCCCAGTTTGCTTGATCAAACCAATGTTTTCCTCTGGATGAAAGTGAATCCTGCATCATTAAAGGACTCAGATTTATCGAGGTTCTGGCCCGGCGGCATCGATTACACTCAAAGTCGTCTCAGAACTCTGGTAATTCTGAGGAAATCAAACCTGCGGCTGTTTTGCTAACCGGATGGTCTCTCCCACCACTAATCTCCCTCATCCTCCGGCCTCAGCCACTAAAAGACAGGAAGGATGGGACATTAAGAGCCGAAGAAGAGAAAGTCGTAAAAAATAATGACGTCTTCTGGCGAGCAGCTGAGCAGTCCAGCTATGTGGCTTCGCTCCTGTCAGACGGTCGTATCTTTTTACAGCGATGCTAATGGTTATGGACCAGAATGAAAACGACGACGGCGCTCTTTGCCTCTCTCCACTAACGGCATGTAGGACATCAGAGCTGCTAACAGCGCTACGGAGCGGGCCGGACCAGAGGAGGTCCAGGTCCAGCTCAGCGGTGCTCTACGTCTGAAAAAGGAGAGCATCAACATTCAATGGAGGGGAGGGGATTTATATATCCTCACAACCCCTGGACTCACGTTTAATCTGAGTTTAGTCCCTTTTGAGATCCGTTTCTCTTTAGATCTGTCATTTTCAATTTATTTCATTCGGTTTTTCACTTTTTTATGTTTTTTAGTAAAACCTCTGATATCCCACCACATGAACATCTGATTATTTCTGGACTGGACCATTAAAACTAATGTTTTACCATTCTATTAGAATCTATTTCTGAGGTCAGACACTGATGTTGGACAACAATGCTTGGCTCTTTTTTCTTTTAAATCTTTCATTTTCAATTTTATTTATGTCTTTTTAGTTTTTTGGCATTTTTTCTTTGTAAAAGAAGCTGTGAAACGTCCTAAACATTTAACATGACTATTTGTGAACTTTCTGAGTACGGTCAGAAAATACCACAAACATTCTTCCAAAATTAATCTCTGAGGTCAAACACCGATGTTGGATGAGAAGCCTCTTTTTTTCCTTATAAATCTTTCATTTTCTATTTTGTTCAAAGAAACTCAGAAATTTCCACATTAATTTCAGTAATTTTTCATAAAAAATAAGGAAATTCTCTGAGCTTGAAAAGTTGTGAATTAGAAAATTAATTTTTAGTTGAGTTTCATAAATTTTCTAGAAAAATAAGGATCTTGATAATTTGTGAGTTTTTGACTTTTGGAAATTTTCAGAGCACCAAAAATCTAAAATGTCCTTTTTGTTTTCTGAAAGTGCCTCAAATGTCTGAGTTTTTTTCCTCACAATTTTATGACTCATGGAGCTCAGAATTTCCTTGTTTTTCTCTTGAAAATTTCTGAAATTTTTCATGCAAATTTCCGACTGTACGAGGTTAGATAATTTCTTTATTTTTTCTTGAAAATTTCTGAAATGAATCTCAAAATTTAGGTTTTTTCTCACAAATTTACGACCTATGAAGATCAGAGAATTTCCTTGTTTTTTATTAAAAACTTTAGAATTTTTGCAGAAATTTACACCTTTTTTGTATCTTTATTGGCTCAAATATGATTTCTCTGTTTAACTGAATTGTTCTGGACTTGAATTTGTTGGCTTGATGCTACATTTGTTGGGGGAAAAGCTGAACTGGGATGAATAATCCCATGTTTTGTTAAATTTTCTCTCATTTTCTGAGGCGATAATTGCGTCATCAGGAAGAAAGAGAAGAAAAGGAGTCTGAGCAGCAGGCTTGTATCCGCACTTCCAATAACAATTACATGAAGTGTTGTGTTAAATGAGGGGTCCACGGTTCAGGGGCCGGGGCTAATCGCTGCGGTCTGCACCCTAAAACACGGCGATAATGACGGGATTTGGCTGTAATTCAACCCAGAGGCTCGTGCAGCAGAGGTGCAGAACCAGAAATAAAGCCAAACTTTCAGCTGTGAGGTCGTCAGGAAAAGAGACACACATCTGTCTGGACGCCGCCGGTGAGGCGATCCATCAGCGCCGCCTGTGTTCCTCCTTTATGGCGCTCTCCATCATCACATCCACGCCGTAAATCCTTCTTCAAACCGACACGCAGCCGCCTGCATGTGGTTCTTATCCAGCGATTTTTCCCGGGTTCAGCTGAGGTAGCCGTCCCCGCGGCGCTGACTGGCGATCCGACTCCAGGTACGGAGTTCACTGTGGGAAAGATGGGAGCTTTACGCGGACGGAAGGAATGTTTTGTTTTAATGCTGATCAGCTGTTGGAAAGCAGCGACGGAAAACAGTTTGTTTCATCCAGAGCCACATTTCTGCTCCTCTCTGCGGCCATTTTGGTCAGAATACCAGGAGAGTCTCACTGTGAAGCACATAAAGATGGATAAAATTATGCAAAAATTAGCATTGCTGCACATGTTTTTACTTTGTTTTGCGCCAGGAATGTATTATTTTTCTTGACTCTTGGTCAGGGGCTAAACAAAATCATTTCAAGGGCCACAAATGGCCCCTTTTCCACACTTTGAATACAGTTCAGGTAGATTTTTTTAAGCAGATTTTGACTCATTCTTGTTATTTGACTAAATATTTACCTTAATCAGCCTGAAAACTGAACCATAGCAGTATTTGCTCTTATTTTCCCAGGCTCTTATTTTGAAAATGTGGTTAAATATGACCACATTCAACCATTTCTGTAGTTTGATACAATTTTAAACTTTTGTTCCCAAATTGATTAAAAGATGTCAACAACAGACAACACAACATGAATGAAAACATCGTGTAAACAAAACCTCGACAATGTTAGCGAGTAAGCTAACGCTAGCTCCAAGATCATGACTAAAAACATCTGGATCATGTGATTCCCAAGACCAAAATGTCAAAAACAAAGTCAAACAGTGAAATAATAATATTCAAATGCAGTATGGTTATGATCTCAAGGAGCTAACAGCTAGCATGCAGCGCTAACAGGAGAAATGATGCTAGCTACTGCTAGCAAAACAACTCAGCATTATATGGCCAGAATAAAGTCGTAATAATATGAATAAAAACTGAACTGAATAGCAGAAAAAATGTCTTGATGAATGTTTTAGAGCCAAGTTATTTATTGCACTGAACATTAAAAATGATGCTAAATAACAGCATGTCAGACGGGGGAAGAATTAGTCGTAAAGTTTCTGTCTTTTCCTCATTTCCTGCCATAATTTCAGCTCCATCTTTTTCTCTCTCTCTCTGTAAATCATCATCAGCTGTTTGAAAGCTTCTATCTGTAGGAAAACATTTCATTCCCACTGACGTTTCCAAACGACGCGCCGTAATCAGCAGAGTCATCCTGCGGGTGTGGATGTAATATACAGCCTGTGAAACCGACCCGGACTTCTGAAGGTGTGAATCTGAGCCGCGGCCCGATGAAGGCGGTTCTGATGGACGAGACTCTGACAGGGAACCGGGGCGAGCGATGGAGCGGGCCAGGTGGCGCTGCTGGCATGCTGGGAACGCGCCGCCTGCGGCTAAATTTAGCGGCTTTACACGACGCTGCAGCCGCGGCTTTTTCTGGGTCCAAAGGACGGCGGACCCAGAACCTGTCCTCAAGTCAGACGGAAAAACATTTGGCACAAAGTCAACTAAACTACTGAGTAACTGATCAGGAAATGTTTAAAAATGACATCATCAAATGGACCAAAATATAAAGCCAAGTGGACATTTGTACGGATAAAATTTGGCAATAATTCGTATCAGTAACAAAAAATAACAAAATCAGGCAAAAATAAAATGTTTCCAAATTGGTTTATTTCAGTATAAAACTTCTGTTCTCACCCAAACACACACAGCAAATTCAGAAGTGTCAGATTACCAGTGAAAGTGTGGAAGGTTAAGAATACAGTGTTGATACAACAACATGAGTGTTAGATTCCCTAAGATGTTCCACAGAGTTACTCCAGTCCAGTGTTGGTTTCTAACTCAACACTCAGTCTGGTGTTGGTTTAGAAACCTTATATAGTAGGTGCTCCATTGTTGACTCATGGTTGCTAAAAACTTTACCAGACTGACTGATTTTAGTGACACTGGGTGTAAAATATTGAATAAAATGTTGACTGGCTTTATTTTCACTCTTATATTTGACTTTATGACACACAAAACAACAAATTAATCGTCCTTATTTTCTCCAGGTGCATTCTGGGTAAAGCTTGTCACCAAGGTCATCATCAGTCACTTGGCAACAAATGGCAAACTAGCTAGATTGGGTGCTGTGGTGGCGCAGGGGCAAAGCGCAACCCATGTACTGAGATCCTAGTCCTCATGCTGGTGGTCACAGGTTTGATTCCTGGAGTGAATTGACAGAAAAGTGGGTAATGAGAAGAAGGGGAAGACCAGGAAGTGAACCCATTGAAAACTAGAGTCTTCATATGCGGGCTGTGCTTAACCACCACAGCACACCCTGCCAGTAGCATTCTAAAACTCAGATTTCTATGTTGTTCTATTCTTTACAGTGTTCTGTGTTAGATTAACACATTTATAGTGTTAACTTTTGACAATATCCATCCATCCATTTTCTTACACCCTTGTCCCTTAATGGGGTCGGAGGGTTGCTGGTTCCCATCTCCAGCTAACGTTCTGGGCGAGAGGCGGGGTCACCCTGGACAGGTCGCCAGTCTGTCGCAGGGCAACACAGAGACACACAACCATACACACACACACTCACACCTAGGGACAATTTGGACAGACCAATTAACCTGACAGTCACGTTTTTGGACTGTGGGAGGAAACCAGAGTACCTGGAGAAAACCCACCATACACAGGGAGAACATGGAGACTCCATGCAGAAAGACCGGGAATCGAACCCAGAACCTTCTTGCTGCAAGGCAACAGCTCTACCAACTGCGCCACTGTGCAGCCTCTTTTGACAATATACACTAGTTTTTGAGTAAATTAACACTGAAGTGTATTTGATTTCAGCTACTGAGTGTTGATTCAACTCTATCACAAATAACTTTGAAAAGTGTAACTTCTACACCATCCAGTGTGAACCTATATAGACACCTTAAAACACCTTAAAAGTGTCAAATTTAACTCTGTAGGAGTTGATGGAACATTTCCAAATTTGCTCTGCATTTTGCTCCTAATTTTTAACTTTCAACAAATGAAAATGTCACAAAGTTGGAGGGTAAAAAGTCGATGATCTTAAATGCTCACTGTAAAAACTCTGTTAGCTAAATGAAACCTGGAGATGTTGGTAATTTACTGCTCTGCGCCACGGCAAAGGGAAACACAACCAACAAAAACCGTTAAAAAAAACAACTAAAACCCGTTTTTTTGTCTCTGTCGTTTGTGCCGCGCAGACTCGTTGCCATGGCGACTGACAACAGTCAGGACTCGACACCAAAAAGATTCAAAACCAAAGAACAGAAGATTCAGTTTGTTACAGTTTTATGTCTTCAGGCTTAGTGTTTATTTAGATCATCGATAAGTGATTGTTGTGGTGGATTAGCTGCTGCTGCTGTTAGCCGAGCTAACAGAGTCATAATAATACGAATAATGTGACGATAAAACGACACAAAGGCAGTAATGATACGAGAATAAAGTCAGTATCAGCAGAATGTCTGAATAATTCAACAGTAGAAATAAAACAAGAACAAAACTGTAATAAAATATAAAAAAGTTGTGAAGTTAAACTTCAGACTGACTTCTAAGTTGAACTTAAAGCGAAATGGAAGAAAAAAGGTTTAAATACGGACCTGTGTAGTACATCTAATGAAGAATTAAGAATTTTAATTATGTGGCTTTAATCAAATTTGGAGGCCTAATGTTGCGACAAACTCTTCCTCCATTAGCTGTTTTAATTAGCATTAATCCAGAATGTCACTTTCTATTGTTTCCTTGTAATTTGCAGAGTTGTAAAGACATCAGAACAAAAGTTTTACAGGGAATTAGCAAAATAAAAGCCTTTCAGAAGCTTTTGTCTGGTTTGTATCCAGTGAAAGATGAAAACCAGCAGGGAGAGCTGGTGCTTCTCTCCCCGTCGCTCAGGGATGGGAACCGGAGAAGCTCCGGGCCTGTTGAGACATCGTGAGTGAAACTGGGCCAAACAAATAAACTGGGAGCAGAACGGTTTCATGTGCAGACCGCCTAGATGGCGTACCGGACCAGAGGGAGCTTTAAATCAAACATGTTCCCTCAGTTTCTGCTCACGTCGTTTCACCTCCTCCGCTTCTTTCACTCAGACTCGTCTGTTTCTTCAGCTCTCAGGCTTCGGTCCCAGAACAGGGCCGGAGGAAGCTGACCGGGGGCCCAAAGGCCCCCTGGGCCCCCGATGACCAGCAATTCTTTTCTCTTCATTTCTACAGCAGAGAATAGAGTTTAGTGAGAAAATAACTAGAATAAAGTTGTAATTTTATGATTTTATTCTCGTAATATAACAACTTTATTATCTATTACTGTATTAGATAATAAATTATTACATGACCTTAATATATTAAATTATCAAAATGTATTATCCTAAAGTTTATTATAAAGTTAATAATAATGTAATTATAACCTGAATAAAGATATAATGTTACTTTATTCTCATAATATTGTAAATTGATTATCAAAATCCGATTTATTTCTCATTATTTCAACTTTATTCTTTCAATAGTATGATTTAATTCTCATAATATAAGGCCTTTATTTTGAAAATATGATTGTTTCTCGCATCCTTTCACTTTTATTCTTGTAATATTACAACTTTATTCTCAGAATGTGACTTTATTCTTGTAATGTCATTTTTCTTGTTTTTTATTATTATAATTTTGATGGCCCTGCTGCTCCTACTACTAATTACAAGAATAAAATCATAATATTTTGAGAATAAAGTTGTAATTTTAAGACTATTTATTGAAGCTTTAAACTCGTGTTTTGTCAGAAACCCCCAGAGTTTCCCTTAAGGAAGATTCAGACATTTTAGTTAAAAATATAAACATAAATAATTTCAATAATTCAGATTATTTTTGGTGTGAAGCGCGTTGTGGGCGGAGCTTCGCTGCGGTTGAACTGAAACGCTTTTCCAGGTTTTCGCCTGTAGACGTGTGGGAGATCTCACTGGTGGATAAGTGTGTGTGTGTGTGTGTGTGTGTGTGTGTGTGTGTGTGTGTGTGTGTGTGTGTGTGTGTGTGTGTGTGTGAAAGCCTCCCTGCTTTGTCACAGCCGGTGATTGACTCCAGACGTTGTGGGTTCCTCTCTGCCCCCGGTTTTTCAGAGTTCAGAGGGCGGCGGCCCCGGGCGCACGGGGGCGCGGCTCCCCGGGGTCCAGTAAAGCGATAGGGCCGCGCGGGGGGGGCCGGCTCGCCCCCGGGGAGGGAGGTCAAAGGTCAGCGTTGGGGCCGTGTTAGCCAAACAGGCTTCAGGTGGGGCCTTCCTGCTGCTTTAACATCTGGATCTCCGGGTCTTTCTGCTCCTCTTAGGAGCCAAAGTTTATGTTTTTAGAATAAAGTCGGAGAGTCAAAAACCAATTATTGGTTTAAAAAAAAAACGATTTCCTAATAGATTTATTTTACTTTTTCCTTTGGTAAATATTTAATGTTGACACAAATGTTCCTAAACACAAAGTCAGGTTTTTACCCGCTGAACGTTTTGAGATTAAAGACGTAATTTTAGCAGATTAAAGTCGCAATGTGACCAGAATAAAGTTGTAAAATTACAAGAAAAGCTTTGATGCAGTCATCAGGATCTGGTCTGACCAGCTCTGAAGGTTTTTCTCCATAATCGTTTCAAAATTCTGCAACTGAAAACAATTAAATTCTGGTGTGTTAAGAGAAATATTACAGTAAATTAAATTATTGATTATGACTGTTCTTTATTATTATGGCTTTTTTCTCAAATTATGACTTTGGCCTCATGATATTGACTTTATTCTTGTATTATTGGAATTTTATTCTCACAATATGATGACTTTTTTTACCTGTTACTACACATTTGTTCTCGTAAAATGACTTTATTTTTATGTTATTGATATTTTAAATTCATATTATGACGTCATGTATCAGTAAGACTTTGTTCTCTTAATGACTTTGTTCCCATATTACAATTTTCTCATAATATTACTACGTTGTTCTTCTTTTATTTTCGTGTTATTACAGCTTTAATCTTGTAATATTATAACTATTATTGTGTTATTACAATTTTTTTCTTGACTTAATTTAAGTACATTTATTTAGGGATAAATGATAGTTTTTAACTAAATCTAAAATGTTTTTGAAGGTGTTTCTGTGAACCTTCTTGTTTTGTGTCAAAATAACACGATTCAAAATGGGAAAGACCAAAGAACATGTGGCACTAAGAGCACTCCCTATAACTACAGTCAGAGCAGCTTTAATGAAACATTTTATTAACATAACTTGGTGCTAATTCAGTTGAGTTTGTGTTGAATTAAATGAAACCCATTTGGAAGCTGGTTGGGATTACCAGATGATGCTCAGATTATCATCCTGAAGCCCTGGGAACATGTGAAGATAATCCAGCTGTTAACAGATCTCTGCCTCCCTCTGGGACCAGTTGATGCTAAAACTGGGTTCGTGGAAGTTAATTTAATAAAAACAGACGCTGGATGAAATCTGCCGTGGCTTCATCCTAAACGCACCGACGGTTTGCGTCTGTGTCAGTTTCCTCCTTTCCGACGCGGCGGCAGGAACATGAGCTCTGCTTCGCCATCAGTCGCCTGCAGACGGGAGGAACAATGAGGCTCAGCGGCGCGGAAACAAATCTGCTGCATTCTTACGTAAGGAGATAAAACGATGCAGGAAGAACTGATGCTGGTTCTGGATGAAAGCAACAGAGTCACTGGACTCAACAACAGCATGTCTTATAATACTAATGCAACTAAAGAACTTATTTTTTACTTTATAAGTTAATCAGACTGGAAACTAAATTAGCAGATTTTAGCTAGAACAGTTTGTAACATATTGTAATATTTTAATTTTCTATTTTCACCTGTTTGTTAATTTTGTTTGTTTCCCCAAAACAGTTTAGTTTATGTCAACTACATCTATTCAGCTAGCTAAACAGCTAGCTGCGCTAACCCTAAAGCGCTCATCAGAAACATAAATTATGCTAATGCTAATGCGCTACAGCAACATGTTATTTAAAAGCTAACAGGCTAACTTCTCAACAGCCGATAATCAAAACTTCAAACACAGTTAGAAATTTATTCAACTGAAAGTTTTAACTACTGCTTATGGGAAGCTAAGTGTGCCAAATGCTAAAAGTTATCAAAAACGCTAAAGTGCTAAACAAAAAAAAAGCTTCTACACAACTTCAATTAACTGACAATTTACAAAACTACCAAGTGAATTAGCGCATCAGAGTTAATGCTGAAAGAAACTAAATTATTTTAAGGGAAGCTAAGTGCGCTAGATGTTTTAAATTAGCAGAAGTGCTAGCACGCTAAAAAATTAACCACAACTTCAACAGACGTTGAACTGAAAGTTTACTAATCATCCAAGTAAATTAGCGCTTTAGATTTTGCCTGGAAACATTTGTGTGTACAAACTGCGTTCCAAATAATTAAATTCCTTTTTTAATTAAGAAATACACATTTTACTGCCTAAAACTAAATAAAGTTGTTTTCCTTTAGCAAATTTCAACCAGGCGAAGCTAAAACTGGCCTTTGAACATATTTACAGACAAATGATTTATACAGTTTTGGTTTAATTACTGTTTTTTATTACTAAATTAGATGGTGATTATTTAAATAATTGGTTAATTGTGACTATTTATTTCTATTGAGGGTTTTTTTTTAACAGGTTAATGATCTAAAACATGTGGAAAAACCCAAATGTTTAATTAAAAACCAAATGATGAAGTCAGCCTCATCATCTAATTTAATTTAAATTTTTTAGTGAAGTCCAACATGGCGGCGAGGTCAGACTCCGACCAAACAGCGGCTCTCAGGCTGAATAATTGGCTGTCAGCGACCTCTGACCTCATCTCAGAGTCTAAGGTGTCGGATCGATACGAAGCGGAGGAAGATAATCAGCTCGCTCAGTGATGATGATGATGATGATGATCAGAGTCTGACCGAGGAGCGATCTGATTGGTCGAGACGTTTACTCAGAAACATTTAAATGATAAAACTGAGAGGTGAGTTTTGATTGAGCCCGGCAGCAGCTCTGCACGTGGGAAAGGCTGGAGTCCAGAACGGATTCTGTTGCCATGGAGACGGGCTCGGCAGTAAAACGCGGGTCCTTGGTGACGGGGAAGGTCCGAACGTTGTCCTTCTTTTCTCTTCTTGCATCAGTGAAACTTCAGGAATAGTTTTTCAGCAGCTCTAGTTTCTGTTTCCGTCACATTTTCAAACTGAATCTGAAGAGAAGTTGAATTTGATCGATTCCAGCGACGAGTTTCGACGAATTAGATCCAGAAATTTCTCTCTCTTCTTTTTTGCCATAATCTCAATCGTTCGGTTCCCTTTTGGGTCTGAGCGACGGAGCGCTGCTGTTTGCCTAGCAGATGACTGACGCTAAACTCCTCTGACCTCTGACCTTGAACGACCCCGTCAGTAATTAACCTGCTGCTTTCTTCCACTTGTCTCAGTCAGTTTGTGAAATATTCATCCAGACGGGTCGGATCAGATGGTGACAGCAGTTGCACTGCAAAAACACTAAACGTTTTCCTGACATCACAACCTGCGTTTCCTTTACACACAAAACATCATTTTGCAATTAAAATTTTTTCTGCTAAAAACTTTGTTGATATTTTGATCATGTCGAAAAAAACTGTTTCACAGTTGCAATGTTTCAGTTAAATATTAAATATTCACTCAGTCATTTCCTGTTGTTGTCTTCGTTGTTTCTGCCAGCAGCAACTTCCTGTTGCTGATCATGTGGCTCATGTGATGCAACAAACTTGACTCCTTTGCAGTTTTGACCAAGTAAACAAATTTCAATATGGCGGAAAAACTTTTCAGCAAAAAAAGTGTTAGTTTTTTTTTTGGCCTGTGCAAAGTTGCTGAAATTGTCTTTGTCGTTTCTGCCAGCAGTAACTTCCTGTTGTTGATCATCATCGTGTGACGTGAAAAACTTGTTTCCGTTGCAGTTTAGACTGAATGAGGTCATTTCAAATCATCTCCTCCGAACACATAAAAGCTTTTAGCGAGGTTTTTTCGAAATTGTCGTGTTTTCAAGAAGCAAATAAATTTTCGTAATTCATATTTATTTGCTCAATTTTAACGCTGATGGAAACACAGTTACACAAATCATCAAATGGTTGCTATGGAGACCTGACAACGACAGGATGTCCGCCTCTTCTCTGGAGTCTCCATGTCTCTTCTGGAGTACCTCAAGGCTCTAGTCTCAGTCCCAAACTATTCTCACTCCATGCTGACACTAATTTAAGGAAACATTGCATCTCTTTTTAAAGTTATCTTTTGCCTAATACGGAGTCCAATTAGTGACAAATCTATCTTCTTTTCCTGTGTTGTTGGAGTCTTATTTATACAGTTTACCTAAACCCAAGTTGACTTTTTTTTCTGCCAGAGTTTAACGTCCAATCAGATTAATTTGTTCTCAGCTTCATGTCCAGCTCTTCGGTCAGAGTGATTGGTTTTCACTCCGTTAGCGTTCTGGATTCGATTTCTTGACTGTTACGGCCTTTTGTCTTCAGTCGCACACTGAAACGACTGTGTCTCTGGTCTCTTGAAGTTGTTCCTGTTGGTGATTTTAGGCGGTCAGGACCACCGGGGTGCATCCATTTTCCCGCCTCTTGTTGTGTTTTCAACCATCTCAGATGTCTTCCCACGAGCCGAAATGTGTTTTTAATCTGAGCCCAATTATTCACCTCCTCTGGTTTTGTTCCCAGCAAAGACTCAGACAACTGTCTGCAGTTCACAGGCTCCGGTCTGCTGTCAGCGCCCAGTCGGACCAACCGGGCCCTCTGGCTGATCAGTGTGTGTGTGTGTGTGTGTGTGTGTGTGTGTGTGTGTGTGTGTGTGTGTGTGTGTGTGTGTGTGTGTGTGTGTGTGTGTGTGTGTGTGTGTGTGCGAGATTAACCAGTTAAGTTGTAATGAGTTGAACTTCCCACTCGTCCAGAGCTGTGAATGATGGGACAGGTGGAATGAGATGGCCAGACTGTGTCTTGTTTTATACGGCTCCCCCTACAGGCAGCGATGTGGAAGTGCAGTTAGTAGTTTGCTGGATTTGTTGGTTTGTTTTCTGTTTAGTTAGTGCCGACCAAAATATAGTTTTTTTGAGAAGGAAAAACAAAATGTAAATGTTTTCATGAAAATGCGTGTATGATAAAAAGGATAAAAAGAAATCACATATTTCTGTTTTTTTTTTATTTATTTAAGTCAGTTTTGGTCCTCCGTAGATAAATCTCTTCTGATATCGCTGAGAAGTTGGCCCTGTCCTGACCCGGCCGTGTCCTGGAGGAAAACAACGGGGAGGCTTTATGCTGCTCTCCGCCTCCCTCTTACCTTCCTCTGCTCTCTTGTTTTGTCAACATTCATCTTCTTACAAATTATCTTTTGCTCTCCTTTTCATTTCTTTCTGCTCTCCTCCCACGAGGCCTTCGCCGTTTTTCATCGTCATCGTTTCTTTTCATCTCTGTCCGTCTTTTTAGATTTCATCCACCATTACGTCTTACATTGTCTCCTCTTTGCCTGTTTTAATGCAGCAAAAAATATGTCAAGAGTCGAGACGAGCATAAAAATAACTACTTGTATTTTGATATTGCCGCCATTTTTGAGCGTTTTAATCAATTATTGCCTTAAAAAGATTAGAATTTTTCGTCACCTGGATGAAGTTTATGTCACATAAAATGTTCTTGACTTTGGACATCCTGTTTATAGAGCCTTATAGTAATAAAATGTATTAAAATCAAAAACTGAAAGGAGATGAACTGACTGAATGGTTAGCATTAGCTTCTGCACACTTTTTGTGTTTAGCTGTTTAACTTTACCCTCTGCTGGTTTTTTAATGTGTTTTGAGGTTTACCATTATTTTCGTTAAAATTATTTTAGGTGTTTAGTGGTCTAGCGTTCTCTTCAGCTAATTTTTATGTGTTACAGATTAGTGTTAGCTTCTTCTGCTAATGTTTTTACGTGTTTAGCGATTTAGCATTAGCGTCTGCTAATTTTTTATGCACTTAATGGTTTAGCCTTATTTTCTGTTAGCTGTTTTTATATGTTAGTTGTTTAGCATTAGCTTCTGCTGGTTATTTTATGTCATTAGTGGTTTAGCCTTGTTTTATGCTAGTTGTTTTAATGTGCTTAGCAATTTAGCGTTAGCTTCTGCTAATTTTTTAATATAAGATTCTTGTTTTGCCAATTAGTGGTTAGTGAATGAATGTTTTTTCTTAGCTGTGCTCATCACTGGTGAAAATTATTTTTTATGACTTTCAAAAGTAAAAACTTGAAATCTCCAACCTTCTGAGTTTTTTCTATCAGATTTTTTTACTTTGGAGCGTTGAAATGTTTTCTCTTTAAAACTCAATTATTCATATTAAGCAGATTGCTGTAATCTTGAATCGTGATCCGATGAAGATAAACATAAATACAGTGAGGAATGTAATCACTGGCATCATTCAGACAACTTGAAACAATATTTTCATGCATTTCAAGTTGCGAAATAAAACACTTTTACTCTCAGTTCCAAGAGTTTCCATCAACATCTCCCAGAAAGCGGCTTGACGTCTGGCTGAGTTGTAGGTTTGGACAGGAAACACACAGAAAATCAAATGAAACAGCTGATGGAGCAAGTAAAACACGAGACTTGTCCTCTCTGAGTTTCCTTACCTGCTCCAGGCCACAAACACAACAGATGGGGCTCAAAGAAAGCAAACAGGTCTGGGGGGCAGCTGACAGAAAAGAGGGATTATCCCTGATGTGTGCTTTGTTAAGAGCTCCGGTTACTGATTCATCGATTAGCTCCTCCAAAGTGACTAATTCATCCAATCAGGGAAGATTAAACACCAAGACAAATGCATTTAGGATTTAGAGGCTTTCGTTTGGCTCGTTATGACACATCCATCACCGATTCTCAGCCGCTAAAGCATGGCTCTTTTTTATTGCTCATCACTCCTCCCGCCTGCGTTAATAAAAAGCTCCGACTCTCTTCACCTCCCGCTGCTCAGGAGGAAAACTCAACTGGTGAAATTGTCTCAATAAGCCTTAATGATTCTCTAAAATGCCTACAACAACAAAGCAATTTAGAGAAATAGAGGAATAAATCTGCCCTGTAATAAAAACAAAGCAAGCTGAGGAGAATGAATTCATTCTTCAGAGAAAACGGGATTAAAGGAGGAGAGCAGAAGGCTGGGATTGTAGAAATGTCTTCTGCTGCTTTACGTCTCGAGTCGGTCTGGATGTTTACGGCTCTGGTTCTTTTCAATATTTCACTTGTGCCACTCAAAAATCTCCATCTGGCAAACAGCTGCTCATCTGCTGGTGCTTTTCTATCTCTGGAGGCAGTCCGAACCGTCTGGACCCGGCAAACCGGCTCTGAGCTCCACGGCTCAAACAAAAACAAGATGGAGGAGGAAAAACACTCAGCAGACGCTGCGCTTCCTTTCACCTCACAATCAAGGAAACGCATTTACCTAATTAAAAATAAAACACGTTTTCAATTATGTTTTTGTGCTGGGTTGAGGTTATTTATATTGAAATTTGTGTTTTTTTGTAAAACTGCAATGGAAACACACAAGTCAGACGATCAACAGGATGTTACTACTGGAGGAAACGACAAAGAAGACAACAGGAAGTGGTAGGAGGATGATAGTGCAGCGTAATTTTATGGATTATGGCGTGAACATCTTGTACATGTCTGATTTTATTTGCGTTTCTTATTTAATGAAAATTGTGCTATTATAAAATTGTGCTATTTCAACATTAGCTGAATATCAATGAAATCATCTGACATCAAACTAGGTGCAAAATTACAGAAGAGGATTATGTCCACTGGGGGAAAAATTATTCTGACTTTGACTTTTGAAAATCTTTTTCTCCAGATTTTGACCTTTTCATTTTTTTTCCTCAAAATTTTTACTTATTTTTCAGAGCCTTGATCATTTTCTCAAAATGTTAAGTTTAATTTTAGAAATCTTTTTCTCTGTATTTTGACTTTTTCTCCAAATTCCCAGTTTCTTTGTCTAAATTTCTTACTTAAATTTTAGAATTCTTACTTTATTCTAAGAATACAGACTTTTTTTTTTACCCAAAATTCTAACTTTTTCTCAGAATTCTGACTTTTATTGTCAGAATCTTTAATCTCAGAATTCAGATATTTATTTTCTACGTGTCAGACTAAAGTCAGGATTCTGACTCAAAAAACAAGAAAAAGTTTATTAATTTAATTTTTCATGGCCCAATTTTAACTTGAAGGGAAGAAAAATGTTTAAAAAAAAAAAAAAGTAAGGGGGCCAACAATTCGGCCCTGAGGAACACCATTTCTAACCAGATTGCTTACATATATATATATATATATATATATATATATATATATATATATATATATATATATATATAAATCCGAGTTGTGGGTAGACGGTGGTTAGCAGCTTTCTAATTTTGCCTCTACAAAATGATAGGGATCAGGCTGAGGCATACTTTGTGTGAGCACCTTTAATTAAAATGTTTACACAGTGCATCCTGAGCTGTGTGGGAGGTAATTTGTGCACCTACCAGGTTGAATGAACTGGAAATGTGAGGGTTAGGCTGATTAAGAAGTGGTGCATCCTTTGCATTGTGAGCCTTCATGCTGACCTGTATTGACTGGTGAAATCCAGAGGGGATTTCTGACCATTAGGCTGCAGAAACCACCACAAAAAGACGGCTTTATTTGTTTTCTTCATTTCGCCACATTGCAGCTCTCCTCTCTATCTCTCCCAGGTGAAATCTTTCAGTCTGTTTGCTATCAACACCCCACCCGGCTGATCTCTGGTGGTATTTCTGCAGCGCTCCACAGTGATTTGTATTGATCTGTTGTGGCTATAGAGGTGGATGGGATTCAGACGGACTTTCCAATCAGATTTTAACTTAGAATCCAGCTGTCCCTTACCGCTGCTTGGGGGTGTATTTACTTTACATTTTCACACTGACGTTTTCCAGAAATATTGTTTTCAGAAATGTCAGTCACAGAAGTTTTCATACAGTTTTATTTCCAAGTGGATTTACGTTTTAAATCTTCTTCACCTCCACTGCAAAAACACAAAAAAACATCTAGAGTAGTAAACTTGAAATAAGACAAACTAACTTTTTAAGCCAGTAATTCCTTAATATTGATGAAAATGTATTTGATTTTCTCACGTGCTGGAGCTCATATCAGACATTTTGTAGAAAAACAAGCATTCCGATTTCTGAGTTAGAAAAACGTAAAATTTCTAGAAAATACTTGGAAATTTCTGAGTTTCAAAGGTCAGAAATGTTCTACTTTGGGCTATAAAATCTTCAAGTTTTATTCTAGAAAATGATTTTCTATAGAAAAGTTGCAAATTTGCTAGGAAAAAAAACTTTTCTAGAGAAAATCTTGGAAATTGATGAGCATCAAAATACTTTTTTTTTTTACTCCAAAATTTCCATGTTTTTTTATGCAAAATTTCTGACATTAATTAAAAATGTTCAACTTTTTTCATTTTTTTAAAGCAATTTTTCAAATTTCAAACTCAGAAATTTCCATGTTTTGTTCTCCCACATTTCTAGAAAAAGATGTGGAAATTTCTGAGTTTGAAAAGTCACAAATTTGCTAGAAAAAAAATACTTTATAGAAAACACTTGTCACTTCAAACGAGAACATTTTGACTTTTCAAACTCAGAAATTTCCTCTTTTTTTTTCAAGAAAATGTTCAGTTTTTACCAGCAAATTTTCAACTTTTCAAACTGTGACTGTTTTCCCAGAATGTTTCTGAGATTAACCTGAAGATTTCAGATTTTTTGCTGAGTTTTGTTTGTGACTCTGTGGCTCATTTAGCCTGATAATCAGGAGGAACAGCCAACCCACCAGTGGAAGTTTCTCAGCATCCTCGGCCGTTCTCCGGCCCACCCCCTCTCTAATTATAGCCCAGTAAAATGTGAAACCAAAGCCCTTGTTGTCCCTCCGCCCCCAGCCGACTGCTTTGGCTCTGGACAGCCTCAGTTTCAGCAGAGCTTGCTGATATTATGACTTGAAGCGGTCAGTATCAGGATATCCCGCTTTGTCCGCTAGCCGCACTAAGACGTTCATGTCGGCCTCCGCTTTGTTTGTGTCAACTGCTGTCAATCAACGCCGGCCTGCAGAAGTAACACCTGAGCTTAGCCGGGATCGGGAAGGGGTTTGACTAATCCCTTTGTGGGAGAAAGGTGTGAAATAGTTTGTGAAAGTCACGGTGACCCGGCTCAGACGGAGACGTTTGGATTTATCTGCAGTGTTAACAAGCATCTCAAAGCAAAGCAAGTCTCCAGCGACTCATTAGGTTTCCACTCTGCTCTTAAACCTGGAATGAACCTGGGTGGTCAGCATTTTGTTTGTGTTTTCAGTGCAGGAAGATCAATTAAAGCTGTTCACACTGCAAAGACACAAAATCCTACCAAGTATTTTTGGTCTCGTTTCCAGCGCAAACATTTTAGAGCGCTTGAAAAAAAGACAAAACTAACTTACAAGTAACTTTTCAGCAAGAAACAGAAGTGAGTAAATTCTTAATATTGACAGAAAAAGTATTGGTTCACTTATAAAATGGGTCAAATGTTTTGTTACAAGTGAAATAATCTGTACGTTACCTAGCAACCCCAGCGGAGTTCCGTCCGTTACCTAGGAACCCCAGGGGAGTTCCGTCCGTTACCTAGCAACCCCAGGGGAGTTCCGTCCGTTACCTAGCAACCCAAGCCTGGTCCATCTGATTATGCAATTTTTTAAAGACTAAATGTTTGATCATTTGATCAGAGTTGACTTTTTACCAAAAACTTTTTTATTCTTACTTGAGTCGTTTCTTTCACAGCTACTTGAGTAAAATCACATCGAACCAGAGCTGCTCTTACTTGTTTATGATTTTTGGGTACTCTACCCCCCCTCTGTACTTTGGCAAACACATAAAACTCACTGAGCTTTAACCGTCAGATCCTGATAACTCTAGACGCTTCTCTTAATTTTGAAGATGTCCTTCTGGTAAAATTCTGTCTTTATTCTGTCAATATGACTATAATCTAATAACTAAATAGAAATTCTTGTAGCTTGTAGCTACGAGAGCCTCACCACTCCCTCCACCACGGCTGCCCACGGCTGATGGACACCGCTGGAGTATTGAAGACATCCTTAGCATGTCAGTGATACGCGTTCGCAGGTCATTAGCAGCTGCAGGCAGTTCGGGCTCTGAAAAGGCCTCAGCCTCTCCTGCGCTGGTGGGAATATGTGTTTCCAATCACTCCGCCTCAGGAATGAATACCTGGCATATGCTGTGGTTGCAACTCGTCTCTCGTCCGATCGGTTTACAGTAAACAGCAGGCGGAGAGTCTGCATGTAGGCTTGGGAACAGGCCTGTTTCTCACAGATTTAACAAGAGTTTGGGGTTCGTACATTGAGCTGTCATCTGTGGCTAATGAAAATCTCAGTCTGCGGCGGGATCCTCCTAAAGCTGCTAACGGCCCGTCCTAACCAGGGGATTAGCTCTGCAACGCTGGGGGAGTTTAATTTCAGCCGCAGCATAAGTCATCTCAGCTGAGTGCCAGCATTGATAAATGGCTAAAGACTGACGAGTGACGACCATCAAAGGTTTCTGCTGGGAGGTAATTGCTACAGGTTCAGACTGACATAACGAGACCTTCTGCGTCTTCACCCATCTTTCATTCTGATGTCTTTATGTCCTCGAGTTCTCCTGTAATAGCAAGGAAATCTCCCAAACCAAACAATTAAAGTATTCCTCCAAAGGAAATTTGAGGATTTCCTGAAAGATGTTTACAGGAGATGCACTGATTAGGATTTACCTTCAGGTTCTTGATCTCTAGTGTTTGTAAATCTTATTTGTTTTTAAGAACTGCAAGGTAGGAGGATGTAAGAGCACCCTGGCCTTTATTTACTGAGTAGCCATAGTTATTTTTGATGCAGCTGCTGTAAAACAGGGTTTGTTTCAAGTGGCCTAAGCTAGCGTTTTGTATGGTTAGCATAGCTAGCAGGGGCTAAAACAGCAGAGTGAGTGTGTTGTAATATAGGAATATATTATATACATAATAACGTTCCTTAAAAATCTTGATTTAAAGTTTTTGACTGGTCAGTCAGCAGTTTGGGCCAATCAGGCTAAAAATTGTTTTTTGTTGTTAGCAATTTGCACTATTAGCAAAGCTAGCTAAGCAACATTTTCATTTCACACTTTTGCTAACTTTGAAAATGTTCAGCATGATTAGTTTCTCCATAAATAGTGTTTGTGAGTACGTTCTTTATTTCCTCATTTAGATTTTAAATTGTTGTTTTATGACTTTCAGTTGACTCAGAAAAACAGGCCAATTGCTGGGAAAAAACTATTTATTCAGAACAGTAATTAAGCCACAACTACACAAAATATATTTGCATTTAATATAAAAAAAGGCCTTTGTCTGTAAATATGTTTTATTTATTTCATTTAGCTTCACATAGTTAAAATTCCCTAATGGTTGCTATTGCATTTTAGGCAATGAAATGTTTATTTTCCTATTTGTATCTTTCCAAGTATTTCCAATATTGCATCAAAAGACTGAAATGTTCAAATCAAAAAGCTGCAGGGTGTTTCTGCCTTGGTATTTGTTAAGTCTGTTCCTGGAAAAAGGCTTGAAAACCTCTTAAAAACCAACAATGTCCATTTTAAATCTGCTGATTTTCCCCGTCAAACACTCACCATCACTGTTTGTGTCCCTCTAGATTTTACCGGGGTGATTACCACATCGACGTCTGCATCAACGACTACCTTGACGTCTACTGTCCGCACTACGTGAGCCCGGTGTCGGACGATCGGGCCGAGCGCTACGTCCTCTACATGGTGAACTACGACGGCTACAGCTCCTGCGACCACACCGCCAAGGGCTTCAAGCGCTGGGAGTGCAACAGGCCTCTGTCGCCCAACGGGCCGCTCAAGTTCTCCGAGAAGTTCCAGCTCTTCACTCCGTTCTCCTTAGGCTTCGAGTTTCGCCCCGGCAGAGAGTATTATTACATCTGTGAGTATTTAAGTTGGTTTAAGGTTCCTGTGATCTTCCTAATTACCTGAAAGTTGTTGTTTGTGGTACGTTAAAACTCAAAATTACTTCAAAAATTGTGATTTTTGAAGTAAACTTGGGTAGATTAGAGTGAACTAGATGTTTTAAATAAAAAACGAGAATTCAAAGCTGACTATGTTGGTTAGCTCAAAGTTTTCATGTCGTCATACAAGGGATGTGGCACCGGGCGCAGGGCTGTGGTGGGGGCTGGGGGGGTGGATGGGGGCCCAGGTCTGGGGGGAGGGAGGAATGGTTTCAAGTCGCTTAAATGTCTGATTATAGACGGAGAAAGTGCGCCCTCACCTGTTGAGAAAGGTGTATTTAATGTTAAAGTTACCTTCCCCAATGGAATATATACTAGTCAGTCCCAATGGCAGTTTCACTCACAGTTTAGCCAAAATGCTTCCTGGGTAAAGAAATCAAAAGACAAATGCGCCCCCCCCGCAGTCGATGGACGTAAGGGGCCCGGTGATTCGTTAGGGGCCCCGCCCCCCGGCCCGACGCTGACTTGTTCCGCTAGTGTGTAACACAATTCGCAGAAGCTAACACCATTAGTAGCAGCTAACATAAAATCAAACTGGATGATAATGAATTGATTTTTAAAGTGACAAACAGCTCGAGTTAGAAACTGGAGCTCTGTGCAGCTACGCCTTCGTTCTGGGTGGCAGTTTGGAGCAATACTCAAAATTCACAACAAAACCAAAACTTTAAACTATGGAGAGTTACAAGGGACAAATTTAAATCATTAATTTAATAAATAAATGTTTAAATGTCCAAATAGGTCACTAAAACATTAAAATGCAAATCATATGCAATACAAATAATTAATCACCATCAATATATATTAGTCAACCATCAAAATCATCAGTTTAATTTTGTCTCGTTTAGCCTTCCATACATCAGGAGACTGATATAGTTGAAATCAGCTCAGCTTTCTGCTCCTCCTGAGAAGACTCACCCAAACAGGCAGCGGGGAAGTCGTGTTTTCATAAGTGAAGTCAGCGCCCTGCAGGGAGAGAAGCGCTGGGCTAAACAAGACACAGTGGTGGGTTTGGAGATATTTGGCTGACATCTGAGGTCAGCCTGAGACTTCAAGGGTTTTAACAGGAACCAGTAATAAAGTGGAGCGAGTCAGCCATGTTTTGGCACCAGAGCGCAGAGGAAAACAGGGATAACCAGACACTCTGAGGAGGAGGAGGTTGTTTTTATATCCATGCACCCCCTGCTGTCCTGCTGAAGCTTCGTAGGCGTCTGCTAAAATTAGAGTATTAGAGCGATAAATTCAATTTTATCAATGAGTAAAATTACACTTTTGGAGATTATGGAAAACTTGTCTGTTTCACAGCTTCTATTTGTTTGGATTTTTAATTCAGGTCAAGTATAAAACAAGCTACTAGGACCAGAGCGAGTCTGTAAAATGTTTTAAATACAAATATAAAGTCGTAACATTACAGAAAATACTGTGAGAATAAAGCAACATTACCAAAATATGATCGTAATGTTAGGAAAGTGAAGCAGTAACTTTATGAGGACAGCAAAGTCTGTCGCAATTAATCACAAATAAAATGTTTTGGTTTCCATGTGCACTGCAAAAACATTAAATCTTACCAAGTATTTTTAGTCTATTTTCTAGTGCAAATATCCTGCTACATTTAAAACAAGAAAAAAACAACTTAAAAGTTACTTTTCAGCAAGTTTGTTTTAAGTAAATAATTCCTTAATATTGACAAAAAAAAGTGCCAGTTCTATTGACAGATTATTTCACTTATAACATGTTATAAATTAAATAATCAGCACATTTTTATAAATATTAGGGAATAACTGCCTGAAAAGTTGGATTTGTTTTATTTCAAGTGAACAAAGGAATTTGCACTAAAAACTAGACTAAAAATACTTGGTCAGGTTTTGTGTTTTTGCAGTGTATCTCCTTTTCTACCAAAAACTGGATGATAAAAGTCTTCAGTCTGGTTCAACTAGCTAATTTTTTAAAGGACAGTTTTGTTTACTGAGTTCAATATTCACTTTATTTGTTGTTTCTGTTGTGTTGTTTATTTATTACGAATATTTAAAAGCCTTCCAGTTCCAATGTTTAATGTTCTGTAGGGTTTAAAATTTAATGGTCTTGGAGAATCTGTTCTTGCATTACTATTATAACGCCGTCACCATTATATCTCCTTAAAATGGTCTCAAAACAACAATGTTATTGTTTATCGCCATAATTACTGGGACAATTTATCACCCAGCAGAATAAAATGAGGAATGTTGAGCATCCTGTGAAGTTATACTTTGGTGAGGTTTTGGCCTTAGATCACTCTAAAAAACACATTTTTCTCTTAATTTTATGATGTTTTTCTGGTAAAACCATCTTTATTGTGATAATATGACTATATTCTTGTAATTAAACAAAAAAAATATCATTCTGGCCCTAATAGTCTGCCATAAAACTCACAAAAGGAATCATAAATTAAATCTGGAATAAAAATCAGTGGATTTTATGTTTAAGCCCCATTGTCCAGCCCTAGTTTACGGTCAGTGAAGGTGTTTTATAAGTTGTTTTGCTCTTTTGATCAATGTTTGGAGATAAAACATCCCCAAGAGTCGCCTGTAAGGCTGCATTGTTTAGAGAGGCTGTGGTCTCGTTAGACTCATTCCAGGGAATTGTTGATGTTGCCGTAATTCCTTGGAAGTCAATAAGTCAATTCATGGCTTTCCAAATTCAGCTTTATTTGTCCAACTGGCTCTGAGTTCTGTGAAGGCGAGGCCCGTTTTGTCTTTGATGGTGATTGATCGTCTAAGGAGCGAGAGCGACCCAGAGACAGTCCGTGTGCCTTTGGGCGGTTTTTGGGCGCTGACTCAGATGTGTGACTCATCTGTAAGATCTTTGTTTTATCTTTAGTGAGCGCAGGAAGAGATGACAAACGAGGAGAAAACACCTCTGGGAAAATGTCGGAACATACAGTCCTGCCATCATGGGGGGTGGCTAATGTAACATCCAAGTTTCCCTTTGTTCCTTTTCACGGAAACAAGGAAACGTTTGGACGGTTGTGTTCTTAAAGGCTTTGGCGACACAAGCAGCGTCCCTTTTGGATTATATCACCAAGTTATGGACATCATCGAGTCTTTGTCGTGATTGACACCTGTTTTAAGCTGCATGCAGGGCTTGATTGGAGAGTCTCCACCAGCTAACCACAGATTGTACTTCCCATCTCCAAAGGGAAAGTGTAGGATGTTGGAAAGGAGGCTCCATCCGGATGCCAAACCTCTGATTCATTGGGAGCGGTGCGGACTCTGTCCTTGTTCTGGCTCAGTCGGGAGAAAGAGTAGCAGAGGGTTGGTTGTCCGGTCTACATGTGTTTTCTGGATTTGGTCCCGGAGCCTATGACCGTTTCTCTCAAGGGACCTTTCAGGTACCGCCAGTTGGTTTTTCCTGGTACTTGTTTCCCCAAAGCAAGAGTTGTGTCAACATTTTGTGTCCAAAATGTTGACACAACTTTGAGACTTGACACCTGTTTCCACCAGTGTGGAAAACCAACCATATGTCGTCAACTGTGGGCGTAGTAGCAGACGTATGCGTGTTACCACTTTGTTTTTCTTCGTGATTACACAATTGTGGAAATCCAGTCAAAGTCAACAGATGTCCGCCTTTACTTTCAGCGTACAATGTAAGGCGTTTGCCAAGAGATTGGGAAGGTTGGGATGAGAGCCAGTTCCTCTGATAGCGCGTTTCTGCAGAAAGGTTTGGGCGCCTTCAAATGTCGGTGCCTTGTTGAGGAACCAAGCATGCATTGACAACAGTGAGCATAATACCAAGATGGCGGCGCTGGCAGATCTGTGCGTGTTACTACTTTGTTTACATATCTTCCATTAATCCTTCAATCTTTTGTGATTACATGATTGCAAAAATCAACAATTCTACAAATGTTTTTCACGTAGATCAATTTTTTTCGAGTTTATTTGACAAAAATTGAAAAACATTGGGCTTAAGGGATGCTGACTCCCACCTGCAGGTGGCAGCATTTCTTACTTCTACTACACTAAAGACGAAAGATAAATCCTACAAATGCTAAAATCTGACGCCACTCTGTCAGTGTTCACATCTTCTGAAGAAGGAAGTTGCATTCAGTGTCTTCAAAGGTTTTCATGTTGTTTTTTTCAGTAGTTCTTTCTGTGGCGCCCCCACAGGCGAGGAGGGGAACAAGATTTTCAAAGGTTTTGGTTTGTTTGACTCACTGAGAAAAAGACTGAAAATGTAACCAATATCACAATTTTAGTCCCCAATCGAACTGAAAATACTGGACTATCAGTTGGGAAAACACCTGATAATCCTGAAGCTCTGATTCAGTTCTAACACTGAATAAAAGCGTTAACAGAAATTTAGCTTCCCTACAACAAATGCCTGTTAAGGTTACTTTCCAAGGCACTGCAGTCGTGTCAAACTGCCTGTTGACCATTGTCTAAACACAAACAATACGTCTCAGTGAACACAGGCGCCTCTTTGTGCTCTGTGAGGCTCATTTGCTCATCAGGAAGACGGGATGGGTCTTCATGTTGCCAGACAGACACCTGGGGGAACCCCGACCCGGTGTGGGTTCAGCGTTACGGCCCGTCCATGGAGGTCAAAGGTCAGCGGGATGACAACGAGCGGTGAGCTATGAGCTCCTTGTGGTCTGGTGTTTTTCTAAGAGAGCCGCAGTGGAGCTGGGGAAGCCTGATCCTAATCTCAGGGGATAGAAATCCAATTTTCAGAGGAGACAGTTGAGAGTCTGGCTCTCCCTGTGTGAGAGCGATGACTGTCTCCCTGCAAAGCCTTTGTGCTTCAAACGGCGGCTCTGTACAGTCGCCGCAGATCTACATCGATAATGACGAATCCCACACACACAAAAGGCTTTGTTCTCCGAGATAACCTGATCATCACAAGGAGAAAAACCCGGTGTTTATATCAGGATCCGTTCTAATTCACCCCACAGTCACCAAATCCTGTCTTCTGATCCGCGATAAGGCGCGACAGCACATGACTGAACATGTAGAAATGCGTGACCAGGAATTTCATGCCGCCGTGATGGAGAGGGGCGGCAACACGAATGACCCGACCGGCAGCGCGGTGTAGAGTTGCAGGCAGAGCTGGAGTTACAGGCCGCGTCGCTGGAGGACAGAAAAGCCAGACTCTGACCTCGGAGGCAGACGTGAGAGAGGAGGAAGAGGAGAGACGGTCGGATGGCGTGTGAGAGTGTTGGAATCCGGGAGGGGAGGGCGGAGAGGTGGGAAACACGGGAATAACAATGATTAGAAAAACAGAAAACGATCTGCTAATGAAGCTAAAACTGTGAACATAAAAACCTACTCAGGATTTAAATCTGCATTTGATTATTTTTTGTTTCATCGTCTAATTTTACAAACCGTTTATTTCCAAGCTTAATAACAACCTTGGTGTGTTGCAGTTTCAACAGACGACATACGCTCCACCTGAAGACTGTATCAACACTGAATTAATTAGCATTACGAGGTAAAGCCTGTTACCGTGGCAACCGGTACAGACACGTTGCATTTTATCGACACATCCGGAAATTTCACACACAGGTGCAGAAGGCTGCAGGGCAAAGAGACGATTGTTTTACCGTAGTCGAACATTTCCGTTTACAAAATGAAACCTGGAGATGTAGCTGTTATTTAGCGCCACAGCGAAGGGAAAAACAATGCAGAAAAAAAACATTCACCGCTCCTATTCTTCCTTTTTCTCACTACAAGCTGACCTGTTGCCGTAGCAACTGACTGACAACAGCTCCACTAAGCGTGTCAGGATTCAACGCCAAGAAATACCCAAATGCAAAGAACAACAGAACATTCAGTCTGTCAGTTTTACGTTTTCAGGCTTGATGTTTATTAGTGAGTGATCATCTGAACTCAGCAGTGGTTGATTAGTTAATTATGTATCTGCTTTGCTGACGAACTGTTGGAGTCAGCAGCACATCTACATGTTAAGGTTGTCAAAGTCAAGCTAGCAAAACTGAGCTACTTCCCTTTCCTTTGCTACTTTAATTTTTTTCTGACTTTTCTAATATATTATACTATTTTCCATTATTAACTTTGCTCTATTTGCTAATGCTAGCATCTAGCAACAAGTTGGCAAAGCTATAAATATCTTATCGGGGCTCAATAAAAAAAAATATTAATTAAAAAACGTACTCCAAGCTATATGATGTATGTGTATATATACAAAACCCATTGTGTCATATATAACAAATTGCATCGATGAAAAAGTACTAGTGCCACTGGCAGATTATTACACTTTTAACAAGACATTTTATCTGTTATTTGTGAATTAATCTGACAATTGAGATAATATTTTTTCATCAATTTTATGAAAGTATTGATTTAAAACAAGATGAAAAGTTAGTTTAAGTTTGTTTTGTCTTATTTCAAGTGTATAAAGCCATCTGTATTAGAAAATAGACCAAAAGTTAAAATAAACGTATTTATTTGTAGCAGAATCTACTCTCCAGAGCTCATCCTGTATTTTATAGGAGACAGGAAGAATTGACTGATTTTCCGTTTTTACAGGAGATTCCCTAACAGACAGCCAGGGAATCCTGGATGAGAGAGCGCCTTTAAAAGAAAGAGACAGTTTAGTTCGGTCAGGTTTTGATCCAGAGGAGAAACTCGATCCCTGCTGTGACTGACAGCGCTTCTCTCGTTCATTTCCTTCCCGGCCAATATTCCTCTCGTGTCGACGCTTAGCGAGGATTTTTGTCTCTCCTCACTCCACGTCTGATAATAAAGTGTCTTTTGAAATAAGAGCCGAGTCGGTGGAAACCCTGACACAGTTTGCCTCTTTCAGGAATTTACCGCTGGCGAGAATCCATCACGGACAAACCGCAGACACGTTTACCAACAGATGCACATATGTGGCATACACGCACGTACAAACGCTAAAATACCCAGAATCCTCAAAGGTTGTCTGGTAACAGATCAGTGGAGACTCAGACTCTTGACCAGAGCTCAGTAGTAACTAGTTATATTTACTTGAGTAACTTTTTTTGGGGAAAAAAAATACTTTTGGAGTACTTTTTACTTTTACTTGAGTAATTTTATTACGAAGTATCGCGACTCTTAAATGACACCTGGAGATGTAGGTATTGTTAATTTACTGCTGTGTTCTACTGATGGTGTTGAGGTCGCCCTTTTTATTTATACTTTAATTGAACATAACACACCCAATTCCACATCACATCTACATGTTAAGGTTGTCATAGTCAAGCTAGCATAGCTGAACTGCTTCCCTCTGCCTCACTAGTTTTTCCTAATTAAGACCTTTTCTTGACCTTGTTGTCTAGTTGTGATGGTGTTGACTATTCATATCACGTTTTCTTCATATGTCAGGTGTACATATTAAGATTTTGCATGTTATATCGACAACTTAACAGCTAAAACCAATGCTAGTCATCGTCAGCTATGATGCAGGACGTCACTCTGCAAAGGGTTTATACAAATTATTCTCACTTTGGTCTTTAAAATACCAAAATTTCCACTCGACTTTATAATTTGGTCTGCCTGATTGTGTTATGTTTAATTATCAAATGACTGATAAGTTCATCCATTAGTCAGTACTTGAGTAAACCTTTTTGCCAAATACCTTTTCTAATTTTACTTCAGTACAATCTGCCACTGCTACTCTGCCCACCTCCCCTGTTGACTTGCAGAAAATGTTAAGAGGTCATGTTATTGTAACACGTCTGCGTTGGCACTGAAAGAGCCGACAGAGGATAAGTTCACGTTAACAACACTGTTGACAAGAGCACAAGCTACTTGGAAATGAATTCAGAAGAAAGGGTTTTAATCTCTGCCTTTCACAATCAGGAAACACAGGAAATGAGATTCTGCAGGTGAGCGTAACGCCGTGCCACACAGCAGCAGAAATGGCTGCCCCAGGCCAAATTAGACTTGGAAATATGAGGGTGACATTGACATAAAATATGGAGGCTGAAACACTCACATCAGGGCGAGCGGCGAGCTCCGACAGCGCCATGAAGCTCTTCAGTCGGGTTTTAAAAACATGGATAAGTGTGGAATACCTCTAATGAAGAAACCATCGACCTTGTCGGATTGTCCATTCTTCCTGTTTTTGACTAAAAGTAGGTTTAGTGAGTGAAGAGATCTTATGAAAGAGGGTTTCCAGCGTTAAGCCCTTCAAATCTGGGGCTTTGTTAAGCTATCATATGCATTTTGGTATTCTGGTACTTTTACATGACATTCTGTAGCATAAAAAGTGGGAAATGTCACAAAATGTGAGCCTGGTAGAGTTTAGGAAACTTTCAAAAACATGATGTTTTAAATATGACTCCCAGTACAATGTCAATACAGCTCCGTGACTGCAGAAGCATCAACTTTCTCCATAAATTTAGAAAAATCAGTCGTGGTTCTGACATTTATTCTGGTATTTATCACTTTTAGGCTACTAATTATGACTTTAATTCTCCTAATTAGATAAACATCCCAGCAAAAGTTACATTTCTTGTTCTGGTGCAGCAGAACACTGTGAATTACACAGCCCCCAATACAGACACATTATTCACAAAAAGAGAACATAGAAAGTATTAAAAGATGCTGTAAGCAGTATTTCCTCACATTGATTTATACTGGGTAAATAGATGATGCTACTGCCCAACTGAATTTATTTTACATGCGTTTAATTAAAAAATGACTGTTTTAAATATAAACTGATTCGAGGAGTCAAAGAGTAACAATCAGGATAATGGGCTCAGCTGGAAATTACTCTGAGAGTACAGTGCTGATGCCTCAGAGGCTGAAAAACCTTCATTTTATTATATCACTCATTGTTCATTATGCCTTTTGTCGAATTAGGTTCAAGTGCAGTAATGACGGTGACATTTAGACTGACATTTTAATGGCATTTCCCATGCTCACACCGCCGCAGATTAGTTCACAGGGGATCCTTTAACACGTAGCAGTGAAGGTAATGTGTCTGAAGTGTTCTGGTCTGACACGTTGTCTCGTTTTCTGCAGCCTCCATCACCGACGTCAGAGGAAGGAGGAGCTGCCTTCGGCTCAAGGTCTTCGTCAGGCCCCAAAGTGAGCAGCACGTTTGTTGTGTCTATCACCAGATTTCCCATTCTGTTTGGAGTTTCTTCGCTTTAATTCGGCTTGTGATCTGGCTGCTGTGACGATTGACGTATCTAATCTTCAAATCTCTCTTTCTTTCCTCTTTGTTTTCTCAAGACAATTGTGTGAAAAACTCTGGGAGCTCGCAGGAAGGAGTCGAATTTGACGAGAACAGTCACAACTCACTTGAACCCAGAGGTTAGTGAGAGTTTACTGACAATACTGACTGGATTTGGATGGTTAAATGTGCGTTTTTTACCAGTTTGGCAGAATTAAAGACAAAAAAAAAGTCAAAAATAAGAAAATAGTCATAATGTTATGGCAATAAAGCCATTATAATACAACTTTATTCTCAAAATATCATTGAAAAATTGGTGGAAAAAAAAAACATATTTCAAGATTAATCTCAGGAATATTATTGTAAAAACACAAAAATTTCTGAGTTTGAAAAGTCAAAAAATTGCTGCAAAAATTTTTTTTTACATTTTCTGTGAGGAAATTTGCTTCTTTTCTTTCTATGGCGACATTTTGAGAATAATCTCAGAACATTTCTAGAAAAAACAAGGATATTTCTGAGTTTGAAAAGTCCCCAAAAACACAAAAAAAAATCTGAAATTTTCAGATTAATCTCAGAGATATTCTGGGAATAACAAAACCAAACAAAGTCAAATGTTTTCAGGAAAATATCATTCTGAAATGTAGACATTTTCTGTGATTAATCTCAAAATTTCTTAGAAAAGAAAGGAGTAAATTTCCACCAGAAAACTATCTACAATGGCCCCAAATATAAGAATAAAGCATAGTGTCATCATGTTTTTCCTCAGACTAAAATACTTTATTTTCACGATTGTGACTTTACTCCTCTTTTTCTATCTACAGTATAGCTAAAACATTATTGTAGTCACATAAAGTCCAAATAAAACATGTTAAAATGTATTTTTCCTAGTGTCTGTAAAGGCCCAAACATCAGAAAACTCTTAACAGGGAGACAAAATGTCAGCATTTGCTGTATAATTGTGTTTTAGTTGAACGTAGTGACGGTTAAAACTCAAGTAAACCAGTAAAAAACAAGCCAGGTTTAAATTAAAAATGTCCCTTTTATCCTCTCTTCAGATGGAATCAATCACGAGTCGCCGGAACCAGCCAGGCAGGACGTGAACTCTGCCGGTCGGCGGCGGTTTTCCATCCTGCTGCTCAGCTCTGCCCTGATGCTCCTGGCAGCCATTTTGTCTTTATAGCGGCCGAGGCTCCTCACCGGGGAAAGGACTGTCCTGGTTGGACCACAGCTCGCCGCTCTACACCTCCCTCTTTAAGGAGCACTTTTTAAAGAAATTTAAAAATAACAGAGGAGAATCTCTCTGTTTGACAGGGGAAGAGACTTCGACAAGCGAAGCCTTTTGCTTGTTTTCGTCGACTTTGTGACTCTTCGCGGCGGAAGAGCCTCGCTGTAATCCACAGCACGCCGATACTTTCACCGTTATTTTTAAAACGTTCCCTCTCGGGACACCGTCCGTCTACACAAACGCGACACTAATTAGCTCGAGTAGCAACGAAGCACAGCAGGATCCTGAAAAAAGTTTACAGACATTTTTTTTCCCTCCCCTTTCTTGTGGTTTTTTTTTTTTTTTTTTGGGAACTACGTGTCACTTCGCTGCGGGAGGAACAATGGCGGACGCTGCTGCTGTGATGACTTAACCTTCCTCTCAGGTTAGAAAGGACACATCGTCACGGACTGTGGAGCCGTTAGAAAAAATATTAAGGAAGCACTCATCTCTTAGTGTTTGGACAGAATCAATTTAATGATCAATTAATGCATTTATTTGTCGTTTTTTTATTTTTTTTTTATTTTATTTACCATGTAATTGTAGCAGCCAACACGGGTGTACAGTAAAGTATTTGAACGGAGTCCAGGCAAAATGGTGGACTCCTTGACCATTTTGCCTGGACAAGGAGTTTTACCAGGCAAAATGTTATTTTCCTATTTATTGTGCTTTTTTTCTGTTCTGGTTTAGTCTGCAAGTGCAGTTAGAACGGTAATAAAAACAAAAACCCATCACAGGATGTTGGCTCATACTACACTTACGTTTGGAAAAACAAAAAAGGGAAAAAAATAAGAGTTTGTGTCCGTTTTGGAATGATCACATGTGATGGATCTAGTTGTTTTTAACAAAAGTTTAGGAAAAGAAGAAGAGACTGGTGTGCATCAGGGTGTAGAAATCGAGTATTTGTGTTTTGAATTTGCCACTGATGAATGTCACGAACGTAGTTTTGCTGTTACACTCTTGTTTTCGTGGATCACTATTTACACCGCTACTGTAAATACAGGCAAATTTAAAATTCAGGGATGTATCCGTGCCGAACATGAGATCAATAAAAAGAACAGCTTTTTATGCCAATCTAGAGGGAAATTCCCCTTGATTAATACAAAAGTACGGAACTCAGCAAGGGCCAATTGCCAAAAAAAGAAACAAAAAGGATGAAGGTGGGGAAATAGTTTAAACTATTGGTAAATTGCTTATTTTGCTTTCACAATTTAATATTTTTAAAATAGACCCCACACCAAGCACCCAACTTAACACTCCTCGAAATGTTTAATAGATAAAACAATTCACAATTTCAGTAGAATAATTTCTACCTATAATTTGGTTGGATGATCTCAGTAGAAAACTCATAAAGAAATAAGAAATAAATGTTTTTCTAAATTGTTGGTGCCGCTCTATAAAAAAATAATGTGAGAAATTCACCTTGAATAAGGAATATGTTACCTGGTTAGTGCCAAGAGAAAATTAAAGTTATAGTAAGCTCCCAGTAAGCCGTTTAAATATTTTCACGTATGGATTTTATATTTTTATTATTCCCTCTACAAACAACTATTGATGTTTCACGAATTCAAACTTAAAAGTTTAATATCTTTAAAATAAATCACATATACACTCCTCTCCACAATTATTAGCAACACGAGTAGAGTTGAAAAAATGTTTTTTAAATTAATCTATTTTTGCACTAGCACAACTCCAGCTTGAACATTTCTGAAACCTCAAGCTTTTAATTTTGGCACATTTTTTGAGTCTTGGATAAAATAATCAATGTTAATGTTTTTGTAATATAAATAATTGGTGGCACAGGTTTTGGCATTCTTAATTTTTCTGACAAACAATTTCAGGAAAATTCCCTTAGGCAAGTAAAAAAAAATATGGAACTCAGTTAGTGCCAGATGTTGAAGTGATTTTAAAAGTGGGGAAAATCAGGTCAGGTCTTAAAGCAGATTGCTTTAGTAAGCAGTTTGGACAGATTTACTTATGTAAAATATATATTCACTGAAGTTTAGAAGTTTCATTAGCTTTGAATGTCCATATATTTGAAATAATTCACACATCCAAACACTGTCTAAAATAATTGGCACTTCTGGTTAAGATGCATAAATCAATAAATTGGAGTGAAAATCTTTAGTTGGGATTTTAAAAAATTATTCATTTACAAAAAAAATCTAAATAATTGGAACCAAATTATTATTATTGCCCTTAATTATTAAACTAATTGAATAAATAAAATGTTACCTGATTTCCAAAACCATAATTGTTTTTGCTGATGGATTTTCTATATTGTTATTTTTTTCGTCAACAAATATAGAGAGCTGTTCATACACTGCAAAAACATAAAATCTTAATTTTGGTCTAGTTTCTAGAATATTTAAGATAAGACAAAATTAACTTTTCAGCAAGATATGAGATTGCTTAAGTAAACAATTCCTTAGATGAAAAAGTGCTAGTTCTATTGGGAGACAATTTCACTTATACACATTTTCCCATGTAATAGGATCAAAAATACTTGGTAAGATTTTGTGTTTTTGCAGTGTATGTTAATATCTTCAAAATATACTTCCCACAAATATTGGCACCCCCTACAAAAATATGTTTTCATTTTTACAATCTGGCACAACCTGGGCTCCGTATTGGGTGAGATTTATCAGTGAAACGGCAAAAACAATTTACAGCGCAGGCAGCAGAGTTGGGTTGCCGGCTGAGTGATTCAGTTTCTGTGTTTGATCCTGGGTAACGTGTCGTCTGAACAGAAAATACACCATGTACCCCTGCGTAGCGGTTATTTCTGGAATGAAAAATTGACCCCCAGAGAAGAAGGAAAACACAGAGTGTGGTCGATGCAACCTGAGCCTCCACCAGTAAGGGGGAAACGGGGGACTATAAAACGCGTGGAGATGGTTTCAATGCTACGCTCCATTCATATTCAGTCAGCTGGGAAAGCACAAAGCCTCGTGTTGGCTGCTTTCTCCAGAAAGTTCAAAAAATAATCAGGATTTACACTGAAAGTCAAATAATCAAAAACGTAATGAGTCACTGGGGAATTTTAATTAAGGTTAGCATATGTTTTAATTAACACATTTTAAGAAAATTATTTTGTTACTGAATTAAGTGTGAATTTATTAAACTTTGCATTAAAAAAATACAATTTAAGTTTTCAGAATACATTTTTAAAAATATTAAAAGAGAAGCTTTAATAAAAAAAAATTGAGATGTCAGAATAATTTTTACGAGAATGTAATTATGTATCATATAAGTGTAAGATATGTAATAATTACAAGTCTTGTTAGAATTATAACATTTTTGAACTCTTACAAACTTTTACAAAATAGCAAAATAAACTTTTTTATCCTAATTTTAAGTGAAAATTGTTTCTATAAAAGTTTTGAGAAATGTCCTTTGTGAAGCTCAGTTTTTGTATTATTTAGAGAATCAGAGAAATTCCCATTGAGGAGTCAAGCTAACATCTAAACTTTCATTTTTCACTTTTGTCAAAGTAAAAAATGGTTTTCATATTCAATTTCATAATCACTTATTCTTGCTATATATATTTCTTTTTTAAAAAGTGGAACCACAAATAGCTCTGATCCGATAAATTTAGGAGCTTTCAATTAGCTCTGCTTAGCTAAACTGGTTACTTAAATTGAGTGAAGCTAAAAACTAAACTGTCACTAGCTGTAAGTTTACTGTTAGCTTGAGTATGTATATGTTTGGCTAGCTGTTGAATAGCTTTTAGTTAGACTCCAAGTAGTTGTCAACTTGACTTTAAAAAACTATTAATTTGACACTTTCTTTAAGTAGTTAGCTATACTGATGTTAGCTTAACTTTGATTTGCTATTAGCTTGATGTTGACAAACTTGAGCAGAAATAAGCTTAGCATTAAGTATCTGTTAGCATTATTTTAACTAGCCCCATCAAGAGTATTAGCGCAACTCTAAGTAGTTGTTAGCTAGATTTTGGTGGATGTTAGCCCAACGCTGATTAGCTTCGAGCCTGGTTATATCTGAACTTGACTACCCCAATTTGATTTGCTATTAGCTTGATGTTGACAATTAGTTTGACTTTATGTAGCTGCTAGCAATAGTTTAGCTAGCTCCTATCAAGATATGCTATCAGCTCAACTCTAAGTAGCTGTTAGCTAGACTATGATGGTTGTTAGCCCAGCTCTGAGTAGCTTAGCTCGAGTGCCTCAATGAGAATTTCTCCTTGATTCTCTTATCTGAAATAACATTTACCAGCTTTCTAGTCCAAAGAAGACAACAGTTGAACACAAACCCATTGTAGAAACATTTTACATTTAATTTATATCTTTTAATTTTGCCAATTCCCAAACGGTGAAACACTACTGCTCAAAAACTCAAACATTTCATAAAACCCTGCCTTCTTTTTTTTTTTTTAACTAGTAAATCAAAACATTCATAATGTTTGGTAAACTGAAACTGATGAGTAAAACCGCTGGAGTTCCAATTTAAAATGTAATTCAAGATCTCTTTGCTAATGCCCTTCAGCATACGACATTTGGAGCTGATTTTGTTTGTTTTAACTGGGTAGAATTATCGCCTTCATCCGTCAGCGACCTTTTTCTAGATTTTATATATTTTTTTCTCTCTTCCTCACAGTTGTATTTCTGTTTGGACTGAATTTAAACCCAAGGGTGAAACCAGACCACTGTGGTATTCACTTGAAAAGACAAAACATAATCATTTAATTCATAAACTGATGTCATGAATAGCTCAAAAACAAAAAAAATGGAGTCAAAGAGGTGAAATGGTTGAGTGACTTTTCCTGTTGAGACTTAACATTATAAACACATCTCGGGTTAAATGATCGCCTCCCGTCGGCCTACAGTGACAAATACCAGTCGGATCTTTTCCTGGATACTGTGTATCCCAACGGTTTAGTCTGTTGTAACCCACTCTGTGTCTCTCAGCACCTCTTTTTAAGGACGACTCAGTCGACGCATTATGAACAAGTTTGATACCGAACTTGCCGCCGACTTTCATTTTGTATGTCTTTTGTATAAAACAAGAAAAACAAACGGCCTCGTATCTGTAGATATGTTTGTCCAGATAGCTCGTATCAGACATGCAGTACGGTCGCGTTGCAATCATTGATCGCCGAGTGGAAAGTAGGTGGGTCTGTCCAACTGTTTCTGTTTCAGGCTTCATGGTTCTGTTTTCACATTCAGCTGTTTGTTATGGCGGAGTGTCAGGGACATTCCTGGAAAAATAAAACTACAAGAGTAGAGCTGCAGTTTTACGAGAATAATTCTATTACCAGAAGAACATCGTAATATTATCACTGTATACAGTTTTATCCTTGTGTCATTTTGATTTTATGCTCTTAAAATTATAACTTTACTCTCGTAATGTTATTTTAAATTTTCTTTGCATGGCCCTAATAGTCTGTCAGTTTTAGAATCCAGTCAATGGGTTGGATTTCATCAAATACTCATGTTTTATTATGAAAATCTGCAACATGGACGGTGAAAACGTTTCCTGATGGACTTCTTCTTCTTCGTCACCTGATTTAGGTACCTTGTAGCTCCTACCACCTCCTCCTCCTCGTTTTTCATCATCTGTTCTTCTTTATCTAATAATCTGACGTGTGTTTTTGTCGGTGGGAACATTTTTTGCTACCACAGAAAGACGTGGCTGTGGCACAGAACCGCACACTTGTTTTAACGCTGTAGTGACTGAACCTTGTGCCTAAACGAGCCCCGTCTAAACTCTTCTAACGTCCCGTCTCTCACCAGACTTTTCTACAAGAACATGGCCATGTCTTTGTAAATACACGTGTTGGAGCAGCTATGACTAACTGAAAGAAACAAAAAAAAAAAGGTTTAATAAATACTTCTTTGTGGTTGTAATTGCGGTGTCTGATCTGTTTCATTAATCTCGCCGTTGAGTGCCAGGTTGCGAAGTGGAAAAACGTCCGGAGAGTGTGATGTTTGTCTTGGTTGGGTCTGGGGGTTGAAGTGGCTGTACAGCTGCTCCCCCTGTAATCTGGCGGTAATTTGCAGACTGGAATAACAAAAACAGAAGTGGCTTGAATTAATCTTGTGGGAATGTGCAGCGCTTCGGGGAGTTCTGCCAAGAAAACGCCGTCTCACGCGGTTTTGTTGCTCCTCGCTCCGGTCTGCCTCCTTTGCTGTCGGCTTCAATTTTTCACCTGCGCTCTCCGTGTCAGACCTCCTCGTTCCTCCCTGCTGTAACCGGCTGCACGTACTTAAAGATGGGATTGTGTTTAACAAGGATCAACGCAAATACGATGACAAGTCATCAGGCAGGACTCTGAAACCTTCTGGCTAGCTGTTTCCACTCTAAGGAACAGCTAGCAGGATCGTGGACCATATTGAACATTGCTACGTTTACACCTCAGGTCTTTATGCTACCTTGTGATCCTTTTTTTGTTGTTTTGCAAGGCCTTCATACTACTGTATTTTCTGCACTATAAGGCACCTAAAAACCTTCAATTTCCAACAGTGCGCCTTATATATGGACCAATATTGAGCCACAACAGGTCTATCAGCTACGGTAAGCAGCCGCCAACTTCATTTTCGCCCGTAGAAGAAGAAGCGCGTGGTGCATGCTGGGATAGTTGTCAGAACGCTGGTTTGTAATCTATTAATAAAGTTTGACTGACCTATCTACCTACTGACCGTCTAGAATCAGGTCGTCTGCAGGTCATTTAGCATCACGTTCTCCACCAACATGCTGAGCGCTAACGGATACGGGTCGCCATCGTCCGGTCGAGGAAGGCTCTCCTCGCCAACAGGAGTCGGACTGTTTTGTTGATATTCCCTTGAGTGCAGCTCCATCTAGTGGATGCATAGCGTAACTCCAGCCTCTACTGTAGCGTCTATTCTATGCATAAAATACGGTACTAATTAAATGTGACCACAATTGGACTTTTGTGTGAACGGTTTACAACCCCAAAGTGACCCGGATGCATGTAAGAAGAAAACTGATGTCAAACATCAACACTGTTTATAAAAATAAAAATGGACGGAGGTGTTTATTGTTACAAACTCATAAGACAAATGAAGCTAATAAAAAGACAACTAATAGCATCGACCTTTTAGTTGAAGTGAACTCTGGTTCGGTTTGAATGCGTATGTGAACACCAAGAGGACTGGAGACCGCTGCAAAGGCAGGAAGTGGACTACAGCGCAGGGCATTCTGGGTAAATACAACTAAAACAAGAGAAATCCTACAGCATCTGACCCTACTCCATTTTTGTTTACATTTCGTAAAGAAGAAAGTGTGCTCTTCAGAGGTTTTCATGTTTCCTTCAGTGGTTCTTGGTGCAGCGCCCCCCACAGGCCTGGAGGGGAACAGGATGCTAGCTGAAGATGTAACAGAGTTTACCGGAACATCAGGAGTAAAAGAAATACCTTAAATGTGCGTTCACACCAGCCCTGCTTAGTCCGCTTTAATCAAACTCTGCTTTGTTTGCCCAGAAAGTTCTGTTCGTTCGGGGATTTGTGAACGCATAATTTAACTTTACTTTGTACAAAAATAAGCTCAGCCCACAAACCTCGGTCTCGGTTTGGCTGAAGTGAACTCTAGTGCGGTTTGAATGCATATGTGAATGCCAAGCAGACCAGAGACCACTTGTGGACTGTAGCTCAAGGCATTCTGGGTAAATGCAACCAAAAACAAATTGATGTTTTGTCAAAATCTGCAACAATTTGTCTGCAAATGTAAATGAAGAAAAGACAAACCAGGAAAAAAGTTTGTGAAATCTCTGAGTCTAAAAAAAAAAGTTTTCTTTCTACACTAAGAGTCAAGAAACCCAAATTCAGCGCCACCTACAGGCCTGCTGTATACATGAACATGAACATGCATCCATTCCTGTGATTTGGCTCCCTCCGGTAGATCTTGTGCTCCACGCTGTCAGGTGGAGAACTGTGGGAACGTCTCCTGCTGGCCTTCCCACTGATAACCAGCCTCCTGTTATCTGCAGCTCTCAGGGCCTGAGAAAATAAATCAGTCCGCCTCTTCTCTCCCGCTCCTCGTTTCCCAAACACCTGTATCAGCCGTTGAGACGCAGATCTTCTGTAAATCCTGGAGCGTGTTCTCTGTGACGATGCAAAGATCAACACGAGACTCGAGCAGCTGCTGATTATCCAGCAGGGATCGCTGCGGTTGTGAAAGGTTCCCACGTGTTTGTTTGGTCTGGGGTTACAGATGTGTTGGGTTCATGCAGCTGAACACAAATTATCCCGTTTCTGGACAACAGGCTTCGGTTTCAAAGGAAAGACGTTTCAGCGGGAGGCTGATTAGCAGCAGAGGCCACTGTTAAATCACAGCACAGTTTGATTTAATGTTACACAGACAATTTCTAACAACGATTTATTACTTTTTCTGACCCTAATTTCAGAATTTATGAGGAGTTGTTTGTAAAATTAGAGTCAAAAATGAACAACAATAATTTACATTACTTAGCCTATAATAAGATAAAAACAAGGGCTCATGTTTTCACCATATTCATTCATTCATAAATGTCACAGTTTCAAACTAAATATATAGTTATGCTAAACATTTGTCATCAAATATTTAACATGCTAACTATTAAGTTTGCTAGCTAAATATTTAATTTGCTTACTAAACATTTGGCTAGCAAATTAAATGTTTAGTTAACGAGCTAAACATTGTGTCAAACCAAATATTTGGTTAGCAAACAAAACCTTAATATCTAACTAAATATTTAGCTAGCAAATGAAGTACACTGTAAAAAGAAAAAGTTGAACGAACTTAATTGAATTGCTTCTATGGTATATTCTAATCCAACTCAATTTGTTAATTTTTAAACAAATGTATAAGTCAGTCTTACTCAAATCATTGAACTTACACAACACTTTTCCAGTCACTTTTACTACTCAAAGCACTTCATATTAGAGTCACATTCACACACCAATATCCACATGTGGCAGGAAGAAGCTGGAATTGAACCTACAACCTTCTGATTACAAGACAACGACTCTACCCACAGAGCCACAGTCACTTACTGGGGAATCTGTCCTGGTAGCTTGAGTGGGAAACAAATATGGTGTTGAACTTAATTATTTCAAGTAAAGTCAAAGTAAAAAGGTCCATCCATCCATTTACACCCTTGTCCCTCAGTGGGGTCAGGAGGGTTGCTGGTGCCTCTCCAGCCAACGTTCCAGGTGAGAGGTGGGGTCACCCTGGACAGGTCGCCAGTCTGTCGCAGGGCAACACAGAGACACACAACCATACACACACACACTCTCACACCTAGGGGCAATTTAGAGAGGCCAATTAACCTGACAGTCATGTTTTTGGACTGTGGGAGGAAACTGGAGTACCTGGAGAGAACCCATCATGCACAGGGAGAACATGGAGACTCCATGCAGAAAGACCGGGAATCGAACCCAGAACCTTCTTGCTGCAAGGCAACAGCTCTACCAACTGCGCCACTGTGCCGCCCTATTTCAAGTAAAGTAAAAGTAAAAAGGTCCTTTAAGGAAAAGATTTGTAACTTTTAAATTAGAGTGTATTTAGTGGACACTGTAAAAAGAGTTTTTCAAAATATTTAGTTTGGAACAACTTAAAAGTTTGAGATAACTTTCTGTAGAATTAAGACAAAGATATTTTAAATGTTTATTAAAGAAAATAAATGATTTGAGTAAGAGTGACTTCAATCTGTTGTCTTAAACATACTTAATAAATTTGTTAGATAAAATTAACAAATTGAGTTGGATGATTAGAATATATTGAATTGGTTAAACTTAAATTAAGTTGGTTCAACTATTTTCTTTTTAGAGTGTAAGCTTTGAGTTAAATGAACACAAAACAGTAAGTTATCGTAGCAAAAGCAAAAGAATTAAGTTAAATTAATGTAAATAAGTCCATAAGATGAACTTCAGCCGAAAAAACACTTTTTAGAGTGAATTTACTAAACTACATATTTAGTTATTAAGCTAAATATTCAGTTTCAAATCAGGACAGTTTAAAATTTTCCAAGTCCAGTCGGACTGGATGGAGAAAATCTGTAAACATAAAATGCTCTCAATTGGACTTTGGGTGTTAACTTTGACTAGGCCATTCTGAGACATACTGGGAATGTAGAACCTCCAACTATTCTTGAAAATACTAAAACTCTTCTAATTTCCTGAGGGGAAAATAACAAAAATAATATTTTTGCTTAAAATTTCAGTCTAAAAATGTTTAAAACTCTTATGGGTTTTTTTAATCACAAATGTTGTGAAATATCTCAAAATTTGCCAAATTAAGTTTAAAAATCTAAATTTTTGCAACGTGTGATAAATTCAGTGTAGAAACCAGGAGGATGTACGTGATGCAACGTTCTTAAGCTCATTAGAGAAACTTTCCTCTTTTAAAGAAGAATCATTTAATTTTTCTCATTTTGGGAAAACAAACAGAGTGAAACTTAAATCTGTTACTGCTTTCCATACATTTTCTTTGCCGCAGCATTAATCTCCTCGTTCCGGTTTAAATAAATCCAGATCTGAGGGAAAAATCCCCCCTCAGGAATCTAAGCTGAGTGGTTTCCAGGTTTGACGCTTTCCGACTCCAGACTCGTTGTTTTCCCGATCAGTTTTCCTCTGATCGGAACGTCTCGTCTCGATTTGATGTCATGGGGAGAAAACGCCGCTCCCTCCACTTCATTTCCCGGATCTTCCTCCGTAGAGCGCCGGGTCGAGGTGAATCAATCGTTTTTCCTCTGGTTTTGAACCAGCAGCCAAACGCTGCGAGTTGAGCTGGCGACCGTCTGAAACCCCGAGGATGAACTCATGTCAGGAATCATCGCAGAGCGCGGCGTGTTCCCCTGATGGAGGCCACAACGGCACGGCGGCCATTTCTGCCCCTGCTGCCATGATGAAGCAGTTCGATGTAAGTTAAAAACAGAGGCTGTGAGCTGAATGAGACGCTGGAAGCGCAGAGAGCAGAGCGACGATCTGCTGACGGGGCAGAAGACGCCGAGCTCGGCAGATTACATCCAACAGCTGCACAGAAACAGGGCGGGGAGGGGCGACAAAGGGAGCTGCGGGGTGGAAACCACCAGCTGATTGGTTGATTTTATTCACCTGGTTAAAAAGGTTCATCCATTCATCCACCTGAAAACTGAAACTTTGACCTGCAGTAAATCAGGAGTAGATTTTATGCTGTAATCAAACATAATCACTACAGTGATAATCACTCAGCACCACTGAGCCAACGGCGTTGGCTCAGTGGTGCTGAGTGACACGGTGTTGGCTCAGTGGTGCTGTGGGACACGGTGTTGGCTCAGTGGTGCTGTGGGACACGGTGTTGGCTCAGTGGTGCTGTGGGACACGGTGTTGGCTCAGTGGTGCTGTGGGACACGGTGTTGGCTCAGTGGTGCTGTGGGACACGGTGTTGGCTCAGTGGTGCTGTGGGACACGGTGTTGGCTCAGTGGTGCTGTGGGACACGGTGTTGGCTCAGTGGTGCTGTGGGACACGGTGTTGGCTCAGTGGTGCTGTGGGACACGGTGTTGGCTCAGTGGTGCTGTGGGACACGGTGTTGGCTCAGTGATGCTGTGGGACACGGTGTTGGCTCAGTGGTGCTGTGGGACACGGTGTTGGCTCAGTGGTGCTGTGGGACACGGTGTTGGCTCAGTGGTGCTGTGGGACACGGTGTTGGCTCGGGTGCTGTGGGCTCAGTGGTGCTGTGGGACACGGTGTTGGCTCAGTGGTGCTGTGGGACACGGTGTTGGCTCAGTGGTGCTGTGGGACACGGTGTTGGCTCAGTGGTGCTGTGGACACGGTGTTGGCTCAGTGGTGTGGGACACGGTGTTGGCTCAGTGGTGCTGTGGGACACGGTGTTGGCTCAGTGGTGCTGTGGGACACGGTGTTGGCTCAGTGGTGCTGTGGGACAGAGGAGAACCTGAGTCGTTCCCATCAGCTCATTCAGTTCAAACTGACATGAACTTCATGGCGTTTTGTGTTTAATCAGGAGTAAAAACTCGTTAAATCGTTTAACTCTTGTCACATTAAAGTGCGGCACAGCGCCATCTGCAGGCTGTCAGTGTATTTGCAGCACGTTTACAATGAAAACTGCAGCCTCAGCACGAAACGCGGAGTTTGGTGAATGATAAAAGTTATCAAAACAGAGGATGCAGATGTGCTGACCAACGCAGCAGCTGCAGCGTTCAGCCCTCAGTAGCTGCAGCACAACAACAAGCTGAGGCTCATGGGACGGCAGGTGTTCGCTCCGCCTGGGGCCCCCAGGGGCCACCTGGCTCCCACCAACACAAACAGTATGGAAGGACACACGTCCCCCATACGACGTGGCGGCGCGGCGTCCCAGGAGCCGACTCACAGACGGGGCAACTCCACACACACACACACACACACACATAAAAACACACACACGCCGCTGAGACAAAACTGGTACAAATAACTGGAGCAACAACGTTCCACATGTCAACATGGCCGATTGATTTTATGATTGTCATAAAATCAATATGTCAAAAACAGTTTTTATGTGGTTTTTGGTGAAAAAGAGTTAGAGCAAAATGGAAAAAGGAAAAAGTTTTATTTATATATTTCACTTTTTCAGCAATAAAGCAGCTCAAAGTGCTTAAACTCATTTTCCATTTGTGTCGATAAGACAAAAAAAGTGCCAAAAATCTTAATTTCAGAAATGTACAAGAAAAAAACTGTTTCAAAAGTCAACAATTTGCAAGATAAAATCAGAAATATTTAGATTAATTTCATAAATTGTCTGGAAAAAAGACACATTTACATAGAATATAAAAATTTACATAGAATGTTTTTGCAGCAATTCCCTTTTTCTGCAGATTTGTTTTTGTTCATCTCTGTTTTATTCTTCTTACAACGTGAAATTCCCACGTTGGAAACCAAAGTAATGTTTATTCTTTTGTGTCCTGGCTGCTGTTTGTGTTTTCTGCAGAAACCTGTGCTAATATTACTGGCATGAATATCGAATTACATGTTAAATGGAAACACTGGTTTCACGGGGATCTGAACCAGTTCAGTTTCATGTTGTTCACATATCCAGTGGCTAATGGCGGAGGGTCTGTGGCCAATGCCACTGAAGAACGGGACCATAAGTGGAAAATCTCAGCACAATGAGTCATTTTCACATAATATCTAAGTTGACAACCAAGCCTGTGTAGAGTGCAGGCAAAAGGAAATGTGCTCCTATGTTCAGTCTAGTCTTTAGAAATCAATGGCTAGCAATTAGGAGGCCCAACTAATGCAAATGTAGTGGGAAAAGGACAAACACCAATTACCCGCCTGGCAGCGTCTGCATGTTTTTACAAGCTCTTTGTGTTGAGACCAACGTTGGTTTGGATTTTTATTATTTCAGTTGTTTTTACGGCGATAAAACGACTAAAACCAATAAAGAATGAAGGAATGACATCTAGTGCTTACTTTTCCGTCTGAACAATCTTTTTTTAATTGGCCTGAGAAACAGAATTTTAGATTTTCGTCGATTTTAAACAAGAATTATCAACTTAACAGACATGAATTAGCTCAAGTTCATCCCAGTTTGTTATCATCTGACTTGCTGAAATAAATTAACTCTCCAGTCATTAGAACATGTTAAAGGTTTCAGAAGGCTTTGCTGTGGAGAAAAATAACTAAACTAGAAAATTCCTGCAGAAATTTTAAAGGGGCATGCCAAAGTGTGCCCGTCGGCTTTGAGCCAGTGTTTTTATACTAAAAATTAGCATTAATGCTAAAGAAAGCTGCAACGTAGTCAATAACCTGTGGAGAGGCAGAAGCATGTAGAATAATCTGTACTTGTACCATTCATTATGTTAAAATTGATGCATATGCTAAAATTAGCCAATATGCTAATGTTAGCTCAAATGCTGGCAGTAGGATGTGGAGCAACACGACCATGTTGTTTTAATTTTACTACTCTATTCAGTATACTAAACATTTCTAATTAATGAGAAAATTAGGTAAAAGCTAACTTTAGGTAAAAGTGCTAGTGCACTAGTCATAGACAGTGAAATGCTAACTTTTGTACAAATGCTAATGACCTGCCTTGCTGAGCATCACCGCTCTTTTCCTACGACTACTCTTCCGCTCTCTGTCAGGTTTGTGATCTGTAGCATCACAGGCGCTGCGTCTGTGCCGCTGGTTCCTTAAAGGAGCAGCGACGTTATTTTCTGTCCATAGACTTTTAATCAGCTATTTATTCTTATTTATGTCAGATTTTAACATGGGGGGACATATGTGTAATGGTTATAGTCTTGAATCAGTAGTATAATGCTGAAAACACAAGCAGTTGTAAATACCAGTAAACCCTACAGTGCAGTCCTGGGGAGCTGCAGTTCCAGACACTCTGTTCTTCTGTTGCTATGGTAATTAATCCCTGCAGCTGTGAGAGCCAAAGAGCGGGAAAATCCTCTTCAGACACAGTTTCTATACTTGGGAGACACCAGGCGTCAGTCTGAAGGACCCTGACAAAAAGCATAAGCCCTAGCAAATTTTTGTAAACATTGTACATGAGCAGGCATGTGTATCTATGTTATGACCAACTTTCAGACCAATAGGGCGATATTTATGCCTGTGAGGGGGATTTAAAAAGGGTTTTTGAGTCAGCCATAAACAGTCCTGTGTGTGTGTTTCATAGAGAAAGATTACTGATTCTGTGAGACACAAAATCTCAAATTTTTTCGTTTTTATTAATTTATGTAATCATTTTAACTCCAATCCCCAATAAAAGTAATAGCTCACTTGCCGGGATTGAGCCGCACGTTTTGATACCACTTTTGTGGGTCAGCATGCAGCGGTACGAGCCGCATTAACGGTAACGGAAGAATAATAAATTATATTTACTAGAAAATTCCTGCAGAAATTTTAAAGGGGCATGCCAAAGTGTGCCCGTCGGCTTTGACGCAGCGTTATGATGTTAAAAATTAGCATTAAGCAATCATGCTTAAGAAAGCTTCAGTGTGGTCAATAACCTGCGGGGAGTCAGAAGCATGTTTTCTTAAGCTGTACTGTACGGTAGTATGCGCATTTTTGCTCATTTTAGTATGTTGCATAAGCTAAAATGAGCCAAAATGCTAACAATAGCATGAAAGCTATTGGAGCATCAGTAGCATGTTGTCTGTCATTACTTGCGTCACACATGGCAGACCAATCCTTGCTCCGACCAAGCTTCCAACCAAAAAAAACCTGACCTGTGTAACAGGTCACAAACACGACAAAAGTCTTTTTAAATCCTGAAATTATTCAAATAAATTCTTCATAAACCCAATATATTACCCGGATAACAGTTTATATATTAACCTGATAACAGTTTATGACGGAGTATTTCCTTGCAAACGGCTACGTTTTTAGCCTTAGCTCTCTGCTAAAAGGAAAAGTACAACACGATGAAAATGTAAGAAAATAAACACAAACTCACCAAAACCGATGTAACTTAGTTCTCATTAAATCCCAGTCAGTTTTCGACCAGGTAATTTATGTTTTCTCAACTATATTAAGCTTTTCGGTTCATCACCGCTCTTTTCCTACGAATCCTCTTCTGCTCTCTGTCAGGTTTGTGATCTGTAGCATCACCCAGGCGCCGCGTCTGTGCCGCTGGTTCCTTAAAGGAGCAGCGACGTTATTTTCTGTCCACAGACTTTTAATCAACTATTTATTCTTATTTATGTTAGATTTTAACATGGGGGACATATGTGTAATGGTTATAGTCTTGAATCAGTAGTATAATGCTGAAAACACAAGCAGTTGTAAATACCAGTAAACCCTACAGTTCAGTCCTGGGGAGCTGCAGTTCCAGACACTGTGTTCTTCTGTTGCTATGGTAATTAATCCCCTGCAGCTGTGAGAGCCAAAGAGCGGGAAAATCCTCTTCAGACACAGTTTCTATACTTGGGAGACACCAGGCGTCAGTCTGAAGGACCCTGACAAAAAGCATAAGCCCTAGCAAATTTTTGTAAACATTGTACATGAGCAGGCATGTGTATCTATGTTATGACCAACTTTCAGACCAATAGGGCGATATTTATGCCTGTGAGGGGGATTTAAAAAGGGTTTTTGAGTCAGCCATAAACAGTCCTGTGTGTGTGTTTCATAGAGAAAGATTACTGATTCTGTGAGACACAAAATCTCAAATTTTTTAGTTTTTATTAATTTATGTAATCATTTTAACTCCAATCCCCAATAAAAATAATAGCTCCCTTCTCGGCATCGAGCCGCACGATTTGATACCACTTTTGTGGGTGGGCACGCAGCGGTACGAGCCGCATTAACGGTAATGGAAGAAAAATAAAGAAATAAATAAAGAGACATTCTATTGGGTGTAGAACAATAGGTGCCTGCCATGCAATGCATGGAGGCAGTACTGACTTGCTTCGCAAGTCAGTACTGCTCTCCTTATGCATTGCTATGGCATGCCCCTAATAATAATAAAGAGACATTCTATTGGGTGTAGAACAATAGGTGCCTGCCATGCAATGCATGGAGGCAGTACTGACTTGCTTCGCAAGTCAGTACTGCTCTCCTTATGCATTGCTATGGCATGCCCCTAATAATAAAGAGACATTCTATTGGGTGTAGAACAATAGGTGCCTGCCATGCAATGCATGGAGGCAGTACTGACTTGCTTCGCAAGTCAGTACTGCTCTCCTTATGCATTGCTATGGCATGCCCCTAATTAAAGTAAAACCGTTGGTATATCTCAAAATGTAACAATCCATTTTGTTGTCAGAAAAGTGAAAGTTTCATTTCTTGCAAGTGTTTAATTATAAATTTTATCCTGTTGAGGGCAATATACTAACGTGTCATCGTAAAAGTTGTTGTTGCTTAGCGCTTTAGCATTAGCTTCTGCCAAACACTGCGTAGATGTAGCATGTTAGCAGAATAGTTTATGATCAATGCTTTACATTTAGCGTAGCTAGCGTCTTACCTATCAGTTTTCACCACTGCAAATATCTAAGAATAAAAAAAACACATGTGCTAGCTTTTTAGCTAGTACCTCCCACTACTGCAGATATATAAGGATATTAAAAACAAATAAAAAATACATAATTGTAAATTTTTGGGTCGCAGCTAGCTTCTTAGCTAGCTGCACTGCAAAGCAGTTTTTAAAAAAAAGACATTTGTAACGTTGCGAAGTGGAAAACGTCCGGAGAGTGTGATGTTTGTCTTGGTTGGGTCTGGGGTTGAAGTGGCTGTACAGCTGCCCCCTGTAATCTGGCGGTAATTTGCAGACTGGAATAACAAAAACAGAAGTGGCTTGAATTAATCTTGTGGGAATGTGCAGCGCTTCGGGGAGTTCTGCCAAGAAAACGCCGTCTCACGCGGTTTTGTTGCTCCTCGCTCCGGTCTGCCTCCTTTGCTGTCGGCTTCAATTTTTCACCTGCGCTCTCCGTGTCAGACCTCCTCGTTCCTCCCTGCTGTAACCGGCTGCACGTACTTAAAGATGGGATTGTGTTTAACAAGGATCAACGCAAATACGATGACAAGTCATCAGGCAGGACTCTGAAACCTTCTGGCTAGCTGTTTCCACTCTAAGGAACAGCTAGCAGGATCGTGGACCATATTGAACATTGCTACGTTTACACCTCAGGTCTTTATGCTACCTTGTGATCCTTTTTTTGTTGTTTTGCAAGGCCTTCATACTACTGTATTTTCTGCACTATAAGGCACCTAAAAACCTTCAATTTCCAACAGTGCGCCTTATATATGGACCAATATTGAGCCACAACAGGTCTATCAGCTACGGTAAGCAGCCGCCAACTTCATTTTCGCCCGTAGAAGAAGAAGCGCGTGGTGCATGCTGGGATAGTTGTCAGAACGCTGGTTTGTAATCTATTAATAAAGTTTGACTGACCTATCTACCTACTGACCGTCTAGAATCAGGTCGTCTGCAGGTCATTTAGCATCACGTTCTCCACCAACATGCTGAGCGCTAACGGATACGGGTCGCCATCGTCCGGTCGAGGAAGGCTCTCCTCGCCAACAGGAGTCGGACTGTTTTGTTGATATTCCCTGAGTGCAGCTCCATCTAGTGGATGCATAGCGAACTCCAGCCTCTACTGTAGCGTCTATTCTATGCATAAAATACGGTACTAATAATGTGACCACAATTGGACTTTTGTGTGAACGGTTTACAACCCCAAAGTGACCCGGATGCATGTAAGAAGAAAACTGATGTCAAACATCAACACTGTTTATAAAAATAAAAATGGACGGAGGTGTTTATTGTTACAAACTCATAAGACAAATGAAGCTAATAAAAAGACAACTAATAGCATCGACCTTTTAGTTTAAGTGAACTCTGGTTCGGTTTGAATGCGTATGTGAACACCAAGAGATGGAGACCGCTGCAAAGGCAGGAAGTGGACTACAGCGCAGGCATTCTGGGTAAATACAACTAAAACAAGAGAAATCCTACAGCATCTGACCCTACTCCATTTTTGTTTACATTTCTGTAGAATTAAGACAAAGATATTTTAAATGTTTATTAAAGAAAATAAATGATTTGAGTAAGAGTGACTTCAATCTGTTGTCTTAAACATACTTAATAAATTTAGATAAAATTAACAATTGAGTTGGATGATTAGAATATATTGAATTGGTTAAACTTAAATTAAGTTGGTTCAACTATTTCTTTTAGAGTGTAAGCTTTGAGTTAAATGAACACAAAACAGTAAGTTATCGTAGCAAAAGCAAAGAATTAAGTTAAATTAATGTAAATAAGTCCATAAGATGAACTTCAGCCGAAAAAACACTTTTTAGAGTGAATTACTAAACTACATATTTAGTTATTAAGCTAAATATTCAGTTTCAAATCAGGACAGTTTAAAATTTCCAAGTCCAGTCGGACTGGATGGAGAAAATCTGTAAACATAAAATGCTCTCAATTGGACTTTGGGTGTTAACTTTGACTAGGCCATTCTGAGACATACTGGAATGTAGAACCTCCAACTATTCTTGAAAATACTAAAAACTCTTCTAATTTCCTGAGGGAAAATAACAAAAATAATATTTTTGCTTAAAATTTCAGTCTAAAATGTTTAAAACTCTTATGGTTTTTTTAATCACAAATGTTGTGAAATATCTCAAAATTTGCCAAATTAAGTTTAAAAATCTAAATTTTTGCAACGTGTGATAAATTCAGTGTAGAAACCAGGAGGATGTACGTGATGCAACGTTCTTAAGCTCATTAGAGAAACTTTCCTCTTTAAAGAAGAATCATTTAATTTTTCTCATTTTGGGAAAACAAACAGAGTGAAACTTAAATCTGTTACTGCTTTCCATACATTTTCTTGCCGCAGCATTAATCTCCTCGTTCCGGTTTAAATAAATCCAGATCTGAGGGAAAAATCCCCCCTCAGGAATCTAAGCTGAGTGGTTTCCAGGTTTGACGCTTTCCGACTCCAGACTCGTTGTTTTCCCGATCAGTTTTCCTCTGATCGGAACGTCTCGTCTCGATTTGATGTCATGGGGAGAAAACGCCGCTCCCTCCACTTCATTTCCCGGATCTTCCTCCGTAGAGCGCCGGGTCGAGGTGAATCAATCGTTTTTCCTCTGGTTTTGAACCAGCAGCCAAACGCTGCGAGTTGAGCTGGCGACCGTCTGAAACCCCGAGGATGAACTCATGTCAGGAATCATCGCAGAGCGCGGCGTGTTCCCCTGATGGAGGCCACAACGGCACGGCGGCCATTCTGCCCCTGCTGCCATGATGAAGCAGTTCGATGTAAGTTAAAAACAGAGGCTGTGAGCTGAATGAGACGCTGGAACGCAGAGAGCAGAGCGACGATCTGCTGACGGGGCAGAAGACGCCGAGCTCGCAGATTACATCCAACAGCTGCACAGAAACAGGGCGGGGAGGGGCGACAAAGGGAGCTGCGGGGTGGAAACCACCAGCTGATTGGTTGATTTTATTCACCTGGTTAAAAAGGTTCATCCATTCATCCACCTGAAAACTGAAACTTTGACCTGCAGTAAATCAGGAGTAGATTTTATGCTGTAATCAAACATAATCACTACAGTGATAATCACTCAGCACCACTGAGCCAACGGCGTTGGCTCAGTGGTGCTGAGTGACACGGTGTTGGCTCAGTGGTGCTGTGGACACGTGTGGTCGTGGTGCTGTGGGACACGGTGTTGGCTCAGTGGTGCTGTGGGACACGTGTTGCTCAGTGGTGCTGTGGGACACGGTGTTGGCTCAGTGGTGCTGTGGGACACGGTGTTGGCTCAGTGGTGCTGTGGGACACGGTGTTGGCTCAGTGGTGCTGTGGGACACGGTGTTGGCTCAGTGGTGCTGTGGGACACGGTGTTGGCTCAGTGATGCTGTGGGACACGGTGTTGGCTCAGTGGTGCTGTGGGACACGGTGTTGGCTCAGTGATGCTGTGGGACACGGTGTTGGCTCAGTGGTGCTGTGGGACACGGTGTTGGCTCAGTGATGCTGTGGGACACGGTGTTGGCTCAGTGGTGCTGTGGGACAGAGGAGAACCTGAGTCGTTCCCATCAGCTCATTCAGTTCAAACTGACATGAACTTCATGGCGTTTTGTGTTTAATCAGGAGTAAAAACTCGTTAAATCGTTAACTCTTGTCACATTAAAGTGCGGCACAGCGCCATCTGCAGGCTGTCAGTGTATTTGCAGCACGTTTACAATGAAAACTGCAGCCTCAGCACGAAACGCGGAGTTTGGTGAATGATAAAAGTTATCAAAACAGAGGATGCAGATGTGCTGACCAACGCAGCAGCTGCAGCGTTCAGCCCTCAGTAGCTGCAGCACAACAACAAGCTGAGGCTCATGGACGGCAGGTGTTCGCTCCGCCCGGGCCCCAGGGCCACCTGGCTCCCACCAACACAAACAGTATGGAAGGACACACGTCCCCCATACGACGTGGCGGCGCGCGTCCCAGGAGCCGACTCACAGACGGGCAACTCCACACAACACACACACACACCATAAAAACACACACACGCCGCTGAGACAAAACTGGTACAAATAACTGGAGCACAACGTTCCACATGTCAACATGGCCGATTGATTTATGATTGTCATAAAATCAATATGTCAAAAACAGTTTTTATGTGGTTTTTGGTGAAAAAGAGTTAGAGCAAATGGAAAAGGAAAAAGTTTATTTATATATTCACTTTTTCAGCAATAAAGCAGCTCAAAGTGCTTAAACTCATTTTCCATTTGTGTCGATAAGACAAAAAAAGTGCCAAAAATCTTAATTTCAGAAATGTACAAGAAAAAAACTGTTTCAAAAGTCAACAATTTGCAAGATAAAATCAGAAATATTTAGATTAATTCATAAATTGTCTGGAAAAAAGACACATTACATAGAATATAAAATTTACATAGAATGTTTTTGCAGCAATTCCCTTTTTCTGCAGATTTGTTTTGTTCATCTCTGTTTTATTCTTCTTACAACGTGAAATTCCCACGTTGGAAACCAAAGTAATGTTTATTCTTTTGTGTCCTGGCTGCTGTTTGTGTTTCTGCAGAAACCTGTGCTAATATTACTGGCATGAATATCGAATTACATGTTAAATGGAAACACTGGTTTCACGGGGATCTGAACCAGTTCAGTTTCATGTTGTTCACATATCCAGTGGCTAATGGCGGAGGGTCTGTGGCCAATGCCACTGAAGAACGGACCATAAGTGGAAAATCTCAGCACAATGAGTCATTTTCACATAATATCTAAGTTGACAACCAAGCCTGTGTAGAGTGCAGGCAAAAGGAAATGTGCTCTATTTCAGTCTAGTCTTTAGAAATCAATGGCTAGCAATTAGGAGGCCCAACTAATGCAAATGTAGTGGGAAAAGGACAAACACCAATTACCCGCCTGGCAGCGTCTGCATGTTTTTACAAGCTCTTTGTGTGAGACCAACGTTGGTTTGGATTTTTATTATTTCAGTTGTTTTACGGCGATAAAACGACTAAAACCAATAAAGAATGAGGAATGACATCTAGTGCTTACTTTTCCGTTGAACAATCTTTTTTTAATTGGCCTGAGAAACAGAATTTTAGATTTCGTCGATTTTAAACAAGAATTATCAACTTAACAGACATGAATTAGCTCAAGTTCATCCCAGTTTGTTATCATCTGACTTGCTGAATAAATTAACTCTCCAGTCATTAGAACATGTTAAGGTTCAGAAGGCTTGCTGTGGAGAAAAATAACTAAACTAGAAAATTCCTGCAGAAATTTTAAAGGGGCATGCCAAAGTGTGCCCGTCGGCTTTGAGCCAGTGTTTTATACTAAAATTAGCATTATGCTAAAGAAAGCTGCAACGTAGTCATAACCTGTGGAGAGGCAGAAGCATGTAGAATAATCTGTACTTGTACCATTCATTATGTTAAAATTGATGCATATGCTAAAATTAGCCAATATGCTAATGTTAGCTCAAATGCTGGCAGTAGGATGTGGAGCAACACGACCATGTTGTTTTAATTTTACTACTCTATTCAGTATACTAAACATTTCTAATTAATGAGAAAATTAGGTAAAAGCTAACTTTAGGTAAAAGTGCTAGTGCACTAGTCATAGACAGTGAAATGCTAACTTTTGTACAAATGCTAATGACCTGCCTTGCTGAGCATCACCGCTCTTTTCCTACGAATCCTCTTCTGCTCTCTGTCAGGTTTGTGATCTGTAGCATCACCCAGGCGCTGCGTCTGTGCCGCTGGTTCCTTAAAGGAGCAGCGACGTTATTTTCTGTCCATAGACTTTTAATCAGCTATTTATTCTTATTTATGTCAGATTTTAACATGGGGGGACATATGTGTATGGTTATAGTCTTGAATCAGTAGTATAATGCTGAAACACAAGCAGTTGTAAATACCAGTAAACCCTACAGTGCAGTCCTGGGGAGCTGCAGTTCCAGACACTCTGTTCTTCTGTTGCTATGGTAATTAATCCCTGCAGCTGTGAGAGCCAAAGAGCGGGAAAATCCTCTTCAGACACAGTTTCTATACTTGGGAGACACCAGGCGTCAGTCTGAAGGACCCTGACAAAAAGCATAAGCCTAGCAAATTTTTGTAAACATTGTACATGAGCAGGCATGTGTATCTATGTTATGACCAACTTTCAGACCAATAGGGCGATATTTATGCCTGTGAGGGGGATTTAAAAAGGGTTTTTGAGTCAGCCATAAACAGTCCTGTGTGTGTGTTTCATAGAGAAAGATTACTGATTCTGTGAGACACAAAATCTCAAATTTTTTCGTTTTTATTATTTATGTAATCATTTTAACTCCAATCCCCAATAAAAGTAATAGCTCACTTGCCGGGATTGAGCCGCACGTTTTGATACCACTTTTGTGGGTCAGCATGCAGCGGTACGAGCCGCATTAACGGTAACGGAAGAATAATAAATTATATTTATAACTAGAAATTCCTGCAGAAATTTTAAAGGGGCATGCCAAAGTGTGCCCGTCGGCTTTGAGCCAGTGTTTTTATACTAAAATTAGCATTAATGCTAAAGAAAGCTGCAACGTAGTCAATAACCTGTGGAGAGGCAGAAGCATGTAGAATAATCTGTACTTGTACCATTCATTATGTTAAAATTGATGCATATGCTAAAATTAGCCAATATGCTAATGTTAGCTCAAATGCTGGCAGTAGGATGTGGAGCAACACGACCATGTTGTTTTAATTTTACTACTCTATTCAGTATACTAAACATTTCTAATTAATGAGAAAATTAGGTAAAAGCTAACTTTAGGTAAAAGTGCTAGTGCACTAGTCATAGACAGTGAAATGCTAACTTTGTACAAATGCTAATGACCTGCCTTGCTGAGCATCACCGCTCTTTTCCTACGACTACTCTTCCGCTCTCTGTCAGGTTTGTGATCTGTAGCATCACAGGCGCTGCGTCTGTGCCGCTGGTTCCTTAAAGGAGCAGCGACGTTATTTCTGTCCATAGACTTTTAATCAGCTATTTATTCTTATTTATGTCAGATTTTAACATGGGGGACATATGTGTAATGGTTATAGTCTTGAATCAGTAGTATAATGCTGAAAACACAAGCAGTTGTAAATACCAGTAAACCCTACAGTGCAGTCCTGGGAGCTGCAGTTCCAGACACTCTGTTCTTCTGTTGCTATGGTAATTAATCCCTGCAGCTGTGAGAGCCAAAGAGCGGGAAAATCCTCTTCAGACACAGTTTCTATACTTGGGAGACACCAGGCGTCAGTCTGAAGGACCCTGACAAAAAGCATAAGCCCTAGCAAATTTTTGTAAACATTGTACATGAGCAGGCATGTGTATCTATGTTATGACCAACTTTCAGACCAATAGGGCGATATTTATGCCTGTGAGGGGGATTTAAAAGGGTTTTTGAGTCAGCCATAAACAGTCCTGTGTGTGTGTTTCATAGAGAAAGATTACTGATTCTGTGAGACACAAAATCTCAAATTTTTTCGTTTTATTAATTTATGTAATCATTTTAACTCCAATCCCCAATAAAAGTAATAGCTCACTTGCCGGGATTGAGCCGCACGTTTTGATACCACTTTTGTGGGTCAGCATGCAGCGGTACGAGCCGCATTAACGGTAACGGAAGAATAATAAATTATATTTATAATAACTAGAAAAATAGCTGTTCCTAGCGAAACAGCCGTGAGAATGCATATTTGCAGAATGACTGCTGCAGAAATGCAAGAAAAAGTAGAGAAAAGTTTAAGGAGTAGAAGAAAGTAGAAGAAAGCAGAAGAAAGCAGAAGAAAGCCGAAGATAGTGGAAGAAATAGAAATAGTTGAAACTATTGAATAGTGAATATACTATATTAATATATTTAATAGTGAATTAATAGTGAATTATACTGCATAAATTATACAATTATATAATATATAAATTATAGCAGAATTCAGCAGAAGCAGGAGTTTGTGTGCAACCTGAATTATTTGAAAAAGTCAAAAAGTGAAACAGAGTTTAAGAAAGAGCATAATTGAAACAACAGGAAAAAATTTGTGCAATCCCAGGAATAGTTGAAACAATTGAATAGTGAAACAGTAATAAGTATAACAAGCAAAGCCAGTGATGCAGCACCTGGGATTGCACAACTTCTCGCTAACTGCACTGGTTGTTATTCTATGAGAGCATGCTCCGTCTGTCTGTACGTCGCAAATAACATGGTTAAAAACATTCAATGTCTTAACTGATTTCCCATAATTAATTCCAAGTATTTAATGTACTGTTTTATAGTCACCAACTGTGTGTGTATCGTGTTTCGTGTGCTGAGGAGCGATCGAAAACGGCATGTTACTCGAGACGGCAAACGCCATACAGATTCGAGGTGAGGTATTCAGTTCTCTGCCTCATCGCTGGGGGCGCTCATGAACCCAGATATTGTAACTCCACAAACGAAGAAGGGAGAACGTAACGGCAGAGAACGCCAAGCAGAACGTCAGAGACATTCAGGAGCACTTGGATATTTCACTTCGAAAGATTTGGCACCAGTTTGGCACACACACACTATATATCAGTGACGTACGGTGAGGTTCATTGCTGGTGAGGCACTGACTTATGACTTAGACACCATGCATGCTATTGGACCTACGGAAATTTCGCGCATGCATACAACGCTGTGGGGCAAAAAGACTAATATTTACATGTCATCTATAGCCGCGTTAACTCAGTGAAACTTCAATGTAGGTATTAATTTCGTGCTATGATCCACAGCAAAGTGATCTGTTTTCCCCAAGCTACGCAGACTCGCTGCCATAGCAACTGACAATAATGCCACTTTATGTTTTAGGATTTAACACAAAAAAAATCAAGAATTTTGCACACACAACAAATCATTCAGTCTGTTGTTGTAGTACGTTTTAAGCTTAATGTTTATTAATAAATTATTGCTGTGGTAGATTAGCTACCGCTTCTACTTTACTGAATTATTTAAACATTAACTGTAGCCCACCAAATGCACATTTCATTAAAAAACTAAACAAAAACATCTTATTGCTGTCTTACCTTTACCTATCAATGAAATCCATGCACCCCTAATTCTGCACAAAAATATCTGTTCATCCAAAGCCAAGTTGATCCTCGGCATGTCTTTTCTACTCGGTTTGAGAATCATCAAACTGTCTTGAAGTAAAACCTTCAGCTCCGGTGTTGGTCTTCCTTTAGTTATCATCTCCTGCTTCAATTGAAAATCCACTTTAGAAAACTGTTTAAGGGTAGAAATGTAATCTTTCATGTTCGGAGGAGAGAAGAAAACAAATATATCGCTGTACTTTACTTATTTACTGTGTGGCTAGCTCCATGGCTAGCTCACTGTGTATTACTCTGCAGTTGTGCAGTCACAATATCTGGGATCATGAGCGCCCCCAGCGGTGAGGCAAGAGAACTGCCTGCCTCACCTCGAGTCTGTTCTCTGCCGATTGTTATCGCTCCTTCGCACACAAAACACGATATACACACACAGTTAGAGACAAAAAACAATGTGCATTATATACATAAGCAAAATTATGGAAAATAAGACCATATATTAAATGTTTTTAGCCATTTAATTGCTGGCGTACAGACAGGCTCCCATAGAATGGCAGCCAGTGCAGTTAGCGAGAGGTTGCGCAATAGCACGTGAGGCTAAGCTCGCTGCTTCCTCACCGGCTTCGCTCCTGAGGTTTTACAGTCATGTTTTTGGACTGTGGGAGGAAACCGGAGTACCCGGAGAAAACCCACGCATGCACAGGGAGAACATGCAAACTCCATGCAGAAGGACCCCAGGCCGGGAATCGAACCCAGAACCTTCTTGCTGCAAGGCAACAGCTCTACCAACTGCGCCACTGTGCCGCCTACCAATTAAACCCAGAAATTAAATAATAATTTCTGGGTTTTTGCCAACGCTAAAGAGAACACTCACCTTTAATGCTTTTCTTTATTATCATTATTTATTTTTTTAGCTTTTAAAAAGAGGCTTGAAGTCATATATAAAGTATATATGACTTATATATATATATATATATATATATATATATATATATATATATATATAGTGAAACTTAGTGAAGGTATACCAGAATTCAGCAGAAGCAGGAGTTTGTGTGCAACCTGAATTATTTGAAAAAGTCAAAAAGTGAAACAGAGTTGAAGAAAGAGCATAATTGAAACAACAGGAAATTAGTGCAATCCCAGGAATAGTTGAAACAATTGAATAGTGAAAGTAATAAGTATAAAAAATTAGTGGAAACAGTGAACCAGAAATATTTGAAGGAGTAAAACAGAGGAAAACCAAAGCAAAAAGGTTTAGAAGAAGTAGAAATGTTTGATATATGAATTTATAAAATTGATTAAAGATTGTAGAATATCTTAAAAGATAGTAAAACCCGTAGAACCAGAAGGCAAAGAGAAAAGTAGACAAGCAGAAAGCATAGACACAGATAAAAACAGAGCACAAGAAGAAAATACATTGAAAGAATAGGAGAAAGTGTGACAAGGTTGTACTCCAGAGGAGTTTAACAGAAAACAGTAAATCCTGTTGCAATAATGGTAATAATTCAATAAAGTAGACACTATGGCTATATTTTAATGCATAAAATATTTCTCTACAGTGAAATATGTATGAACAGCATAATTTTGTTTGTCAAAGAGCAGAAAAAGTGAAAAAACGGCAGTTCGCCGAATTTCCCCATTCATTTCAATGGGCAAAATATTTGCACAAAAGTGCAATTATTTCAAAAAGTGCAATAGTGAAGGTTACCAAAAGTCATAGCACCATTCTCCTGAAGGAGCTGAACGTTTTGATATATAATTTAGTACAATTAGTGAAAGATAGTGAAAGTAGTTAAGCGACAAAAAACGTACGGAAGACAGAATAATAATAACTAGAAAAATAGCTGTTCCTAGCGAAACAGCCGTGAGAATGCATATTTGCAGAATGACTGCTGCAGAAATGCAAGAAAAAGTAGAGAAAAGTTTAAGGAGTAGAAGAAAGTAGAAGAAAGCAGAAGAAAGCCGAAGATAGTGGAAGAAATAGAAATAGTTGAAACTATTGAATAGTGAATATACTATATTAATATATTTAATAGTGAATTAATAGTGAATTATACTGCATAAATTATATAAATTATATAATATATAAATTATAGCAGAATTCAGCAGAAGCAGGAGTTTGTGTGCAACCTGAATTATTTGAAAAAGTCAAAAAGTGAAACAGAGTTTAAGAAAGAGCATAATTGAAACAACAGGAAATTAGTGCAATCCCAGGAATAGTTGAAACAATTGAATAGTGAAAGTAATAAGTATAAAAAATTAGTGGAAACAGTGAACCAGAAATATTTGAAGGAGTAAAACAGAGGAAACCAAAAGCAAAAAGGTTCAGAAGAAGTAGAAATGTTTGATATATGAATTTATAAAATTGATTAAAGATAGTAGAATATCTTAAAAGATAGTAAAACCCGTAGAACCAGAAGGCAAAGAGAAAAGTAGACAAGCAGAAAGCATAGACACAGATAAAAACAGAGCACAAGAAGAAAATACATTGAAAGAATAGGAGAAAGTGTGACAAGGTTGTACTCCAGAGGAGTTTAACAGAAAACAGTAAATCCTGTTGCAATAATGGTAATAATTCAATAAAGTAGACACTAGTGGCTATATTTTAATGCATAAAATATTTCTCTACAGTGAAATATGTATGAACAGCATAATTTTGTTTGTCAAAGAGCAGAAAAAGTGAAAAAACGGCAGTTCGCCGAATTTCCCCATTCATTTCAATGGGCAAAATATTTGCACAAAAGTGCAATTATTTCAAAAAGTGCAATAGTGAAGGTTACCAAAAGTCATAGCACCATTCTCCTGAAGGAGCTGAACGTTTTGATATATAATTTAGTACAATTAGTGAAAGATAGTGAAAGTAGTTAAGCGACAAAAAACGTACGGAAGTCAGAATAATAATAACTAGAAAAATAGCTGTTCCTAGCGAAACAGCCGTGAGAATGCATATTTGCAGAATGACTGCTGCAGAAATGCAAGAAAAAGTAGAGAAAAGTTTAAGGAGTAGAAGAAAGTAGAAGAAAGCAGAAGAAAGCCGAAGATAGTGGAAGAAATAGAAATAGTTGAAACTATTGAATAGTGAATATACTATATTAATATATTTAATAGTGAATTAATAGTGAATTATACTGCATAAATTATATAAATTATATAATATATAAATTATAGCAGAATTCAGCAGAAGCAGGAGTTTGTGTGCAACCTGAATTATTTGAAAAAGTCAAAAAGTGAAACAGAGTTTAAGAAAGAGCATAATTGAAACAACAGGAAATTAGTGCAATCCCAGGAATAGTTGAAACAATTGAATAGTGAAAGTAATAAGTATAAAAATTAGTGGAAACAGTGAACCAGAAATATTTGAAGGAGTAAAACAGAGGAAAACCAAAAGCAAAAAGGTTGAGAAGAAGTAGAAATGTTTGATATATGAATTTATAAAATTGATTAAAGATAGTAGAATATCTTAAAAGATAGTAAAACCAGTAAAACCAGAAGGCAAACAGAAAAGTAGACAAGCAGAAAGCATAGACACAGATAAAAACAGAGCACAAGAAGAAAATACATTGAAGAATAGGAGAAAGTGTGGCAAGGTTGTACTCCAGAGGAGTTAACAGAAAACAGTAAATCCTGTAGTAATTATAGTAATAATTCCATAAAGTAGACACTAGTGGCTATATTTTAATGCATAAAATATTTCTCTACAGTGAAATATGTATGAACAGCATAATTTTGTTTGTCAAACAGCAGAAAAAGTTCAAAAACGGCAGTTCGCCGAATTTCCCCATTCATTTCAATGGGCAAAATATTTGCACAAAAGTGCAATTATTTCAAAAAGTGCAATAGTGAAGGTTACCAAAAGTCATAGCACCATTCTCCTGAAGGAGCTGAACGTTTTGATATATAATTTAGTACAATTAGTGAAAGATAGTGAAAGTAGTTAAGCGACAAAAAACGTACGGAAGACAGAATAATAATAATAATAATAAAGAAAAACAGAAACACTATAAGTGAGAATGCAGAATGCATTCTCACTGATAATAAAGAAAAACAGAAACACTATAAGTGAGAATGCAGAATGCATTCTCACTGATAAAGAGACATTCTATTGGGTGTAGAACAATAGGTGCCTGCCATGCAATGCATGGAGGCAGTACTGACTTGCTTCGCAAGTCAGTACTGCTCTCCTTATGCATTGCTATGGCATGCCCCTAATTAAAGTAAAACCGTTGGTATATCTCAAAATGTAACAATCCATTTTGTTGTCAGAAAAGTGAAAGTTTCATTTCTTGCAAGTGTTTAATTATAAATTTTATCCTGTTGAGGGCAATATACTAACGTGTCATCGTAAAAGTTGTTGTTGCTTAGCGCTTTAGCATTAGCTTCTGCCAAACACTGCGTAGATGTAGCATGTTAGCAGAATAGTTTATGATCAATGCTTTACATTTAGCGTAGCTAGCGTCTTACCTATCAGTTTTCACCACTGCAAATATCTAAGAATAAAAAAAACACATGTGCTAGCTTTTTAGCTAGTACCTCCCACTACTGCAGATATATAAGGATATTAAAAACAAATAAAAAATACATAATTGTAAATTTTTGGGTCGCAGCTAGCTTCTTAGCTAGCTGCACTGCAAAGCAGTTTTTAAAAAAAAGACATTTGTAACTACATTTTTGGGTAGTTAAGCTAACGTTTTGGCTAACATTGTCCATCCATATTTAAGCTTTTTTAATTTTTTAATTAAACATACATCAATGTACATTTTTGGGTAGTTAAGCTAACGTTTTGGCTAACATTGTCCATTATTGCTCATATTGAAGCTTTTTTTTTTAAACGTACATCAATGTACATTTTTGGGTAGTTAAGCTAACGTTTTGGCTAACATTGTCCATCCATATTTAAGCTTTTTTAATTTTTTAATTAAACATACATCAATGTACATTTTGGGTAGTTAAGCTAACGTTTTGGCTAACATTGTCCATCCATATTTAAGCTTTTTTAATTTTTTAATTAAACATACATCAATGTACATTTTTGGGTAGTTAAGCTAACGTTTTGGCTAACATTGTCCATTATTGCTCATATTTAAGCTTTTTTAATTTTTTAATTAAACGTACATCAATGTACATTTTTGGGTAACGCAGATAGTTTTTTATCTAGCACTGTCCATCACTACAAATATCTAAGAATTTAATAAAAAACATCTCCTTTGACAACATCAACCTATGGAAGGTTGAAAAGCTAGATGAGTAGACAGAAATGCCTGGAATAATCTCTGAATCTGACAAATGACCTTTTAAATAATCTGAGGTATTCAAGCCGCCTTTCTCCGCTTGACGTCTGTGGTTTTCTGCAGAGGGCAAACATCTGTCCTCGGCGGCTCGACGCGCCACTAAGAGCTTTTGTTTGTGTGGACAGTGACAGTGTGTAGGACGTCTGGCTGAGTGGGCAACATGCTGCGATGCATGCTGGGAGCCTGAGGCTGGAGGATATTAATTAGCTCAGCCGAAACAAATACATGAAGCGCACAAAAAAAAAAGAGGCTTTTAAACAGATTAGTTTTCATTCTAACTAAATTAAATGCACCGTGATGGTGTATTTTTCTTTTTGGATCGAAAAATACACTCATCCAACCGCAATTTTTCATGGAGGCACGTTAAAACAAGCTCATGTTGCATTTACAGGGAAAGATGAAACTGAAATGAATCTTTGTAAGGCGATCTCAGCACAGATAAGCCCATGAAATGCTCCACAGTGAGGCTATAAACCTGTTTTCTAACGTATTATAGGACTCTGTACTGCTGCTCAGCATTAGCTTTCCCATCAGGTTTTTAACACTGATTAAAATTCTTCGCACTGTGAATTGAAACATCTCTTTGTCTCAGCTGCAGTGCTTCTGCAGCCTCGTATTTAATCATTATTTTATAGTGAAATGTTTTATTTCTAGTTGTTTTGGGATTCGGTCTGACATCAGGGCATTGTTTTGTTAAATTACGACTAAGTGAAACTGCCTTTCATTAAATAATTCACATGAATTTGCCACAATATTAAAATCCTCTTTGTTGTGCAGAAGCGGCTCTAAATAACCGCGATGTTCACGTCAAAGCAACGTCTCCATGAACTCCAGGAAACCGCCGCGCTGCAACAACATGATCGTTGCTAATCACTTCAGAACTCAGTGGGGCTGAAGGTCATCAGTGTTTCCTGCAGCTAGAGAGCGGCTCTGCTTTTCCAATATATATATAATCCACATCACACTTCTTCTGTCTTTAATGTTTTCCGTTAGCTCGTTCTGTAAACATTCACTAAATGTTAGCTGTGCTGTGGCTGGAGGTCTTCAGTTAGCGTCCGCCGTGAAGTTCTCCGTAAAATATATCTACATTTTATTTTTAACTGAAATGTTGTTATGGTCGCAGCAGTAACTTTTAGCAGTCAGTGCCCAGATCAGAGATATTTAGCTTCTAGCTAACGATTCTTATCAATTGACTATTTATTAAAAGTTAACTAAATGTTATAAATAAATAAACTTTTTTCCTTTCATGTTTACTAGCTTTGCAGCTACATTCTTAGCTATCTTTAGCAAACGTTCCTAAACGTTTGCCTGATTTATATCCAGTAAGTTTGGAAATGTTTATTCACTTTTAGCCAAACTAGCCAGTTTTTCATCTTACATTTCTATGAAAACAACTATAAACTTCACTAAGGTTTGCTAAATGAACCTTTACAGGACATTACTTAATCTTAATCTTTTTTTATGTCCACTAAGTAAATACAAAATGTTTGCAGGTAAATTTCTTGGGTAACATTTTATTTGAAGGGGCTGAATAAGACTGTAATAAACATGTCATAACACATGACATGAACATGAATAAGCCTTCATGAATATTTATGACTGTTGTCATAAAGCGTCATTCAGTAAATTATGACATTTGATACAAAGTTGACATTATTCAAAATGTCTTTATTATGACAACTTGACATTAACCAATAAATCATTACTGTTTAAACTTTACCTTTAATTACATAAAGTTACCTAATTTTTAAAGTGCAATCAGTAATACTTTTATAACAAATTTACATCAGTAATGATCAAGCTTATTCATGTTCATGACATGTGTTACGACATGTTTATTACAGTGTAATGACAGTCTTATTAACCTTATCAAATGAAGTGTTAACATTTCTTGCAGCTTTTATCCAGTTTTCCAGATGTTTCATCGCCTGACTTTATTTTTTGTTTTCCAACCACGATGAATTCTGAAACTTTTCCTAAAGACTTTATTTTGAGCAAGTTTCAGCTAATGTTTCCAAACTGCTCACCTAACTTTTACTTTTTATATCAACAGAGCTTTTACAAAAGGCTTGCTTGATGCTCTAGCTAAACGCTAACCATCCATCAGCGTTTAGCTAGTTTGTGTTAGCAGAATCTTAGTTTTAGTAAATATGTCTATTCAGAAACCGTTTGCTAAACTCTGAACCTTCCAGAAACCTTTTCCCAGACGTTTCCTTTCCCATTTTTTTTTTAAGTCAACATGTTTGAAAACAATTTTCTGAAAGCTGCAGTTAAGTTTTCAGTAGTCTTTAGCAAACATCACTTATCCAAATTGTTTTGCTAACAGAACATTAGCTGGAGCTCTGGAAACACTTAGGCTGCAGCTTGTTTGTGTTTACCAAACATTGATTTTTACATGTAAAGTTTTGGTGAAATGTTCACCTTTCCGTAACGGTTAGCAAATGTTTCCAGAAGCTAACGTTCCCCAGACATGTTCTTGTGTCAACAAAGGTTTGCAGCCGACGTTTCTGTGATGTTTATCAAATGATTCAGTGTGTTTTCAGGAGACTTTACACTAAACGTTAGTGGATGTTTCCCATTTGTTGCATGAAAAACTGATATTTTTACCTAAAGGTCATAAAACCTGCAGCCGTCAGAGAGGCTTGCCTGAACTTTCTCTGAAGGTTGTGTTCTGTCCAACCCTCGAGAGAAACTTTTCAAATGTTCCCTTAAGGTGAATTTTAATTCTAGAAGTAAGTAAGGCCATATTTTCACTCATTTTTCCTGCCTGTGTTGCTACTTTACATTTCACCCTGACTCACGGCGCCTATAATTTATCTCAAGCTTTAAAAATTCACCTTCACCGAAACCTAAAAGCAGCAAGGAAGCACTAAGAGCGACGATTTACTGGGCCACTAAAAACCTCAAAGGGCGCAGCGTGACACGTGCAGAAATCACCGCCGCTGCTCTGCGGTGACGAGGTGAAGCCGTTCCTCTGAGGTGGTGAAACGAGCACTTCAAGCCTCCATTTCCGGCCATTAAAACCAAAAAAAACCCCGATTCTGCTGTCGTTAAGAGGCAGCTGCGTCTGCGAGGGTCAGCCCTGAGCCAGAGCCGGGCTCTGATAGCGTGTCTCCAGCTAATTGTGAGCGCGATCATTATGCCTGATAAAGAAAACCATAAATCACAAAGAGAGGCTTGACCTGTGGCTGCCCCCGGACGTTTGGAGGAAGAAACTCTCAGCGGCCGACTCAGAAACGTCTCATTATGTCTTCAGCTTGACAAAGCACCAGCGCCATCTTTGGCTTTTATTCTTTGGTCAGATAAAAGCAAAACCTTCTTTCTTCACTGGAAGCATCAATGAGTGAAAGGACTTAATATTCAGTCTTTAAGTCACGTTTACGTCCATCTTGTTGGGTTTTATGAACCTCTGCAAACGTTTTGCTTTGGATTCTTCGATTTTTGATGTTTTGAAGATTTTCTATTTTTTTCCCTTGATTTACTAAAGTTCAAAGTGATGTCGGTGCGCCCGCGGCGGCCATCTTGTTTCTTTGGGTGAAACTAAAATTGTATTTCCTACATATTGAGAATATCATCTGAATATTAGGAAAATTAAGTAGAAACTTTATGAAAAGTCTAACACATAAAAAAATTTTAAAAATACGATGAGGATTCTTGAGCATCTTGTTACGACAAAGTATTAGGACAGTCTTAATAAAAAAATAAAAATAAAGTTATAATATTACAAGAATGTAGTTGAAATAACGACGATTTCAAATTAATATGAGAATAAAGTCGTAATAATATTACTTTGTATCCTTGTTTTACATAAAGTTACTGGGGGGAAAATGGAGACAGCGAAAGGAAACTGAACTGCACGTAAACAGTCTTCACCCCTTTCAAAATAAGAGCATTTACATAAACATCTAACTACCTGCAGTGTTCTTAAAAGCCGATAACCAAAACTGCAACACAGATGTTGAACTTTATTCAGCTGTAAGTTTACAAAACAGCCAAGAAAATTAGCGCTTTAGGATTTAGCTGGAAGAATTAAGCTAGCAAAATGCTAACACGCTAAAGTGCTAAGCAAACTGCAGTCTGCTCTGAAATGATTGGTTTCCTTTCCTATGCTGGAGCATCTGGACATTAGCATCTTGAATAACACAGCTGCCTGCTCAGCACAGGGAAGCACGATGATGAGGTTGAACCTTGACCTTAGCTACATGCTAACCGTCCAGAGGCCTGGTTTCTCTCTGTTCCTCCCAGCTCACCTCGGTCCTCTCATCAAGTGTAATGTGTCCATGTGTTACTGCAGGCTTTGACATTCTTTGCTGTTTTTCTTAACACACGGCTGCTTTTCTCTCCACACGTTGAAAGCCAAAGCAAATATTCCCTTTCGCTCCACGGTGAGCTTGAATTATTAGCCAGGAGCGGCTCTGCAGGAGCCAGCAGCCGGAAACTTTATGCCACCACCGCCGACTCCAACTCATCTGAAGATTAAGTAGATGAATAAAAGGCTTTATTTGGTTATTAAATCTACTTTCATTAGGTTTTTAAAGTGTCCACATCCCTGGACAGTCAAATGAGTCAACAGTGACTGTACACGTTAGCATTTCCAGATAATTCCAGATGTCTGAGGATAAAGCCACTGAAAACATCTGCAAACCCGACGTTCCATCTGATTTAACCTCCAGACAGAACAGAAATTATTTTTAATGCCATTTAATGCCGTGCACTTTAATATTTCCATTCCAAAGGTCAGAAGTTCACATGACAATTTAACACCATGTAAGGAAACCAGAGAGCCCCACAGCCACGCTGAGCTAATCGTCCCGACTCGGTGAAACTATCGCATTTATCAGCAGCCATGATTGTTTGGCTGTAAGGCTGCATTCCCACCAGTTTGGTCCAGTTCGTTTAGGGATGTGTGAATGAGTAAAATTAAGTCTAAGGCCTTAAAATGTCTTAAATTGTTGAAAAAAAAACGGCATGTTAGCCTTAAATATGTTAATTATAAGTCTTAAATTATGTCGTTGCATCACTATTTAACCTCAAATATTCTATGTTTTTTTTTTCCTCGCAGGATTTTTCGGTCAGGCAAAAGTTTGAGTTAGTGGTTGAGGCTACCGCTAACTAGCTGCTAATATAGCCTTAGTAGCTGGCTAGCTTTTTGGCATCTACTATGAATGAAAGCAAATGTTTTTGCTATGCGTGATACAGCAGGATCCCCCAACCATAGCCAATATATATATATATATATATATATATATATATATATATATACCGAAATGAAAGTATAAAACATGCAAAATAGGTTTCCTTTAAAAATCACATTTTTGTTGATTTTTTTTTTTGGTTGATTTTTTTCGTATTTAGTGACTAAAAATTTTAATTTTTGTTTTTTTTTTTTTTTAGATGACCTTCTTTTTTCAGATAAGTAAGAAAAGGATAATGCATCAATATAAGCATTTATTAATAAAGACACTGAATGTTTCAGGGGATTTTTTCCCATGACTTTGTGGCATTGAGCGGTCTGGGACGCTGGGAACGGTGGCTGATTACTGGTACCAGTTGACAAATGGATCTCTGCTTCTCATCCGTTACACCATGTGAACATCTGACAGCAGCCAGACCGCCTGGTACTGTATGCAGTGCAGCATGGGAAACACAGCCAGGTGTCACTGCAAAGCTACGCTAATTAGCCCGGTAATGAAGACGAGGAATGTCAGACGGAGAGGGCGGCGCGAGCTCACGACGACGACGACGCGGAGAAACGTCCGAACACAAGCTGAGAGTCTGCAGGACGCCCTGCTGAGGCTCTGCTGGTCCCGAGGGATCCGGTTCAACGTTTGCACATGAGAATATCTACAGTCCGTCCGCTCTGCTGCTGAAAGGTCAGAAACAAAGGTTTCCTTCTTGTTGCTCTTGTGAAGCTGATATTTGCACAGGTGCAGCTGCAGAATCTTCCTGCAGGTCTTTTTACAGTCAGGCAGGAGGTTTTATTTCCCGTCCAGACCATGAACTCACCTCCAGTAGCGAAGGGGGAAAAATCTAACACATCTTATTTCAGATTTGAATTTATTTACTTATTCTTTTTCACTTTCTTTGCTAAAAATGAGATTACAAACAGGAGTGTGTCTACATTTTTGTTAGAGGGATTAGGCAGCAGCACTAGTACAACAGTAAATTTCACCCAAACAAAATTTAGACTGATCTCAGACATTTTCTAGAAAAAAAAAACTACAAAATATTTGAGCTTGAAAAGTCAAAAATTTGCAAGCAAAAAAATCTAAATTATTTTCGACAAATTGTTCTCACTGTATCTTGTTGGCTGCGCAGGTGGCTCCACTTTCGCTTTTCAAAGATGCACGCTTGTCTAATTGTGTATCTGTTTGGATCCATTTTCACGTGCGAGTGTAAACGTTGAGCTGGGTTTGGATTTGGATTGAATTTAAAGTGACAAGACGCCCTAAAACATCTCAGTCTGGACTGATCAGACTAAAATCTCATTGTTGGACTTTGTGCTAAAAACGTAACAAACATAATTTGTCTGGCCTATAAACCTATCTTAACCTGATCAATCATAATAGGTTGTCTTTAATAACAGGAAATGTTGGTAACTTAAAAAGCCGAGTGGAAATTGCAGCCTCATTTTTTTAAGTTGAACCAAGAAAACATTTTTTACAGTGTATCAAGGCGCCCTCTGATGCCTGTCTGTTAATCACTACTTTTTCAGGGCACCATTAGTGCATCCCACCATCTCTATGAAACCTTTATTTGACCCCTTTGAAACACGGGGAAAGTCAATATATCGATGTTTTTTTTTTTTTTACTTTAAGCTAAAATCAAATTTCTGACCCAGAAGCAAAACCAAATCAAACCGAGTTGATTGATGATGAGCAGGAAGGAGAGTCTGGATGAACCTCACTGCTTTTATTACAACAGATAATCCTCTTCAGACTGATTCATGTCTGCAGGAAAATACGTAACCATCACCTGTACGCATGATACAGGCGTATGGGGACAATTCATGCCAAAAAACAGCAGAATCCATGCTAATGAATGCTAATTGTGCATCTTGCATGATTCTATGGTAACGGTTAAAGATGCAGGACATCAGTTCCCGGCAGATTTATCCACAGAGTAAATATTTTCCAGTTTTTCTTCTGTCTGGTTCTGATAGCTACACACTCGTTTCCTTTTAGGGGTTTTCCACGTCTCCATCCATCAAAGGGAGGATCCATCACAGAAAAGAAGACGGAGAAGCAGCAGCTCCATTGGCCAAGACTGTGATGCACAAAAGAGGAATTTGGCTCCGTTTTTAAGGCGTCAACAGATATCAAGTAAAATATATGAACTTAAGATGAGATGAAATAAGGATAAAAGAACGAAATGTACATGTAATTTCAGCCAAATTGATCATTTTTATAGACTAAGAGACTCTTGGACGTCCTGAACCTTTTTTCTTTCTTCTCTGCAGCTGAAACTCCTTTTAACGGCTGTTTCTTGGATCTTTTGATGCCTGCTGCTGCTAACACAAGATCATCATTTCAGGAACGTTCCTCTTCCAAAGCAGCCGTGGAATCAGAGCATGAAGGAATGCCAGTCTGAAATTTTAAGATTGATTTCATGTATTTTCTACAAAAGATATGAAAATTTTCTCAGGTAATAAAGTGGAACATTTTTGATTTATGGAAATTTTCTGTGTTTTATGCATCTCGACTTCAGAAATGCATAAATTTCTGAGATTTTTTCTTACAAATTTTCAACTTTTAAAATGAAAAAAATTGCAGTATTTTTCTAGAAAATTTCTGACATTTTCTCAAAAATTTGGGTTTTTTGAAACTCAAATTTCATTAAAAAAATTCTGGAAAATTTCTGAAATTAAAATTCCTGTGTATTTTCGAACATGGGAATTAAAAAAAAACCAAAAACAGAAATGTTCAAAACTCAAAAATTCACCACTAGCTACAAAGCCAGCTATGCTAATCCTAAAGCGCTGATCATTAACGTTTCTTCCACCAATGCTAACACAGTATTTGGCGGAAGCTACTGCTAAAGCATTACATCAACATGGTAGTTAGCTAAAGCTAATGCTAAATCACTAACTTCAAGTTATATCTCCCCTTAAAGACTACAACCATCAAGCACCAATTTAATTTTTACATTCTAGTTTATGTGTTCTACATTTTTCTTAAACATTGTTTTTTTTTATCTACTGTCCGTGTTTTATTTATTAATTACGTCAGTTTTGGCCCTCCATATGTATGTTTCTTGTTTTAAATAAAGTTATGGGGGGAAAAAGAGAGAAAATGAGGAGGGGAAACAAAACTGCTGTGTAAACAGACTTCAAAATAAGAGCATGAATTTAAACATCTCACTACTTGGATATTTTTTAACGGTTTATAACCAAAACTTGAACACAGATGTTGCAGCTTATTAACCTGAAAGTTTACAAAATAACTGAGTAAATGAGAGATTTAGAAATGATCAGGAAGAAGTTACTGTAGGGGAAGCTATGTGTGCTAATGTTTTCAAAGTTAGCTAAAATGCTAAACAAAAACTTAGCTCTGCTATTAGCACATTAGCTGAAATGTGCCCACCAATGGAAATTCCCTAATGAGAGGATCTTTGACCTCCGGAACGTTTTGTTTAACGTTCTGGTTGTGCATTTTATCATTTATCATAAACCAGCAGTGATGCTGCAGCATGTTTGCATCTGTTCAGGGAGCAGAACCTGTTCCAGAACAACCCGAGCTGCAGCGGAGGGAGGCAATAAAACGGATTGTAAACCGCTGAAACAGGAAGACGTTTGGATCCCAACACATCTGCGGAGTTTCCAGGTATTTACGAGAAACACCAGCAGGTTCTGGTGAGACAGAACTAACAGACAGTTATCTGTGAAAACCAGACGAAGTCAAACCACAGACGATTTAACCGAGTCGTTGGCTGACCATAGGAAGGAACAACTCCTTTTCTACAAGGAAAAACGTACAAAAGCACCAGAACCAGGCTCAGAACCAGCCTTCGTCTGCTCTGGGCTGAGAAAACAGGAAAGAAACACAAAATCACAACAGCTAGCAGTTTGGGGAAATGCTAATATTACTGCTAAGGGTTCCACTTGTAAAGATACACAGTCAGAAATTAACAGTAGTTTGAGTTACTGAGCCTGTCAGAGAACAAAATGGGGGTTAATTTTACAAAGTGATACTTAGGTAGCTAGCTTGTAGCTACTACTTAGCAAGACGAGCTACAAGTGAAAGATTTAGCTTACAAGCAACATATGTAGCTCCAAATTCAATAGTTAGTTTGCAAACCAGTTTTCAAATCACATAATTTGTTAGCATGCTAAGTATAAGCTTTTGCTTCTGTCTACATATCTAGTTAGCAAGTTAGCTTCAAACAACATAGTTAGCCAGATAAAATATATATCTAGCAAGGTAGATTCAAACTAAATATTTGGTTAGCAAAATCCCGTAGCAATTTAGTTAACAAAGGGAATATTTAACTCCAAACAAAATATTTGCTTACATACAAATATTTGTTTAGAAAATTAAATATTTAGCTCCAAAATAAATACCTAGATTAAAGCTAATATTTTTGCTTCAAACTACGTATTAAGTTAGCAAGCAAATTATTTAACTACAAAACATTTTGTTTGCCAACAACTGTGACATTTACAAAATGAATCAGATAAATGGTGATAAATGAACCTCATTTTTTCTTATGTCAGGCTAAATAATCCAAATTACTGCTGTTGATTTTTGACAGTGTAGCTACTAACAGCCTCCCATAAACCTCAGCATGCTAGCATCTTGACGCCGTGCCAAAGTTAGCATTAGGCTCAGATAACCTGCGTGGCCGTCTATAGATTTACAGTCCTGCTGCGGTCCGAGCCTCCGAATGATGAATAATGAAAACAGGCAAACATAAAACGACCCCATAGATTCGCTCTTATTAGATCCTAAAAAGCTCCGGATTCAGAGCGGCGAGGATTTATGTCTCGCTTCGTCCTGCTTTCATGTGGACGGACCCTCAGTGTCCTCCTGTTTCTGTCGTTTGCATTAAGCTCAGAAAAAACACAGAGCTGAACCATCAATTACAGGATGAGGCCGATTTTTGGCCGTAACTCTGCAAAGTCCTGCAGAATGTAGCCGACTAACGGCGGTTTAATGGACGATCTGTGACAAAGATGAACAGGAGCCTGAATCCTGACAGCAGAAGCTGCTAATTAGCTGACAGAGCGAAGGCAGACAGACGGCCGCACTTTGATTCCCATGTGGCAGAGCGGAGAGAAATGAGGGGAGCAGGTTTCTGCAAAGAAATCTGCTCAAATTAATTAAAACTAAACTATTATAATGAAAAAAACTGGAAAAAAATCTGGAAAACACTTTGAAAGTCAAAAAATGCTAGAAAAATTCAGAAATTTTTAGATGAATCTGACATTTTCAAGTAAAAAACTTGGAAATTTATAACTGGGAAAAGAAAATTCTGACTTTATTTTTGACAGAATTTTGAGGAAAAAGTGAATTTTTTTCCCTTGAAATTTCTGCATTTGAACAGCCAAACATTTGCTGCAAAAACATCTCAAGAATGTTTAGTTTAATTTGAAATTTTCTGAGTTTCAGAAGTCCAGAATTTTTTATTTTTGTAACTTTATTTTTGAGATTAAGTTCAAATTTTCAGCTTTTTCAAGCAAATTTTTTTGACTTCTCAAAATCTGTTTTTCCTCAAAATTTGCTGATATTTATCTAAAAATGTCTTAGTTTTTTTCTAGCAAATTTGACTTTCCAGATCAGAAATTTCCTTTTTTTTCCTCGAGATTTTCAGGGATTAATCTCCAAATTTTTGATGTTTTCCCAGGACATTTTTGACTTTTGAAACAGGAATTTAAAGAAAAAAAATCTAGAAATTCTTAAATTAGCTTTTCCAAGTCTTTTCTAGCAAATTGTTGACTTTTTACACTCGAACGTTTCCAAGATTTTTCTATAAGATTTTTTAGCTTAAACTCAATATTTCTGACATTTTTTTTCTAGTAAATTTTCTACATTTCAAACTCAGTTATTTCAGTGTTTGGTGGAAATAGACTCATTTTGTTGGCGTCCTAACACTCCTGTTAAACTCATGAAATTCCCAGATCATCACTAGCACGAACCAGAACAAGATGGCGGATGATCATCAGCATAACGAGCTCTGATCGCCGCCGCCGCTCGTCACGCTGCTGAAATAGAAACGTGTCACTGCAAACAGACTCAACATGCCAAGTTCCATTATTTCAAATCCCTTTCTCATTTTTCTCTGTGATGAAGCGTGACAGACTCAGGCGTTGTTGTAGGGATCTGCATGGAAAACGTCTCGTGTGTTTGGCTTCTGGAGGAAAGTAAATTAATTTGCAGAATAACTTTAAATGTTTGTCACAGAGGAAGTCAAAATAAATCTTTGTTTCACGAACCTCGGCTGGTTGAGCCATTAAAAACGAGCCGTCGCTAGTCATTAGCCTAGCGCTGGTGGCAGAGCTACGGAGGAACATTAGGGCCCGATGAATAAAAAAGATGTTTGTTTTTTCTCAAAATTCTAATTTTCAGTCAAAATCTAAAAAATCTTAAGTTTATGTCAAAAAGTGATTTTCAGAATAAAAAATAAAAACAGATTTTTATTGTTATGGGATTTTAAAACTGGATTCTGATGGATCCGTTCATCCATCCATCTGTTCATCCATCCATCCATCCATCTGTTCATCCATCTGTTCATCCATCCATCTGTTCATCCATCCATCCATCTGTTCATCCATCCCTGAATCTCGACAGTTAATCTGGAATATTCCAGTGAATCTCCCGACCCGGATGAACCAGTATTCCCAGTCTGATTCCTGAATCATTCCCACCCTGGTGAACATCCTGGTTTTCCCGTGTTCATTGGCTCTTTACAAACTTTAATCTGCCTCCTTTTCTCCTCTAAACATCATTAACTTTTTAATTATTTGCTCCTCACAGATCATTTCATGTCTTTGTCTCGTGTTTTATTTCCAAAATCCTCATTTCCAGGCAGGACAGAAAAGCCCTTGTGGATTTAAAATTAATTAAAATAAAACTTTCTGGATAATAGCAAAAGCTTCAATTTATTTTCCTTTCATATTTTCCTTCAAAGGTTTCATCCGCTGCACCCGAAACGTTCTGCCCACCTTGAACTGCTGCTAATCGATGTTGGGCCATGAAGCCCGTCTGCGGCGGAGCCTGGATGTGGAGCCGAAACCGGAATATTATTATTCCGGGCCGCTGGAATAACTCCCACTTAATGAAGCAGATGGTGTTTCTACCTGGGACGTCCAGACGCTCCGGAGGCGGGAATTAATCCCACTTAGAGTCTGAAAAGAGATTCATGCGACTCGTAATAAACACCGAACTGAACTGAACCGAATCGAACTGAATCAAACCAAACCAAACTCAACTCAACTGAACTGAACTGGTTCAGAAAGGTTCCTGTAATCCAGCTCAAAGATGGATCCACAGATTAGGATTAAAACTGTCAAAACATTATTACATTCTGAATAATAAGTTTTTTTCAGATCTCCTACTTTCTTCTCAGATTTATGTGTTTTTTCACATTTTGACTTTTTTCTTATTCGTGATTTTTTTTTTTTTTTTTTTACAAAATTGTCTTTTTTTCTCAGATTGGAATCTTCTCAGAATTCCGACTTCTCAGATTTATTTTTTTTTTTTCACAGAGTTCCAACAATTTTTTTTCTTGAATTTGCGACTTTTCCCAAATTTCTATTCTGATTTTTTTTCACAGAATCCAAATTTATTTTTTGTCTCAGATTGGAATTTTCTCAGAATTCTAAATTTTTTTCCCTTAATATTCTCACTTTTTGTCTCAGATTTCCATTTTTTTTTTTACTTTTTTCTGTTTTTTTATTACTTTTTTTCATTCTCAGATGTATCTTAATTATGTTGTTAGTGTGCAAAAACACTCAAAAAACTGTTCCTGAATTCATATACCTGGATTTTAAATGTCAAAACTCCTGAGATTAAAGTCAGAATTCAGTTTAAAAACAGTCGACATTTTTTCTAGTGGCCCTAATCCTCTACATACCGATCTGGGAGAAAACCAGAAGAAAAAAAGTGTCCAGCTCCATGTGTAGGTCCTTTTATAAGGTAATGTGGACTCCTGCAGTGCAGACTGAAGGCTCGGGTTGGAACCTTGTTAGCAAGGAAAACACTGGAACATGACGGGATTAAGCAGGAATGTGAGGAAAACCTCAAACTGGCTCCAATTACTGCATTCTGTCCTGTAAAATAATAAGTAATTATGACTAAAACGAGCTGAACTGATGGCAGGAGGGTCATAAAGGAGCCGCTGTTGGGAAATGAGAGTAAAACTCACTGAGTCACGTTGGTCCAGAGAGACACAAACAACCCAACGATTTCTAGGTGGCCTAGTCAAAGATTCACCTCCTAAAAAACACTACAGGACAATGATGGATGGATGGATGGATGAATGGACAGATGGAAGGAATGGATGGATGGATGAACAGATGGATGGATGAACGGATGGATAAATGGATGGATGGATGGACCTATTTGTTGTTTTCCTATAAAATATTTCCCTTCTCTTCCTCTCCCAACAGGAAAGGCGGCCATCTTTGACCTCCTCTCCCTCCCCTCGCCTCTTCCTCCTCCCTCCCCAGCTGAACCTCCTCTTTCTCTCTCTCTCTCTCTCATTGGTATTTGAGCGATGTGAGCTGCTGCCTGGCACATTTCATGGCTAATCAATGCGATCGCCGCCGCAAACAGCCGATCAATCGTCCAGATCGCCGCATCATCCGCTCCGCCCGCCGCCGTGAGCGATGGCGACACCTGTAATTGGATTCACTCCGTCAAACAACGGAGGAAAACCGCCGGTTCAGAAAAAAATGAGACAATTACACCCAACAGTAATGCCCTGCGTTCAGAACGGCTCATATTTATTCTGAGAGGCAAAGCGGAGCAGAACGTTCAGCAGGCGCTGCTCAGACGTGTTTTATTGAATTTGTCAGGCTGTTTCCTTCTCAGAGGCCCGATCTTTTCCTCTATCTCCTGTATCCATCACACACACACACAAACAAAATGAAAATGATGGGTTTCTCCCAGCACCCCGCTCGACCCCTGCACCAGATTAAATCTGACACTCACGACCAGCTCTGACAGCGGGGGAAAATGCTGCGGGCCGGCCGGGTCTGGCTCAGGCTGAAGTGTTAGTTTGGAGTGACGGACTAATTAGGGCTTTCCTGCGTCTAGCTTTATTTTCATATTTACTCCAGGAGCCAAGCAGCATTCCCAGACCTGTTCGGGAGAAGGCAGGTATTCCTGGACCGGAGGAAGGCAAAGACGAGGCTGAAGACGGGATAAAAGCCACAACCACGCCCTCTGCTGGCGAAAACAGGCACCGCAGGAGCATCAGGCAGGAATCGGGTTCAGTAATTTAGATGATTATGGAGTAAAACTGACAAAAATAAACAATGAGTGCTGCCTCCAGACAACTGCAGCTGTCTGGAGGCAGCACTATCAAAATATATCGAATAATTGGAGTTATTTATTTCTAAAAACAAAAAAAATGGGATTCATTTATACATCTTTTCAGCATGTTGTTGACCATTTCAACATGAAGAATATTTAGATACAAACTAAATATTTACTTAGAAAACTAAATGTTTTCTAAATATTTAGTAAGGAAGTTAAATATTTAGCTGTTAGCTACATATTCAGTTAGCAAACTACATACTTAGGTGCACCGGTTAGATAAGTATATTGTATTTAGCTTCAAACTAAATATTTCATTTGGTGCTAAATATTTAGTTAATTAGTAAACTAAATATTTAGCTCCAAATTAAATTGTTAGCAAACTTCACACTAAATATTTGAAGCTAGCTAAATATTTAGTCATTTAGATCCCATGTGTTTTTACTGTGTCGGGTCCGGTCCGGTCCGGTCGGGTCGGGTCCGGTCCGGTCCGGTCCGGTCGGGTCCGGTCCGGTCCGGTCGGGTCGGGTCGGGTCCGGTCCGGTCGGGTCGCTCTGAAATCTGAAACCTGCTCAAATCTGACGCCACTCCATTCATGTTTACGTTTCATAAAACTGGAAGCTGCGCTCAGCGTCTTCAGAGGTTTTTATGTCGTTTCCTTCAGTGGTTCTTGGTGCAGCGCCCCCACAGGCGAGGAGGGGAACAGGTTTTTTATTTAGTTTGGATAATTTTATACGGTGCAACATGAAAGAGAACGACAGCAGCTAAAAATGTAACAAATGTTGCAACTTTGATCCCAAATCGAACCAAATCTGCCAAAATATCAGGTGTGAAAACACAGTAAACTTCAGAGCCAAAACCATCAACCAGCTCTTATTCTCTTCTGAACTCAGACTCTGAAATGAAAATATTTTACTAAGCGAGCCGATAAATTTATGGAGCGACTTTCTCTGCGCTGCAGTAAATCATTCAACATTGTTATTAACATCAAACATTATGGGATAAATCCCTGCAGCTGTAATAAAGCAAACAGCTGTTAGCGGCCAAGAGTCCGCGGCGCTTTCAGAAGACGAATGGGATGAAATCACACGGATGGAAAACATCCCTCAGGTCAAAACGCATGAATACCCACAAGCCTTAGCATGTACAACACGTTACTTTATCACGAGTCGTATTTCCTGCGGCGTCGTTTGGGACAGATTTGTCCCCGGGGACAATAATTACACCCTCCAAAGTTTAGCTTTTTTTTTTTTTTTTGTTCCTCTGGTGATTTCCTGCCCCATGAAATTAGGCCTGGCTGCGTCCATTCATCATCCCATTACCTCCGACTGCTGCCTCTATATATAGAGCCGCTGTGGAAGGAGAGCAGAGAGGAAGGTGGCAGCAGCAGCAACATCAACATCGCCAGCAATCACACAATCACCGCGCGTGATTACGGCTCGTTAGCCGAAGCAGAGAGCTTTCCAAGGAGCAGCGTTGACCTTTGTGTTGCATCTCAGAGGAAGATGGCATCGTTTACCGTCTCAGATCTCCGATAGCTGCTTTTATTTACTTATTTCCAACATTTAAATTGGTTTTTCTGATGGAAGCTTTTCCTTGTTTCTAGCTAACATAAACTCTGATATGAAATTAAAGCACAATAAGTGAATTAGCTGCAATATTATTTTATTCTCTCATTCAAAACAAGAAAGTCAATGTTTTACATGTAGATATTTATTAATAATAATAATTTTCCCCATAGCACTTTATAATTTACAGTGCTTATAAAAAGTATGTTTTTATTTCTTTTACAAAATTGATTATGAGCAAAAAAATTTACAAAAAACAAACTTTAATACCAAAGTGAAAACTGATTTCTACAAAATGACGACAATGAGAGAAAATATTTAACAAAGTGATTGAATAAATATGACAGAATACTAAGAAAAAAAAATAACTTTGAAAAGTAAAATTATGAGAATAAAGTCTTAATATAACAAGAATAAAGTAAAAAATTACAGCTTTATTTTTGTAACACTATGACTCAATTCTTGTTATATCTTTTATTTCTTAGCCCCATCTATCACTCCGTCATACATAAATATTCACCCCTTTAAACTGTAGCTAACCTCTAAAAATAGACACATTTTGGCCAAATGATCTGGAGCTCCACTTAGGTTGCTAGGTAACGGGCAGAACTCTGCTGGCGTTACTAGGTAACAGCACAGCGCCATCAACTGCAAATTAATAATTGGAAAGTTTTTTTTAAACGGCTCATTTTTCAGACACTGAAAAACATGACCTTATTGCCAAAAGGACATCTCAGTCATTTTGTTAAGTGTTGAAGTTGATTTTAGGAGCAATTTAGACCCAAATGGAAGCATGAGTGTGGGAATTTTCCCTTCATTTTGTCTTATTTTTGATTTCCTAAACATAATATTTATGCAGTCACTTATTTTACTGTTATTATTTTTAAAGAAATCATGTTTTACTTTGAAATTATATGGTCTATTTTTCTATTTTCTTGTCTGAAAAGCCACATTTTTGCAGTAAAACATCCAAAGGGGGGTGAAAACTTTTCACAGGAGCTCTGAGCTCATTTTCTTCCAGGAAATACGTTCAGAGAGCGACTATTAAGATAAAGGTTAAACGTGTTAGACTAACAGTGACCCATGCTGGTAGCGCAGAATATGATGGGGACATGTTTGACTTTTATGGGGAAGAAGAAACAAGCGGCACCACTTGTCCTGCTGTTTATTTGACAGACCCGTCAGTCGGAGAGGAACCTTTTAACCGACCCATAAACACACTGCGCCTGCGGTTTAAACAAAGTCTGAGCCCCAACACTTCGATTCTGCGTGAGAACAAGACTCTCTTTTAGTCCTACAGCAGCAGGGGGCGAGGTTTATTTTGAAAGGAACAAGTAGGAACACATCTATGAAAAGAGTTTGACCTCTGACCTTACGCTGAGTTTAGATTAAAAAGGTGGCGGCGGGTCGGACCCAAAAGGCCGTCGGCGCTGCGGCGTTATGTCGGTGGGAAAACGACGAAGCGGTGAGGGGTCACGGCGGGGTCACGGGGCCAGATGACATATTTCTGCCTCCAACATGTCGGATCTGAACGTGTCAGTCTGAAACTTTACGCTTTAACGTAAAAACGACGGAAACGTTTACAGGAAACGGAGCAACGCAACATGTTGCTGTGTGGAAACATGACTGATCGCCGTGGAGACGGAGCTACAGAATGTAATTCATCTCACTGGGCTGCAGCAATGTTTCAGCTCTAAGATGTTTATGGAGCTAAAGTAGGGTCAAAAAGTTTGGTCTAAAAAAAATAAACTGAAAAAATAATTTTGAGACAAAAAACAATTTGAAACTCAAAAAATAGTGAAACTGAAAAATAACTTAGAAATAAAAAAATACATTTATATATATTTGAAACTGATGAAAATGTGAAATTTGAAAATAAAGATCTGAAACTAAAAGAAATATTCTGAAACTTAAAAAAGATTTGAAACTAAAAATAATTCTGAAAGAATAAATATTTGAAACAAAAAAATACTTCAAACTGAAAAATAATGTTTTCAATCAAGAGAAAAGGGAAACTGAAAAACAATTCTGAATTTGAAAAAAGATTCAAAATTGAAAAATTATTGTAAAAACAGGTTTAAACTAAAATAAATACTTGAAACTGGAAAACAAATTTTAAAATGAAAAATAAAATTAAAGCAGAAAACTAATTTTGAAATAGAAAAAAAAAACTGAAAATTAATTTTTAAATTAAAAAAAAACTAAAGCTGAAATTTTTTTGGAATTTTGTTTGTAAAAAAAATCAATTAATTGTATTAAAATGTTTATTGTATTAAATATTGCGTAATAATCCAATTGAAATGAATGTGTCAAATTTCAGGTCCTAATTAACTGATATACGAGGGACGAGTTGGTCCATATTTGAGAACCAATTATTTAGATTTTTCTACAATCTGATCAGTGACATGTGGCTTTGTGACCTAATGTTTCATTTTCTATGAGGACCAGATAGTCAATCTCACTTTGACAACGGTGCCAACCAACACCAATCCAAGGTCCACAAATGGCCCCTGCACCGCATTTTGGACACCCCTGCACTCTGACGAGCATTTTCAGGTATCACTTTGAAAATATGCAGATTTCCTAATGAAATAAAAGCTGAAATCCAGAGTAATTTTGACAGATTGTTTAATCTAAGGAGACAGTGGGGAGGTTTTCCTGCATCGTGTGGGTTTCAAACAGTTTTACGAAGATTAACAAGCAGTTAGCTTCCACCTCCAGCCCCATTGTTCTGAATCTGAGCAATAAGGAAGCAACAATGGAGGAGTGGGCGGCTGCAGCTGCATGTTTGACTTTACTGGGCCTCAGATTTGTCCGTTTGACGACTCAGCCGGGTTTTCACCGCCTACAACCCGAAACGCAGATCAAACAGGATCTAAAGCTGCATCAGAGCCAAACCTGTTGGGAAACATTCACACAGAACGCAAATAACAACCAAATACCATCATTTCACCCCAAAAAATCCCATTTGGGGTTCGAAGTGGAACATCTTTTACTTTTAAAAGACATTTTCAAGTTTATGTAGAACAGTTTGGAGATTAATCTCAAAATGTGTTGTTGTTATTACGTCTTTCCCGCAAGATATTAAACTATAGGGATGATTTGATTTGATTTTTTCTCATATATCACCAGACAGGCTCCAAACGATTTGAACTTCAAGAGTAAAATATTTATTGAGAAAAAATTCAAGAAATTTTTGAGAAAAAAGTTTGTTTTTTTCTAGAACATTTTCAAAATGTTTTAGAAGACATTTCTAGACAAAGTGGAATTTTTTTCCTGTATTGAAATTTTTTAAGTTCAACTTTTGAAATTTAAAATTTTTCACATTTTTTTCCTAGAAATTTTCAGACATTATTCTCTAAATTTCTGAGATTTTTTTTGCAAAATGTTGTCTACTCCTTTGGTTTTTCTAGTAAATTTTGGACTTTTTAAACTATGAAACGTTAAAGTTTTTTCTAGGAATTTTGAGATTCCTCTCAGAATTCCTGATTTTTTTTTTCTAGCAAATGTCTGACCTCTCATACTCGGAAATAGCCAATTTTTTCTAGAAAATTTCGTAGATTAATCTCAAAGTTCAGAGTTTTTTCTAGCAAATTTTGGAATTTTGAAACTCAGAACTTTCCATGTTTTTTCTAGAAAATTTCTGAGATTAATCTCATAATTTCTTGTTTTGTTTTCGAGCAAATTCCTGACTTTTTAAACCGAAATGTTCAGTTTTTTTTCTGAAATTTTTTTTTTTTTATTGAGCTCAAAATGTATATATCTTTTTTTTTGGTGTAAATTTAATCGTTTCTATCCATTTAAAATGGCCGTAAACTCACCATCGTAGAACCGAACATCAAGCCCTGCAGTGACTTCAGTCATTGTGTTGGTGGGAAACAGCAGCAGGCCAACAGGAACCGGGCTGCAGATGGTTCTGCCGTCTCTTTCCTCCGATTCAATACACAGAAGCAATAAAGGAGTAAATAAACAGTTCAACCTTCATTAAACCTGAAGATTTGTGGCTGTTATTGGTTTTTTTTCTGTTGGTGAAGCAGCAGAGGGCGGTGGGAACGTCAGGACTCCGTTTCCCCACGGTGACCGGCCGGCCGCCTCCTGCACCGTTAATATCCATTTGAACTCGATCTGCTCGGCTCCGTGTGACGCCACATCAAATACTCAGCCTTCGCTTTTGTTTTGATGTTAAGGAGAGCTCAAGCAAACCCGCTCTGATGTTCTTTACCTCATAAATGTCTCCCCTCTCCTGCTCTCATCGTATTTCCTCGCCGGTATGCGTCTCCTCTCCCTGCCGGGAACTAACTCGAAGCACGTTTGAAAACAAAATGGCGGCCCGGGCCGAGACGAGCCGGCGGTTGATCGTTACAGGGGACAAACTAAGTCAGCGGATGGAAAGGCATGTTTTCACTTAAGGCTAGTCAAAATAAAAGTGATGAAAGACATTTTACAATAAAATAAAGTATGTTTAGAAAACATTCATAAAGGAAAAGTAGTGAAAAGCAGGAATACCAAATACCTTTTAAGTGGGCATGAGCCAACACATACGCAGCCTGACGTGGTTACTCCTGTTCATCTTTTTACTTTTTATTTAATATTTACCACTTTGGAACCAGCTTGTGAAGAAATAACCAATTATATAATTATATTCTGTTTTATTCTAAAGCTAATGATGTTCCAGTTATTATTCAAAGCCAGTTAGTCTGGCAGATTCGGTTCAATCGGAGACCAAAATTTCGACATTTGTTCATTTTCGGCTTTTGCGGTTCACTTTCACACTGCATTGAGTCAAAAACACCAAACCTGTTCCCCTCCTCGCCTGTAGGGGCGCTGCAATAAGAACTACAGAGGAAAACAACATGAAAACTTCTGAAGAGCACACTGAGCACAACTTCCTTTTTCACAAAATGTACATAAAAATGCAGAGGCGGTTGCAGGATTTCTCTTTTGTTTTTAGCTAAAGACCACTAGCTAATTCTCCTGCTAGCGCTAGACTAGAATGTTTGCTTTGGTTGTATTTACCCAGAATGCCTGGCGCTGTAGTCCACTTCCTCCTTTTGGAGCAGCACCAAGTTTATGTCTCTTGGTGTCTGGAAAATGAAGCGCTTCAAAAACCTTTCGAATGTAATGTCCCTTGCTGTTACCTAGCAACCTCAGCAGAGTTCCAACCGTTACCTAGCAACCCCAGCAGAGTTCCGACCGTTACCTAGCAACACAATCTGAGCTCTAGTGCATTTGGTCCACTGGTTTTGCTGCTTCACAATAGCTGCTGGAAAAGACGTGTTTCGTTGTTGACTTGCTGTCATGAAACCGCTTGCTGCTTTCTTGTTGGTTGTGTACGAGACTCCACTTCTGCTTTTCTAAGATGTATGATTGCATAAATGCGCACCCAAATGAGCAGCATCTTTTTTGGATTTAAAGTGACAAGAGGTGCTGAAGTCAAAATGTAAAGAATAAAGTTCCTCCTTCTCCAATGCTTCCTAATGACTTGACAAACTAGTTCAAACAAACAAACAAACAAACAAACAAAATACCTTCTGGTCAGAAGAGGAAATAAAAACAAATCCGCATCAAGTAGGAATGAATTTGAGCAGATCGAGGATCCTTATCACAACCTGCTAAAGATGACAGCTAATGAGTTTAAAATCCAATCAGGTGTAAGCGTTGATGATCATGGCGGCGGCGATCGCTCAGCAATCATCATCATCGCCGCCGCAGTGATGAGGACAACAAAACCCAGAATGTGATTACAGCGAATGGGAGAGACGGAGGCGGCGGACGTTGGAATTGGAAAATATGAAGGTACTTTGTATTGATATACGCGGCGAGATTTAATTTACTTCCAAATGAAACATTACTCGTTCTCCAACCTTACCAGAGAAATGAACATTAAGGCTCCTTAGGAAATTACAGATTAGCGTCTGATTGGTGTTTTTACACGTCGGTTCTCAACACTCACAATGTTCCTGTTGTAGGAATAAAAAGTATCATAATGGAGGAAAGTTTGAACCTTTGAAAGGTGAGAAAGTTACAAAAAAACCATCATGAACATGTTTAAACTAGAGTTTCGTCTCTTGGGGTCAGAATGACGTCTTGCTATTGTCTGAACTTTTCACCTTTGACCTTTGCGGTGTTGATTTTCACAGATTTTAGTTCTCATTGATTTTTAAGCTATTTCTTTAACTAAACTTGTTTTATTTTTCTACAGATCGTAGCTTAAGTTCAACAGATCTGGGCAGGATTTGTGTCGAAAACACACAAACATTGACGAGTTTATCTGGGAATCAGAGCCTGGAGGGAAACCAAAGAGCTTTTTATTTGTTTTCCCAAAGTGTTCCTGGCTCAGCGTTTCTGTTTTCTGTGAGAAGCAAAATCATTCATGCTTGTTAAACTTTTAACACTTTATGACAATAAAACTACAAAACCCATGTCAGTGTGTCGTTTTGGGTTTTAAGGAAATTCATGAATGTAAATGTGAAGGAAAATACAAAATGTTTTGCATAAGAGTCCAAGTACTGTGGTGAAATCATTTCATATTTAGATTTTGTTCCTTTTTTGTTCCTCAGAATTGAGACCAATAGTTTCCAGCATCTTCAGGATGTTTGATGTGTTTTTCGACCAGATTTACACAATTATGGAGCTAAACTGGTGCCAAAAAGCTTGCTAACTAAACATCCCATCCATCCGTTTTCCTACACCCTTTTCCCTCATTGGGGTCGGCAGGGTTGCTGGTGCTGATCTCCAGCTAACATTCTGGGCGAGAGGCGGGGTCACCTGCTTTTTTCTGGAAAACAGAAAAAGTTTAATACTGAAAATAAATTGAAACTATAAAATAATATTAAAACTGAAAAAAATAAGGATAAAATAAATTGCGTTGAAGATTAAAATTAATTTTAAACCTTCTGCTTTATTTTTCAATTGAAGCTAGAAAAAAATTTTGAAAAAAAAGTTTAAACTGAAAGATAATTTTGAAACGAAAAAAAAAAATTTAACTAAAATTTAATTTTAAAACTGAGAAAAAGAATTGAAATTGAAAAATAATTATAAAACCAAAAAAATTATTTTGAAACTGTAAAAGCTAAACAGGTCATTTTAAAACTGAGGTAATAATTTCAAAAATTAAATATAATTTTGTAATAAAAAAATCATTTTAAACTAAAAAATAATTTTAAGACTAAAAAATATTTTTAAACTGAAGAAAAGTTCAAAACAAAACAAATTTTATGGCCCCATTTTAGTCCCATATTGGTCTTTTTGTAATGCAACGCTGCATAATAAAGTCATAATTTTGAAGTTAGAATCCAGATTTCCACTGAATCTGAAGCTGTTCATTTCAACAGTGGAGCCAGAAATATTCAGGAGAACAGGACGATGTGTTATAGATCTATAGAAATAATACATTTAAAGGACAAAAGTTTGAAATCCCAAAAGGGAATTTTTTAAAAGTAATTAAATATTAAGCTGTCCATATCCAGGAGTAATTCTCTCTTAGTTTCATTTAAGAATTAATCTCATGTTTAATCCAAACTGGGCTCAGATTAAGCAACTGATTTATTCTAGTGCTTTTTATAAACGTCTTGCAACCTGATTTAACTCTACAATTATGGATGGATGGATGGATGGATGGATGGATGGATGGATGGATGGATGGAACAATAATCATTTGTTCCCTTGAAGCAGCTGATATATTTGTTACATGAAATTCTCACAAAATGAACAAAAACATAAAATAACTTCAAGTTTGGATCAGAAACGGCTCATTTGTACAAACAATAAAGTTTAAAACAAAAGAAAATTCATTATTTTTATCTGTCCAGATAATGAAATCAAAAACTTTCATGAATAATAAAACCTTGTTTTTACACATTTTTATTGTCTAAGGTAGAAAAAACAGAAAGATATGAAGAACACAGATGATCAGATCATCTCCAGTTTCCTGACTTTAAAAGTAAAAACAATAAATTCACCAAACCAGCAAACTATCAATCATAAAACCAATCAATCATCTGATCAATAAGGATCAATTTGTCCTTCATGCTGAGATCATCAGAGCTGCTGTTTGATCACAGAGATCTTCATCGGTTGGATCTTTAGTGTTTTATCAGTACTGAAGAATGGAAACATCTTCTGAGTGAAGGTGTGTGTGAAGGTGTGTATGTGTGTGTTAGTATCCAGGTCAGAGAAGGACAGTTTTCCTCTGTCCCAGTCCAGATTCACTCTGATCCTCTGGAGATTCTTCTGGACTGAGAGACGAGTGGAAGGAGCTGGTAGAGAAGATGCATAGTATATACCTCCAAAGAGCCAAATATCGAACTGGCCACACTTTATCTCTCCCTTCCTGTTCACAGATTCTTCTAACACACCGAGTCTCCAGACTCCACTGTCTCCAACATCAACATCCCAGCTGTGGTTCCCCGAGTTAAAACCCTCAGAACTCAGAACGGAAAACCAGTAATAATCAAATCTCTCTGGATTATCAGGAAGCTGCTGTTTCTCTCCTTCAGTCAAACCAGTCAGATCTTCAGACAGATGGAGTTCTGTACCAGCCGTGTTTGGGTCCAGAACCAGAGGAGTGTAGGTCACCATGGTCTCCATGTTGCTCCAGATGTTGAAGGCCAGGTTGCCCAGATGTTTGGCCTGGTCTATCAGAGCTCCTGAGGGCAGCTGTGGATCCTCCAGCAGGGGGCAGCGCTGGACTCTTTCCACTGCAGCCTTGTAGTTGTGCAGGAATGAGACGTCTGCAGCTCTCAGCTCCTCCTCTGTGGCTCTGACTGTGTCTGAAAGAGCTGCTATCTCTCTGCTCAGAGCCTCCATCTTCTCCTTCATCATCCCTCTCTTCTGCTCCTCTTCCTCCCTCAGTGCAGCCAGCCTGGCCTCCTCTTCCTCTGCTAGAAACTGATGAAGCTGCTTAAACTGATCCCTAATCTGCCTCTCTGTGTGTCGGGCCTGGACCTCCAGGTGTTCTGCTGTCTGATCAAACTCCTCCTGAACTTTCTTCCTGAGCTCCAGCTTCTCCTTTAAAGGCTCCAGAGTTTCCTGAAGCTTCTTCTTGTGTTGCTGAGCAGCTTCATCGATGGGTTTGAATTTATGGTTTTTGTGTAAATCTGAATGACTGCAGACGACACACACAGGCTGCTGATGGTCCAGACAGAAGAGTTTGAGTTTCTCAGAGTGCAGAGAGCAGAGACCCTCTGAAGCTGTTTGGTTTCTCTGCTGTAACAAAGACTCACACAGATTCTTCAGAACCAGATTTAAAGGTGGACGTTCCTTAGAAGATCTCCTCTTACAAACTGGACACTGTTTTACTGGTTTCTCTCTCCACCAGTCCATCAGACATTCCTTACAGAAGCTGTGGCTACATGACAGAAGAACCGGATCCTTAAATATTTCCTGGCAGATCGAACAGCAGAGATCCTCCTCTAACCTGGAAGCCATTTTGTCTCAGAGTGAAGCTGAAACCACAGCAGACAGAAAGTTAAACCAGGAAGTCACTTTCTCTCCTGTAGAAACTTGATTCTCTTACTTTCACTTTGATTTCCTTGGTTTTCCTCCTGCAGCAGTCTGTGTTTCAGCGTCTGGTTCCTCAGTTTTCTCTCTGGTCGCCTTCAGTCTAATGATGGACCATCTGGATCCAGGCTGGTACCGAGTAAAAAGGGGGCGTGTCCCATGAAGTCCCGCTTCGAGGCTTGTGTCATCTTGCTGAAAACCACGTGACTGGCAACAAACGAGGCCTCGCATTGCCTGGGTCACGTGACTGCTTCATTTTGCGTGACGGTTTTCAAAGTAAAAGCGCGATGAGCCGCGCTGCATCATGGGTTGTTGTCTATTTGGTCTCGCATCAGAGGAGGATATTTGTCTTCAGTGGCCAAAATGAAATGAACATTGACCAACATATTTGATGTGTATTGATGATGATCATCAAAATGTAATGTTTGTTACTGGTTTTCTCAATTGTAGATTATTTTGTTTTTTATAATTATATTTTTGTGATTTTATGATGTAAATCTCTTTGAACTGCATAGTTGCTGAAACGTGCTACACAAGTAAACTTGATTGTCTGAAATGGAGCCAGAAAGAGGAAAATCTCTGACATCTGGGAAAACTTTGATTTTATCCTCACAATAAAATTATTCTTAGATAATAATTAACCCTCCACCTCCCAATTTCTCACCTTCTGCAAAGTTCCATTATTATTTGTAGTCTAATTAGCAAAGATATATCAGTCTTTCACAGCAGAAACAGATTTAATCCTGTTGCAGAACTAAAATTCAACATGTAGCCAAATATAAGGGATCAGAGCCAATTATAAATCCAAGAAAAAGCCAACACCCCAACATGCACTGCACTCCCAAGACACTAAAACTTCAAATGTCTTTATTGTCAAATGAGTCTATGCAGGGCCGTGCAGAGACCACTAGAGGGGCAGGTGCTCAAAAGAAAAGGGCCCCTCTAACCACATTATAGGACAGAATATTAACAAAGCTTTCAGAGTTTAATAAACAATGATAAATTACAAAATTGTGAGACATACAATCAAAGGAGAATCTCTATACAGAGCATAACACTACGCCTATGTAAGATATTTTATTAGTAATTTCTTTCTGGTCTATTTTGTTATAGGAAAGTTTTGTCATATTCAAACCCGCAACTCAGAGCTGGACCACCAGACATAGTTTGTCTTTACATAATTACACTATTAAAAATATAAACAAGGGAACAAGGCAACCATTTAGTGACTGTAATCTATAAAAAGTGCTGCCTGTTTGCTGCACTTGCTGAATGCAGCGCTGCAGGAGGTCTCAGGTTATCCGACACGTGAAGCCGAGCGCTAAACGATGAAGAGATCAGCTGATTTTATCACCGTCTGTCATCATGTCAGCCACAGACTCCACACCTGATCGGTCGCTTTCTGCTCCCACAGCCTCGTTCTCCATCAACACAAAATGATCTGACTTCTGTCATATTCGACTCATTCATTCCTGCTCACGTCTAATCACTCACCTTTCTGCTTATTGGTGTTTTTACAAATTTATTCCACTTTTGAAGGAAAGTTGCAAAACTACAACTGAACTTTATTTAGACGTACCACAGCAAACGGGGGAAACACAAACGCAACAAGCCACACTTTTCAGATTTTAATCTGTAACTTTCCTTCATTAGAATAAAACTCTAATAAACTGGTTTGTGTTCAGTCCAGAACATGGAGCATGATAACTTCATTCTCCTCCACAATAGAAAACATTCCTGCTTCAAATGCTGATTCATTTTGCAAGAACAAAAAAAAAATATTTCTGCAACTTTCACTGTTTCGTTGACTGGCGGCCATATTGGACTGAAAGTCAACATTCAAAGTTTTAATTTTTTACCTGAAAATAAGACTTTAAGGTGTTTTAGAAACTTTAGAATTAATTTTTATGTTTGTTTTGAGCTACTTTCTAAATCTGATATTTAATTAAGAACAAAAATGTCACCAGAGGGACACGTGAAGGCAGGAAGTCACCTTGGTTTTGGTTCTGAGTTGATTTAATGTTCTCATGTCCGCTGTAATAATTCACGACCCCTGCAGCTGTAAATGTGACTGCAGACCAACATCCCTCACTCCAAATGAAGCTCCGACTCTCAGCGCGGTAATGACGGATAATTCATCCGAAGGCTCTAAAATATGCAATTACTCTGCAGCCGCTCCGGATCCATCGATCACCGCGATCCGCTCGCAAACGTGACGCTTCTGTCAACGCCGGAGTCAAGAAACAGACAGGTGGACGTCTGGTTACGATTTAATGGTCTTCAAAATCCAACGTAAAGTAGCAAATGTAAAATACGGAGGGAGGAAAGTGTCGTAATGTTGCTTTGTTTTACAACTTGTTAAATTTTGTTTGGGTTTAGGTCTGGACTTTCCAACTCATGAATTATAAAAATTTCAAATGATTACAATGGATTGTGAGGTGTCTATGGAGAACTAACTCCACCAAAATTGTCAAAAATTCAGAAATAAAAGGTTTGATAAAGTAATTAAAGTGACAAATGTTGCAAAAAGTAAGAGATTTACCAATTAATTGAATTGAACAGTATGGCAAAAATAATAATTATTATTTTAAACAATAATAACATTATCATGATTAATTTTCCATTTCATTTTAAAAACTTAGTTTTACTAGTTTTATTTTTTTCTGTTTTTTCTATTCTGACTTTTGAAAAACATTTTTGTCTTGTTTTATTATATTTTATTGATTTATTTTTATTTATTCACTCTTTCTTTACCCATATATCAATTTGTTTTCTCTAAATTTCTTTTTTGCATTTTTTCTCGTTATTTTCTTCAGTCAGTTTCCTTTTTTCTTTCAAAGAAAAAGGGAAACTGATGAAGTAATAAAAAATACATTTGTAAATAAAAAGGCAAAAGGAGAAAACAGGAAGAGAGAAAATGGACAGAGGAAATACTGATATAAAACATGAGTAATTTAAAAAAACATTAAGAGTAAATCTGTTCAGAAGCAGCTGGTTAGGATTTCCTGCGGTCTTTGAACGCATCAGGGTCTCAGCAGCTCATCAGTGAAAACACATCAGCGTTTATTTACTCCTGTGAAGCCACTCAGCACAAGAAGCGTTAGTGTCCATTACCAAGTTGTTCAGCAATAATATCTCCGCTGAAATTATGAGTGTCATTCAAAGCTGGCTTTTAGCATAATGGAGTCATCAGAAATTAGCATAAAGGCTAATTTGTTTGATTATGCGTGAATTTGGGGAATTAGTGTCTAAATGATGACGGCTGTGAGGTGCTGGGTGTTGATAATGTGTCCATCATGGCGGCAAATCACCGACATGCTGAGAAAATCTGGTGAGTTTCATCTCTGACATTCATGGTTTATTAAGTCGCTCCTTCCTGTGACCCGGTTCTGGTTCCGAACCAGGAGAAACATCCCAATGGGTCAGAAAGATCACGATCATTTAACCACCGATGGTGAAAAAAATGATAACTTTGTGGATAACAAAGAGATTTCAAGTGGACGGCTTGTGAATGACTAAAGCTGAATTTCTTCCGGAGGGACCTTTGTATGGAACTAAATTGGGGCCATAAAATTTGTTAAATGAAAGCGGACAAAAAAAATTGAAACTGAAAAAATACTTTGAAACTCAATAAGGCTTTAAAACTGAGAACAAATTAAAAACTGAAAATAAAGATTTGAAACTGAAACAAAATGTTTTGAAACAGAAAAAAATGTAAATTGAAAGTATTTGAACTTTGGGTCATCTGTCACTTTTAAATATAGTTTCCATGGAAACAATAAGGATATCACAAAATTCTAGAAAGAAAACTTGTTAGACTGCAGAGGAAGTTCAGCAGAGAAATTATGGGATGGTTCAGATTAACTGGAACAAAAAAAATGCATTTTAAAACTAAAACAAAGGGCCTAGGGAAGATTGATGCTGCCAAAATTACCAATAAATATAGAAATAAATGGTTTGATAAAGTGATTATAGTGCCAAAAATATGCATTAAATTATAAGTTTATTTTCAACAGTATTGATTTAACATTACACAAACTATATTCCTAACCCTAGCCCTATCCAAAGATTAGAAAAATAATTAAATAACACTGTTAAAGAAAAATTGAAACAGCTTGTTTCACTATCATTAAATAAGTTCAGAAAGTTTTTTTTACATTTTTGGTGCTATAACTGGCACATTAATTTATTTCTATATTTCCATTTTTGGTAAGATCAGCCCTCCGTAGAGGCAACATGTAAAAAACACTGAAGCCAACACAAGATGTAGAAAAGTTTTATTAGTTTTTACAGTATGCAAAATCATCACCTGTTAACCAGATAGTCATCTCAAACACAATCAGTTTTATAAATAAAAATGTCCCATCATCTCACAGCCAATCAGAAACATCCCCTGTAGTGATGTCATCAACCTGAGCTTGAACCCGATCAACAGGAATAAACCAACTGAATGATTCCTGCAACCCAAATTACATTAGAACCAAGAAAAAGGCAAAAAATAATTATTAATTTACAAACATTCAGGTTAGACTGGCTGGTTATTTGTTCTGAAAAAATACTAAATATAATAAAAAACTCAATAAGAAATCCCTTCAGCAGACGGTAAAAATGTGTTTTAATGGCTGGAGGTTTAACTCGGTCAGTCCAGGCTCCAGGTTCACATCCTGGGAGGAACGAACGCACCAAATAAAAGTTCTGGCGCAAAATAAATCATTTAATGTTCATTTTATGTCTAAATGTCAAATACATACAAAGTAGGAATAAGTTTGGTTCTCCTCTTTGTAGGCTTTTGTGTTTTATTTAAAAGGACAACAGCTTTATTGTGCTTTTAATAAAACTGTTGAGCTTTATTAAAGGCACAAACATAAATACCTGAACATTTATGTTCGGATATTTACGTTGAATTTTTAGAGAAAATCCACCATTAATTTTTACGTCTGCACGCCTATATGGAGGACTGATTGTGCCATAATTGAAAATATGCAAATAAAGTAATTAAAGTGCCAAATATTGTAAAACAAGAAGGGAAAAAAATACAAAGAGGAAATATTAGAGGACCTAGGTAAAATAAACATTTGAAAAAATACAGGAGATGAAAAAATAATGCAAAAAAAGGAAACCCTTTGGAAGTAAACTTTAAAATTAATAATAGCAATGATTGATGGCACATTCTAATTAAATAAGTTTGGACAATTTTTATTTTTTGGAAACAATATTAGACAATTTAATTACCTTATGAAACCAATTTCATTGTATGTATTTCCAGTTTTGGCATGATCAGTCTTCCATAAGGCTGAATGTGGAAGTTGAATGATCAAATCCATGATTAAAAGTTGAAAGTAATGACATTCCTCTCTGTGCTGAATGTGATCCTGTGACCAGAACTGAGTGAGTCCAGAGTTGGCACCATGACTTTTGAAGCAGTTTTCCTTCCGTAGTTTCAGCCAAAACAGAACAAACATTCATAAATGGCTCCAGCTGAAGCTGGGAGGATTTCACCCTCAGTGAGGCAGCTTGGAGGAAAAGCCCAACGATCTGGTCCTGAAGTCACTTTTCCACAGACGTGTTTGTGCAGAAATCCATCAGTTTTGGATGTTTTTGTGCAACATGGCGGCGGCGGCGGCGTTGCTACCTGGAGGCGTCTGGGATGAGTTTCTTAAACCAGTGACCCACGGCGACGTCGACCCTGAGCACCAAGGAGACTCCGATCAGCAGGAAGCAGCAGCTCACCACGAAGCCAGACGCCTCAAACAGCAGCCTGGGAAGCAAAACAGACTTTAGAGGCAAATTACGTCCTAATGAGGCAGATTTTAGCTCCATACATGTTAAAACCATGAAAAACTTTAAGATCAACAGGTTTTCAGGCAGAAAACACATCCAGATACTTACTTGGGTGCAAAAACCTTCCACACCATCAGGTGTCTCCTGAGAATAGCAGCAGCACAGACTGAAGAAAACACCTGAGAAAAAAACCAGAAACAAGTTAAAACAAAACGGCACAGAAAGAAATACGGAAGATAATTAGTGCCACTGAAAAAATGGAAAAAAAGAACTTTGACTTAAATTATGCAATCGCAGAAAATTAAAGTCAGAATTACAAGAAAAGTCAAAATTCTGAAAATTCAGATTAAATTGAATATTCTGAGATTAAAGTTAGAATATTGGGGGGGAAAAAAATAAGAATTCTGAGAAAAAGTCAAAATTTGGATTAAAAAAACCAGGTCTGAGTTTAACGTTAAAATTGAGAAAAAAAAATCTGAATTTTTAGAAAGTCAAAATTTTGACATTAAAATTCAAAATTCAGAAGGAAAAAATAAAAATCCCAAAATTTTACAGAAAAAGAGCCAAAAGTCAGATTTTTTCTTTTCCCAGCCTGCTGGTTTCCTCTGACTGACCTGAGCTCCCAGAATAAAGACGTATCGCGCTGACAGCTGCAGCAGCGCGGCGCTGAACTGATGCGGTTTCTCTCTCAGGCGCATTTCCATCACGGCGTCTTCGCCTTCCTCGCCATGACCTTTCACCCCCCTGACCTCCCGCACCAGAGGCCAGAACAGCAGCAGAGGGCAGCCCACTGGTGACCAGAACATCACAGGTCAACTCTTTTAATGCCACAAGGAGTCAGATATTTAGAACAAACAGTTTCCATTGTTAAACCGTAACATATGAAAATTTGTTGTTTTTTACTTTGTTCTTATTTTTTCTTGGCGTTTAACATAAAAACAACTAAAACACATTAAATTTGTACATCTGATGTAGAAAACGTGTAAAATCGTCTCTTAACCTGCGAACAGGATGTGTGAGGCGAACGTGTTGAGAGTGACCAGGCAGGCGGGCAGGAAGGTGCCGCTGTGTCCATCTGGAAACCCCACAAAGGCGGCGCCCCACTGGATGGACGGGAAGGTGGGCAGGTGACCAGTGGAGTGGAAGAACTGGGAGGCGGCCAGCGACCAGAGAACCACTGGAGTCCAGGCGACGCCGAAAACGCCTGGATGGGAGAACAGATGACCGTCACCATGCAGGGAAACCAGAGCTGCCTGGTGATGGTCAGAGTTTCAGGAACATCACCTGTGCTGGCTGCAGGCGACCCGCCCAGGTTGGCGGCGGCGGCGTGGATGTGCAGCAGCGCCGCCGCCTCCAGCAGCAGCAGCAGGAAGGCCAGCGCCAGGCCCTCCGGGTGCAGCAGCAGCAGCCCGACTCCCAGCAGGCCGCAGTGCAGCAGCAGCGGGGCGGAGTACACCGTGCCCAGGCCGTACGCCTCCACGGCGGGCCGCCCGTCCTCCTCGCCGCCGCCCAGCTCCCCGTCCTCCAGCGAGCGCCGCATGCGCTGGTAGATCTGCGGGATCAGGTGGCGCAGCTCGGCCTGCGGGCTGATGGCGGTGCTCGCTCGGTAGCGCGCCGGCAGGGCGGGGCTTCTGGCCGAGGCGGCGGCCCGCGTCTTCAGGAACACGGTGAGCGGGTCGGCCCAGATCAGGGCGAGGCCGAGGCCCAGCAGCGCGAAGGCGGCTCTGGGCAGGGCGAGCTGCGCCACGCGGATCAGCTCCGCCAGCTTCCTGAAGCCGCCCTGCGGCGCGGCGCCGACGGCCCAATGCAGGCCGGCGCAGACGCACAGCAGCGGCAGGACCCAGCGCGCCGCGAACGCCGTCCCGCCCGACGAGTTCAGGTTGCCGTGGTGACACAGCCAGAGCCGCAGCAGGAAGGCGCAGACGCCCAGAGAGGCGACGGACAGGATGTAGTAGAGGTTCTTCAGCTGGCTGTCCTGCAGGCGGGACAGCGGCGAGAGGAACGGCGACGGCGAGCAGCCGCCCTGCTCCTCCCTGCAGCCGTGGAACCACAGCGAGACGCAGGCGCACAGCACCAGCACGCCCAGGCAGCCAATCAGAGAGCTGCTCTCCTTCCTCACGGCGGCCGGGGTCAGCGCCGGCGAGGGCAGCAGCCCCGCCGGCTTCAGCGGGTCAGAGGTCAGAGGGACGAGATGTCCGTCCCAGTTGAGGCGCAGGGGAACGTAGAGCGCCAGAGAGAGCAGCAGGAAGGTCACGACCCGGCCTTCGTAGATGACGTAGCTGTCGGAGAGCAGCGAGGCGCAGCGGAGGAGCGGCACGGCGAGGGACGGCGCCAGCAGGCAGCGCGCCGACAGCCTCCACGTTTTGGCTCCGTTCTTTAAAACGACCTGCCGGTTCAGTCGCCACGCCCTCCACAGGAAGAGCGCCTCCGAGGCGAAGGCGCCCGCCGCCAGACACCACGCCGCCTCCACGTAACCGCGGGCAACCAGCTGAGCAGCGGCGACAGCGACCCCGACGGTTATCGCCGCGGCAACCGGACCCTTTAGTCCCGCATGCTTCTCCTCCGTCAGCACGGCGGAGAGCTCCGACATCACCAAACACGCCAAGCAGGCGAACGTGAGGACGGCCAGGCCGGCCGCCATCTTGGCCGGGTTGAATCTGGCCCACGTGGCTCGACAGGTGTCCCTGACGGAGGTCAGGTAGGCCTGCAGCGAGGAGGCCAGGTGAGGCGGCGGCGGCCGCCCGGCGCCGACCGAGCTGAGGTAATCAGAGGAGAGGAGGGAGAAGGAGGCGGTCAGCTCAGAGAGACGCTCTGGAGGGATGTCAGTGGACAGAGACGAGTAGGTGTCCAGGAACCGGTGGACCTGCAGGAGGACAGGAGAGAGAGAGAGACGGAGGAGACAGAGAGAGAGAGAGAGAGAGAGAGTGTTGATTTTATGTATAAAAGGAAGTGGATTATTTATTTATCTGCATTTTTTAAATAATGTATAATAATGCTTAAATGCTTAAAATGCATTTAAGCATTTAAATTTAAGTATTTAACTGCTTAAACATGTTAAAAAAGTTTAAGCAGTTAAATGAAAAATCTGCAGAATGTGACAGTTTCTCATTGGTTCATCACCAGCACCTGTTTGGTGTTGATCCACAGCGCCTCCAGCTGGCCGAGTCGCCTCCCTGCGCCCTGCGTTGGCTCATGCGGGGGGAACAGGGGCAGCAGGATCTGACCCACGCTGCTGAACGGGATCGGGATGCCCAGTAACAGGGCCAGAGTGGGAACCAGGTCAGTCTGTGGGACGACGTCCGGCTCATCCTGTGGAAAAAGGAAACATTTCTCATCTTTCTGAGATTTACAGCTCGGCTCTACGGAAGACCTATCCTGACAAAATTAGACATAATAATGAATGTGTCAAATATTAAAATAAAAAGAAGTTTCAACTTATTTGAATATACGGTGTGACATAAATTAGCATTTATAATTTCCTTTATTATTTAATAGATTTGTCATATTCTATTTTTTGTTTCATTTTTTATATAAAATATTATTATTTCAGGTTTTGTTTAACCATGCATTGATTTATGTTCTCCTGTAGTTTTTCCTTGTTGAACACTTTTCTCATATAAGATAAAAACACATTAATCTGTAAAGATGTTCTATATCAGCCTAAAATCTCAAACCGGATTATTTTTACCTGAGTCGGCGGTCCAGGAAAGATGGCGGACGGGCTGTAGAGGAAGAGCGCAGCGTCCGTCTCCTTCTGGCTCTCCCCTCCGTGGTCTCCGGTGTCGGTCATGCCGTGGTCGCCCATCACCACCAGCAGGGTGTCGTCCTGCAGACGCTCCATCACCGACCTGGAAGGAAAACCAAATATGGTCAAAACCCTGCAGCTTCACCTACGTTAGTGTCCGTCTGCGTTCCTCTGACCAACCTGATGACGCCGTCCATCTGGGTGAGCTTGTCGGCCATGGCCGGGTGGTCGGGTCCGAACCGGTGCCCACAGTGATCCACTCCCAGGAAATGGGCCAGCAGAACGTCCCAGTCGTCCCCCATCACTGCAGAAACCAGCATGGAGAGTAAAGCAGCAGGCAGGAACATGAAGTTGGCTTCTGATTGAGCTAAAGTCAAAAGTATCCGTCCAAGAAATCCCTCAAGTAAGAGTTAAAAAGTACAGCGTAGCACAAATACTCCTAAAAGTAAATCTTTTCAACGTTAGTTTTATGGAACTGATACAAGTGAAGAGTTAAAATGGCCGCTGTGGGTGTTCATACATACTGGTGGAGTAGAGATGCTGCAGGATGCCGTTGTCCACGGTGTCCAGGTCTTTGACGTTAAAGGACGGGAACGGCAGAGAGCGGTAGAACTTTTTAGGGAAAAGGTTTTCCCAGGTGTCGTCGCCCATAAACACGACACGTTTACCTGAAATAAACACTAAATAATTAATAACGTTACAGCAGAATGTTGGGATAAACTGAGAGAGGAGAAGGTAAACATGTTCTATTAAAACTACAGAGCTCAGTTAGGTAGGAGGAAAGAAAAGAGGAAAAAATACAAAAACAGAAATAAAGAAAAAAACAGAAATAAAGGAAAAGGAAAAATGGAAAAAAGACTAAAACAAAAGAGAAAAATAAAGACAGAGGGACAAAAAAGATAAAAGTAGAGAACATAGAAAGGAGGAAAAAGAAAACAGACAGAAAGGAATGAACAAATAAAGAAAAAAACAGAAATAATGACAGAAATGAAGAACTAAAGAAAAACGCAGATGAAAAAGGAGAATAAATAAAGAATAAGGGCAGAAACACGAACATAAAAGACAAACAAGAAAGAAAGAAACGTGTTGCATTGACATGTGTCCCTCTTCTGCTGAATACTAGAAACCCCTCAGCATGATGCTGCCGCCACCATGTCTTACAGTCAACCATGTCGATCCATCCATCCAAGACACATGACGTCACCAACTCACCCATCTGCCCCAGCTGGTGGATAAGGTTGTCCTCCAAGATGGCGCTGGAGGCAAAGTTATTGCCAACGTCCACAAAGGTCGGCAGGGAGCCCGTGGTGAAGCCCTTGATCCTCTGCATGGTGGTGGTGGGAGGGTCGGCTCTGAACGGGTACAGCCGGCTCTGCGCGGGCCTGGCCGACACCGTCTCCTCCAGCACGGGCAGCTTGTTCTCGTAAGGTCGCGGCGCCGTCTTGGTGGGGTCAAACCGGGCGAAGTCGATCTTCAGGGCGTCGATGATGAGGACGACGACCCTGCGGAACCGGGGGGGACCCCGGCAGAAGTCCGCCGACTCCGCTCCGGGCTGCAGGACGTCCCCGCAGGCGCTGGTCCGGTTCACCTCCAGCCTCACCAGCAGGAAGCCGCCCACGAAGAGGTAGATGCCCACGAAGTAGGCCGCGCACAGCCACAGGAGCAGGGAGAGAACCGTGAGCCCCTTCATCCTGAAGCGGAACCAACAGAGGAATTCAGCGAGTTCAGGTAGAAACCGGCTAACATCACCGGCTAGCTGCGGCTGATCCGTCCCGTTTCAGTCACGACTGACCTTGTATCGGCTGGGATTTCACCTCTCTGCGGCTGGGGGCGGCCGAGAAGCTGTGTGTGTGTGTAAACACCACAGAGGTCCAGGTGTTTCAGGTAACCACGGAGCAGACAGGAGCCTCCCTCACCTTCATTGGGACGGATACATTCACATTCCAGGCAGGTGGACCCGGCGGAAGTTGACGGCGGACTGGTTTTACTGTTACCAACCGCCGAGATGTGTCCTTCTAGCCCCGCACTGAGACTGTCAGGAGAATTCAACTCTTAAGTTATTGTAGATAAATTAAGGTTATAGTAGATAAATAACAACGAAACACAACAGCTGCCCAATTTAAGGAGTATAATACTTCTTAGAATTTAAATGTTGATTTTCTTTAAATGCAGGTCTGAAATAGTTCGTCAGGCCTGTGAGACAAAGTTCCGGGTTTAATGATTGAGGATAGCAGGATGTAGAGATGTGTCACTCTGTCAACATTTCGCCAAAAATTCAATGAGATGAATAAAGATTCAAATAAAATTGAGTGGGAAACTGATGCAAATTAATCACATTTTATAAGTAATTATACGATTAAGTATTTTTTTGTATAATAATTAATTAAATTTAGCCAATCAAGTTGTTTAAATTACCTCATAAAGTTTGATTTCATAGGGTAACATATTTATTTACAAAGAGGCAGGTACTCAAAAATTAAACTCAAGAAAAATTAGCACTACTGTAGCATATTTTAAATGTTTATTAATAACAATATGTTAAAGCCATTCAAAAAACGACTCAAGTAGGAGTGAAAACATATCTGGTATAAAGACTAAAATATTGAGTCTTTATACTGGTCATGACATCTGATTTAATATTTAATATGAATTTACGAGTTAATTATATTAGAAACATAATAACACAGCTGTTAGCTAAATATTCATCAAACTAAATGTTGAGCTCGCTAACTAAACATGCAGTTGGGAGCTAAATGGAGTTATGATTTAGATCATCGTTAGTACAAAATAGAATCTTTTTCTTTCAACATTTTGCATGTTTAGTTTATCCATCCATCCATTTTCTTACTCTTGTCCCTCAGTGGGGTCAGGAGGTTCTGGGCGAGAGGCCGGGTCACCTGGACAGGTGGTCAGTCTGGTGCAGATGTTTAGTTTAATAGTGAGCTAATAAAAATAAAAAAAACACAAGAAATGTATTTTTTACTTTTATTTTTGAACTAAGTGCATGTCGTGGCCCTCAACAACTTTCAGCTTGATGGCAAAGTTTCCAATCTTCAAACTGGGAAAGACTAGAGAGCATGTCATTCAGAGAAGGCAGGTTCACGTTGATCTCCAGAACTTTCACATCAGACCAACAGAATTGTTCATCTTCCCTCTATAGAGTCATGACGACGACGACAAGGTAAAAAATCTGTTACTGCAATAAAGCATTAAATGTATTCACAGGTTTTTTATGCATCTTTATTAAGGTGGTCAATAATTGTGTTCGGCGCTTATAAAGGAAAACAAATGTCTGAAAACATGAGTATTTCTGCATTTACATTTGAGACAACATTTGTGTCCTGGAGGCTGAAGCCGGTTGAACAAACAGTCTGTGAGGATCGACTAACTGGAGATCTGATCCGGAGGTCCGGCGGAAACCAGACCACTGGGTTCGGTTTTCCTCCCAGTCCGGTCGGGTCGGAGGGAACTGTTCGGTCAGCAGAGCCGCCTCCACTGGATCCGCTTCATCACTTCCTGGGTCAAACATCCCGATTTCCTTCACTGAGTCCTCTGCTCCTCTGCTGACGCCAAACCGTCAGGAAGCTCCGCCTTCTCCTCCTCCGCCGCCGCCGATGATGATGATCCTGCAGGAGTCGTCTTCGCCAGCTGGCTGTAGATGGTCATCGCCTGAACACGGCAAAAAAAAAACGAGTCGGTAACCGTTAGCAACCAGACGGATGCTGCAGGCGGCGGTGGATACGGACCTGAGTGACCATCCCGGTGACGTCCCCGGTGTTGGACGGCAGCAGGACGGTGTTGGTCTGCTTGGCCAGGTTGGAGAAGGCCAAGACGTACTGCTCAGCCACGGTGAGGGAGGCCGCCGCGTTGCCGTTCTGAGAAAACAAAATGGAAGATGCTTCACTACAGCGGCGTTCACACACCTCAACCACACGGCGGTCAGGTTTTCAGACTTCATCACACTGATAAAAAGACTTTATTTCCACTTCATTTGTTAATATTCTGAGAAAATTTAAAGACTAAAATAAAATTTCTAAAGTCAAAATTCTGAGAAGTGACAGGAAGAAACACTTTGACTCACTTGCTCTGTTAGCGCGTCAGACAGCAGACGGATAGCTTTAGCTTTAGCCTCAGCTTTGGCCAACACGGCCTGAGCTTCACCTGCAGGAAACCAACACCAGCTTGAGATAACAGGAAGGTTTCATCCAGTAAACAGACGGTGGCCAAACCCACCAGCTGCCTTGTTGATCTGCTCCGCCTTCTCGCCCTCTGAGGCCAGAATCTGAGCTTGTTTCCGACCCTCAGCCACGTTGATGGCCGACTCCCTCGTCCCTTCAGACTCCAGAACCGTGGCTCTCTTCTTACGCTCAGCCTCCACCTTCACAAAGTTAATCACATCAACTGGTGTTTCTGGTAAAGCTGTAAGATTTCACAGGACAACTGGGAAATGCAAACTTTACACCCCAAAAAATCTCATCTGTGCCACATATATTCATATTAGGACAAAAGTAGACAAAAAAAGGAGTTAATTTCAACTACAAAACTTTTCTGAAAACATTTTTTGACTTTTCAAACTCAAAACATTCAAAGTTTTTTATAGAAAATTTCTGAACGTAATCATAAAAGTAAAAAAAAAAAAAGAAATTCTGGAATCTGGGGTTGCTAGGTAACGGGCGGAACTGTGCTGTGGGGTTGCTAAGTAACGGGTGGAACTGTGCTGTGGGGTTGCTAGGTAACGGGCGGAACTGTGCTGTGGGGTTGCTAGGTAACGGGCGGAACTGTGCTGTGGGGTTGCTAGGTAACGGGCGGAACTGTGCTGTGGGGTTGCTAGGTAACGGTGCAGTGCCAGTTGAATGTGACTTAACATTCGGTGGGTTTCTGAAACGACTCATTTCCCAGATAAATCATGAACTTGTTGCCAGTGTTTTCAGAAACAGAATCTCAAATGGAAGAATAAAAACATCCACAGTGTGACCCGGTCCACGACTCCCACCTGCATCTGCATGGACTCTTTGACCCGCGGCGGGACGCTGATGTCTTTGATTTCGTAGCGCAGGCAGCGGATCCCCCACTCGTCTGACGCCTGGTTGATGGAGTGGACGATGTTGGAGTTCAGCGACTCTCGCTCCTTTGGGATCAAACGGACGGTGATTAAAACCCTCCACAGGTTAAAACTCCCGGAGGGACGAGAGACACTGCTGGGATTTACCCGGAAAACCTTGTCCAGGGTCAGCTTCCCCAGCTCGGAGCGCATGGTGGTCTGGGCGAGCTGCGTGACGGCGTACTCCGGGTCCTCCACGCCGTAGCTGGCCTGAAAGCAGCGCGCCGTCACTTTAAGATCACGTTAAAATGGCCGCTAACGGCCTGCAGCCGTACCTTAAACGGGTCCAGGATCCGCAGGTAGAGCACACCGTCGATCTGCAGCGTGACGTTATCTAGGAGGGTTAGAAATGTGGCTGGATGCTTTTATTTTGAAATGATGGGAGCGTAAACTTGGTTGGAAGCTTTTATTTTGAAGTGATGCTCACCCAGAGAGACGGCGGATTGCTCCGGGACGTCGATCACGATCTCCTTCAGGCTCTGGACGTAGCGCACTCTGTCCAGCACCGGGATGAGGAAGTTCAGACCCTGCAGGGAAAAACAGAGAGAGAGGAGGTAAAGCACATGATGGAGGTCACAGGTCAAAGGTCACGATCTGTGGAGATTCACAGAGACATGGTAAACGATTCAGTCAGAAAACTAAAAATTATTCTGATAGTTTCTGGTTAAACTTTTCAGAATCAATCTTCATCTAAGTTTATTTTAAATGAACAACAGATTCACAGAGAGAGAGAGAGAGAGAGAGAGAGAGAGAGAGAGAGAAGGCAACAGGAAGAGAAGAAGGAATGAAGGAAGAAGAAAAGAACAGATGAAGAGATGGATAGAAGGAAAGAAGGAAAAAAGCTGGAATATTATTCCAAATTCATCCAGACCCGTAAAATGAATAAAATCTAATCTGGGTGGGAACCCTCAGGGTCCAGTTGGGAGCGTTTCCATGGTTACGGGCGGTTCTTACGGGCTCCAGGATGCGGTGGTACCGGCCCATCCTCTCCACCACCCAGGCCTCCTGCTGGGGAACGAACAGAACCACCGTGTTCATGGGCAGACTGGAGGCCCAGCGCTGCTGGACCGGACCGAACCGCTGGCTCTGCTGCGCGCGCGCAAACACACACACACACACACACACACACACACACACACACACACACACACACACACACACACACGTAGTGTTACATTAATCTATGACTCACATCACCTGATTTGAGTAAATTACAGCAGATTACTGGAATTAATCTCCAGTCGGTCTGTCAACAAAATTGGTCATTTTTTTCTGCAAACGGTCGTGTAATCTTAAATTTTCTTTTTCCGTTTCAATTCTTCTCTCTTTCTTGTTGTTTTCTTGTTGTTCTCGTTTCTTTTTGTTCCTTCCCACACTTTGCCATTGCTTCATTCCTAAAGGCATTTTGTGAACATTACAAACAGAAATAAATAAATCATACACGTCTGATGCAAAGCATTATTTAGCAGCATGATCTACTCCAGTAATCTGCTAAATTATGAATCCATATTAAAGGAAATAATATGAAATCCTATCAGATACGAGCTGCTTCACGGAGCAGCGCCATGTTTTCAGGTTGTTTTAGCAAAGAAATGCGTGTAAACTTCATATTTGAGGCAAGTCGTCTCTATTAGGAAAATGCTAATTATTATGGTGACCCTAATTGACCCCAGATATTAATATCTGGTCTCTGTATGGACGCTCCTGCGTTACAGGTAAGAAAATTACGTCAAACAATTTGGACAAACAGGTAAACTTCTAAAAAAAAAAAAAAAAAAGCAACACAACAAAACAATTTTCAAATGTATTAGTGGTAAATAAAATAAAAAAACGCTTGTAATAAAATCAATTTTCTACTCTAAAATTAAATAATGTTTTTATGTTTACACTAGCTTGTTCCAGACCCGCAGGTGTAGAGTAACATTTGGTTTAATTTTAACTGACGTCTACACGCTGAATGACGTCTGGTGGCACGAGCTAACAAGCCGAAGAGAACCGACACTGACCTGCAAAATGGCGCCGCCTCTCCGACACAGCGTCCGTAGCATTCTGCTTATTTATGAAATTTAGTTCTTAGTTGTTACTTTGATAGCTCCAGTTTTACAAACCGGTCTGTAAACGAGCTCACGGCTCATGTGAATGACCCTCTTCTAGGAGGAAATGAAAGTTACATCAGTGGTGGAGTACTGAAAAGGTCCGTCTACGCTGGAAACAGAAGCCGGGCAAAAGTAGTTCCGCTTTGATAAATAATGGAGCAGGTTTTATATTGTTCAAACAAAGTATTTTAGTATTTCTTTTTTGCTAGTTTTCAATTTTAGATTTATGTATAAAGAAAACATCTGCTAAAATGTATATATTTTTTATTTTCTTTTAAATATATAGAACAAAATCAAGTAATAAAATAACAGTACCTCTAAAACGCAAATTGTCTTATTCTTGTTGCAAAAATATGGAAATAAAAATATTATTGCTATTTCCCTGTGTGTTGCAGTATGCACTATTATGTATTCATAATTTTACACTGATTAAAAATGTCTTTTTCTCATTTTGGTTTAGTATAAATGTAATGATAGAATAGTCTCACTAGATGGTGCTGTTTGTTAATTGTTCATTAATACTTATTTCAATAAGCCCCTCGTTTTCCTTCCCTGTCTGCTACTAAATCAAACTTAATGTTTAATGTTTTAGAGCAGTTTGGGATTCAAACATCATTTATTTATTTTATCTAAACGCCCCAATTACAAGATATATTTTAAATAGATTTTATATTATTTCTCTAGATGTTTGTGTTTATGTTTTCTTGAGATCAGGACTCTGTGATGGTCATTCAGAAACGTCCTTATTTTTCTTTTAGCCACGTTTTAAACATTTAGCAGACAAATTTGACTGATGTCTTGAGATCTCGCTTCAGTATTTCCACATAATGTGATGGAATCCATGTTGTGAAGCGCACCAGTCCTTCTTCCTGCAGCAAACAGTCCCGCATCATGATGCTGCCACTACTGGACTTCACAGTAAGGGGATGATATTCATCTTTTCTCCTGGTGTAACAGGCAACTTTCTAACAACAGTCAACTTGATATGTTTTTCTTTTTCTGCCTCTTGTCAGATTTATTATTTCCCATTTATTTCTCCATTTAGCTCATTTCAGATTCCAAAAGTTTGTTTTATAGTATTTTATAAAATGTGAACTCTTCAATTACACTCTGATGTTTAGTAAATAATATAACTGTGTCAATTCTAACTGACCTACAACAAGAAAGATTAATTTTGAGTTCATGTTTAACATTAAACTAACTATGACAAAAATATATAAATAATGTATATAAATCTCTTGTATAACTGGACCAAATGCAAATTAATAAAAGAAATAATAATAATAATTTGGGTTATTTCATCGTTAGGTCAGGAAAGCGTCACCTGTTCCCTCCTCCCTCACTCTCTTCACCGATTGGTGAAAAGTCTAAACACGCCCCGCCCTCCAGCCGCAGCGCTCCCTCTGATTGGTCCGCTGTGACGCCAGTAACAGGTGTCCTCTCCTCCTCCTTTCAGGCGCTTTGTCGGGCTTTTCCATCCGAGTGGAAAGCTGGGATGAGAGTTTTAATAATGGCGTGGACACAGCGGGGAGCAGCTGCTCTTCACTCCCGGTCCGGCGCCGGCCACAAACCTGCGAGCGTCGAAAAACGGATTTTACTGGCGCTTTGAGAGCATTTTTACGGATTTTATTATGTTACCTCACTGAAAGTAAATCTCCGCTGAGCTTCAAACTGTGAAAGTACCTGCTGCTCGTCGCTGGAAGCGCTTTGTCATGTCGTTACTGTGTGTCAGAGGTACGTCTTGGCTTTTTACATCCACTTTAAGTGAGTTTCGTGTAACTGACGGTGGAAAATCTTCGTCCCTCAGTAGTAACTTCAAAATTAACTGTATGAGGCACAAAAAGTGCTACAGTCCTATAAATCTATTATTTGTTTAATACATATTTGTTTTAGTAAGTGCAATACACAAATAATATTGTATCTTAAAGTATTTAAGAATCAATTTGTATTTCCTCTGAAGTATGGCATGCCAAAACTGCCTTAGTTTCACAAATAATAACTGCCACAAATGTATTGAATCACAATCAAATAAAAAAGCAGAAATTAAGAATAAAAATTAGATTTCATGACTATCAGATGACGTAATCTTAGTAGTTATTTTATATGTATTATGATGAAATATGGAGTGGCAAAAGTGCCTCAACTTAACAAAGATAATACTTAAGTCAAAATTAAGAATAAGAATTTGATTTCATGACATTATAAAGTTGTGTAATTTTAAAAGTTATTTTTACATGTACTGCGATATTTTTATGGAGATCCAAAATTGCCTCAATTTAACTAAACATGATATTTAGGTAATACAGTAGTTTAAATATCCCCCACATGTATTCAATTGCAATCAAGTATTTAAAAGTGAAAATGAAGAATAAACCTTGGGTTTCATTACATTCTAAAATCATTTATAATTTCAGTAGTTATTTTATTTGCTTTAATAAAATATTTGTGATTGCTACAATATACCAAATTAAGAAATAATGAAGTAGTAGTTTGAGATTAATGGGAAATAAATACATTTGATAAAAATTGTATAAATGAACTAGCATCTGATTGGTTAATCTGCCCATCAAGTTGACTTTGATCAATTATAATTACATGAGTTGTGTTGGTTTTGATGGGTAAAGCCTAATTTGTTTAAATATTTTTTTATTGCAGTTAAAATGTAATTATTATAGATTTTATGATTTTTTTGTATATTTGTTGCCAAATTTAAGTAATAATAAAGAAAAACAAATGTAAAAAAAACCCCATTTATCTAATTATGGTACGTTTAGACCTCCATAGTAACAGTTAATCATTACATCCTCCTAATATCTGATTGTTGAACATCGTCTAACGCAAAAATTATGACGTTATTAATTTAATATGAAAATACACATCGCATTTAATAAACTATTATGCTAGTTTCTAAAAAAATAGTATTTTAGGTTGAATTTAAATGACCAAATTGTTCCAGTTTTGCTGTTTAAGTTTTTGTGATCAGTAAAACTCAAATCGTTTGTGAAAATAATTAAGACATGGTGCCTCTGAAGAGACTGTTGACCCAGTTCTAACTTATCGGAGCAGCAGCTGCTTGAAGCTTAATTACAATTTTATTGTTTGTTTACACTGAGATACGACAAAACATATGAGAGGAAACACTAGGAGATTAAAATGGGAAGGCAGGATCCTGGTCGGCCATCTTTACATCAGTAATCTCATGTAATTTCTAATTCTGCGAAACGGTTTGACCCGGTGATGCTAACAGAGCAGGAGTGAAGAAGCTGCAAGCCCAAAACAAACAACTGGACCTGAGAAAACCTGCTGACTGGACAAAAACCCAAGACAACCCTTTAATGGTTCCAGTCGGTACGGAGACGGACTCGGCTGTTCTGTTAGGATGAACTAATAAACGGAGACATTTCTGATGGATTTGGGCTCAATGGTTCCGGTTAGCAGGAGAACAGAGTCAAACACTCAGCAGGAGTTTGGTTGGTAGTTTATGGTTGTTTAACGTCTTTATGTGATTAGAGAACGACTGTAGTTTAATTATAGAGGTAACAGCAAATGGATCCATCCATCCATCCATCCATCCATCCAACTGTCATCCATCCATCCATGATCCATCCATCCAACTGTCATCCATCCATCCATCCATCTGTCATCCATCCATCCATCCATCCATCCATCCATCCATCATCCAACTGTCATCCATCCATCCATCCATCCATCCATCCATCCATCCATCTGTCATCCATCTGTCATCCATCCATCCATCTGTCATCCATCTGTCATCCATCCATCCATCTGTCATCCATCCAACTGTCATCCATCCATCTGTCATCCATCCATCCATCCATCTGTCATCCATCTGTCATCCATCTGTCATCCATCCATCCATCCATCCATCTGTCATCCATCCAACTGTCATCCATCCAACTGTCATCCATCCATCTGTCATCCATCTGTCATCCATCTGTCATCCATCCATCTGTCATCCATCTGTCATCCATCCATCCATCCATCCATCCATCTGTCATCCATCCAACTGTCATCCATCCATCTGTCATCCATCTGTCATCCATCCATCCATCCATCCATCTGTCATCCATCCATCTGTCATCCATCCATCCATCCATCCATCTGTCATCCATCCATCCATCCATCCATCCATCCATCCATCCATCCAAGTTGTATGATTTACATTAACTTATGGAAGTGGCAAAAATCTGATTCATATTTTTTGGGTGAAAAGATGGAAATGGAGTCGTTCAGAGTGCCTTGTGTCTTGCACTGGTCGCATTCTCAACGTTTTCTGCTAAAACGGTTTTGCTGTGGGATCAGGTTGTTCCTCGGTTGTAGCAAAGTGGATTTATTTTTGAAAAACTGCAATGGAAACACTTTTCACGTCACACGAGTCACGTGACCAACAACCAGATGTTACTGCTGGCGGAAAAGACGACAGAAGACGAGGAGAAGTTGAAAGATGATGTTTTTAATAACTTATTGTGTGAACAACAGTTTCTTATTTAATGGAAACACGGCCCTTGTGAAATTGTGTTATTTTGACATTTTGCTCTCGTTTTGTAATGGAAGCTAAACTAATGAAGTGGCTTTTGGTTGTGGAAAACAGAAGCAGTTAAGCTTTGTTGGATAAATCCTACATTAAAACAATGATATTATTCTAACATCTTGCGTATATTTTAAATCTCAGCAGCTAAAAGGTCGTTTTGACCTCAACAAGCTGGATGAGAGGAGAGACGTTTGCTTCTGTTCCAGAGAGGAAAAGGAAAACTTTAAACCCAGCTGGTTCAAAGATGGAGGTTTGGTCACCATGAGACGCAGCAATACGTCAAAACTCAAACCCCAAATTCCCTTCAGTGGGCAGATTGAACCCAATCTGGACGTTTCATCTTTTGAGCTGATGTTATGACTCAGGCCCTCATGGCTCGACTTAACATCGTTGGTTATTTATTGCTAGTTGCGATGATTGGTCTCCATGGCGACGCCATTTCACAACAGATAAGTGTGTTGCCTTTACATGAGGCTATTTGCGGACGTGCACGGGTCGCGTCACCCGTTTCCCATGATGCTGCAGTGTTTAACTGGTCTCTGGCAGATTTAAAACCACTTTTATTGATTTCAGTTTGGATAAAATGTAGCATAATGCTGCTTTTAATAAATCTATTGTATATTGCATCCAAATTAATTTCTGTCATTGAATTTCTTTAGTAAATTATTGCAAGTTTTTATATTTATCTATTATTCAGGAAAATATACATTTTGTCAAGAAACTTTAACAACTAAAACATGTGTAGGTTGGTTATATTTAAGCAAAAACAGTGAAAGTACTAATATAGAACAACAAATATGGAAACATACTTATCTTGCTAAATTATTGAATAAATGGACAGATGATGTCAACTGCAAAGATATTTATTCATTTTAATCTGTGAGATTATTACTCCATCAGATTGGTGTAAACTTCAGCTTTTCAGTGTTTCAGGATCATTCATGGAGCTTCTATAGAAATGCTCACTAATATTAGCATTAGCGTCTGCTGCTACTGGTTAGCATTGAGATGCTATTTTAGGCTTCATTAGCTTCTCTGATAGGCTAACTCCTGTTAGCACAATTTGAACACAACAATAGTCTTTTCCAGGGTCCAATCAAATCATTTCTAGATGCAGAACTTAACCCACAGTGAGACGAGAGAAGCAGCTTTCACTGCTGTTGCTGGCGGATGTAGCTTGTGCGTCAGATTTACGGGCGTACCACAAACGCAACACAAAGGTTCCAGCTGGAACATTAGAACTAAAAGTTTAACATGAAAATAAATAAACTGGAGTTGAGCTGCAGATAAAATGATCCTTCAATGTTAAAGTAATAATGTGGAAAAAAGAAACCTGACATTTTGAAGGCGCGTCTCGTTCGTCACCCAGCCGATGTAAATATGGCCGACCAGAACCGTCACCGCAGAGCTGAGAGGAACCAGAAGAGGAATTATGGGAGAGAGCGAGGGATCGTCCCGGAGGAGTAATCCCCACGCCATCTGCTCTCTCTCTCTCACTCTGTGTCTGTTTCTCTCCCTTTTTCTCTCATTTGCTCATTCTTTCTTTCATTCCCTCTAGTTTTTTCTTTTGTTCATTTGTTTTAGATTTTTCTCTCCGTTTTCTCTTTTTTGTTCTTTGTCTCTTTTGCTCTTTCTCTTGTTTTATCTTGATCCTTCTTTCTCTCTTTGCTGTTTTGTTCTCTATTGTTTTTTGTTCACTCCGTTTTTCATTTTTCCTTTTTTCTTTTTTTGTTTTCTCTTTCCTTCTCTTGTTCTTTTGTTCTATCCTTCAATCTTTCTCTTGTTTGTACCTTTTGTTTCTTTCCCGTTTCATTTGTTCTTTCTGTTTCTCTCTCTCGTTATTTAGCTTTGCTTTCTCTTTATTTCTCATCTCAGGTCAAATCATGATGTATATCAGTGAAAATGCATTGTAACACATTTCTTCTCTGTAGCTATTAACTGTTGGCTTATTAGGTAACAAAGGGGGAAACGGTTTAATTCTCCAGGTTCTTAAAATCATTAACATCTCAGCAGGTTAATCTGCATTTTCTGCATAATGGCTGGAAAAACAGCAGCAAAGAACGACCCAAAGTTACTGTTTAAATCAGTTGATAAAGATCTTTTTGCAGCTCTGTGGTTCTCTGTTTCTTCCACATTAAAGTTTCTCTGCCTGCTTATTTACACCAGTCGAAAAAAAGAACTAGTTGCAGATTTCTCTGCATTTATGCCTCTCCATTTACTCAACCCCCTGTTGTCATTAGTGGAGATCATGGGAGGTTTCAGTCCTTTAGTTAAAGCAGACTTTTTGTGTAAAATTCACATTTTGCTCTTTTCCGTACTTCCAGTTGGATTTCTGATGCTTCTAAAAACAACAAAAAGGCTTAGAAACAAACAAACAAACAAACAAAAAACCACCCAGTTGTTTTAGTTTTTTTTTTTTTTTTTTGCCAAAAAATGTTTTTTGGTGTCTGGAAAATAAGCCATTTCAAAGACCTCTGTAATGTAATGTTACTGCCCGTTACCTGGCAACCCCAGTGGAATTCCGCCCGTTACCTAGCAACCCCAGTGGAATTCCGCCGTTACCAGCAACCCCAGTGGAATTCCGCCCGTTACCTAGCAACCCCAAACAGTCATTTTGAGTTGGGGGTGTGGCCAGCAGCTGGTTGTTTTGATTTAAAGTGACAGGTGCCAAAAAACAGCAAAAATGTAATCTGAGTTATTTTTGTGCAAAATATGTAATGAACATGTTTTGTTTAGGCCATAAACCCATCCTAACCTGTTCAAGAAAGCATAGTGGGTTGCTTATGGCGCTAACTCAGAGAGGATGGAAATATGAAGCATCGTTTGGTCCGATCCCTCTGTTCCCATCTGGCATGTCAGGCTGCAGAGGTTTAACACACAACCCTACCACAGCAATCACCACTAATCCCCAACAAAGCTCCTCAAAATCCCATAAACGCTATTGTACGAATGCATCAGGGGTAAAGATGGCAGGTCTGATAAAAAAATAAAATAAAATCAACCAAAAAGTCATTTTTTTTTTTTATTCCTGTCATTGTGACGTTTGTTTACCAGATGTTGTGTTTTGTGCTGCAGCTGTCTCAGCTTATGTTTCATGATTATGTTGAAGTTTGGCTGGTGATGAAAGGTTGGCCTTAATTCCCAGGAATGAAACGATAAACACAGGAGGATTTCTGAAGACAAAATCAGTCAGACATTTCCAGTTCTAAGTAAAACTCTGATTGGAAGCATTGATGCTGCTTTTCTTTATTGTAACTCTTCTGCTTAAAGGCTGATAAATCTGAGGAACAGCTGATGTTACTGGATCTGATCTTATTTCTGGTGGGAAAGTCTAAAATACTGTTTCTGTCTTTAATTCATTTATGTTTTATGCAACATACAGTTTACACTAGATGTTTACAGTCGTCACAACGACCATTTTGTTTCCCCCGTTTGACATGAAATTAGACGAAACCTGGTATTTTTCTAAAAAGTAAAAAGTCGTGAGTTGTGATCTAATATTTCTTTTCTGTCTTTGTCTTTCTCTAGTGAAAAAAGCCAAACTTCAAGGAGCACCAGGTGAGGACTGTCAGCTCTACTTTAATCCATCTGGGGTCGCGGGGGCAGCGGCTTCAGAAGATAATGAAGAATCAAAACGATTCATATTTTACACATATAAATGACGTTGCGCTCAGCTTCTTCTTCTGAGGTTTTTCTGTTGTTTCCCTCAGTAGTTCTTGGTGCAGCGCCCCCACAGGCGAGGAAGGGAACTGTTTACTTTGGTTCATTTGACTCAATGCAAATTGAAAGCGTTAAAATTTTCATTGCCTCTGGAATCAAGTCTGCTGGACTATCAGGTGTGAAAACTCCCTTAGAAAGCATCTAGAAGTTGCGTCACTGAAGCTCTGAAAGCTCTTAATTAGTGCTGATTACCTTAAAGTAGGTGTTGCTGGATGTTGGCCACCTGCAGGTTTCTCATTTAGGTTAATCGGTTACATTCTGGCGAGTGAGTGAAAGCAGGTTGATGATGGATTAATCCTGCGTCCTTCAGCTGCAGCCAGGTGAGCTGGGAGTAAATCCAGCCTGAAGCCCGGTGACATTCAGGGAGCAGCAGCCAGGAGCTCCAAGTGGAAGTTATGATGTTTGACTCGCATCGATTGGAAACTTAATCATCCCTGCAGATGTTTGCATGTGCTAAGCTTCTACTTCTTCTTCTGCTGTAAAGTGCACAGCCTTCCTGTCCCAGAGCAAACATGAGAGATGACTCTGCTAATCCCTGAGGTGTCGGGTTATCACAACAGACTCTTCTTTTAAAGAGTTGAGCCTTGAAACATTGTAAATGTTAGTTTTGTTGCAAAGCCTTTCGCATTCAAAGATGTTTGATATATTTTCTAGAAGTGCTCAGCGATGCAGATTTAGAGAACGTGATACAGTCAGTCTGAAATTCATTAAATGCAACTTAATAAATACAAATAGCAGCAAAAAATGATTTTTTTCCCTGAAATTAAATGTAGAAAGTAAAACTTGTATTTTGTTTGAATTAATTCTAGACAGACAGAAATATAAAGTGTTTGTCAATTATGATGGTTATTACATACAGCTGAGTATTGCAGCATATTAACGGAAAGTTGAGTGGAGGGAAAATTAACTGGACTTCATTAAGGATTGTGAAGTCAAAAGTTTTCATAGAAATACTTTGTGAACGCCAAACGGACCAAAGACCGCTCCAAAAGCAGGGAATTCTGGGTAAATGCAACCAAAACAGACGTGCTAGCTAGCCAACGCGCTAGCTAACCAACGCTAGCTGAAAGATGCCTCATGGTTTTTTTTACAAATAAAAGAAAAATCTTCAAACCATTAAAATTTGACTCTACACCATTTTTGTTTTCATTTTGTGAAGCTTCTTCAGAGGTTTTTGTGTTTTTTCTTTTGTTAGCTCTTGATGCAGCGCCCCCACAGGCGAGGAGGGGAACAGCTTTTTCAATTAGTTTGGTTTTTTTAGACACATGTGGCAACTTTGGTCCCACATCAAACCAAATCTTCTGGACTCTCGGGTGTAAAAACAGATTTACTCTCAATCTGCTTATCAGAATCGCTGACTCAGCGTTTTCCCAGAACTGAACAATATTTGTGATTCTTGGCGCCGTCCGTCTGCTGCCTTCCCTCTCATTCGTCATCATTTCCTCGTCTTAATCTTTATTTGCTCTTCTTGAGCAGACGTGAGGTTTTGGGTCTGAAGTTTACATAAGGTTGGCCTGAGGAATGTTTGCATTGTGCTGCAGCCACACCTGCCTGTCTTTCCCACCTGGTTCTGGCTCACGTGTTGCTCCTGAACGCGCCGGCCGGTCCGTTTGGATCGGAGCGTGACCTTGTCCGGGCCGCCGGCCAGCTGCCTCCGTTTCCACCGCCTGCTGCAGGAAGCCGCGGCTCGATAAGGAAATATTCAGCACCTCTTTGTGTTTTTCTTCTTCTCGTTTTCCCACTGAGCCTCATTCTTCGCCTTTAACAATGGAAATAATTCCGACTCAGATCAGATATTTCTGAACATAAACCGTTTAGATCCTCTTGGTGACGGCAGAGGTTTGTTTGACTGCGTCCCAATTGGAAATGTCAGTTTTCCGACTGCCTGGGTTTTTCCTCAGTAATTTATTGGGGGGAAAAAAAACTTGATGGATAATAAATGAAGACATTTGACTGGAGCCTCGGGCTGCGTGGGAGGTTGATCTGATGACTGATGTCTGCTGCTCTCCAAACATCATCCTACGGCTGTAATCCCTGCGTGAGAACAGGCAGCAACTGCAGCTCCGCTTAATAACAAAACAAAAACACATTTTAACTTCTTATTTATGTCACAGTAAAAAAAATAATAAAGACTTTCATTTTCATGACGCCGGATTTGTTACTTTAGGATTAAGTTTTGGACATTTTGTCTAAACGATAAAGTATTTTCACTGTAAATTTTTTTTATTCGCTTTCAACCAAAGTACACAGATTAAACTGGTGTTCTTCAAATAATAAGTTTTCAGAGATTAAACTGTAGTTGAACAAAAACAATGCTGCAGCTGAAGAAATCTGAATATTATCAAACAGTAAATGTATTTCAGTTATTTAACTCTAAAAGTGGTATATTTATATGGAAACCTGAAAGTGCCATATTTAAGCAATTCCGTTTAACTTTTAGACGTGTTTCTGCTTCAACACACTTCAGCTTGTTTGGATTTAAAGTGACAAAACGCCTAAAATCTCATTATATATGAATGATTCTGTACAAAAAATGTGATGAAGATGTTTTGTTTTAGCCTGTAAATGTAACGTAACCTGTAGTAATAGGTTGTCTTTAATGAAAACAGTCCTACTTTTTTAAAATTTTGCCCAAATAGTTACGTTTCCATCTAATTGTGAGCTTTTAAAATGTCAGAAAAAGGAAAAGAAACGTGCATTAGGTCTGGAGTGAATCATCCAGAGTGAATTAGCCAAATGATAACACTGCACATGACTTTAATAAACAGGAAGTAGACGTTTCAAACTAACAGAAACCTTTTCTCAGTTTGGTGCCTCTGGTAAGGCACAGACCCACCAGTGAACAGGAAATGTTCTTTCTATCAGAACTTATCCAGCTAACGGGTCTCAACTTGTTTTCGTAAAAAAAAAAAAATAAAAAAATCTAAAAGTGAGCAAAATGTTTTTTGTGTGTGAAATTGAGGAAGTTATTTAAGAATTTGTTTGCTCCCATCAAAACCCTTCATGGAGACGCAGTTAGTGACTCGTTTGCTGCAGACGGAGTTACACTTTGACTGGTCAGATGGGCGTTTGGGTTTTTGCTGCTTCCTCCTTAACGGAGCCGATTACATCAGGTTGGCGGCACCTGCTGTTAAAAGGCCCACAGCCTCTAAACGGCTGTTATCTAATCCATACATCCTCTTCCTGTTATCTGGTGCTGGCTGGAGTCGACCCAAGTGAGGCACAAGGCATGAGCGATCTGATTAGGGACGGGCCGGCTCGTCCCCCCAGGCTGCGTTTTGTTGCTACTGTCGGCTTCGGACGCTAATTAAAGTCGTCTGGTTACCTTCACAGCAGCTTTTGGTGTTTAAATATTATTATTTTTTAAAAGCTTTCCTCTCAGTGAAGTGATGTCCAGATCTTCCTCCAGTGTGTTTATCTGGCACCAGGGCAGGGTAAATGTTTTGGGGGTGTTGCCGCGGCAACCAGGAGCGTCTTTGCTGATCAGCAACAGCTGATTGTTGGCTTTTGTTTCCCAAAAACCAAAAGGCGGGTCTGATTAAGCCTGGTTTTACCTTTACACCCTGATTCCTGGGCAGAATATTGTTTTTATTTTTTACCCAATCTAAAAATGCTTATTTTAAAATTTTAGACACCAAATTTACTTTAACAAGCATTAATGCGCACAGGGGAAAACATCTTGGCGCTACCACAGAATCAGCTACCGCTGATTTTATTAAATCCACTTTTAGAGAATCAGCCAATCAGAGCAAAGGAAAAATGAATGCCGCTACCAGATTGGCTGCTTTGTAAAAGCCAGCCTATAGCGTGCCAACTAGCGTTGATGCTAGGTATCTTAGCTTCCCAACTTGCTTTATATTTATAATTATGTTTATTTATATTCATAAATTTTTCCAGACACCAAATATCATGAACTTAATGAATGTTTTTTTGTTTTTTAAGCCATTTTCAGAAGCGGTAAAATGGAAGAACAACAATGTGCAAAACGGTGAATTTTATATAATGCGTCTGTTTTAAGGAATAAAACTTTTTAAAATCCAGGATAAAAACTCATAATCACTGGAATATTGAACAACATAAATGTGGTTTTTAATTTACTATTCTTGTGTTTTTATCATATAAAACACTTTGAACTGCCGGACACCAAATATACACGTCAGGTTCTGCAGAAGCTACTTAAGCTAACTTTATATTGCAGATATACAAGAAAAAACATTTAAGTAAACGACCCCTTTAGCCCTTTTTTTTGTTTTTAATCTATCATGTTTATTTGTGAAACACATTTGAGCAATAAGATTGATCACCAGAATTATCGATTACTAAAATAATCATTAGCTGCAGCTTTACTTCTGACATAAAATCGTCCGTTCTGCTCCTGTTAGCCACATGTTCCCTGTCAGAGCGGCGAGTAGTAGGAAACGTGCTGCTGCTCCTGTTGCAGTCATGAGGAGCTCATGCAGCTCAGGCCTCCTAATCTCCTGCTCCTCCCCCAGCAGCAAACATCTGGCTGATCCATCCATCCACAGATCTGTGGGTGTGAAAACGCGCTCCGGCTCTCTGAGCTCGTCTCTGATTGGCTGGTTTTTCTGAGTCGCTCACTTTGAACCGGGTCGTTTCAGGCGGCTTCACCTTTGACCCGGGTTGATTTGAGTACGGTTTTGATTGGGATTTGGGCTGACGGAGACCTTTAGCTGCACGTCGACAGGTCAAGGGTCACCAGGAAACGGCCCAACGTGGCCACGGACTTCATGGTTTCCATGGAAACAGAAGCGCGTTCATGAGAGGAAGTGGTTGAGGCGGCGCAAGCTGAGCGTTTGGAGGCGATAAGTTTGGTTCTGAGTAGATTAACGGGTCAGTGGCCTGGCAGAGGCAGAGTGATCTGCTTTCACTCTCAGTGGAACGACTGACGACTGATCCTTCACCAGGAGACGGCAGAGCAGGCAGGTCGGGTCCGTTTGGGTCAGTTTGGGTCAGGTCAGTTCAGTTTGTTTTGGTTCAGTTCAGTTCGTTTTGGTTCAGTTCTATTCGGTTTGGTTCAATTCAGTTCAGTTTGGTTCAGTTCAGTTCAGTTTGGTTCAGTTCAGTTCAGTTTGGTTCAGTTCAGTTCAGTTTGGTTCAGTTCAGTTCAGTTTGGTTCAGTTCAGTTCGGTTTGGTTCAATTCAGTTCAGTTTGGTTCAGTTCAGTTCAGTTTGGTTCAGTTCAGTTCAGTTTGGTTCAGTTCAGTTTGGTTCAGTTCAGTTCAGTTTGGTTCAGTTCAGTTCAGTTTGGTTCAGTTCAGTTTGGTTCAGTTCAGTTCAGTTTGGTTCAGTTCAGTTCAGTTTGGTTCAGTTCAGTTTGGTTCAGTTCAGTTTGTTTTGGTTCAGTTCAGTTTGTTTTGGTTCAGTTCAGTTCGTTTTGGTTCAGTTCTATTCGGTTTGGTTCAATTCAGTTCAGTTTGGTTCAGTTCAGTTTGGTTCAGTTCAGTTCAGTTTGGTTCAGTTCAGTTCAGTTTGGTTCAGTTCAGTTCAGTTTGGTTCAGTTCAGTTTGTTTTGGTTCAGTTCAGTTCGTTTTGGTTCAGTTCTATTCGGTTTGGTTCAGTTCAGTTCAGTTTGGTTCAGTTCAGTTTGGTTCAGTTCAGTTTGGTTCAGTTCAGTTTGTTTTGGTTCAGTTCAGTTTGTTTTGGTTCAGTTCAGTTCAGTTTGGTTCAGTTCAGTTTGGTTCAATTCAGTTCAGTTTGGTTCAGTTCAGTTTGGGTCAGTGTGGTTCAGGTAAAGGTGAGAGATTTAGAGTTTCACAATAAAAGTTCAGAAGAATCTGTTAGATCAGGAAACAGGAGGCCATCCATCCATCCATCCATCCATCCATCCATCCATCCATCCATCCATCCATCCATCCATCCATCCATCCATCCATCCATCCATCCATCCATCCATCCATCCATCCATCCATCCATCCATCCATCCATCCATCCATCCATCCATCCATCCTATGGCTGATTATTCTTCTCTTCCCATTGATCCTCATCGTTCCTCCACTTCATATTTTTCTGTTTTGTTTCAGATAAGTTCAACACCTACGTGACGCTGAAGGTGCAGAATGTTAAAAGCACGACCATCACGGTGCGCGGCGACCAGCCCTGCTGGGAGCAGGACTTCATGTTGTGAGTTCACTTTCACACTTTCATCAGAAACTAAAACAAATGTTCACTTGTTCTAAACAAACCTTCGTTTATCAGAAACAAACCTTCATCATGGCTCCGAGACAAAATGGCTGCAGCTCTGATGCATGTTGACCTTTGACCTACTTTGACGGAGTTATGCTGCAGCTGTTTATGCTGTGACTGGTTTGATTTTCTAAATTTTCCAATGGCGCAGCGTTTCCGTGGCGATGGCATGGCCACCATGTTGGTTTGCCTTGCGTCATTGTTTGTCTTTGCTGCAGTGTTTGTTTTTCCAGACCTTCATCTTCACTGATGTGTCGCCCTGAAGTGATTCAGCGTCTATCGGAGGCAAAACGTCGAGTTTCCAGCAGCCGATCGGCTCAAATCCAGACATTTAGCACTTATTTTCCAGGATTTTTATGAAAAACATTTTATTCTCAGTTCAGATTGTTTCTTTTTAATTAAATCCCTTTTTTTTGTTTTGTTTATTTTGCATGATCATACAGACTAAAGGTGTGAATGAAGTTATTCTGGGAATAAAAGAGAAGTTGAGGAGAGGAAATGGAACTGCTGCGTCATCCCTTTCAAAATAAGAGCATGAATATAAACATCTTGCTACTTAAAGAATTCCTACTACTCATTAAATGCGACTGAAATCAGATTTGTGTGACCAGCTTACGACTCCAAACTGATGTTGGCGTCGGTGTTTACGACTGTAAAAATGGCCGATTAACGGTTTATGATTAGCACAGCTAGCTTTTTAGTTAGCCGTGTCCACTTCAGAATACATTCACTGAAAAACAAAATCAACATTTTTAAAGCTTTTTTCTTTAATTTTTATGTTACCTGATTATTTTTGTGCCGTTAAAGCTAACGTTGTCCTTATTGGTTATAAAAAGTCATTAAAGTTTGAGATTCTGTTAAATAATCTCAAACTTTTATTAGACAGACCCATTCAGTAAATTATTGAAAAGATTGTTTATTTTAATTAAACACATTATATAGATTAATTAGTCTCAGAATGGTTTTTTTCTGCCCTTATTTCTATTAATTATGATGATTTTCCACTTGCAGTTAATGACAACTTGACATTTAAAATTAGAAAATTACATTAAACCTTTAAAAAAAAACACTTTGCAGTATAAAAAGCATGCTTTATACCAGCTTAAATGTTTATTTGAAAAAGAGGCTTACCAGAGAGCATATTTTAATTTGAGTTTCTCCAAAATGCTTGTCTGTTTTTACAGCAGCATTTATTTTCAGTTGCTTCCTGAGATGCTGTTTTGCATTAAAGTGGGAGTTTTCTTGTATTGAATGATAAAACATGTAAACTATTGGTTTTATCGCCACCCCAGACAGTTAAAGTCTCCCAGTTGGTCCCAGTTTGATGATGGGATCTGCTGTTTATTCGTCTCAGCCTTCATCTCTGCACCTGGCTGCTCCGTCCCAATTATCTGCTGCCTTTGATTAGCTTTTCTCGCATCTTCCTTTTGTTGTCTCGATGGTTCTAAACTTCCACATGCAAATGTCTGAGTGATGCAGCTCCTTTCAGAATAGAGGCCCCTTTTTCATGCTGCCATCGAGCCCTTTGAGTGGCATGTTGAATGAGACGAGCAGGGGTGGACTATAGCAGCTAAAACACAACAAAAAGCATCTTTTGTTCCAGCCTGATGGTAATTATGTCCAGAGATTTCAGCTCCATTAAATGTTTTTCCAAGCAACAAAGCTTCCCCTTCTTTTATCTGTGACATTTTCCACCCAGTGCGTCAGCAAAACATCAACATTTCCCAGTAATACAGCCGTTTCTGCCTTCCAGTGAGATCAACCGGCTGGACCTGGGGCTCATTGTGGAGGTGTGGAACAAAGGCCTCATCTGGGACACCATGGTGGGAACGGCCTGGATCCCCCTGAAGAACATCCGCCAGTCAGAGGAGGTCAGGGCTCCACGTAATAGCTGCTACAGCTAACTACAGCAGCTAATTTCTGCAGCTAGCTACAGCGGCTAATAGCTGCTGCAGCTAGCTACAGCGGCTAATAGCTGCTACAGCTAGCTATAATAGGCGGTATAGCTAGTGCCTATTAGCGCCATCATTGTTTAAGCTTTCAGAAACGACAGCGGCTGATGACATCACTGCGGTTTGGGTGAAATGTTTTACCGTATCTAATCACAGGAAGGTTCAGGCGAGTGGATCTTCCTGGACGCTGAGGTTCTGATGAAGGCTGATGAGATTTATGGCACCAAGAACCCGACGCCTCACCGAGTTCTGCTGGACACGCGCTTCGAGCTGCCGTTCGGTGAGTCTCCGCCTCACATAAAAATATACTCATTTGTTTTTACAGTGTCTTATCAAACTGTTGATCCCAAACAAAAAAGCTGGAAGATTAATTGATTTTATTGATTAACCAAATTCTATGCTTTTGAAGATTTAATGTTTGAAAAATCCATTAGTGATTTTCTTTGTCCTTTTTTTAATAATTGAACCCAAATGAATATATTCACTTGAACCTGTCTTTTTAGTAAAGTCGTATTTTATTTCTTTCATGAAATACTGCGTTGTCAGTTTATTGCTAATATTGTGCTGATAAATCATTGCTTATATTTTATTAAAATATCTTAAGTTCATGGTTAATATTTAACATTTTACTGTTAATATTATAATTGTTTATTGCTAATATTTCACTACACACTGCAGCCTGAAGTGACCCAATTCCGAGTTTTTTGCCGGAGCCGTTCACACTGCCAGTAAATGCGACCTGTATGTGTTCTGCAGTGTAAACGGGAAAACTACCTGAAAGTGTCCCGCATGCGCAGTAGAGGGCGCTATAGCGTCAGCGTTCTCAGTGTTCTGCCAACCGCCATAAAAAGAAGAAGAAGAAGAGCTAAGAGTTTACGGAAGTAAACATGGAGGCTAACGGTGGAGCTTAGCTTATATATTTGAAGTTGTTATCCGGCCGGAGCAGCAAATTAACAATTTAATCCTCATTTAGTCCGTCATGGTTGATGTTTTTCTTCCCACCTGCGTGTATCAGGACGCAGAATAGTGAGATTTTTTCAGAATCAGTGACGTTCGGTTCGAATGAATGCGACCTGAACGTTATGGTCGCATTTGAATCGGATACGTATCGGATATGGATCAGATTCGGATAAAGAATCCGACCTGTGCTGTTCACACTGCCATGAAAAGATCGGATACAGGTTGTATTACGTCAGAAAAAAATCGGAATTGGGTCCCTTCAGGCTGCAGTGTTCTAATATTTTGTAAAAACAATTTAGCTAAAATTTTCTTGCTAGCTTACTGCTAAAATTTTATATAAAATTGTTTGCTAATTCTTCATTCAATTTACCTAAAAATATAAATTGTTCACTTCTAATATTTTATCAATAGTTTTTGCTAATATTCTTAAGTATTTTTTAGCTTAAATTTCTTTGTTTTTTCTCCTCGAGTTGCTTTGAAATTGACCTTGTTTTTCTTCTACATGACAAAAATATACAAACCTCTCATCTCAATGGAAGCGCGTTTACGTGTTAACGGCCTAGTTAAAGTGCAGACTTAAATCCAATAAAAAAAATTTGCATCAAAACAAGAATATTAATATATTTGGAAACGTCTCCATTAAAATCTTGAGCTGTTTCTGGGTGAAACATGTCGGTTTGTGCAGCAGTAACAACATATTGACATGGATTCCAGGAAATCCGTCACATTTTTAGTCTCTTTGTGGCCATCGTCACGTTTTCGTCGCGTTGTGGTTCTGATCAGATCAAAGCTGCTGCTGCGCGGCGCCATTAAAGCTGCAGGTCGCCGTCTCTTTGAAGGCTTTGTGCCCTTTAATGTGCATCTGCAGCCGCGCAGCTTCAGCTGGGAATAATGCGACGCTCCCACTTTGCTCCAGTTTATTTCACATACACTGTAAATAAATAATGTTGTGTTTTCTGCGGTATTTACCTCCAGATATCCCAGAAGATGAAGCGCAGTATTGGACGGGGAAACTGGAGCGAATCAACATGGGAATCCATGATGAGGTAAAATCCAGATAAATTTAACTTCAGATGAATTTGGTGGATTTGTTTTTTTTAGTTACCGACTGAATCCATAAATACGATCGATCATTTTTCATCACCTTCTGCAAATTAGTTTTTTTGTGTGTGTGAGAAATACACAAACCAGCATCTGTTTCTGTTTGCAATGAGAAAACACAACACAACTAGTTTAAATGGTTCTTGTTGCAAACACTTTCTCCTTCCACTCAACTTTTCATTTCTTGGATTTAACTATTATGCACTGCAAAAGAACTAAATCTCAAGTATTTTATGTCTAGTTTCTAGTGCAAATATCTTAGTACGACTAAACTGAACTACAAATAAGTTTTTAGTGAGCTGTAGGAGTTTCTTTTAAATAATAATTACTTAATATTGATAAAAATGCACAACTACAAAATGTTTTCTTTCCACTAAACTTTACTTTAGTGTGTTTTTGTTACAAGTAATGACAGATGTAGCCCATGTCCTGGTTGGGTCTGTGTGTAATGACATTTGAAGCATTAATTCCAGCCACAGCCAATGATTACAACATTTTTTCCTTCCAGTCAACTTTCCATTAAATTGTTTGGATGCATCTAATGACATTTGTTTTGATTGGATCTGAGTGTAACGGCTTTGAAGCTTTAAATCCACCCGAAATCAGTGATTATTTTCCTTCCACTAAGCTTTCCACTAATGTGTGTTGTTGCACGTTGTAGCCCATTCTCTTGTAGTGTTTCTGTGAAATTACTTTTGAAACACTGAGTCCTGATGCAGTCAGTGGCTGCAACACTTTTTCCTTCCACTCAACTTTCTGTGAATATAGTTGGATATTCGTAATGACACTTAAGCGTTTTTTTTTTTTTTTGTTGCGTCTGTCTGTGATGGCTTTCAGAACATTAAATCCGGCCACAATAAGTGGCAAGAACACTTTTTCCTTCCTCTTAACTTTCTATTAATGTGCTTTTGGAAACTTCTGAAACTTTTAAAATAATAAACCCAGTCTTTACAACCCTGCCTGATGTTTGATTCTCTGCTTTCCCTGTAGTTTCCTCTTCCACATGACGAGCAGAGGGCTCCGCTGCAGTGTGCACCCTCCCAGTGTTGTGAGTTCCCTCTGTTCTCCTTTCAGCCACTAGAGGGCGTCAGATCATTTATTTTGAGTTTTGTTCTGCTGCTTGCTGTCATTTTTTTTTTACCAGAACAAACCAAACCTTTTTTCCACAGTGGTTCAGGTTCATGTAGAGAACGTTTTATTTATTTTTTATTTTTTTGCTGCCTCCGTTTGGACTGAACTCTCATTTGTAATGTTTCACCAGGCAACTATTTCGGATGGGCTGACCCACTGAGTATGTAACGCAACTTAGTGGATCTCTTCCCCTGGCCGACCCTCAACCCCTTTGTGCACATCATAATGTTCCTGTATTAAATGTCACCTACAGCGTTTCCATTCATTTTCTTCATGTTTCTGCAGCCGGATACATTTTTTTCCTGCTGTTTTCCTTGATGCCCTTTCATTTCCCACCAAACTCTTTCTGCTGGATTATCAGTTTTATTATCAACACTTTTGACATTAAATGTTAGAACTGAAATATTCTGAGCGTTTTGGAGGGAATTCTTTCCTGAAAGTCTTCCCCTAAGAGATGCACGGATTCAAAAGAGACATACTGAGTTAGAACCAATAGGAAAATTCAACTGCAGTACCACTTTTCCACCCAAAGAGGGCAGCACTGAGATGGTTTTAGCCCAAAGTGTTGAAGAAAAAAAAAAACAAATTTCCACAAAAATGTTCACATTTTAACAGAAATCTGAACAAAAACATAAAGATAACACCCTTAAAGGCTAATTTATAAGGAAAATAATTTTAATTGGGGATTAGTTACACTTTAAAAATGATTAAAATGTTTAAAATCTGAGGGATTCTCGTGTTTGTGCCAGGAAAATAAATTTCTGCCTTCAGATTATGGCCTCCTTGCAGCCATCTGAGGACAGCAGGGCGGATCTGTAATAATCTGCAGCCTCTAATTAAAAAGAGGGCGATGTCTTATTGTAGTTTCTCTCTGTTTGCCCAGATTGAATCACTTGCACATCACACTATGCTGCTCCTTAGTAACCGTTCACAGCCCCATTAAATCCAGCTGCTCATTTAGCAGTAATGTTGCTCCTTAATCCTGTTTTTGGTTTGGATTGGATTAAATTTACTGTTTATATTTACTGTTGCGTGCTTAAATCTTATTTTATCTATAAAATCAAAGCATTTGTTTACTGCATAAATGTGTCCGTCCATTTTTTTTGTAGAAATTTAGTCTAAATAAACACATCTCCTCCCTTTTTTGCACTAATACATAATTATGGGTTTATTACAAATTTTCCGCAAAAATAATCCAAACTGTTGGGTTTAAGTGATGCCACCTCCCACCAGCAGGTGGCAGTGTTTCTTCTACTACTTTACTGCCTCTGGCGTGATTCATGTTATCGTCTGTGATCGATGTGACGAGTAACAAAAACTCCCATTTACCATCTTACATAAGCACAAATATTGCAAAATTCCTCACCTAGCAACCCCATCAAAGCCCGGCCGTTACCTAGCAACCCCGGTGGAATTCTGCTCGTCACCTAGCAACCCAAGCACAAAATCTTATTTTTATCGTATTTTTGTCCAATTTCTAATGTAAATATCTTAATTCATTTCAAATAGAACGAAACTAATTTACAAGTAACTTTTCAGCAAGACAGAGGAGCTTGTTTTAAATAAATAACCAATTAGCATAACGACAAAATCCACTGGCAGATTATTTTACTTAACACATGGGAAAAATGTGAAATGATCTGCCAGTGTAAAAATTAATTTTCTTTAGATAATAATAAGGAATTATTGACTTAAAACAAAATCCTGTATCTTGTTGAAAAGTTGACTCTTATTTTTGTTACTTCAACTGAACTATTTTCACTAAAAACTGAACAACAATACTTGGTAAGATTTTTGCATTTCTGTTATGCAGGATTCTACTTGTATAATTGCGTGTCTTTTAGCAGCCATTTTCACATAAATGTTGCGTTGGGGGCGTGGCCAGCAGCAGTTTATCTGGATTTAAAGTGACAGAACCCAGAAAACGGCTCTCTCTGAAATGAGCAGACTAAAATCTCATTATCCAGGAAGGATTTTGTGTAAAAAGAAATGTAATGAACGTCGTTTGTGTTGCCTGATACACCTATCCTAACCTGTTCCAGGAAGCATAATAATGTAAACATTTTAAGGTAATGGGTCGTCTTAGTTTTATTGATCGGATCTTCCTGCTGCAGCCTTGGACGACCAGGACAGCGCCGTAGACGACCGGGACAGCGACTACCGCAGCGAGACCAGCAACAGTTTGCCGCCTCGGTACCACACCACGGCCCAGCCCAACTCGTCCGTGCACCAGTTCCCCATGGGGCCCCGCGGAGCCCAGCTGCAGCAGCCAGACTGCTGCAGCGACTCGGTCCACAGCTTGGACCTGGACTACCGGGACCAGAGGGGAAGCAGGTAGAGCCGAGCAGAAAAACACTTTACACTGCAAAAACAAACTCCGACCAAGTATTTCTGCTGCACATGTCTTGGTACACTTTAAACAATGCAAAACTAACTAGCAAGTAACTTTTCAGCAATATATGAAGCTTGTTTATATTAATAATTTCTCAATATTGATAAAAACTTACTATTAATGTTTTACCCAATCTTCAGGTGGTGGGACTGCATTTTGTGTACTAAATGTCTATTTTCTTAATTTAAAAGGAATTTATTAGATTATCTGCATATTTTAATGTATTTCTAATGTTGTATAAAAAGGCTTTTTTGTAGAATGTCAATTTTTTTTACAATTAATTGTCAGAATAATCAATTGATCAATTACTAAACTAATCGTTAGCTGCAGCCCTACTTTTCATTAATATAATTTGAAACGGCTACTAATGACATTTTGACTGGTGAAAATGTCAAAGTTCTGCCTTTAATTGTTGTTGTTAATATATTTTATTTTTGAGAAACTGCATTTTGACTTTTTATTGAATATATAATAATAATCAGATTTAAATATTTTTTTAAATGCATCACTTTTTATGTAATTTATCTACATAACGTAAAACTTTTCACTTATATTCTAAATTATCGAGATGCAGCTTTGATCCATTAAGACTGGTTTCACTTTTACATCAGCTGAAATGGCATCATCCTTTTTTAATTTGGAAATATCACTGAGCAGAATTATCTGTTTACATTAAATTTATTTTTAAAAACCAAACAATTTTCAAGGGAAATTTTGAATATGCAGTTTTTCGACCATAGAGAAATGCTGTTGGAGTCATTTACACCAGTGAGAACGTCACAAATCTGTCTGCACTTCCTGATAGCGAGCTTCTGATTCTGCTGCAGGAAACAGAATAAAAAATGGGATTCCAGCTCTTTGTTCCATTCCGTCAAAGAATCTGTTGTGTTGCTTCGACTCCACGGCAGTTTGAAAAGCTTTTGAAAGAGGAAACCTCTCTGCGACGCTCCCAGAGGGAGCGGGTCAGGCTGCTCTCTTTGGGGATTATAAACTTCTGAACCAAATGCCGTATGTTGGTGATTTAGGGTTTAGAGCTGCTGACTGTGACATTTGTCCAGGCTAAATCTACATTTGTTCAGGCTTAGACAAACATGGTGACACACAATCTGTTACAACGCAAAAACAGAATGATAAACCTGCAAAATGCACATAGAGGCATGAATACGTCGATATCAGTCCCTCCAGGATGCTGTGATGCTTATTTGTTACTGATTTTGCAGCACCTTTAGTTGGAATTGCACATTTCAAGTTTTACTATTTTTGTCATTTTATTTCCTGACCTTACCATCCTGCTGCTGATCTAATGTTTCTTTGCTTTTTCTAATGATTTCTTTTAAGTATTTAGAAAGCAACAGTGAGCAGAAATTAAAGGGGATTTGCTTTATTTCAAGCTTTAACTAATTAGCAAGAGATGTAAAATGGTTAATGGCAACATCATTGGTATTCTTGTTAACATGATACGGTGACATGGATTAATCATCATTTAGCTAACATCCAGCAGCACACTGTAAAAACATAATGTCTTATTTTTGTCTAATTTGAAGTGTAATTTAAAAACAACTTTCCAGAAAGATGTTGAGACTTGTTTTAAGTAAATACTACTTTAATATTGATTTTTAAAATAGTGTTAGCTCCACTGGCAGATTTTTAAACTTTTATAGGAAATATGTCTTGGTATAAGTGGCAAATATCTCCCAGTACTAGTGCCTTTGATCAATATTAAGGAATTCACTTTTAGTTGTTGAAAAGTTACTTGTAAATGAGTTTTGTCTCATTTCAAGGGTATAAAGATTCAGGCACTAGAAACTAGAAAGAAATTGTGCATATTTTGCGTTTTCAGTAAAACATTGCGCAACTTACTTGGTTTGTTTGGAGGAAAGCTGCAAAGTTTTTTGCATAGTAGTCCATGAAACAGAAAGTTAAATTAGAAGGAGATTAAAGGAATTGATCCAAATTCAGCCAAGCTGCAGCAAAACCTCCTGGAGGAACTGAAATATGTCTTTAAATCATCTGTTTTCTGCTTGTTTTACTATGGTGCTTTTATTGCTCTACCTTTGCATGCAGTTTTCCTGTCTTAATGTCTTCTTTTGATCTTACTGTCTAACTTTTGTGCCTTTTGTCTTCAATTTTTCTTTTTTTCCCCATTTGCTTCCCCTTTGTCTTTCTATATGTTCCCATCCTTTCCTTACTAAGATCTTTAAACCAGAAGGGAAGAGTTAGAATAATACCTGTAGATTCTGGCATGGGGTTTGAAGAGTGGGAAAACAAATACAAAGGACGATCAAAGCCTCAGCTGAGCGACTTCTTGGATGATCAGGAAGACACTGTAATCTTTCGAATGGGAAGACCTTACCCAGAGCTGGCGAGAACAACAGTCAGCCAACCTCATAGCAGTTTTGGGGCTGCAACTTACCCTGAAAGCTATGACACCATCGACCGAAGAAGAAAGAAAAGAATAACGGACCCTGGAGGGCTTCTCCATAAGCAGGGGCAAGAGACATCTCCCGATCATCTTGCAAAGCTTCCGGAGAAAAGAGGGGAGCCGTTCCTGCGACAGGTAGCAGAGATGCAGGAGGAAGAGGAGCGCTTCATGACTTCATCATGCCTCAGGCCATACAAAGACGGGCTTCTCTACAAAACAAGGATGTGGGCGAAAAATGACCTGGATAACACTTTGGAGAACTATGTAGCATATAAAAAAGGGTGCGATCCTCGACCGAGAGAGCGGTTTGACTTTGAATTTGACTGCGGGGATGCTCCATACCCCCCAGCGGTGGATAAACATACTAATCACTTTGTGGCTGGAGACTTTTACGAGCAGCATCACAAGGAGCGGCATCCCAATGAGGGCTACATGGACTATCCCCAGGGTCTCCGTGAAAAGAAGTGTGGCAGAACTGGAGGATGGGTTTCTGAGGCGATACTTTCCCCTGTTGAGGAGCCGATTGACGAATATGTTGACCCGATGGATGAGCTGCAGTGTCTTGTTGAGACGGTCTCTGAATATCTCGCTGAAAAAGAGGAGGAAATTAGCAAATATGGTTCCCTTCCCAAATCAAGCAAGTCGAGGCTATCATCTCTGGGTAGCAACCGGACAAATTCACTCGGAGAAGATCAGAGTATTTCAAAGGACTGCAAAGGAGCAGCTGATTCTGATCAGGGTATTTCAGGTGTAAAGAACGCAATGAGTTCATTGTTTTGCTCCATCACTGACAAAGTTGGAGGAGGAATCAAACAGCCTGCACCGGCTCCACAACCTGCACAGTCTGGAATAACGCGGCTTCTATCCTTTATCCCCACAAAGGCAAACAGCACGGCTCCGGTAGCGGTCGTATCTCCGGTAGAAACCTCTCCCAACAAGTCCTTCAGTTCTCTGCCTCAGAACAAAATGCGAGTTCCACAGGAAACGGGAAGTGCTACTCGAACCGTACGAGAACACTCACCCAAGATCCAGACTCCACCGCAAACTACAACAGGAAACTCGGTTATAGAAAAACTGAATCCTTTAAAGCTTTTCTCAGGAGGTGAAGTACAAAGTTCTACTGAATCCAAGCAAGAGTTTGAGTCTAAATATTCCCAAGCAAAGTTCCAGTCAGAGGGAAAGTGGGATGTTGAAGCCGTTCCTCAAGGTAAACAGTCAATGACGGACGCTGGTGCTATGAAATCAGTGAGGTTAGCGAGTTCAGCTCATGACAACTATTTGCTGCAAAATCATGACAAGAATTTACACTGGAGACAAAATCCAGATATTTATGAACAAAATTTAAATCCTCCAGAGCCTCAGAAGTCTACTGACCAAACTGCAAACACAGGATTTTTTAGCCCTTTCAAGAAATCCTTGAGTTCATTGATTACACCAGTCGTTCCTGTTCCAGCCCCAAATGCTCCTCCTGTGGTGGTTTATCCAATGTTTCGAGCTAATGAGAATCCACAACCACAGAAACCAGTGGGAAACCAGCCACTAAGTAGCAAGCCAAGATTTCCTTTTGTCCCCTCAGAAAATGTTCCTACTCAGCAGTGTCCAAAACCAGAAGGAGGTGTTCTGTCTGGTTTTTTGAGATTTTCATCCACTGAAGATGCTGGTGCCTCTATGAAAACACAGAATTACCCACAAGAATATTACGATACAGCTTCATCCTACGCCACTTCCACCGTCCAACAGGAAAACACAGAGAAAGGATGGTTTTCCAGCATGTTCAACCCCTCGCCCAGTCTTGCTGGTCCAAACCAGAAGACTAATGTTCATCCTCAGAGCAGCAGAGTGCCAACTGACCAACAACATACCTCAAATCAGAAGCCAGCAAGAATGCCACAAAACCCTAATCAGCCTGGATCTCAGCATTTTAGCACAACTCCTTTGAGAGGTAGCTCAGCTGAAGACATTTCTCAGATGGGCTCTAGTCAACCCAAACAAGGACTGCTATCTGGACTACTTAATATTGGTTCTAGTAGTGACTTGTCTGGCAATCCATCACCAAAAGGCAATATTCCCTCACACTCTAGCTCCCAACAAAGTTTCACCACTCCCCAAAAAGGTGGCCTTCTCTCAGGACTATTAAAGTTTTCGTCAACAGAAAGTGTACCACAAAATGTACAGCAGCAGCCCCCTGAGGCTGAGAGGCAAAGGGAAATGCGCAGCAGCAGCCCTGGACAGCAGCAGACATCGGGCGAAACTCTGCAAGTTCAACCTCAACCTCAACAGAGAGGCTTGCTTTCTGGCTTACTAAAATTTACCTCCAGTGAGAATAGTTCAAATTCTCAAACAGTTCCTCAATTTGGCAGTGATCAACATAAACAAGCCAGCAGTGTGCAGAAAACTCAAGGACTTAGTGGAGGTCTGAGGAACAGAACAATGAGCCACCAAGAAGTACAAGAAACCTCTAAACCAGGCTTCATTCGACAACAAACCGTTCCACCTCAGCAACCTTCGCAGCAAGGTGGTCTTTTATCTGGTCTTTTCAAATTTTCTTCAGCTGACAGCATAAATAAACAAAGTCAACCATCAGCACAGCAGCATAAGATTTCCTCTAGTAAATCAAGTCACGAGCAGGCAAGACAAAGCGATTTCCCAATTTCTAACCAAACTCAATCTCAAAGTAGCACAACCCAAACAGCTCAAGGAACTGGACTCTTTTCTGGACTATTTAAATCCTCTTCAGAAAATGTGATTCAGCAACTGCCACACAAAAGCCCCCATGAGATTACAGTAAATCAGCAAGTGCCTTGTAGCCAGCCTTTCCCAACACAGACAGAGACGGCAAGTCAATCGGGAGTGCTTTCTGGGTTGTTCAACAAGTTGACAAAAACGTCTGAAAGTACAGACCTGACCTGTCAGAAATCAGCAGAAAAATCAATACAAGAAAGGGACATTGTATCTACAATCACAAAGACAACTCCACACCAAGACCAGGCCCTTCATTCCCTTGCCAATTTAAAACAACAGCCCTTACAAGGACATGTAGATAAAGATAAAATGATTCATGGTGCTGCTCAGCAAGGATTTTTGTCAGGGTGGTTTAGCAAAAATGCAACTGAAAATCCTTGTTTCAAGCAAGCAAAGATGGGAGGTCAGGATGCAGGGCAATCAACACAGTGTGCCAAGACGACGGGATTATCTTCAGATTTGATAAAAAGTAGTACCACAGGTTTTGCAGATGAGAGGGTGGAAAGAACTGCTCCAATTTGTCTGACTCCAGGACAGAGTAGGCATGTTTTAATTAGCACACCTGTGGCCATTCACAATGAGAGTCTAGACCTGCGAACTTCAGCTGCTTTTGCAAGATCTCTTCAAAGTCAGGCAACACACTATTCATTTAGCACAGGTAATCTATCTCAGCTACACTTCTCTCATTCTATTCCTTCAAATAACCCAATGGCTTACAGCACAGGAAATATTCACTCCCATTTTGAGAGCTGTACTACTTCTCCAGTCATGACCCTGGAGTCTTTTAAAGGTGGAAGTGTTCCCTCTTTGTTTGGGATGACAAATCAGAACCTTTACCAAGGTAATTTTTCTGAGTTTGGGATTAGTCCGTCATACGATGAAAACCAGTGGATCCGTGAAAGTGCTCTTTGGCAGCAGTTTCAGAATGAGTCTTTAAGCTACAACTTTCAAGGAGAAGATCAAGGGTACACACAAAACTGTGAAGGCATGTCATTACCGTCATCTACACTTCACTGCAGCTATTCAAATGTTAATCACCCAGTGAACGAAATTCCTTGGCAAGATGTTGCACATCATGAGAAACAAATGGTATCACATTCATTTGAAGGACCACGAAATGAATACCCCCAAAGAAAGTCATGGAACAGTTATGAAGACTTAGGAAATATTGCATGTTCATCTAATAAAGAAGCTGCTCTGAACTTAACAACTAACCACAGTAATGCAAAATTTGGGAAATGCCATTCGTTTAACGATGGCAGTTCTTACAGCTTGAATGGAGTCTTGTATCATGAAGGCTACTATGAGGAGAACGCACCAAGCTTGTCTTACTCAGCAAACTGGCAACATGCAATGGAAAGGGAAAATGCACAAAATGCTCACACAAACTATTTAAGTCAATATAGTCAATTTAACTCAAATAGAAACTGTTCAGCAGGTGCTAATGTTGATGCAGAAGACTCGCTGTACCTTGAAGACGCTGAATGGTATCAGCAATGGCTTTCCCTTCTGGAGCAAGGGATGTGGTGGCCAGCAGAGGATGGCGACTGTGGGTACTTTGTTTACACAGACCATGAGTATATTTACGCCTTACTTACAGATGCAGCAGGTGAATATGTGTATGCGTGTACACCTGAAGGCGAATCATGGGACAACGGACAGACTTTAGATAGTCTACCCAGTGCGTGGCTACACAATGAAATGGTCCTGGTCTGTGGTTTTAAAATTCCACTTTACAATGAGGATGAGCTTCTTTGGCTTCCTGGTGAAAGTCATGGCAATCCTCAACTTCTCAATGCTCCCCTGGATTTATCCGCTGCATACAGAAAAGGGAACCAGATCATGAATTTAAATCTCCAGCAGTTCACTGAAATGTTTGAAAATTCATTTATGTCTCAAGGGCAGCAAGGCATGGATTTTGCATCTTACAGATTAAACAAAGTAAGAGTGGATCCAAGACAAACTTCTTATGGCTATCAAGATTACTACCAAGATATTATTGATCTTTCATGCCATCAAAGAGACCACGCTAGTCTGTATTGGAACAACCATGAAGTAAAGAAATTGCTTGCTCAGAAAGTTTCTGTTTCTCTAAACTCTACTCCTGTTGAGAATTTAAATCATCAGATCCTTAACAAATGCTATCAACCTAGCCAACGGCGGCGTTCTTCTACTGCTGTTACAGTGAAACATGTAGATGATGTTTCAGAGGATGAATGGAGAAAACGGGTATCTCAAGCTGAAGAATTTCCCAATCGGCAGGTCAAAAAGATTTCTTCCCTGATATCATCTTTTGTTACCAAACCATCTCAAGTGGAGGTGAAAAAACCTGGGGAGATCTATTCTGATCAAGCTAGTCTGAAACAAACTAAGAACATTCTGTCATCAGGCCTCCAAAATCTTAAGTCTAAGATTATCAAAGATGACTCTTCTGCTGCTGTTGCCCCGTCAGAAAGTTATAAATTACAAACAACTTCGCAGGGTAGAATTTTACCAACAGTTCCCTCAGTTGCTCAAGTCACCCAACCCTCAACACTCTTAAATACGACTTCAAATAAACCAAGACTTTCACGTCAGACTACGATGGTACAGCAAGCATCCCCACCAACAACAAAGCCCAATGTTACTGCACCCATTGCATCAAAAGAATCTATTATTAAACCAGCACAACCTACGCCTGCAACTGACAAGACAGTTGATACAAAAGGTGAAAAGCCACCTGAACAACCACAGGGAGGTTTTATGGGTTTTCTCAAGTCTGCTGTAGGCATGGATGAAATCAAACCAGATATCCAGACAGCTTCTCAGCCATCTCCTAATCTTCAAAGCAAGACTGGGAGCACTACTTCCTTAACAGGCAGTGCTGCTGGAAATAAAGAGAGTACAGGTGTGTCAAATCTCTTTGGTTCAATTGGCAGCTTGTTTAGTACTGAGCCCTCCCCACCTCCACCACAAAAACAGCAAATGAAACAGAGTGTTACAGAGGGTTCACTTTCATCTACATCTAAGTCAAAAGGTGAAGTAAGACAACAAACTGGTGACCAGTCTGGTCCAACACAGAGCCAGACACCAGGTAGAAGTATGTCTGAGGTTTTCTCTAATTTACCCAAAGGTGTTGAAACTAGCAAGTCACCAATTACAGGGCAAACAAAACAGGAGGCAGGAAATAAACCATCTGGACCATCTGGTGGACTTTTTGGATTGTCCATCGGCGATGTGCTGGTTGGATCAACACCACAGACATCTGCACAAACTAGTGCTCCACAGGATGAATCATTTAGTAAAAGTATTTTTTCAATGTTTACGGGGCCAAGTCCTCAACAGGCTGGTCCTAAACCAGAACCCACACCTCAAACACATCCACCAAGTGCAGCTCAACAACCTCCTCAACAAGAAACATTTGGTAAAAGTCTCTTATCAATGTTTGGAGGATCAACAACGCCTCAACCTCCTAGCCATGCAAAGCTGAACACTGAATATTCACAAAAGTCTACTGTTCCTCCAAAAGATCCTCCATCTACAGGATTTATGTCAATGTTTGGTGGGTCCAGCACCCAACAATCTCAACCTCAAACAGAATCTTTTCTCGGGGGACTTTTACAAGGGTCATCAAGTTCATCGGAACGGACAGTGAAAGGACTGTTTTCAGTGTTCAGTGATGCTGGCCCTCAACAACCTCAGCCACCGACCACGCCATCTCACCAAGCAGCTCCTCAGTCACAAACACAGCAACGGCAGGAGCCTCAGGCACAGTCTACTCCAAAAGTACCCTCTCAACCACAAGAGCCGACTGCTGCTTCTGTTCTCGGAGGTCTGCTAGGTGGATTATCTGGCTCCACTGAAAGTCCACGAAAAAATTTGTTTTCCATGTTTAGTGGCCCAACAAATTCTCAAACACCAAATATTCCCTCTACACCAGCAACGGTGTCACCACAACAACAAACTCCTAACTCATCGATTGGTTCCAAAGAACCCCATCAACAAAAATTAGCACAAAAACCTGATTCCAGTAGCCATTATCAAGAGATGAGCCATTCAGAGACTGGAGCTGCCAGTGTTACAGGTGAATTGCATTCTAGCATGCCAAGTGACATTGCTTTGAGTACCACAGTACCCAATAAGGAAGAAGCCACAATTGCAGACATGGAAGTTTCATCTGACAAACCGAAGTCAGAGCCTACTGGAATGCCCAAGGAAACCAGTGCAGCAACAGCTCACCTGGATGCTGGTACTACTAAAGAATCATCAGCTCCTGGTTTGCTTTCGATGCTCACTGGATCAGGCCCACATCCTCAACCTTCTGGAGGATTTAGCTCAGAAGGTCCAGGTAAAGGGTTGCTTTCTTTATTTTCTACACCAAGTCCTGAGGCTGCCAGCAGCCAGACAGGACCTTCACCTCCAGGATCTTTGCCAGCATCTTCAGGCTCCAAAGAGCCACCAGGCAAAGGTTTGTTCTCCATGTTTGGAGGTTCTGCTCCTGAGCCTTCCTCCCAGCCTGGAGGTTCACTGTTAGGGGCTATGTTTGGAGGGTCCTCATCTCAAACTACCACATCTCAGACTGGAGGATCATTACTTGGTGGTTTATTTGGAGGCTCTGCATCTCCACCTGTGTCTCAGGTTGGACCTACAAAGACTGGCGGGTCTATTCCTCAAACAGCTGGATCACAGGCAGGGACATCATTACTTGGAGGCTTATTTGGTGGATCTGGTCCTCAGGTTGCTGGATCTCAAACATCTATTTTGGGTGGGATTTTTGGAGGCACTGCACCCTCACCTCACCCTCAGGCAAGTTTAACAACTCAAAACAAAAGCTCTCCACTGGGAGGGATTTTAGATGGACCATCCTCCCAAACTGCTACAGCACAAACTAGTACATCTTTTCTTGGTGGTATTTTACCAAGCGTTGGTGCTAATGATGCCTCTAGTAAAGGTGTGTTTTCAGTATTTAGTGGGTCTGGTCAATCTACAGCACCTACAGAAACGGATAAAAACAGTTCAGACAACAAAACATCTACTGGTGTTGAAACGGGTGTAATTGATTCTGCTGCCCAAAGCACTGAGCAGAAGGAAACACAGCAGCAACCTGAGGATAGTGGCCCTTGTCCTGAGGTCAATGCATCAATAACTGATACCAAAATCACAGATAATTGCCCAAGCACTGAAAAGTCAGAATCTTTAACTGAAGATAACCAATCTAAAGAATTAGAATCAAGCACACAACCACAATCTGAACTTAAAATTAGTGCAACTCAAGATTTAGCAACTCCTAAAGTAGAAGAGACTTCTACAGTTAGTCCTCCAGTTGAGACACAGCAAAAACCTCCAGAACCAGACAAGTCTTCAATTGATTCTGCAGCAGATGCTGTTACTGGATTTATGTCTTCTCTGTTTAAACCTGCATCTGCTCCTACCGAAGGCTCTCAACCAACCCAACAGCAGAAGAACTTGTCTTTTGGACAAGCTCCTACAGGTCAGTCTGGGGCATCTCTGTTGGGAGGACTTTTTGGAGGGTCTAACACTCAATCGCCAACTCCCCAAACAGGTGGATCTTTACTAGGAGGCTTATTCAAAGGAACCCCTCCACAGTCTGGTCCTCAGACCACAACACCTGTCACTGGGGGGTCTATATTAGGTGACATGTTTGGAGGAGGATCCACTGCCAAACCATCAGCTGCCTCAAGTGGTGGATCACTTCTGGGCGGGATGTTTGGAGGTGCAGGGGCAGGAGCGACTTCACAGCCAGGCGGTTCTCTGCTTGGAGGAATGTTTAGTAGCCCCACTGGGCAGGCTGCAGGACCACAAGCTGGAGCATCTTTACTGGGAGGCATAGGTGGATCTCTGTTTGGTGGTTTAAGACAACCGCCTAAACCCCCTGAGCCAGTGCCAGCTAAGGCTAGGTTGGCTACTCCTGTTGCTCCTGCTGCTGTCGCTACTGCTGCTGCAACTCCTTCTACTTCTGCCATTACTACTACAACTGCCACTACTACTGCAACTGATCACACTGCTACAGATGCTACTACTGCAGAAAATGTTGGTATTGCTGCCACTACCACTACTATCAGTACTGCTACGACTGCCAGTAGTGATGTAACAATTGCTAGTACCTCTACCACTCTTGTAACTTCTACCACAGCAACTTCAAAACCAGGTTCACAGTCTGAAAATGAAAATGTCTCACCAGAAGTAACTCTGCCTATTTGTGAGAGTACAAATCAGAAAATGCCTCAAACAGAAGAAACAAACAGTAGCAGTAATGGGAAGGCATCTGATGCATCTTGTCCAAAGGTTTCTGGAGTGAGTCAGTCAAAAGATGCATCAAAAGAACCTACTAGTCAGGTGGAAAAGACTGAGCAAGAAATGACAACTGCAGAAAGACTAGTGATGCATGAAAAACCAATGTTCATTGAAGAGAAACCCAACACTAATGAAAATGTCAAGTCAGTTCCTCCTCAGTTGGATGCTAGTAAAGCTACACCAACTAATCAACCTTCCAGTGGTGCTGAACAACCTCAAACTAAGTCTTTCTTGGGTTTTATATCTGCTCAGAGTGAAGCAGGAAAATCCCTCGGGTCGTTATTTTCACCTGCTATGCCATCAGTTGTTTCATCATCACCTCAAACGGAAGGTACCGGCGGTCTGTTGTCAGGACTGAAATCCTTTTCTGGAGCCTTGTTTCAAGAAGAAAAAAGCGTCCCAGGAAAACAAGAGCCAACAACATCATTGTTTGGAGCGAAAATTAGTTTTCCATGGCAGGCAGAGCCACCCAAGTCTCCAACTTCCCAGGTTACAACAACTCAACCCCAATCTGTCAACAAGCCAGCAAGTGGTCAAGCAAATAGTGCACAAAAGGCTCCAACACCTGACCCCCATAAAACCGAACTGGTAGGTTCTGCAGATGACATAGTAAACCCCCAGATTTGCATCTCCGCTCCTGATGTAGATCCTTCAGCGTCCCAGACCCTAACGGAGAAGGAGAGGCTTGTAGAAACAGACCCCTCTGCAGGTTCTGCCGCAGGAGTGCAGCTGGACAACCAATCCAAGAAGGATCTATTGATTGAAAAAAGGCCAGTAAAAGCATAATCAGTGGTATCTTCCTTCACCATTCATGCTGCATTGGCAGCTTTTAAACCTGTATCCCCTGTCCAGCTCTGCAGTCCATTGTCTCTTGCATAGTGTGGTTGTGAATTTGTTGGTGTGTCTGACTCTGCACATTTTTAAATTCTCTCAAAACAGAACTCCAAATAAATGTACACCAGAATAATTATTTAGACCAATTTCTTCCTGTATTTGGAAATGTTGTTGTTTGTCAAGAGCTACTATGTGTTTTGTCTGACTATGGAGTTCTGATTTGATCAAATCCACTGTTGAAACCGTTTGACACTGTATGAAAAGATATAAAATCTTTGACCTCACTTTTTGAGCATAAACATTTAGGTCTGTTATGATTATGAAATCTGCATTTGGCTGTTAATTGCCAGAGTAAAACTGATATTTTCTTATTACTTTCTTCAGAAGTTCAAATGTATTTAGTATTCAACATTATGACAGTGCTGGTATTTGTTTCTTATTTGGTTGAAATTACTTTTGAACTGCTTGACTTGGGTTTTCACTATAATTTGCTAGAATTTCTTTCTCACTGAGCTGTTTGGCTGTTCGGTCAACTCTACTTTTTTAGTTTTAACTATAATTTTGGGGGGGAAATGGTCACTCCAAAATATTATCTTTGTTTTTCTCAAGTAACTTTGCAACTCATTTGTTTTGGTGTTCATGATCATTTGGAAGACAAATTATTCTAGGATTTAGGAAAAAATACTTTTGGTAGCCTCAAGGGACCTAATAAAGAAAAAGATTAGATTAATATCAGACAGTCTTTTTATACAGTGTATCTGGTTCCAACTTTATGTTCTTCTGGTGTTTGTTTTATCCCAACAAATAATGTCTACTCTAAATATAATAGCTGTGATATCAAACACACAGATTAAATCTGCATATTTTAAACATTCAGCTCTTTTTCTGGAAGTTTTTACTCGAAGTAAGAAACAGCAAGAAATATGCAGAAGCAATTGTGCAAATAATCATCCTTGTTTTCTCACACCAGTGTGTAATGCGCCATCTCTATGCAGTTTTTACCTTTTCCATCATGCAGCAGTAAGGTTGGGTATCTAATTTAAGGATTTATGTGGTGTGTGTGTAGTAACCCAGCTAACACTTTTGAAATATTGTTGTTCAATTGACACTTTATGTGCGCATGGCTTGTAGCAGGTAAGTGGGATTTATTTAAACTAGTTATATTGTTTTGAGGTTTGATTCTTACAATGGATCCATGGGACTAGGTTTTACATTCCACTGAAAAATCTCCAGAAAATCAGGGGTCCACTGTACTCTCAACTGCTATGATTTAACAATCCTCACTTATCTGATTTAACTAGAAGGTAAGAGAAAATGTCCCGTCAGTTTTCTGAATGTTTCCCTCACTCCTTTCTCACAACTGTAGTCCGGTGGAAAGTAATCGTTTCGGGTCGTCTGGGAACCTGAGCCAGGCTAGCTCGCAGCTGAGTGAGACCGGCCACGAGAGCACCGGCGGCTCCGAACTGGAAGAGTCTTTCCACTCCTACCACAGTACCGGCTTACACCCGTCCACCAACGGCCAGCAACGTCCCACCGGACCTTCCTACAGACACTCGACTGGCAGCGAGAAGGACGTAGACAATCAGTCTACTGAATTACTGCCACGTTTAAACAGCGACGCATCAGAAAAAGAAGCACCAAAACTCCCACGGTAACGTTTTGGTTCAGGTTTCTACTCTCTTTTACTGAAAGTGGATCTGTGAAATTAACTCTCCCTCTTAGATTCCATGATGGAGGTCAGCCATTGCCTTTCTCCCCGTCTAGAGTTCGTTGGCTGAAAGCCATCAACAAAGTGAGAGTCCAGCTTCGGGAGGTAAAATCTTCATCATCTTCTCTTTACTTTATGACTTCTTTTCCCAAAACATAAAACAAAGATGTATTAAATAAGCTTTGCAACGCTTTGACACTCTGGTTGAATTTAACCTCTCTTGGTGTTTCAATGTATGGGATTGTTTGAAGTTTCTGTCTAGTTTTCCTGTCAAATACCATTTTTACAATCAGTCAGTCTAAAGTGGTTACGTTTTTAAAAAGACTGACCTTCAGCAGATGTTGCGTGTTATTGTTTACATATGGAAATTTCACACATGCACTCAAGGGGAAAATAACTCAGAAAAACCTTTAAAGAATAACTTTCCGTGTCGACTCGTTGCCGTAACAACTGACAACAATGTCACTTTATGTTTCAGGATTAAACACCAGAAAACACTCAAACATTTCCCACACAAAGAACAGTTCGTTACAGTTTCATGTTTTTAGGCTAGATGTTTATTTTGCGATTATCAAGTGATGGGTGTGGTAAATTAGCTACTGCTGCTATTAGCTAATCCAACATGATTAGCTAATTTAAACATCTTCAGTGTGTAGGTCACCTTTTTAAAAACCTTTAGCTGAACCAAAAATACACAGAATTCACATAACATCTATATGTTACGGTTCTATATCTATAATCATGCTGGCATAGCTGACCTACTTTGCTTTCCCTTGCTATTTTTTTCTTAATTATAATTGACCTTATTTTAGTTGTTGTAGTGTTCACAACTAGACGACATCCCTTTATGTTTTTATTATCATTATTTTATTTATTTTTATATTATAGGAACATTTAAGATTTAGCATGTTATGTTGACAACTTGAATCAAATATTGAAACAATCAACTAATTTTGTACTTAATTACTTACTGAAGAAAAGCACACAAAATTGTACAGAAAATATATAAATTTTGCATTTAAGATGGGAAAAAGCATCTATGTCTGAAAAAGTGGTAGTTTTAGTTTCACTAAGCACCTTTTTCTCTTTAGTTATTAATTAATTAACCAACCTAAAAACAGTGAACAGATCAGCTCTACTCTATATTGATATTACAGAAATGCAGAAATGTTGTTTTCCACATGATGTTAGGAATATGTTTAAGCTGAAGATGCTTCCTAAGAATTTGCTGCATTTCAGCCTCAGGTTAGAAATTAGTCAGAAAATATGGAGAGAGAGGAAGAGGAGGAAGACTGCGCGCCGGGATGGGCACTGAATGTGGTGGGAGGGGATCCAGGATGACTTTCTGAGGAAAACGCGTCTCCTCCCGTCATTCTTCTCCTTTTAGTGGCTTAAATTAAAGCTGTAGCTGTAAAATCGTCTGAAATGTAGCAAACACGTCTTATAAAGCAACAAAAAAGCCTCACAGATCTTCACCATGTGGCTCTGACCTTCATTTATTCCCAACAAGGTAAGGTCTGAATATTTATATTTACTTGTTGGTGTTTTTGGTACAGTTAATATTTGGCTTTTGATTCGTTCCTTGACATTTGAAAACTTCAAAGCAAGGACAAATTTTTGTGTAAGGTAGATTTAAATGTTTCCTTCCTCGTCTTTTAAAACTCAGATTTGTTTTTGATTTTCATATCAGCTTTAATTTAGTTTAAATTAAACCAAACTGCAACTCGCTGCCTTCAACTAATAAGCAGAGATGCTGAGGAGGATCAGGACCAAGGAAGAGGAACATATTATTTTTTTTATCAGAATTATGACTTTTCTTTCTTCTTTCCCTCCTTTACATTCATCCATCCGTATGCCATTTATCCATTGCTTTCATTCTTTTGTCCTTTCATTGTTTTTACTTTCTTCCTTTCATCCTTCCTTTACTACTTTATGTTCTTCTTTCGTTCATTTCTTCTCTCCATTCATCTTTTCTTTCACCCTTTCCTTCCTTCCTTCCTTCCTTCCTTCCTTCCTTCCTTCCTTCCTTCCTTCCTTCCTTCCTTCCTTCCTTCCTTCCTTCCTTCCTTCCTTCCTTCCTTCACTAAAACTCTCCAACAGGAAATAACTGAATCATCTGCTGTTAAATCAGGTTTTATTTAGTTTTCTTCCCTGTAAAGTATCGTCCGTTAATCTCAGAGTGATCGGTTGTTGCAGCTGGTTGGGGTTTGAATGATTGACATAACTTCAGGATTAAGAATCTGTTTGTCGTCTAATTGCTGCTCTGCCTCTCCAGAGCACCTAATTACAGACAGCTAAGCAGCTGCTGGTTGTTCCCTCCACACATTTAGCTGAGAAGTCACTTCAAACTGGACTGTTTGTCTGATTTCTGCACTACAAAGACTATAGTTGTCTCTCAGTCTAAAATAGATCCTTCAATTGTCTGTAAAATGACAATTTATCCAACAAGTTTAACTATAATTTGGCAAATCTTTCATTTTTCTGCTCTTACTGTGGAAATGACCAGATATTTATGTAGACTGTATAAAAAGACACATATTCAAACAGTTTTATGTAATTTTAAACACATCAGTCAGAGTTCAGGAAGCAGACAGGTTCTGTGGACCAAAGCAAAAAACCTTATAAATATGTTGATTAGTTAGAAACTTCCATTTTCCGTAGTTTCCTATCCAACATGGACTGAAAAGCTGCTCCATAAAGAAGAATCAATATGAAAAACCAGGTAGTATCTTAATTTTAAGAAACATCTGGGTATGGATAGGAACTACACAGTAACTAAATCATATTGGGGAAAAAAGAATGTACTTCACATCCCTATTGTGAAAATAGATGTTATTATGGAGAAACATTTTGAAGAAACGCTGATGAAACGTCTCAGAAACTTAAACTTTGGTCACAAATGGGTCTTCCAAATGAATGACCTAAAACTTATCTGAATTAGATGCCATCCATCCATCCATCCATTTTCTTCCGCTTATCCGGGGTCAGGTCGCGGGGGCAGCAGCTTCAGAAGGGAGGCCCAGACTTCCCTCTCCCCAGCCACTTCTTCCAGCTCCTCCGGGGGAACCCCAAGGCGTTCGCAGGCCAGCCGAGAGACGTAATCCCTCCAGCGTGTCCTGGGTCTTCCCCGAGGCCTCCTCCCGGTGAGACGTGCCCGGAACACCTCACCAGGGAGGCGAACAGGAGGCATCCTTACCAGATGCCCGAGCCACCTCAACTGGCTCCTCTCGACGTGGAGGAGCAGCGGCTCTACTGAGTCCCTCCCGGATGACCGAGCTTCTCACCCTATCTCTAAGGGAGAGCCCAGCCACCCTGCGGAGGAAACCCATTTCGGCCGCTTGTACCCGTGATCTCATTCTTTCGGTCATGACCCAAAGCTCATGACCATAGATGAGGGTGGGAACGTAGATCGACCGGTAAATCGAGAGCTTCGCTTTTTGGCTCAGCTCTCTCTTCACCACGACGGACCGGTACAGCGTCCGCTTCACAGTAGACGCTGCCCCAATCCGCCTGTCGATCTCCCGCTCCCTTCTTCCCTCATTCGTGAACAAGATCCCCAGATACTTAAACTCCTCCACTTGAGGCAGGACGACCCCCCTGACCCGGAGAAGGCACTCTACCCTTTTCCGGCTCAAGACCATGGCCTCGGATTTGGAGGCACTGAGCCTCATCCCGGCCGCTTCACACTCGGCTGCGAACCACTCCAGTGAGAGCTGCAGATCGCGTTCCGATGAAGCCAACAGGACCACATCATCCGCAAAAAGCAGAGATGCGATCCTAAGGCCACCAAAACGGATCCCCTCAACACCTCGGCTGCGCCTAGAAATTCTGTCCATAAAAGTAATGAACAGAATCGGTGACAAAGGGCAGCCTTGGCGGAGTCCAACTCTCACCGGAAACGAGCCCGACTTACTGTCGGCAATGCGGACCAGACTCTGACACCGGTCATACAGGGACCTGACGGCCCGTATCAAAGGGCCCGGTAACCCATACTCCCGGAGTACCCCCCACAGGGACCCCCGAGGGACACGGTCGAACGCCTTCTCCAAGTCCACAAAACACATGTAGACTGGTTGGGCGAACTCCCATGCACCCTCCAGGACCCTGCTGAGGGTGTAGAGCTGGTCCAGTGTTCCACGACCAGGACGAAAACCACACTGCTCTTCCTGAATCCGAGGTTCGACTATCTGACGGACCCTCCTCTCCAGGACCCCTGAATAGACCTTACCAGGGAGGCTTAAGAGTGTGATCCCCCTGTAATTGGAGCACACCCTCCGGTCCCCCTTTTTAAACAGGGGGACCACCACCCCAGTCTGCCAGTCCAGGGGAACTGCCCCCGATGTCCATGCGATATTGCAGAGTCGCGTTAGCCAACACAACCCCGCAACATCCAGAGCCTTAAGGAACTCCGGGCGGATCTCATCCACCCCCGGGGCCCTGCCACCGAGGAGCTTTTTGACCACCTCGGCGACCTCGTCCCCAGAGATTGGAGAGCCCAGCCCAGAGTCCCCATGCTCAGCTTCCTCAACAGAAGGCATGTTGGTGGGATTGAGGAGGTCTTCGAAGTATTCCGCCCACCGGCCCACAACGTCCCGAGTTGAGGTCAGCAGCGCACCATCCCCACTATAAACAGTGTTGGTGCTGCACTGCTTCCCCCTCCTGAGACGCCGGATGGTGGACCAGAATCGCCTCGAAGCCGTACGAGGCGATTCTGCTCTCCAAACTCCTCCCACGCCCAAGTTTTTGCCTTAGCGACAACCCAAGCCGCATGCCGTTTCGCCCGCCGGTACCCATCAGCTGCTTCTGGAGTCCCACAGGCCAAAAAGGCCCGGTAGGACTCCTTCTTCAGCTTGACAGCATCCCTCACCGAAGGTGTCCACCAACGGGTTCGAGGGTTGCCGCCGCGACAGGCACCAACAACCTTGCGGCCGCAGCTCCGATAGGCCGCCTCGGCAATGGAGGAACGGAACATGGTCCACTCAGACTCAATGTCCCCCACCTCCCCCGGAACGTGTTTGAAGTTCTGCCGGAGATGAGAGTTGAAGCTCCGTCTCACAGGGGACTCCACCAGATGTTCCCAGCAGACCCTCACTACACGTTTGGGCCTGCCAGGTCTGACCGGCTTCCTCCCCCACCACCGGAGCCAACTCGTCACCAGGTAGTGGTCAGTGGACAGCTCCGCACCTCTTTTCACCCGAGTGTCCAAGACATACGGCCGCAAATCCGATGAGACGATGACAAAGTCAATCATCGAACTGCGGCCTAGGGCGTCCTGGTGCCAAGTGCACATATGGACGCCCTTATACCTGAACATGGTGTTCGTGATGGACAATCCGTGACGAGCACAGAAATCCAACAACAGAACACCGCTTGGGTTCAGATCGGGGGGGCCGTTCCTCCCAACCACGCCTCTCCAGGTCTCACTGTCATTGCCCACGTGAGCGTTGAAGTCTCCCAGTAGAACAATGGAGTCCCCAGGAGGGGCACTCTCCAGTACCCCCTCTAAGGACTCCAAGAAGGGTGGGTAATCTGAACTGCCGTTCGGCCCGTAAGCACAAACAACAGTCAGAACCCGTCCCCCCACCCGTAGGCGGAGGGAGGCTACCCTCTCGTTCACTGGGGTGAACCCCAACGTACAGGCGCCCAAATGGGGGGCAACAAGTATGCCCACTCCAGCCCGGCGCCTCTCACCGTGGGCATCTCCAGAGTGGAAGTACGTCCAGCCCCTCTCAAGGAGACTGGTTCCAGAACCAGAGCCATGCGTCGAGGTGAGGCCGACTATTTCTAGCCGGAACCTCTCAGCCTCGCACACTAGCTCCGGCTCCTTCCCCACCAGAGAGGTGACGTTCCACGTCCCAAGAGCCAGCTTCTGCAGCCGAGGATCAGACCGCCAGGGTCCCCTCCCTTGGCTGCCGCCCATAGCACAATGCACCCGACCCCTTTGGCCCCTCGGACAGGTGGTGAGCCCATCGGAATGAATTAGATGCATTCTACAGAAAAGCGTGTGAATTGTTTTTTGTTACATACTTTCATAAATTCAGATATTAGGCTAGTATAAGAATAACCACTAATAGTCTAACTATAGCTAATTTTCATCAATAGTAGGAGGTTTAATTTGATTTAATATTAGAAAGGCGGGACATAAAGTGTATGCAGCAATGTGATTTCAACTGTAAATCTGTTTTTTGTTCTATAAAAATTACTAAATAGATTAGCTGTAATTGCTGTTAATGTAATATAACTTCTCTAGTTTTTTAACTAAAAAATGAAATTGCCAGGTGAAGAAATTGTTTATTGGTTGTATTAACAAAATTGCCTAAAAAACTACTGAAATCATGTTTCTTTTTCCCTTCTAACATCGACAAAAAGTCTTACTGTAGGGACTCTCTGTGGCAGAGCTAGCTGTTTTCCCATGCATTGGACCAGTTGACAACGGGATCCAACTACCAGGAATGTTTCCCAAAGGACGGATTGGTGGACAAGATGAAAATCCATTTCAAGTCTCACCAAAAAGGCAAGAGATGCAGACAAAGAGCTCAAAGAGCCCAGACTGTGGGGAAAGCTTGCACAGAAAGCCACTGGGGCTGGAAGGTAATCCCCCTTGTGATGTTTCAGCGGTCAACTCTACCGGCAACAAAGCTAGCATAGCCTCAGTTGGGGAAAAGAGAGTAACTCGGCACCAAGATGGCAGTGCAGCTGGGGATGATGCCAAACATGATGCGCAGAAGAAGATGTCAGTTGAGGAAGCAGGACAAGGTTCTGGTAACATAGTGGAGCACATCCTTAAAGAGTTGAAAGGTATCAATAAGATCCAGGAGGAAATATCTGACCTGAGGCAGTATTTAACATCCGTGCGCGGCTCAGTGGATGAAGTATCTTGTTGTGTCGACGCGGTTCTCAGTGAAATAGGGGAGCTGTACTGCGGAGCATCAGCTGCACCTGAACCGAGTCCAGTTCCTCAAACAGCACGCATCAGACGAGGAAGTCTGGGCAGACAAAACGCAATCATGCGTCTCCATGAGAGAGATCCAAGTCCAGCGTTGGATAACACTGTGTATGGAGAAGATTCAGGCTCTAGAGCACCTAAAGGCTGGCAAGAAGACAACAAAACTGATGATGATGTTCGTCCATTTAGTTTTGGCAACTTGGAGCAGAGTTCAAATCCTGAGCTCTGCCACTTGGAGCGTCATTGTGGGCAGAACTACCACAGCACCAGCTCTCTGTCATCATCTCGGAGCTCAAACTGCCCGGGAGCAGGTTTTCCTTCTGGTGATGCAGAATGCAATATCTGGCGTTGGAGCGAAGAAGATATCTCCTCTTGTGGCCAAGACACTTGGAAGAAGGAACCACAATGTGTTGCAGTGGGATCTTCCCCAAACAGCAGTTCTGAACACCTTTCTCTGTTGTTTGGACAGCAGTACAACTCTTCCTCAAGTTCTTCTAGTAAGGTTGGGTGGAGGACGCCAACCAGTGAAGCTGAAGAGGGAACCCTGGACTGTGACTGCGCTGCAAACTGCCCATTTTCCCGAAGCTCTGGTTACCACACAACGGATGTTTGCGCGAACGACCTCGACAGCGAGCCATCCAGGAGCTTAAGCTGCTCTACCGTGCTGTTGACAGACTGCGATGACGGTTACCCGGTGCAACATTCGCCCTGCGATGAATATCCATCATCTGGAGATACTCTTGATCTGGGGTCGGCTGAGAGTCTGGACAGGGAATGGACAGATCAGAGCCTTTCCAGAGAGGAAGTACTGGAATCATCATCACAAACATCTTCTGAGATAGATTCAGAGACCACTCCCAAAACCCCCATCGACAAGGTTGACGAAACGATCTTAAGCGAGGCTGTGGTCACTTTTAGATCTGCTTTGAAAGGGGAAATGAGGAAGTTTGAAGTCCTCAACCATGAGGGAGTTCATGAGGGAGTTCCTGACTCTCAGTTGTCTCCATCATCAGTTAGACGACCCAGTGAACCCGAAGAGAAGGATGTTCACCAGTTTACCTCTGCAATGGGGGACAGTGGGACCAGTCAAACACATAATACACCAGTCTCTCCACAAGAGTTTCCCACTCCAACTAAGTATAAGTCATTAGAGTTGGCACAAAAAACCGTGGAGAGCAATGGAGAGTTGTCCAGCATTGATGTAACCCCAAACCACAGTCCTGTCGTACGGGCGAAAAGTCTCCTGGAGCCGATCAGCGAAAACGGCCCCCCTGCTGAGGGGGACAAAGCAAAACCAACTGATGCCAGCCATAGAGAGCGAATTGCTAATTTTCAGCGCATATTGAGAGAAAAAAGACAAACACATCGTCAATTCTCCAGATCCACTCAGGGTTCCTACGGGTCTCAGGGATCCCAGGGATCCCAATCTCAAGATGAATTCATTTCAGGTATCTTTAAATTCTTCTTCTTCTCTAACTTTAATAACAATGCCAGAAATTAGGGTTGGGTATTAATTGGTATGAATTGGTTTTATTGATTTATAGTTTTTGAAGATTTAATTTTTGGATCCAACCTGGATGTTGGGGATGAAATTGGATTTCAGCAAAAAATTGCAATGAGTGAACATAGACTTTAATGTGCCTGAATTTTTAAAAAGATCATTTAAACTACTTTATGTAATTTATATTCTCTATGATCTATTGTTTTGTCTTTTTTTCAGAGTTTGGAAGAGAAGAAAATCAGGTTACACATAAAATATTAGCCTTCTTTTTAATTTTTCTCCCATGTTTCCCTCCTGATGTGTTTTTTGTGGAGTTTTTTGTTCTCACTTGTTTCCCGTCTAGAAAACATGAAAACAATATGGGTTGCATGTATTTTATTTTGTTTGCAAGTTTTACGACCAAAACTAAGAGTAAGGGAATATCTGCGTTAAAATATCATTCTGATGGGGAAAACCGATGTCAACAACTGATAAATTCTCCTCCATACTGTTATGAGTCTCTTCCTTTATTTTTATATTTTGACCTTTGTGCTACTAAATAAAATATATTTTTGTTTTTTTTCTCATTTTCAACATCACAGGGTCACTATTTGTACAGTTATTGAGTTTAATAACTAATAAAGTTTTTTATGTGACATCAGAGAGGTTAAACTCAACCAGAACCATTTTTCCTTTCCTCCCTAAACGTCTTCAAACTAAAATCTTTAAAATATTCCCACAGGTGAGAGATGTGGAGCCCAACACCAGACAGGCCTGGGTTAAACCAGGGTAAGTTTTACCTTATCAATCCATCAATCAAATTTTATTTGTATAGCACATTTCAGCAGCAAGGCATTTCAAAGTGCTTTACATAATTAAAATAACAGCATGTGACAGTGAATAAACAGTTGGAAAGACGGAAGATAATTTTTTTATTCTTTAAATAAAAAGAGAAAAGGTTAAAAAAGATTAAAAACATTAAAACCTTGTAGGACTTCAATTAAACGTCTCACACCTCAGTTTTAGTTAAAACGCCATTTAACAAGGATTCTCACACCCCTAGATATAGATTTGTTTAACTTGGAAGTTTTCCAGGGGGGCCTTTATATAGAGTGAAAGAGAAATGAAAAGTAGTTAATAACTAGATGAAAAGTAAAGATAAAAACCTTAAAAACATCAGATATCAAAACACGCAATTTAGCCATAAGCAACTCTAAGCAGGTGGGTGTTAAAAGTTTACTGATCACAATGTGAATGCTTTGTCTACCAGTGCAGACAAAATGGAGGTTTTCTGTGTTGAATGAATTTCTGCCCTCATTATGTTGGCAGTGGTGGATCTGGTCTGTATGGAATCGACAGCATGCCAGACCTGCGTAAGAAGAAGCCCATCCCCCTGGTCAGCGACGTGGTCAGTACCGTTCACTCATTATTTCACTTCTATTTTTCAGGTCATGTTTGTTTTAGCTTCAAGTTTTTTATTGTGACACCAACAGATGTCGCTGCTGCGCTCTTACGTTGCCTTGTGTGCATTTATATGTGTTAAGCTTTCATTTCAGTGTTTTATTGGAAATTCTTACAAAAAACAACAAAACGTATCTCAAAGTTTAACGGGGAAGGAAAATGATGTGATGTTCAAAGTTTTATGCAGAACTTTGGTGGACCAGAACAAAAATGGTATATTTGAACTTCATTTTCTGAATATAGTGGAGTATACTCAGTGTGCTAAAAATATACTTCTAGTCCATATTTTAGTGTTTTAAGAATACTTTTATTAATAACTAAAACTGAAATATATAATTTTTGCTATTTTAATAGTTTAAAATATTATACATATACTTGCCTAGCATATTACTTTTAGCATCCTATTTATACACTAAAACATACTTATTAAACTATTCTTGAAGTTAACCCATGCCATATTTACACTACAATGCAATTTACAAAATCATAAGAATATTAGAATATTGAGATTCTAAAACATATCATGTTTTAGAAGATATTTACAAATATCTACCCAAGTTATTAAAAACTCTAACGAAAACAAAGAGCTTCTGTGAAAGTAAGGTCTTTAGCTAAAAAACATATGTGAAAGAAAAAAGTTCATATTTGCATGTAAAAATATAAACATGATATTGTATCCAGGATGAAGTCCTTCTCTGTCCAAAAAAGTGAGCATTTCCGTATAAAAATGTAAACAAAGTAGCATCTCCAACTGAAAACATATCAAAAGGGCACAACTGTGAAACCAGAAATAAACATTTGGATAGGAACAAAAACATACTTTACGACTTCTATGTACTATATGATCTTCTACATGTAAGTTTATTAAAGGGTGATAACTTAATACGAATGTATGTAGTGAAAAACGAATGCTAATTTTTCTCTCCCTCCTCTCCTAAACCTGAAACTATTCCCCCACAACTCTCTTGAATGCATTCTCTCTTCCTGGTCAGGCTATGGTAAGTTATAGACGCAGATGCCCCTCCCCTTTTCCTGCTGGGGTAAAAATAGATAAAAAACATCAAGTAGGGGGTGATAACGCATCTAGCAGCATGGTGCACCGGTTTAATCTGAATAGAAACCTGCATGCACCCTGTAGGTCCTGGGCGACTTTCCTTCCTGCTTCATATTATCAATTATATATTATTCACCAATCATTCCCTCACCCTGTGGCTTTCCTGACTTCTGTTAGTTAAAAACTAGTTTAAATTAGTGACTCCAGGGCACTAACACAGTTCACATTGCAAAATCACAAAATATTACCAAGTATTTTGGTCTAGATTGTTGCACAAATATCTTAGTTCACATAAAATAAGACAAAACTAATTTACATGCAACTTTTCAGCAAGATATAGGAGCTTGTTCAGTAAATAATTCCTTAATATTGATGAAAAACTACTAGTACTGGCAGATATTTCACTTGCAACTTCAGAAAAATGTATTCTTACAAGTGAAATAATTTGCCCGTTACCTAGTAACCCCAGCGGAATTCCGCCCGTTACCTAGCAACCTAAATCTGGGCTATACAAAATATGTTCATTACATTTTTTTCACTAATTTTTTTACATGAAATAATTCTTAGATAAGATTTCAGTTTGGTTATTATTATTTCACTTAGAAAATGGCAAAATATCTTGTTTTAAGTGAAATAATCTCCCAGTAGAACTGATTTTAAAAAATGACTAACTTAAAACAGGCTGCTTTATTATGCCGTAGAGTTGTTTGTAAATTACTTTTCTCATTTCAGTGTAATAGGATATTTGCACTAGAAACTAAACCAAATTTACTTGGTAAGCAAAGTGCTGTTATTCTGTTTCGGACTTCTGGTCTAAATTTCCTGTTAATCTCCAGCTGCCTAAAACTAACAACACTCACATGGGTTTTTGACTGAAAAGAAAACCAAACTGTGCTAACCCCACTGACCTCTCCTTTAACCACCATCACTCCAAATTGCTACAGCAATAAAAACGGAGCTGCATTGGGTTTTTATTTTTTTGTGTGGCGCATAAATTTGTTTACTGGATGCAAACTTATGCAAATGTTCCCTGTTCAGTCGCTCGTTCAAGCCAGGAAGGCAGGGATCGCCTCTGCCATGGCGGCACGGTCCTCATTCAAGGACGAGGAGCTGGTAAGTAAAACTAACTTGCTTTTTTATTTTATCTGCCTTTTTTTCAAGGCCGCATGTGGGTTTTTAGAAAGAATACGCATTTAAAGGTTACACCTACAGCGTAAACCAGATATTTACAGATAAACATGTTTTTCCTCACAGTCTGAAGTTAAGTCAGACCAAACTTTTCTTTCTCTTAAAATTACCAAATGATCCCTACTTGCTAAATTCAAATGGTGGGAATATATTTTAGAGATGTTTTCTGTTACATTTGGTCAGTATCCCAGATAACAGTCTGTTGGGTTTACATCGACAAGCTTCTGAATGGTTAATTGGAGTCACACTTGCTTTCTGGTCTGATTTAACTTCAAAGAATGAGTAAAAATTAGTTTTTGTCTTTTTATTCACCTGTATCTGCCCACCTTACATAATAAACACATGATCTCCAACTATTCGTAGAAAAACCACGTGTACAAGAAGACCCTGCAGGCGCTCATCTACCCCATTTCCTGCACCACGCCGCATAACTTTGAGGTGTGGACCGCCACCACTCCCACTTACTGCTATGAGTGTGAGGGGCTGCTGTGGGGAATCGCCCGCCAAGGCATGCGTTGCTCCGAGTGCGGCGTCAAGTGCCATGAAAAGTGCCAAGAGCTTCTTAATGCGGATTGTTTACAACGTGAGTATAGACGAGCTTCATTTTATTGTTTACATCTGGAAATTTTACGCATGTCCACAAAAGTGGAGGGCAAAAAGACGATTCTTTTACATGCCGTCCTGCTAACGAATTGAAACCTGTTAATGTAGACATGATTCATTAGGGCTATGTGCCACAGGAAAGAGAAAACTAACAGAAAAACCATTAAAGACCCATTCAAAACCACTTGTATTTTTCTTTTTTCTCACTCTCCGTGTTTTTCTAAGCTACTCGTTGCCATAGCAATGGACGACACCACAACTTTATACAAAAGAATTCAACATCAACAAAGACTCAAACATTTCCCCAATATAGAACAAAACATTCAGTCCATTAGTTTGATGTTTTTAGGCTAGATCTCCATTTTGTGATTATTAATAAGTGATCATTGTGGTAGATTAGCTACCGCTGCTATTAGCTAAGCTAACATAGCAGTGCTTGATTAGCTAATTTAAGCACTTGTTGTACTGATGATCTGTCAGAGTTAATGTGTTGGCAGCCATTTTTATATTTTTTTAACTGAACCGAAACGCACCGAATTCCACATCACATCTACACGTTAATGTTGTCATAGTCAACCTAGCATAACGGAGCTACTCCCCTCGCTGTTTTTTCTTAAAGGCCCTTTTTATCTAGTTGTTGTAGTGTTGATATTATTTAGCAAAGAGTTGCTAAATAAGGAAAAGAGTTGCGTCTTTTTTCTATTAAATTATCAAGCGTACATTTATCATGCATTTTGACAACTTCAAAGCTAATACCAATGGTAATCATCGTTGGTGAGTAGTTTCATTACAAAACCGAGTTTAAAAAACACCAATTAAATTAGCCCTTCTGAATTTACTGGATATATTTACTGGAAACTAAATTTGCTATATATTTTCTAAATACTTATTTTTCTCTGCTATTAGCACATTAGTGGATTAGCCCTCCACTGGCAGTGGGTGCGCCACATTCTGTCAGTTGATGTTTCCGGCGTTTTGATTTTTGGTTGAATTTTTAGGTGCGGCTGAGAAAAGCTCCAAACACGGAGCAGAGGACCGTACCCAGAATATCATCATGGCCATGAAAGACAGGATGAAGATCAGAGAGAGGAACAAGCCAGAGATCTTTGAGCTGATCAGGGAGGTGTTCGTCGTCACCAAAGCCATTCACGCTCAGCAAATGAAGACCATCAAGCAGAGCGTGTTGGACGGGACGTCCAAGTGGTCGGCCAAGATCACCATCACAGGTACCACTCTGATCAATACCTTTGTTTACAGGTTAATCTCTGTGTACGATTATGTTTGTCTTTGTTTCAGTGGTTTGTGCGCAGGGACTTCAGGCGAAAGACAAGACCGGTTCCAGTGACCCGTATGTGACCGTCCAGGTGGGCAAGACGAAGAAGAGAACCAAGACCATTTATGGAAACCTCAACCCAGTATGGGAGGAAAAGTTCCACTTGTGAGTAAAGAATCCTCTTGATTTGGAAATAAAAAAAAAACCCAACATTTTTTTAATTTGCTTTTTTTGTTTTGACGATGCCTTTGGCAGTTAAATGTATGTTCCTGGAAAACATGTTAATTTTCCTTTAAAAGTTTCTTTTATTTTTATTTATCTTACAAATATGGTTGCATTTAAAGGGAGTCAAATGGATTAAATGCCAACACGCATTATTGAAACGGGAAATAACTGGCCAAACAGAAACTTTTCTTTCTTTTTATGGTAAGCTTGTATCTTTTTTAAATTTTTTTTTCTTTAGCGAGTGCCATAATTCTTCAGATCGCATCAAAGTTCGCGTTTGGGACGAAGACGATGACATCAAGTCCAGAGTGAAGCAGCGCCTGAAGAGGGAGTCTGACGATTTCCTGGGTCAGAGTATCATCGAAGTTCGAACTCTGAGTGGAGAAATGGACGTCTGGTACAACCTGGGTCAGTACAGAGTGGACAAATGCAAATATGGCCACCAGAACAGAACAACAAAGGTTCACACAATAACAAAAAAATGAAAATCAGATTAGCAATAACAGCACTAAGCAATGATAATACTGTGTTGTTGTCGTATTGTAGCATTAGCTTCTGCTAAATATCTTCTTGGTGCAGAGTTTTAGTGTCATCTTTAGCAAAGTACTGTGTTAGTGTGGTGATTTAGCATTAGCTTCTGCTAAGTATTGTGTTAGTGAAGTGCTTGCACACTGACTTCAGCTAAATCACATGTTGTTGTAGCCCTTTAGCATTAGCAGAACTAACTTTTTGGCTAGCATTCCCCACCTTTGATTATAACCAGCTGTGACATTATGCCATAAAACATTCCCAAACCATTTGGTCCTCTTTCTCCTTTCTTCCCATTTCCTGTTTTTTCAACACAAGATAATCAGATAGCTGGAAATCATCCGTTCTGCTGACGTGTGAAAATTGCCCCTAATAACGACCCTGTCAGGCAAATAGCAGGCTGAGCAGCTCACTATCAGCCGGAGGACTTCTATTAGCGCTGCAGAAACAAAGACTCCCTGCAATGGAGCTGCCATGTTGATAACCTGTAATTACAGTGAACAGATCTGGCTTGAGGTGCTGTGGAGCTGCAGCCGAATTATGAATCCAGAAAGGTGCAAATGTCCAAATGACTGTGTTTAATTACAGAGAAGCGGACGGACAAGTCGGCCGTGTCGGGAGCCATTCGCCTCCAAATCAACGTGGAGATCAAAGGAGAGGAGAAAGTGGCTCCGTACCACGTCCAGTACACCTGTCTGCATGAGGTATCGCCTTCAGATGCATCTCCATAATACAGAAGAGGATCAGGGCCACTGAGAAAAAGTCACAAGTTTGAGAAAAATGTCTAAATTCTGAGAAAAATTGTAAATTTTGAGAAAAAGCCAGACTTCTGATATTAATGTCAAAATTCCTAGAAAAGTCAGAAGTTTGAGAGAAAAAAGGACAGAATGTTGATTTAAATTTCACATATTGGTCAAAAATAACACAGAGGTTCTTTAATTTGTCACTGGATGCCGATTTAATGTATCTGAAGAACACATTGCGGTTATCACTTGTTGCATGTGGAACAGTTTTATTCCACTTTTTCCTTACAATAAACTTCCTATTGCGTTTGGACACCACATTATGCAAACAGCCACGTTGTTTGGAGCTCATTTTCTGACTTTTCTTCCATGTAGGTCCTTGTAAGACGTCACTACTCCTCACGTGGATCAATGTTTTTAATGTTTTTATCTTTTTTAAACTTTTTCAAAATCTCTTTCTCACTGTTTATTCAATATCACATGCTGTTTTTATTTTAATTATGTAAAGCACTTTGAAATGCCTTTCTGCTGAAATGTGCTATACAAATAAAATTTGATTGATTGATTGATTGATAGCTGATGTCAGTGAGCGAACAGAAAACTTACATGTCTGTTTTTAAAACTGTTTTATTCTATAATCTTGTTTTCAAAATTTACTGAAAACGGATGACAGTCTGATATTCACCAGTTTTTAAGGACCGTGTTTTTGTTTTGTCCTGTAGGTCATGTGATCAGAGCCAAACATGTTTCCGTTCTTCAGCAGGAACAAATAGAGTTTTGTTGGATTTGGTTATAAGCTTATTACAGCCTTATAAAACCAATAATCCCATAATCAGAAAACCCAAAACCTTCCAACCAGTCACAACATGATTTCAAATTAATGAAAGTCCTTCATCTTCCATGTTGCTGATGCTTAATTCCCTATTATCCTCTGGTTCTGAATGGTTTTCCTTCTATCCGCTGCAGAACCTGTTCCACTTCTCTACCGATGTTCTGGGTCAGGGCGCGGTCCGGATCCCCGAGGCCAGAGGAGACGATTCGTGGAAACTTTACTTTGACGACGTGGCGCAGGAGATAGTCGACGAGTTTGCAATGCGCTACGGGATCGAGGCCATCTACCAGGCCATGACGTGAGTCCACTTCCTGTCAGTCAAAATTAAAAACCTGCTCTTCAGACCGAGGGTGTTCAAAGTGAGGTTCGGGGGCCATTTCCTAACCCTGGATTGATTTTTATGCGGCGCCCCAACCACAACTCAAGAATAAGTTGGGACAAAGCTACGACGTTGAAATCAAAATCTAGTCTTTTCTCTTTGTTTCTTGTTAAATCTTATGTCATTCTTCATACGTAACGCAGAACTTATGCTAAAATGGAAGTTATTCTAAAATGAAAGTTTAGGATAACTTCCAATTTATCAAAATTCTGTTTTAGCATTTATTTTGAAATGGAAGTCATACTAGCATAACTTTAGTTTTAACATATCTTCCATTTTTGCCACCACGACCATCACAGCATAACTTCGATTGTGGCTTTTTGATGTAGTGTTGCTTTAGTAGTGTTGGCCCTTCTTGGCCACCGTACATCCTGACCAACGTTTTTCCTCACCTAACCTTGACTGTGTCTCTGTCTCCAGACACTTTGCCTGCTTGTCCACTAAGTACATGTGTCCTGGGGTTCCTGCAGTGATGAGCAGCCTGCTGGCTAACATCAACGCTTTCTACGCCCACACCACCGCCTCCACCAACGTGTCCGCCTCCGACCGATTCGCTGCTTCCAACTTTGGGGTTTGTACAGCTGTAGCACAAACAACACCACCTTCATCATCATCTTCTTTTTCTTTTTTCCTTTTTCTTTTTCTTCTTCTTCTTTTTTTCCTTTTTCTTTTCTTTTTCTTTTTCTTCTTCTTTTTTTCCTTATTCTTTTCTTTTTTTCTCTCTCTTTGTCCAACATTTCTCCCTACGGTTTGCTATTATTAATGTAGGGCACAATTTTACATTTCTTCTTTCCTCACATTACAGAAAGAGCGTTTTGTCAAGCTTCTAGACCAGCTTCACAACTCCTTACGTATTGATCTCTCTACCTATCGGGTAAGTTTTGTATATAAAACGCCTCAAAGATGTTTAAAAATCTGTTGGTATATTTTCACTCAGAAAAGTTAATACGTTTACATGTAAAGGAAGTGACTTTACATTCCAAGCACCAAACTATTGGTTACACAAAATGGAAAATAATCTAGAAATTAAAGTTTATTGATATTGAAGAGAAATTCTTGCGATATTATTCCATTTCCGTTATCTTACTTGAAAATCGTTTAGCCCATCAGTGCATCCCTAAAGTTAGTTTTTTCTGTGCAGAACCACTTTCCTGCCAGCAGCAAAGATCGGCTGCAAGATTTGAAATCAACAGTGGATCTTCTGACCAGCATCACCTTCTTCAGGATGAAGGTACCAAACAACCTCAAGTTCTGTATTTCTTCATTTTCATGCTTCATGTTAACTTAACATGCTTGTTTTTGTATATTTTTTTCCTAGGTATTTTGTATTCTACCATGTTAGCTTCTTTGTTGGTCCAATATGGCCGACTTCACCACAGGTTCACTGGACTTATTCTAATAAGACAGTAAAAAACTCAAGCTGGTGGCTAAAATCAGCCCAGCAGCTTCTGCCCCACGGTTACCGATGGCAACAGAAAAAAGGGGAGGGGCTGTCAGTTAATGGTTGCTACGGTAACCACCAACTGCCAAGCTCAGCGCAGCAGAACTTAAGTAGCAAAAAAATGCCAAGAGAAAAACTGGATAAAAGTTTTTCAGACAGTTAAAATCTAAATAATGAAATAATGAAAAGTTTATATTGTGATATTTCTTTCCATATAGGACACTGATAGTGGATCGGTTCACGGTTAGCTGAGCTGGTTCTGGATCTGCTGAAGCTGATGAACCTCCTGATGGTTCCAGGAACTGTTGTAACCTGATTTAGTTGTTTTTTTTTCTCTCAGGTGCAGGAGTTACAGTCTCCGCCCAGAGCCAGTCAGGTGGTGAGGGACTGCGTCAAAGCCTGCCTCAACTCCACCTACGACTACATCTTCAACAACTGCCACGAACTCTACAGCAGACAGTACCAGCCTGCTGACGCAGTGAGTGACGCATTATGGGGATTCTGTTAGATTCATGGCGGTTTTTATTTGGTAAAGTTGAGGTTTAATTTCCAGAACAAGGAGGAGCTTCCCCTGGAGGAGCAGGGCCCCAGCATCAAGAACCTGGACTTCTGGCCCAAACTCATCATGCTCATCGTCTCCATCATAGAGGAGGACAGGAACTCCTACACACCTGTTCTCAATCAGTCAGTCGTCCGTTTTGGTCTACGGCTTGTTTGTTTTTTCCTCAAAATGGTTTTGATTTCTGAGTGAAATCTTTTCTACCAGGTTTCCACAGGAACTGAGTGTTGGAAAAGTTTCAGCTGAAGTCATGTGGACGTTGTTCGCTCAGGACATGAAGTACGCTCTGGAAGGTTGGTCTCAGTTAAATACCTTTAGATCTTTACATGATTCTTTTTTTGTTAGATTTTCCTCAAATTGACTTAGTGTGTGAAAAAAGTTGTGAATTTTTCCCAAATTCACAACTTTTAAGGATTTGAAATTATGGAACGATTAATCGCAATTAATCGATTATTGAAATAACTGTCAACTAATGCAGTAATTGATTAATTGTTATCCAAAATACACAAACTAAAAAAAAAACCCAACATATTCAGAGCTGTAATTAAGACAAAACTATAAAGTATATACACATTTCACATTTAAGATAAAAACACTTTTTCTTTTATATTCATGAAAGGAGTGTTATATTGTTGCATTTTAGGCAATAAAATGTCTTTCTTATTTAAAATCTATTCAAATTACTTTTATTTCCATCTTTTAATGTTTTTCTAAAGTTTTATAGAAAAGGCTTAATTTAGCGTAGCCTGTTGTGAATGCTAAGGCCAGTTAGCATGACGCTAGATAAACGGCTTTCCCATGGCGGTAAGTTGTACATGAGGATGATTGGCAGCGCTAGGCTCTGATTGGTTGTTTTTGGAGGTGGAGACCGATCTTCCCACAGATTGTCTGACTCACTCTGACAGTTGTAACAAATATGTTAAAGTTTTGTTGTTTTTCTCTGTAAAAGTTACATACTGTAGCTTTAATTGTATTGCTAACGGCAGGATTTGTTTGGTTTATAAAAATTGTTTTGTGTTTTTTCTGCAGAGCACGAGAAGCACCGACTGTGTAAAAGCACCGACTACATGAACCTGCACTTTAAAGTCAAGTGGCTCTACAATGAATACGTCAAGGAGCTTCCCATCTTTAAGGATGTCGTTCCTGAATATCCATCGTGAGGTTTTAAACTTTTCAAGCAGAGACTAAAATGTGTGGATGTTGGTGCTAACGGTTGTTTTTCTGTTTTAGTTGGTTTGTGCAGTTCGTTCTGCAGTGGTTGGATGAAAACGAGGATGTGTCGATGGAGTTCATGAATGGAGCGCTGGAGAGAGACAAGAAAGACGGAGTAGGAACATTCAGCTGTCATTTCTCTGTTCTTACCAGTAGCTGCTGTTTCCACACTAAACCCAGTCTGATCCAGTTCCAGCAGACGTCTGAGCACGCGCTGTTCTCCTGCTCCGTGGTGGACATCTTCACCCAGCTCAACCAGAGCTTCGAGATCATCAAGAAGCTGGAATGTCCCGACCCCAGCGTCATGGCTCACTACAGCCGCCGCTTCTCCAAGGTAAACCTCAAAACCTATTGTTTCTTTAATAGTCTCCTTATTAGTAATACATTTACTCTTGATATTTTAAAAGGACTTTTTTTAATGTATTGTCTTGTTAATTTTATAAAAGACTTTGGACACACTGCTATAAAGTGTTGAATAATCTTTTATCAATAGAAGTGGTGGGAACCCTTAAATAAAAAAAATTTGCTCTGCTAACCATAAAGGACTAACCAGAAATATTAGTCCTGCTAATGCTAAATTGTTGTGCTAACATGGTATTTAGTGGAAGCTAATGCTGAACACTATACCAGCATGTTATTTAGTGGAAGTTGAGACGACAGTGTTGTGCAAACAAGGTACTTAGCAGAAGTTAATGCCAAAGTCCTGCATCAATAGGCTTCTCAGAGGAAGCTAATGCTAAAGTGCTGTTGCAACACAGTATTTAGCAAAAGACGGCACTAAAGCGCTACACCAACATGATATTTAGAGAGAGCTAATGCTAAAGAGATATAGCCAGGGGTGAAAGTAGGGGGTACGGCAGGTTACTGCGTACCCCTAAAAGATTTAGGATACGTAGTACCTGCAAGAGAGGGGAGCGGCTGTCTGCTGTATAAAATCAGTGGGTTCACTGTGCAGCAGTGAGTTCACCCACTAATCAGCCGTGACTGATTAGTTTTTCAAGAACAATCTAAAACACGACTTAATCAGTTAATAAATAACTTTTTTCCCATTCCATATTGTTTCTGAACTGTTCGTGCTGTAGAGCAGGGCTGCAACACGTCGATCGCTGAGGGTTTTGAGTCGATCTCAGCATGAGGTGACAAACTGAACGGCGTCAGGAGGCTGAGAGCAGAACGTCCTCCTCTGGGTCCTTATTAAAACGTTCGTAACTTTATTAAAGAACAACAAAAAAATCAACAAAATGTGTTCAAATTAATGACCCAACAACAATAATAATATCAGTGATTATTGTTTCAATAAGGTGTTGCACAATTGTGCACTTTTCGGTTCCATTATCAAAATAATGAGCAGAGCAGGAGTTTAAAATTAACTCATCAACCACCTCTGTGTTCATGAGAGGTTTATTAATGATCGCAAAATAAATATCAAGCCTGCAAACCTAATATCATAATGGACTGAACGTTTTTAACATAATCTCTGGTCGGCTTGTGGAGCGCAGGAGGTTGCCATGGCAACGGGTGTGCTTAAATGACAGAGAGAGACGGAGAATAAAAATGTGCGAGTGGTTTAGAGTTGATCACCCGTTCAGGTTGTTTTACCTTTGTCTTGGCTCATCACAGCCGCTGTAATTTCTGAACGTTCAGTAAACGACAAACTTGGACTATATATATATATATATATATATATATATATATATATATATATATCAGTGATGTGCGGTGAGGTTCATTACTGGTGAGACACTGACATATGACTTAGACACCATGCATGTTATTGGACCTACAGAAAAATAGGAAAAATATCCCAACTTCAGAAGATGAGCTTTAACCTAACAGCTCTGTAGTTCCTCCTATCAGTATGACTCAGGGTGAGGAGGCGCCATGTTAGGAAGAGAAGTAGAATCTGCAGGATCTTCAGAACAAACAGGCCATGATGCTGGGCTACTGATTTTCCCTCTGTCTGGACACAGGATCAATATAACCAGTTTAAAAGCTAAATTAATGATTATATGGCAGACATGGAAACCTGGGATGCACTCCATGCCATGATGTTCAGAATTTAGGTCTCATGGCATCTCAAGGTGTCAACATTGCAGCCTGTGGGCTGAGGGAGGAAATACAGCTTTATTTTGTAGCAATTCAAGATATATATATATATATATATAATCAGTGACGTGCGGTCACCTACTTTGCTTCTGAGCATTTGAATGGGAAAATGCGAAAATCCAGCGATTTTGAAGAAAAACAGAATTGGTTAAGCTAAGTAAAAGTAAATACTTTATACTACAAACCACAGGGTGAAAATGGCAATAAAAATGATTTTATATTATATATTATTTTTCCATGATGACGGGTGAGACAGAGCCTCACCTGCCTCCCCTGACCGCACGTCACTATATATGTATGTATGTATGGATGGATGGATGGATGGATAGTTTTTGGGTTTTTTTGTACCCCCGAGAATTTAAATTTAAAACTACTTTCACCCATATATTTTATTTTTTATATATATATGTCGGATATATATTTATTCTTTAGTTTACATATTTGTTTTTTATTTCTTATTATGTCAGTTTTGGTCTTCCATATGTCTAGTTGTAGATTCTATTTATCGATCTATAGATCTATAGATCTATCGATCGATCGATCGGACCTCTGCCTACTGGATCATTTCAGTGGAGATTTCAGACTGTGGCAGGAAGCCGGAGTGCCCGGAGAGAAACCTATCTATAGATCTATCTATCTATCTACAGCTCCATATCTATCTATCTGTCTATCTGTCTATAGATCTGTCTATCTGTCTATCTGTCTATAGATCTGTTTTTCTGTCTATCGATCTGTTTATCTGTCTATCGATCTGTTTATCTGTCTATAGATCTATCTATAGATCTGTATCTCTATCTTTCTATAGATCTATCTATCTATAGATCTGTCTACTATCTATAGCTCTGTCTATCTGTATCTACAGATCTGTCTATCTATAGATCTATCTATAGATCTGTCTATCTAGCTATAGATATCTGTATCTGTCTATAGATCTATCTATCTATAGATCTATATCTATCTATAGTTATATATCTATCTATAGAGTTATATATCTATCTATAAATCTGTATCTATCTCTATGTATCTATAGATATCTATCTATAGATAGATATCTGGCGTGATATATAGATCTGTAGATCTATATAGATCTATATCTATAGTTATATATCTATCTATAGATCTATCTCTATAGATCTGTCTATCTATCTATAGATCTGTATCTGTCTGTATAGATCTATCTATAGATATCTATCTATATAGAGCTATCTATAGATCTGTATCTATAGATCTGTTTTTATGGATCTATCTATCAATCTATCTATAGATGTATCTATCTATAGATCTGTCTATCTGTCTATAGATCTATCTGTCTATCTATAGATGTATATCTATAGATCTGTTTATATGGATTTATCTATAGATCTATCCATCTATAGATCTCTATCTATATATCTCTATCACTATCTATAGATATATCTATCTGTAGATCTCTCTATTATCTATCTATCTATAGATATATATCTATCTATAGATCTACCTATAGATCTGTTTATATAGATCTATCTATATATCTATCCATCTATAGATCTCTATATATCTCTATCGATCTATCCATAGATCTATCTATCTATAGATCTGTCTATCAACCTATAGATCTCTATCTGTCTATCTATAGAGCTGTCTATCTGTATAGATCTATCTATCTAGAGATCTGTCTATAGATCTGTCTATCTGTCTATCTATATATCTGTATCTATATATCTATAGATATCTATAGATCTATCTATAGATCTGTCGATCTATCTATAGATCTATCTATCTGTCTATAGATCTATCTATCTATAGATCTGTCTGTCGATCTGTCTGTCTATCTATCGATCGATCGATCGGACCTCTGCCTACTGGATCATTTCAGTGGAGATTTCAGACTGTGGCAGGAAGCCGGAGCGCCCGGAGAGAAACCTGCAAACAGGAAACCTGTCGAATCTTTTTACCTTTTGTCCTCTGGTGTCTGATCATCTCTTCTCGTAAATGTAAATGAATCCGTTGTTGGACATGTCTTCACTGCAGTCGCTGTCTGCAGTGAAGACATGCTCCTTGTCTGCCTTCACGGTTCGTTCTCCCTTCATTAAGTAACAGTAGACGTCTGTCAGCTTAGGATCGGCACAGATGACGGAGGACAGGTGGTACGTCTCCGTCCCACATTCTGCAGGGACATCGATGGTCTGGGTGGCTTTTGTTTGGTATTCCCTGGTAAACCTGTGCAGAAAAAATACCAGGACCTTGTTATCGGTCAGGCAATGTTTTTTCTGCCAGGGTGACCCGCAGCCTGAACAACGGCGTCTGCACGCCAAATCCAACCAGTATTCAAGCAGTATAGGCATACTGGTTGAAAATAACACTGGTGGAAGGGCAATGAGGGCGCCGTCGTTCAGCCGCCTGAGGGAAGTGGCTCCACAGTTAGAGCAGGAGTCGTTGTCATACAACTCTCTATCTGTGTCGCCGCCAAACGAATCCAGCCAGACCAGCACAGACTCCAGCAAACTTTTTGTGTCGTAGTCCTTTCCCACATCTGACGGCAGCTTCTTCTCCCTCAGCTCCATCAGAACTGGGGAAAGGTCTTGTTGACTAAAATGTTTGCCGGGCTGACGGACAGCAGAGAGGAGGAGACTCCCACAGCAGGGAATGGACGATGCCTCCAGAAAAATCCTTTCCTTAGCGAGACACCGCTTGGTGACGCTCAGGTTTAGGATGCTCTGGAACGCTGCGTTCACCCAGCTGTTCTGGAGCTCATCTGAGAACTTGAAGTTCTCCTCTGCTTGTCCTGGTCCCGCAGATGTCCTCCCTACATCTAGCAGATCCGACCCAACGCAGTCTACTGAATTAACGTCAGGGGAACAGGAAACCTCGACATCAACGGAAATCTTTACATTCACAGAGGGTTTTTCAGACAAATGAGCACAGGACAAACGTTCCCCGTCCGGGGAACGTTGTGATTCAAAGGACCCTGAGAAAGTGGCCTTCAGAGGACTCTCCTGAATGGATGGGACCAGCGAAACCAAAGCTTTGGCTGTCACTTCAGCCACAGCTTCGGTTGCGAGATCAGCCGCAGACAAATCTTCCCCAGCCGGGTTAGATTTTTCTGCGACTGCAGTCTCACCCTCACGCTGTACCATCGTCTCTGAACAAACCTCCCCAGCCGGGTCGGTTTGTCCAGAGACAGTACTGTCGTCCTCTGTACCGTCTCGTACAGAGGACGAGATGGAGTCCGAGGTCCCAACATCCATCGCCTTTTGAGAACAAACCTCCCCAGCCGGGTCGGTTTGTCCAGAGACAGTACTGTCGTCCTCTGTACCGTCTCGTACAGAGGACGAGATGGAGTCCGAGGTCCCAACATCCATCGCCTTTTGAGAACAAACCTCCCCAGCCGGGTCGGTTTGTTCTTCGGAAGTTGATGGAAATCCTTTCCAAAACGGATCGTCCTCTTCATCCTGATCGTGTCCTTCGTTGGAATCCTTCCCTGGGAAGAAACGATCGCACACTTTCTTCATCCCAGTCGTTACGGCATATCCGATGCCCCAACCAACCGGGAAAATCAGGGGAACAAGCGCTGTCGCAAAACTGAACATGGTTGCTTTACACAAATATGAAACTCCAAGAAATGTCTGGATCCTGACTGATGCTTAGAGATTCCAGTATTCAAGCATTAGAACTTCTTTGATCTACTGTGACGTGCATGATGTCATCTATGACCTCATCAGTGAGCTCACTGGACTTCTGGCCAACACATTGCTTCTGATCGTTGCTATGGAAATGATCAGATCAGATCTGCATGACTCAAGTGACATAAATATTTAAATAAAACGTTATACTTTTTATTTATTTAACGTGAAGAGATTAATAGATTTGTATATGATTTAATTTTTTCTTTTGTGGTTTTCCATACCTGCTGTGGTATAAATGTTCTGAAGCCTTTGATCCACTATTATTTGTAATTACTATTAATTCATTGGGATTATTCATGTATTAATCGTTGCACAGTGCTAGGAACAGTCTGTGACTTATTATATTTAATTTTATTAATTTTCGCAGACAATTTAATGCTGTGACTATTTTACCAAACATAGGAAACAAAAGCAGAAGAACGATCCAGACCTGCACTTGTACATAATTTTATTGAGGTCCAGAACTCAGAAGTTCTTGACTTGTGTCATTCAGGAGCCTTGGAGATAAAAAGGCAGATTTCAAGAACAACTCAGGCAAAAGTTTGGGTCAGACTGTGCTATTTGAAGAAGTAGACGTGTTTAGGAATCTACACAATGTCAGTAACACAGAGTAGCATGTCGTAGTAGGTGTGTGTGCGCGCAAGTAAAATGCTTGCTACCTTTCTGTGCACAATAGTGGATATATATATATATATATATATATATATATATATATATATTTTTACATTTATTTGTCATAGTACCCCCAAAAGTTTAAAACTACTTTCACCCCTGGCTATACCTTTATGGTATTTAGTGAAATCTAACCCCAGAGTGCTACACCAACACAATAGAAGCTAAAGTGCTATGTTAACATAATATTTAGCAGAAGATTATGCTAAAGAGTTGCAGCAATATCGCATTTTGTTGCTAAATTAAAATTAGCTCAGTTATTGGCACATTTGCAGGTTACTAGTAAGATTCTTTGATTTCTCATTTCTTGCAGACAATCGCCAAAGTTCTCCTGCAGTACAGCGCCATCCTGACCAAGAGCTTTCCTTCTTATATTGACAAGGAGAAGATTGTAAGTTGTCCAGGTTTTTGTCGTGGAGCATATTCTGATAACTAACATTTATTTTAAATAGATATGAATGCTGTTATTGAACCCCCTCATGTCCTCCTGCAGCCCTGTGTCCTCATGAATAACGTGCAGCAGCTGAGAATCCAGCTGGAGAAAATGTTTGAATCAATGGGGGCCAAACAGGTGAGTCAAATGGGAAACAGGCTTGGAAGGGTTTAGGAATACAAACATGGTAAAAGCATTAAACACGTCGTTAATCTGCATTGGAATTGGCTCCTTGTGTGTGTCAGACTGCAACAGAGGAAGCGCGGGTATGTACGTTAGCGCTAGCTTGGATGGTTTGGTAGATGAAGGGAGTCGTTGGATTGGTTCTGGGCTGTAGATGCTGGAGTTTGTGATATTTTTTTAGGTTTTATAATAATTGAGCTGTTTAGTTGATGGCTGGATTGTAGGTTAGTTTACAAATCAACACATTTATTCACTTTACAATTAAAGCAAGACGAAATCACAGAGGAAGAGGAGGAGGAGGAAGCAGGAGAGGAGGTAGGTTTGAGGTTCAAGGTGGATATTTCTCTTTACATAACTCATCTGCAGTGACTGTTTGTATCTTCCTGAAGCAGCAGGTTGTTGCAGAGGATGAGAAACCAAAACCTGTGGTGGGTGGATCAGTTGACTAGACGTTAGTAGCTAGTCTGTAGGAGTCGACCCTCTAGCTTCTGCTTTTTCTGCTGAAACGTCGCTGCATTGCAGGCTGCTGGTACCAAAAGTCTTTTCTCATGAGCTGCTGCTGTAGAAGCTCATTTTCTGGCAAAACAATAAACAATCGACGCTCAAATTCCAAACTTTTTTGAAAAAGATTTTTGTTTTACGTCTCATCACCATGACAAAATTGGCAATAAACATAAAAATAAACAAGTGGCTTGACAAAATAATTAATGTGCGAAAAAATAAGAACTTTCCCAACTTATTTGGCGATGTAGTGTGATATAAATTAATTTATCAATAAGGAGAGACGGGAAGTGATGAGAAATTGGTGATTCTATCATATCAACTTGATTCCTTATCGATTCTCATTGAGTTGCTAAATGCACCATGTTGTATTCATTTGAAACTAAATTAATTAAGGCTGCCTTGAAAAAGAATCACTCTGTCAAATGAACATTTTAATATGAAATTCAAAAGTTTTTGTCCAGAAAAATGTGCGTTTTCCTTTATGGAAGGATCTTAATGTGTCTCAAACTGTGGAAAAAATTCCCTTTACGCTCAAATATCTTTCTGAAAAGTTACTTGTAAATTAGTTCCGTCTTATTTTAAGTGTCCTAATATATTTAAACAAGAAACTAGACCAAAACTACATGTTAATAATTAGCGGTTTTTTGATAATATTCATGTTTTGACCCAATAAGAAGTCATTTTTGTAACTATTGCTGGAGAAAGACATTCTTTACCTTTTCTCTGCTTTCCTAGCTGAAGATCGGCGCGTTAGCATGGCAGGCAAGTCCACCACATATGCAAACATGTAAAACATGACTGCATATAAGCCTTTTAAAAAACCCACTGTACAATGATCTGAATGGAAGCAACCAGACAAAACCTTTGTGTCGCCTCTTTACTGCAACTCCTAGTTTGAAGGAAGTGAGGAAGAGGAGGAAGTTAAAGAGGAAGGGGAGGAAATGGAGGCCGAGGTTTGTTGCAGTGTGACGTGGTTTTTAACATCCGTCTTTCTCCAAATCCAAAGTCATTTCTGATTTTCCCCAAACTGAAACTAAAACATCCAACATGATTTTATTCCCATCTGTGAGGATTTCCTCTTTAGATTAGCACCATTTTCCCTTATTTTCCATAAAAGTGCCACTTTCACTTCCCCCTCAGTTGTATTTTTTCATTTTATCACTTTGTTTTGCTCCTTTCCTAAATCCTGTCATCTGGGTTTAAATCTCCTTAATCTGAAGCAAAAAGTCCAGAAACCATTTGTTCTGCAGCTCCTCCATCTTTCCAGGGCTTTTTGACACTTTGTTTGTTTATATCTCTAACAATTTTCTAACACAAAGACGGACGAACCGTTTGAGCAGGTAGGCACAAGCAGAATGTCCTAATGAAATCCTTAATATGCAGCTAAAAAGGGGCATTTCATCCAAAATGTCTTGTTTTACCTCCCAACTTTCTGCCACATAGAGAGAACATGCATGTGAGGATCATAAGGTGAGTTGATGTTTGTTACAGGAGGTGAACTGTAACATGCATGTTTAGTAGAAATGGGCTGGAAATCAATGCAAACCTCACCAACTGAGTCTAAGCTGCTAGTAAAACACCTTAAAACTCCCAGGTGTTTTCTACTAATTTAACTTTAGAAGTGATTTAAAGTAGTTTAGGTTCCAGTTTTGTCCTCGTCTTTCTTTCTGTCTCTGAAACCACATCATCATCATCATCATCTTCTCTCCTCCAGATGGACACGGAGGCCAGCGACCTGCTGACCGACCTGCAGGTTCGGCTCAACAACGTTCTGGACGACCTCAGCAGCACGTTTGGGAACAGGTACGCTAACGCTCCCCGTGGCTCCGCCTCCGTCCGACTCCATCACTCCTTCTCCTTCTTCTTCTCCTCTTCCAGCTTCCAGAGCCGCATCACTGACTGCATGCGACAGATGGCGTCGCTGCTGTACCAGATCAAAGGACCGCTCAACGAAAACGCCAAGAACCAGGTGGAGGCCGACTCGGACAACATGCTGCGGCCGCTCATGGACTTCCTGGATGCGCAGTGGGTTCAGTGGGATTCTTCCCAAACACGGCTGCTCTGTTGGTGTGTGTAAGTGTGTGTGTGTGTGTGTGCGTCTTGTTTTTGCAGATTAACGCTGTTCGCCACGGTGTGTGAGAAAACCGTACTGAAGCGCGTTCTGAAGGAGCTGTGGAGGATCGTGATGACCAGCCTGGAGAAGAACATCGTCCTGCCGCAGGGCAACGACACCTTCGTGAGTCGACAGCTTCATTCAGTTCATTTTTAAAACGTCCTGAAAAGTCTGAATGACAGAAAAGACACAATTTACCAAAGATTTGTGGTCTAAACAAAAAGTGCAGAAATCAAACGAATCACTTGATTCACTTGGAATCTGACAAAACTACCTTGAAAGTTACATAGGAGTTTGTTCCAAGTCAATAATTCCTTAATATTAATGATTATTTCACCTAAAACAAAATGTTTTTGCCATCTTATAAGGGAAATAATTACCAGACTAAAACCTCATTATGTAATGATGATTTTTGCAAAAAATAAAAAATGAATGAACATATTTTAGTGTTTAATATATTTATTAGTATTTTCACATTATATTCAAAACCAAGGAAGAGGAAAGACAAAATATACAAAACAAAACGCACAATAAACAACCAACGTTCCCATAAACACTGTCAGAAAGAAAAACTGAGATCATTCATGTCAATATTTCTGGAGCCGCTGCTCAAAGTGTCCAGAGTTTCTGTTCCTGATCGACTGCTGAGGCTTCACTGAAAGATCAGAAACTATTTCCAAGTTTTATTCAGTTTATTCTCACAGCCTCTCATCACATCCCTGATTTTCTCTACTTTTAGCTTTAGCACTACGTCTTTTATCCAGTTTGAAACATAGTTTGTTTAGCCTTCACTTCGGTTGCTAGGTGATGGGTGGAATTCCACTGAGGTTGCTAGGTAACAGGCAGTTTATTTCAGTTACAACAAAACATTTTCCCTTGGTATAAATTAAATAATCTGCCAATAAAACTAGAACTTTTTCATCAATATTAAGGAATTATTGACTTAAAAGAAGCTTTTTGTTCTTGCTGAAGTTTCTACCAAGTTAGTTTTGTCTTAAAGTGAATTAAGAAATGTCAAAATTCAGATTCAAACCGTTTATTGAGCCCAAAGGGAAATTCAGTGTTGCTGTAATTCATAATGGTCACATTTACCATAGAAACTGGACCAAAAATCTTAGTTTTTTCAGTGTAATTTTCTTTTTTTCAACATTAGAAACATTTGCTCAAAGTTTGTTTCACACTGGATGGAAACATGGCTGCCATTTTGAAGTGAATCAAATCATAATTGTGTCAGATGATTTACGTATTTTCTTAAAATAAAAAAATAGATGTAGACATTTTGACAAACGCGATCCAAAAATAAATCTATTTTTATTCATCCTGATTTATTCATTCAGTTTAATTATGAAACAACAAGCCAAACATCTTACAGTCACACAGAGCAGATGAAAACATGGGACTATGAAGATGAACATGAAATGTTCACCAGGTTTTATCTATGTTTGTTTTTTTCTTCCATCTTTTCTAATCCGATACTTAAAAAACAAGGCTACTGAGAACCAAAGTTAATCATGACTTTTTCTGTTTCCTGAAGGGAGCACAGATCCTTTCTGCTGCCAAAGAACTGGGACACCTTTCCAAACTGAAGGTATCAGGTTCCCTGTCAGTTTCTCTTCTCCGGTGAGTTGGTCTAGTCTAAGTCTTGGTTTGGTTGTTTAGGATCACATGGCAGGAGATGCTAAAAGCCTGACGCCCAGGCAGTGTGCCGTCATGGACGTGGCTCTGGACACCATCAAGGTGAGACCAGGACGTTGACCTCTGACCTCTGACCTCTGCTCCATCGGCTCAACGCCTCTATCTGTACAAGTTCATACAGAGAAAATTATAAAGTGAAATAATAACCAGACTAAAGTCTCATTATATAACAATGATTTTGCAATGAACATATTTCGGATAGCTCATCCTTGGGTTGCTAGGTGACGGGCGGAATTCCGCTGGGGTTGCTAGGTAACGGGCAGATCGTTCCACTTAAAATGAAACATTTTATGTGATTTGTAGATGTCACATAAAATCCCAGCTTCCAACTTATTTTAATATTGTAGGTAATTTCTTAATATTGATGAAAAATAACTGGTTCCGGTGGCAGATCGTCACATTCAACTCATTTTAAAGGTTAATAATCTGCCAGCAGAACTGTCACTTTTTAAAATCAACATTATGGAATCATTGACTCAGAATAATCATCTTGCCAAAACGTTACTTGTAAGTTATTTTTTGTTTTATTTTAAGTGCATTACAAACTAGAAAAAAATACTTGGCAGGATTTTGTTCAGTTTGTAGAATTCCTTCATTTTTAAGGACTTTAACTGGTTTCTATTGAGTCTTTTTTCCACTTTACGTCCAGTCATTCCGTTTCCAGAGTTGTGATTCCTCTGGTCGTCCCGTCTTGTTTCCTGTGCAGCAATACTTCCACGCGGGCGGGAACGGCTTGAAGAAAGCTTTCCTGGAGAAGAGCGCCGAGCTTTCGTCGCTCCGCCACGCTCTGTCTCTCTACACCCAGACCACCGACACGCTCATCCAGACCTTTGTGACCACGCAGCATTCACAGGGTAGGTCCAGAACGCCTCAGAGGAGCTCGGACACGGGAGCGTTTCAGATTCCTGGCTGCTTTTACCTTCTGGACTCGGTTGTTTAAGTCGCTGTCTTGTTTTTATCTCCTGCTGCCTCTGTGCCAGTGCACAATGGGAAGGGTGTTAGGTTAACTCCTAATGAGAAAATCCAGCCCAGCAGGGGTAGGTCTCCATGAAATCACCATCAACCCGCCTTCCCTTCATCGTTGTGTCGTCTTTTGTTTCCTGGAGCCTGTGTTTCTGTCGCATGACTCTATAAAAAGGGTTTTTATTTGCCTCCGTTGGACCAAATGTTCCCGTTTCTGTCACACCAGGCTCAGGAGTGGACAAACCCATCGGAGAGGTTTCCCTGCAGATTGAGCTCTACACTCATCCGAAGAGCGGAGAGCGGAAAGTTACCCTCAAAGGTCCGTTTGGGATGGTTTTTAACCAGTAAAATCAAAGTTGGAGCGTTTTAATGCAACTCTAGTTGAAGTTTTTGTGTCCATACATATCAATGCAGTGATTGAAGCCAGCGATTTGAAGTGGCAGACGTCTGGGATGTTCAGACCCTTCGTGGAGGTGACGATGATCGGGCCGCACCTCGGCGACAAGAAGCGTCGATTTCAGACCAAATCCAAGAACAACAGCTGGTCCCCCAAATACAACGAGACCTTCCACTTGTAAGTTAGAGAGAAACACACTTAGGGATGCATTTTAAATTATTCCATGTATTTTTGTTCTATAAAGCAAAGTAGGCACACTTCAACTAATGCACTTATGGCAGAGCCAACTCTTTGTTGGGTTTTTTGCTAACTTTGCAAACATTTGGCAGACTTACATTTTCCTAAAATAATTTTTCTTTCCAATATATTCAGAATTTATTCTGAGAAGTTCCTTTAGCGGAAGCTAAGTGCACCGATAGATTTTAAAGTTAGCAAAAAGCTAGAATGGTAGCAGATTAGCGTTAGCATGCCTTCCACTGAAAATTTATAAAACAGCAAAATTAAATCTGTGCTTTAGAATTTAACTGGAAAACTAATTTAGGGGAATCTAAGTGTGCTGAGCAAAAAAATATTTCCGCTATTAGCATTTTAGTAGGTTAGAGACAGTGTAGCCTGGCACTGCTGATCTCATGACAAATGAAAATTTATGACAACCAAATTAAAACAGCGCTTTTGATTTTAAATGGAAAATTAATTTAGCGAAAGTTAAGTTTGCTTAAGGTTTTCAAAGTTATCAAAAAAAAGCACAAAATGAAAAATTAGCTCTGCTATTAGCGCATTAGCACCACTGGACCAGGAAACTGGACGTTAACATGGAGTTCTGCTCTCGGCCTGCAGCGTTCTGGGTGTCCAGGACGGCTTCGAGTGCTACGAGGTCCAAGCCTGCGTCAAGGACTACTGCTTCGGCCGCGCCGACCGGGTGGTGGGCCTGGCCGTGGTGCAGCTGAGGGACATCATGGAGAGGGGCAACTGCGCCTGCTGGTGCCCCCTGGGGCAGCGCATCTCCATGGACGACACGGGCCTGACCGCCATGCGGATCCTGTCCCAGCGCTCCAACGACGACGTCGCCAAGGAGTTCGTCCGGCTCAAGTCTGAAACCCGATCAGTGGAGGAGGGAAGATGATGAGTGGGTCTGCTGCTGTGACCTTTGACCTGTCTTGGCTGCTGTGGAAAACCTCACCAGCTTCCAGTGTTCTCCAACTTCACATTTTTAACCCTTTCAACTCTCGTCCGGCTCTGCTGAGGAGACGGAACCCATCCAGAACCGGTCAGAGGGCCGAATAAGAACCCACCCACCCACACCAAGTGTTCTTGTGCAATAAATCCAACCCACCCGTCCCAAAGTGAGGCCAAGCGGTTCAAGCCTTACACTCTGCAAGCTGTGAATGTGTGTGTTCATGTAAAAATCCCTGTTTTTAATGACTGGAAGGCAAAGATTTATCTTCACTTAGCAGAAAAACTACAAATCACCATTTAGTTTTTGTTCTCCAACAGTTTGAACAGAAACATTTTTTATCCTCATTTTCAAATGAAAAATGTTTGGATTGAAATCAAAGCTTCGTTTCATCCTCTGTCTGGTGGCCATTTTATTTATTTTTTATATTTATTTCCTTTTTAAATTTGGGGATTTGATGTGATTTCTGCTCCATTTTTGTTGAGTTTTTGGGTTTTGTTACAAACTGAGTTGGGGTTAATTACAAGTTTACATTTTTCTGTTTTTTGTTTTTCCTTCTGCTCTTCATACAAATGGCCTTAATTCTCAAAAAAATTATTTTTTGTTGATGTTTATTAATCTTTTGAAATTATGATTTGCATTTTATTTCCCCAGATTGATGTCAAATTGCTGAATTTCCTTAATATTTTGTATTTTTCATTGTAGTAATTTGCTGGTTTTTGTGGGAATCTGTTGTGCTGAGTATCAAATCCAATGTTTCTTTTTTATTTGTTACCAGTTCTTTATACTTTCTGTAGACAAAGTGGTTTATTTAGTTTCAGCAGCCTTTAAATGAAGCCACAGATCCAGCCTCCTCTTCCTCACCTTCCCTGTTGATGGGAGAAAACATCCTGGAGCATCACTTTCCTCGTGCCAAGTTTTTTCTTCACTTTAGGTTTTTTTTTTTGCACATTTTTGTAAAAAATAAAATCACTGCATTACTCTGGAGTTTTCATTGGAATGTCACATTAAATCTGTCTCACTATGTTGGCTTTACATTTATGTTTCTATAAACATACATGTATTTTTTTCTCACTACAGAATAAAGTCATTTTCACAGTGAATATCTTGGTGAGCTTGAATACCACGCTGTGGCAGCAGCCATTTTGTTTAGGAGGAAACTTTTGATTGGTTGCACCATAATGTGGCCATAACTACCTTTTTTATTGTAAACATGGAAACAATTTATTAGCTTCCAAACAATTGTTTATTAGATAAATTGTTCAATCAGATTAATAAAGTTTGCTTAAACCTTCTAGTGTTTGGCGCTGCTGGTGATTCTGAAGCGGAGCTGTTGATACATGATGGTAGCAGTATCCTGAAAAAGGAAAAACAATAGGGATTGCACAGTTTGGGGTCTCCATACATGGTTTGAACTAACAGCATCAATTTACTGCAGTGGTCCCCAAACTACGGCCCGCGGGCCGGATCCGGCCCGCCTCCACATTTGGTCCGGTCCCCTTGACAACACCAGAGAGCATTCAGATTTTTTTTTTCATTTACTGTATTTTCTGAACTATAAGCCGCTACTTTTTTCTACGCTTTGAACCTTGTGGCTTATGTGGATTTTTCTTCAGCCACCAGGGGGCTCTTTAGCAGGAAGTGAATCATTGGAAGTCAAAATTTGAAATAAAAGACAAAAAGAAGAGAAAGAAGAAAGCGTCATTAAAATGGAATTAGGTTTTGATAGAGAATTGAAATTTGAGAATGTTGTTGATCAGTTAAATAGCATTGAGGGGAAAAAGATTATTATTTTTTTTATATAATACTGAGATCATTATGAGGATTTGAGGCATAGATATTAGGATCCAGTAGATGGCAGTAGTGCAACAATAATGGATGCAAGCTGCTGTTGAAATCTAAAGAAGAAGAAGAAGAAAGCGCCCATTTTCATTTAGCACATGCTAGTAGCAACACGAAGGATCAGCACTTTTACTGTTACAGTTACTGTTCAGAAACTACCGTAATAAGTTCACTTAAATCTAAACTGGGCAACTTTTTCTTTTTCAACGTAATAAATGTGACATTCAATTGACCTGTTATCACTCAAATTGTGTCTGTCCGCCCTCCTCCTCTGCTGCTGCATCACTGTGGAAAACCTGGAGCGGCAGAGATATCTGCGGCTTATAGTCCGGAAAATATGGAAAATTTTTATGAAAATTTATTTCATAAATAGTGCTATTTATTTCATGGATTGTTTCTGTGACAAACCCAGAGAGGGTTATTTGATTATATGAGAGACCCCAAGGGCCAAAACTTACAAACTCGTACATTCACAGTCAAACTCTATTACAGAGTTTGATTGCAACGGAAGTTAACTTAAAATGTCAGTTTCTGATTGGACCCCAGGCAGGAGTAGGCGGGTTTTCACGGACAGGAAAATAGCTGAGCGGCAGCGACAGCACAAGTTATGGCGCTCTCTTTTCAAAATAAAAGTGCATCTCCGGTTTATGTTTCTCTCTTGCGGCTTTAAAAATGTAAAACTTTGTGTTTATTGATTAGCTAAAGGAAATCATGTATCTGAAAATAAATTAAAACATAATATGTGGGCAAAAAATTCTGTAAACCTCATATGTGCTACCATTGCTGACATTTGACATGCAAAAAATCTTTCATAAACAATAATTCTCTCGCTTCAGGATGACGCAGGGACACCTATAAGACCAATTTTAACTGAGGTTGCACGTATGTGCTTTACAGGATTTTTTGCCTACACAATATATTAAATTTTTTCAGATACATAATGTTGTTTTGCAAATTAATTAACACAAAGTTTTAGCCTCTTATAGCCGCCGGGGAGATACTTGACGTGTGAATCAAACATGAACCGGAAATGCGCTTTTATTTTGAAAAGAGAGCGCCATAACTTGTGCCGTCGCGCACAGTAAAATCGAGTGCAGGTTGGTTTTATCCCACTGATAGACGGGGTTTCTCATGCTGGCTGTCGGCTTCTAAACACTTCTGATAATGCTGACATTACCGTAGCAGCGCTAACAATGTCATTTAAATTATTATTTGCCTCTGTGAGTCGCTGCCGCTCAGCTATTTTCCTGTCCGTGAAACCCCGCCTACTCCTGCCTGGGGTCCAATCAGAAACTGACATTTTAAGTTGACTTCCGTTGGAATCAAACTCTGTTAGAGAGTTTGTAGGTTTTGGCCCTTGGGGCCTCTCAGCATGTAGGCCCTCCTGCAGTCACACTTGTTCTGTCACAAACTGACTCCGGCCCCCAGCAGAGAAGGGAAAAGTTATGTGTCCCTAACAGGAAAAGGTTTGGGGATCCCTGGTTCACTGGATTCAACTGACGATTGATAAAACGTGGAGTTTTCTGTGCATTTTTGTGCCATAAACAGATTGTAAAGTAAAAACCATATTTAATGGAACTCAATTAAAAATAAAAATGACTAAATATGTGGTTTTGAATCTAAATAAAATGTAAAAATAAAATGTTTGTTGCATCCTAGAAGTATTTTATTTGAATTCCTATTTTTTAAATCTATGGACAAAACACTTCATTATTTTATTTCCCAGTTTTTGTTCAGCCGCATAAGAATGATACAATCTGAGTTGCGTGCTGCGTCGCTGATCAGTTGGTTGGGTGACTGACGTGCGTCCGTTGTAACGTTGTAGCGCGAGGAATAACAAACATTTTAACGGTTTTCTGCCCGGCCACTTCCAAGAAGAACAAATAGAAAATACACAGCGGTGTATTGGTGTGGTGGATCCAACATGAAGTTGGCGTTTCCGCCCGGTTGGATTGTTTTTCAATCTGGTTTTTTTCAGACTGCAGTCCACAGAAACAACATTACTAAAAGTTTGTAGTGACGTGTTGATGGCAGCTGATTCTGGAAACTATATTGTGTTTGTGGTTCTGGACTGGATTCTACTTTTCACACTGTTCTTATCAACAGACTAAGAGATCTTTTTGGTATTTCTGGTCTTTTACTTTTTGATGAATAATGTTCACTCCGATGTTGCTCCGCCGTCATGGTTAATTTTTAGGCCCACTGCTCTTTTTATTGAACTTACACTCTTTAGGTTTTATTTTAAATTGCTACTTGGTCTCATACCAAGTGAATGCTGACAATATTCAAATATACTGTTTGTTCTGATCGTCTGAATTAACTTCCTGTCTGACATCAAAATGTGGCTGAAAGACAAAGACTTTCAGTTCAATGCAAGTAAGACGGAGACACTTATTGTTGCTCCTAATGATAAAATTGATGAAATCAAGAAGCATCTTAGGTTTTTAAAGCCGTCAGGAAAAAATTGTCTCCAAAATTTGGGTGTTCTCTTTACCAGTCTTTGGACAATCGTTGCAAACTGTTAGTTCGTAATTGTTTTTACCATTTAGTTTGCATTTCTAAGCAGCAAACTATTTTATCATTGAAGGAACTGGGAATAGTGGTCCATGCTTTTATTTCTTCTACTGTAACAGCCTTTTAGTGGGTCTAAGTCAATCCTCCTGACTTGCCTTCTGTCTGTGCAAAGCGCTGCAGCCAGGCTTTTAACTAAAACCCAGAGAACAGCCCACATAACTCCTGTTCTGGCCTCCTTGCATTGGCTCCTGGTGTATTTTAGGACTCATTTTATAATTTTGGTATTAACTTTTAAGGCTCTTCATGGTGAGGCTCCCAAATATATATTTCCCTTTTGATTTCTTGTGATTTTATTTTTTCTTGATATGGCTGTAAATGCTTGGTTTAGTTGTTGCATTACTTTATTTTTTTCAGACATAATTTATGTCTTCTGGTATTTTATTGACCACCAGACGGGAAAGCAGGAGGGTTTTTTGTGTTTTGTTGGGGAGTAGGTAGGTGTTTAAATGTAGTATTTATATAACATTAACATTTGAACTTTGAACTTTGGTTTGTGGGTTCATCCTGCCTCAGAAAACCTCAGGGTTACTCTGGGGTTTGCAGTGCTCGGTTTGTCCAGCAGATGGCAGTCATAGACCAGAGATCGTATGGCTCAGTTTACAGCGGTTTTCTCCTGTAGAGCTTATTCAGTCTTGTCTGATAGATATTAATGTGCTCATATTTACCTGTAGGGGCCAAGCTAATCGGCCAAGCTAATCATCTCTGTATCGTTCCAATTTTAGTTGATGGCTGGGAGATCTTTGAGCCTGACAAAAGCTCCGGTTCTTGTGAATTCAGCTCACCGGTTACTTTGTAATGGAATCCATGATTACCCATCATGCATCTGTGTATTGAAACGACCAAGTTACAAGAATAAACAACACATTTGTACGTAGTCTGGGTATATTTTTGAAGTAGTCAAGTACAGGTATGAGGTAAAAGTTTATTTAGCAGCATACCTTCATGTTTGGAGGTTTTTTCCTTGTTCTGAAAATGAAAATAAAACCGTTACGGAGAAGTGGGTGGACCAGAGGGCTATAAATACTGCTCTGAGACTGTATGCTAGTGTCCTAGTTCTCTAGGACATATACTAAAATTGGAACGATACAGAGAAGATTAGCATGGCCCCTGCGCAAAAGAAGGGAGCCAATCTTCTCGGTCCCCCCTGCTGGCCAGGTGAGGGAATTGTTCCATTTTTAAGGCTGACCAAGCATGGCCACCGCAGTCTGTTTTACTTCAATTGTTGAATTTTGAATTTTGAATTTTTGACATCTGTTTCATGACGTGTTATTAAAAGAGGAATAAACAGTATGCTCAAACAATTTTCTTTATTTTCATCACCCACAAACATGTGAAAAGCAACAAAGTGAAATAAAACTATTTACAAAATTATATATGTATATATATATGTACAATAAAAACAAAATGTTCATTTCTGATTGTCCTTCTGTCTCATTCTTTTCCTCCTCTCCCTTCTCCATTTGTTATACCGATCCTTAACTTCAGTTTTTTTATTGTACATCCTCATTCTATCCACCACTTTCTGCCTCTGCATCTTCTTCTTTTCTTTTTCTGCCTCAGCATTTGTCTTCTTCTTCTCCTCCTCTTTCCTCCTCTTATCCTCTTCCCTTTTCATCCTGTACTGCTCTCGTCTCCTTCTGTTTCTTTTCTCTTTTGTGTCTTGCTTTTTTTGTGCCCTTCTTCTTTCCTGTTCAGCCTCATCCTCCTTGCTGTCCTCTTTCCTCTTTTCTGTCTTCCTCTCCTGCACCTGCGGCACAAAGCCTCTTCTCATCCTCTCCAGCCACTCGTCCACGCTCCAGCCAGAGGGGTCAGTGGACTCACAGAAGAAGGTCTTCTTGTACCTGCTGTGGCCCTTGTCCCTGGTCATTGCCTGGTGGCACCTGGTGCAGATCCTGACTTTGGGAGGCCTGGGAGGCACACCTGCCTCCATCAGTTCCTGCTGCACCTTCCAGCGCCACCTGGTGACCTTTGGGACATTCAGCCTGACCCACTCCAGCAGGCCGACTCCACCGGAGGTGGACTCGCAAAATATTTTTGTCTTGTGGACAAAGTGGCTGGAATCTGCCGTGGTCTCACCACAGGCAGGGCAGAGAGGAGGTTTGGCTGACGTCGTCCTGGAGGCGACCTTTGACCCGGTTGATGTCCCAGGCTGGGGTTCCTCTGAGACGACGTGCTGTGGTGCAGGAGCTACAGGGAAAGTGCACCAGGCAGACTCGTTATTGCATATGAATAAAGCTCACACCTGCATGTGTTTGTGTTCATCTGTGAAGAAGCAGCTGCACCAACCTGTTGCTGGCTGGGAGACGGAGGAGCAGGAAGATGTCTTCTTCTTGCTCTCCTTTATCTCCCCCACCTTCCTCCTTCTCTTCTCTGCACTCTTTCCTGAAGAAGAAAATGATATGATGAGATCAAAGACAGAAGACACAAAAAAATGTAGTTGTCAAAACAGCAAATGATCTAGTTACTCACGTTTCCTGTCTCTCCTCTTTTCACTGTCTTTCTTGACAGGCGGCCAGAAGGGAGGCTGAAACCGGATGGCAGCTGGAAGTTTGTAGGACTTTCCAGCTGCCTTCCATTTCCGTATTTCCTCCCTTCTGTGTGCGCTCAGTCCCCTGTTAGTCTCCATCACTGACAGAGGACAGCAGACAGTCGTCAGAGCAGTCTCGGATCCTAATTGGCATCGGCACCTTTCAAACCTGTCGACCAATGAGCAGCCAGGAATGCAGGAATGTGATGGTCCTTTGTTTCCACTGAAGGTGTGAAAAGGGGAGCAATAGTTGCAAATACCTTTCTATTGTACCTCTAACTGCTCACCCATTAATGTGTCCCTGTCGACCAATCAGCAGCCAGGAATGTAATGGCCCTCAGTTTTCACTGAAGGTGTGAAAAGGGGCAGCTGCACCTGCAAGTAACTTTCTGCTGTACCTCTAACTGCTGACTCATTAATGTGTGTCAGTCATCACCTTGTCCTTGTTGCATGTCTTCACATCAAAATATTTAATAATAATATTATATAATATTATATATAATAATATTTAATATTTTGTTCCTTGACTGTCAGTAACATCTGTTGCTAGTTTTTCACTTTTAAAACAGAAGTAAAAAGCTAAATAAAAACACTTAGCTGTTCACATCCAATAGGATGAAACATTAACTGGTTTAGGATTGTTTTTGGTTTGATTAGTTTCTTCTGACTGGATCATGTATTTAAAAAATGGAAATGTGTAAAAGTTAAAATTTATCATTTCAGATTCATGAGGTGAATTGAAGAGGAAATGAAACTAAGAAGCCACTAAGAATGTATATGATAAGGGTTAGGGTATATGTATATGTATATGTATATATGTAATGTATATGCTTTTAGCCGTTTTCTCTTTGTTCCAAATGAACGGCAAAATAAAAGTTTATAGCAAGGCTGCAATTGCTTATTCTGATGATTAGTCAATTCACCGGATTGTTTTGATCAAACTTCATCTTTCTGCTGTAATAAAAGGTAAAAATAACTTTGGTTCCACCGTCTCGTCTTTGCTCTCATTTTTTAACAAAAGGATCCACGACTAGTTGAACATGTTGTAATTTTCATATTAGCTAAAAAGTTGCTGTTAGTGATGCATCAAAACTCAATTACTTCTGAAAATTTACATCCTTTGTTATATTTGTCACAACGGAGGTCGCCATGTTTTTCATCATCGCAATGCATGATGGGTTGATGGTGCAGTTGACTCCGTTTTGTACTGGGATCCATAGACATAATATAAGGATAGACGCCTCATGCTCTCGCCTATTGTCGCTGACGAGATTCAGGGCGGCCATCTTGGAGCGGTCCACCACTCCACTCAGCTTATGTTTAGCAGCACAATGACGTATCAGCGCATTTAATAGATCATAACACGCTTTTTTGTTACTGAAAACCATATTCAAACATCTATCAAAGCTACATTTATAAACAATTGTATTATTTAAGTATGTTTTTAATAAATAGTTCAGCATATTTATGCTTAGTGGCTATAACAATAGAATAGGAATGGAATATTCTGATATTGATGTATGATGAGCATATTACAAACCACACAGCCGTTCATAATTTATTTAATAAATTATTTAGTAATATCAATACATATTAATATAACTATACAAACACACATAAATAATGATTAATACTGAATAATATATATTGGATACATGTTTACATGTATGTATATACATACATATATAGATATATATATCTATGTTTTTCAGCAGACAAGTTCTAGCTTCAGTGATTCAGCAGCTGAGATTGAGTCTAAAATCCTATGTGAGATTCATCTGTGCTGCAGTGAATCTGTCTCTCTTTATAGATTCTCCCTCTTCTTCCTCACATCGTGTCTTTAGGAAACTTTCAAAACAAAAACGAAAGATTTGGGATGGATCTTACTAGTGAAAGAATTATATATAAATAATAGTCTTTACCACCTGTGTAAACTTTGCTGGTGAATGTTATAACACATAATATAAGTTTTATAATATGTGTTATGTTGTTTCATTTCTAATATAGGCTCTTGTGTCAGACAATCTAAGTCAATGTTAGAGAATAATAATTTCTTTTAGATTTACAGAATCTCAGTTATCCTTCATAGCGGCTGAACCCGTATTACACCGAGCACTGTAGCTAATATTAGCTGGTATCTCGCCAGTGGACATAAATACAATAAAGTAATATTCTAATCACATTATATACACAATAATATGTCCATCTTACTTGTGAAATATTGTCTGTGGAGCCCTCACATCAATAGTACATCGATCCGAACAACAATATCCCTCAGTGCTGAGGCATCTTCTGCTGTTTTGATTGAGCAAAGTAGGAGGGACTACCGCTCCAAGATGGCCGCCGTATTTCCTGCGCCGGAGCAGCCAATGCGGGGTCTACTCTTATATTATGTCTATGGGTGACCGGGAAGGCGCTGTAAAGGAGTCCATGATTACCCATCATGCATCTGTGCATTGAAACGACAAAGTTACAAAAATAAACAACACATTTGTGGGTATTCTGGGTATATTTTTGAAGTAGTCAAGTACAGGTATGAGGTAAAAGTTTATTTAGCAGCAGACCTTCATGTTTGGAGGTCTTGTTTTGTTCTGAAAATGAAAGTAAAACCGTTACCGAGAAGTGGGTGGACCAGAGGGCTATAAATACTGCTCTGAGCCTGTGTGGTAGTGTCCTAGTTCTCTAGGACAGTGTTTTTCAACCATTTTTTAGTCAAGGTACACTGTTTTAATTTAAAAAATCCCGAGGCACACCACCAACTAAAAATGGAAATAAAGATACTCTGTAGCCGCCTCTGTTACATTTATAGTCATTCTTATCAAAGTCTCTTGAATAGGAATCAAACACAAAAATGTATTTTTATCACATTTTACATTTCTTATTTCAAATTGCACTTAACATGTCCACTTCAAAAATACACCTGAACAGTGAAACAACACTGTGGTGTTAAATTTAAAGAAGTTGTAGAAAACATCAAAGTGTTTTACAAACTAATCCACGAGCATCTTATAGCCGGAATACAGAAAATAATTATTATTCTGAAAGAAGCAATAATATTTGGGAAAGATTTCACTTCATATTCACTGTTATAATATGAAGAGTTGCATGTACAAAATGTCAATGTCTGTATATTTTACCAGTGGTGGGAAGTAACGAAGTACAAGTACTTCGTTACTGTACTTAAGTACAGTTTTCGTGTATCTGTACTTTACTTAAGTAGATTTAATAATGGGTACTTTCTACTTTTACTCCCTACATTTTACAGTAAGTATCTGTACTTTCTACTTCACTACATTTCTACAAAACTGTCGCGTTACTCGTTACATCCAAGTCTCGTTGCTCTTTTCTTCCGTCAAAATGTGAAGTTCAGGGACTTAAGGTGGCGCCGTAAAATCCGAGCAATAACGTGACTTAGTGTCTGTTGTCACCCATCGGCTCCACCTTTACTCGCACTCGGAGCTCCAGACATGCGCAGTGGTTTCCTCTGAGCGGGAGGAGATGTTTGTCTATAATATAATAGCGCTGCATAAATTGAAATGGCGACATGTAAAATTAGCAGCGCTTCGCTTTCACAGACGGTGGGACTTCGTCCAACTTTTAGCGTCACTTGGAAGGAAAGCTTAAAGAAAGGTAAGATCTGCGCTAGCAAAGCTAGCTGTACTGAGACACATGTTGCATCTGATGAAAAAAAGTTGTCACTCATGCGCTGAATTATTGTGTGGAGGTTTTGACTGAGGTGTCATATGGGACAATGCTGTGACCAAAGTCTGCAATATAGTGATATGACATTCAGGAACGATCCGATTCTTCTGGACGGATCTTTACTAAGTCCTAAGGACTGAAGCCTCACTGAGAGCCGTTCTTTGTTCTTGTGTACACTGCGGTAGCTATATATATATATATATATATATATATATATATATATATATATATAGAGAGAGAGAGAGAGAGAGAGAGAGAGAGAGACATTCATTTAATCGCTGAATAAGTAAAAGTTGAACGTATGAACACAGAGCATGCTCATTGCTCATTGATTGATTTCGTCTCCTGTCATGGTGGCAAACATCGCAGTGGGAGGGAGGATGAGAACAGTCACGATGCTCATTCTGCTTAGTTACTTGTTGCGCCGTTGGACAGTGTTCATAGTTGAACGTTATTTACTGTTAATTGCGATTTTTCAGTTGTGGTTTCTGACATATGCAATATGGGCAACCGCCCAGGGCGTTACTTTTCTAAGGATAGCAGGAGACATCTACGGATTATATAGCACAGTGATGAAAGCAAAACAGAATGAAGTGAGTTTTAATTGATACTGGTTAAATATATTTCAGCTCTAAGTATTTAATATCTAGGTGTTTTTATGGGAATGTGGATCTTTCAGATCAATCTGAAAACCAATTTTGATAGGTAAACTTAATGTTATTGTGTCATTTAGCGCTGGTCTTGGTCTTGGGTTCGGTGGTCTTGACTACAACTCTGCTACATGGCTCCTTGGTTGCATGTCCTCCACCCCGCCCGCACCTTCTTTACATCCCCTTTCAGTTAGATTTCTTTCTAAATAAATGTGACTAATGAAGTTCATGCTATGTTAGGACAGGAGACAAAATGTTTCCATCCCTGAAATTATGATTCATAGAATCACATATCTAAGTCTAAACTGTTACAGAGAATAAACACAATAAGAACATGTTTAATCTGTGGTAGTGTTAATTAAAATGGCACATTTCTGATGTATTAAAATTAAATACGATCGGCACACTTAATGATATTAGCGATTAGGTAATGCATTCAGCGAGTACTTTTACTTTTAATACTTAAGTATTTTTAAAAGCCAGGACTTTTTTACTTTTACTTAAGTAAAATGTTAATGTGGTAGTTTGACTTTTACTTAAGTACATTTTTGACTGTGTATTTGTACTTTTACTTAAGTAAATTTTTTAAGTACTTTCTCCACCACTGTATTTTACCCACCTGGTGTGAAAGCTGTGCATGTTTGGATGAAAACAGCTGATTTCCTGGCAGAAATTGAAGAAAGACAAAGCTCTTCCTCAACATCTCAGTCTCTCCAAAGCAGAACCATGGTTTCGTTCACACCGAGCTTATAAGTGTAGCGGCTCTATTTCCCTCCTGTAGTGCCAGATCGACAACCCTCAACTTAAAAGCTGCATGATATGAGTTTGAAAACATTTCTCCGTCGTGCCTGCTGCTAGCATGTGCTTGTTCTAAATGAAAATTAGCCGTTCTTCTTTGATTTACAATTTTGACTTCTAATGATTCACTTCCTGCTAGAGAGCCCCCTGGTGGTTGAAGAAAAATCCACATGAAAGCCACAGCGGGCTACAATCCGCATGGTTCAAAGTTAAGGAAAAAAGTAGCAGCTTATAGTCCGGAAAATACGGTACTGTAGTGAAATTGAATAATTTCCACAGCACACCTGACGATCACTCACGGCACACTAGTGTGCCGCGGAACAATGGTTGAAAAACACTGATCTAGGACATATCCTAAAATTGGTACGATACAGAGAAGATTAGCATGGCCCCTGCGCAAGGATGACACGCAACCGTATGGAAACGGCGAGGGATCGCCAGACGCCGCTCTGCCAAGCCCACATGGCCCATCCACCAATCAGCTTTCACAGATGAACTCGGCATCACCTTTTTCTGTCACCAGATGTAATTTGACATTTCTGAGTCAGAGAGTAAAGAACAACGTCATCAGCAAAATAGTTGACGGCCAAGGCATTTGGAGGCGGGGCTAAGGTGATGTCACCAACTGGCCATGTGACCGTGATGAGCGCTGCTCTAAAGTGAATATATAGATATCTAAATGTGAAGACATCTGGTCAATGCCCCCTGCATTTTCACACAATGAAAACAGGGGTAAAGTCTCAGGCAGAAAAACTTGCGCTCCGACTCACCAGTGACTATACTAGGGGGCGCTGTGTTACAATTCAATGTTATTGAGCTCTTTAGAGGTTATCAAAGGTCAATCATATCAAGCTTAGTGCAAATAGGATGATACATGTATAATTTAGAGACGACCGTATGCAAATGGCAAGGGATTAGAATGAGCCATTCAGACACGCCCACATGCTGCCCCCAGCAGCCAATGTTAGGTGAACAATATTGTATTTATTGTGAATTGTTTTTATCAGTTAATGGAAAAATATTCACCAAACTAGACTGTTGCTCACTATGTGGGAATCCATTTGAAAAAAGGTAAAAAAAAAACACGAAGAGTAACGAAGTGGGAGGATCTTCTAAAAAAAAATATATACATATTTAAAAAAGTTCTTAAGCATATACACACACAATTCATAAATAAATAGCACCTATAACACTTTATTAGATAGAGATAAATCTTTGTCATTGTCACAAGAACAACAAAATTTAAAAAGTGCCGTAAGTCAGTGCATATGCTAAAAAAAGAAAAACTTGTGTCACACTTTACATATACTGTAAAAAATACATAACAAGTAGGTGATAAAATAAAACTAATAAATAAGAATAACCACATTCTCACACACATCATTCATAGTGATTAATGGTTATTTGATTGCATTTAGTTTTGTTATTGCTGTAGGATAAAAACTGTCTCTGAATCGGTTGTTTCTTGTTCTGATTGCTCTGTATCATCTGCCTGAAGGTATGGACTCTGACTTCAAGGCAGAGTCCATACTCTCTAGATTCCTTTTTAACTAAAATTACATCCTTTTTGTATTTTAGATTTTCATAAAGAAATTTTATATTCTTTGTTTTCTTTATTTTATTTATTGTGAATTTGTTTATCAGTTAATGGAAAAATATTCACCAAACTAGACTGTTGCTCACTATGTGGGAATCCATTTGAAAATAAAGGTTAAAACACGAAGAGTAACGAAGTGGGAGGAGCTCCAAGGGAGGAGCTTATAAATAGGAGAGCAGCTCCACTCACTCTCTTCATTCCTGCTCGGAGCAATAAAGCAACAAGTACTGACACCAAAAATCCATTAATTATTTCTTAGAGACATTTAGTCTGCCTTTGCCTGAGGAAGGCAACAACGACTGAAACGTCACAACAGTTGGCGCAAAATTTAAAAAGGCTTGGTTTTTGATACATTTTTTTTCTTCAATTAGGTTATTTTTAATGTACTTTCCACGCATTCTAAAAAAAATTATTAAAATGCACATTTAAAAAAGTTCATAAGCATATACACACAATTCATAAATGAATAGCACCTATAACAATAACACATTATTGTTATAGGTGCTTTTATTGATTTATTTAAATTTATTATTGATTTCATCTTTGTTCAAGATCCGATGGCAAGTGGGAGCAGCGTGATAATCACAGAACAAGGCACACCTGGGAACAGTCGAGAGGGATGACGAGACAGCACAGAGACTCAGAACACAGAAAATTAAAGAAATTCATAGGAAAAACCTGACACACTGTACCACCAAAACCACCAAATACATAAGAATAACATGCATTAGTTTATTGTTAAATGAGTAAAAACATAATTTCTTTTTAATTAGATGTTTAATTTTTTATCTAAATTAAGTACTTAAACTATATCCCAAACCTTTGGTAGAAATGGCTCGTTAAATTTCAGTCTCTTTTACATACAGAACAGGGAAAACTAAAGAGAATGCAATATTGTGTTAATCCATTTATAGTCTAAACAGAGGAACTGGCAGTTTATCTTGAGGAAATGAATAAAAGTGTAGAAATGAATTGGACCTTAGTCCACTGCCTAACCAATGTCTCCGCCGCTGTGAAGAATTAAACTTAACATCCTGCGGTTTTAACAAATGGAGCTGAAGACGTTTCCCTCTCGCACCCAGAAAGAGAGCGGCGCTCAGAAGCATCTGACCGTTTCAGGGCAGTGAAACCACGGCAAAAGAAAAATAAAACCCTTGTATAAGGTCACGTCAGGAACACGCAGGGTAAAAAAAGTTCAACTGATCAATTTGGATCCAACTGACTGACTGACTAATACAAATTTCACTGCAGATGCAACCAGGAGGGATTTTTGAGGATGTGGGTTCAGACCGCAGCAGGTGAAGTGATGTAATTTAAGTGGAGTCGTTTAATTGATTATAAGTTATTGGGGCCACAGTCAGTGGTTTCTTTCACTACGGAGAAAACGTTAGATCCGTTCCTGGATTCATGGTTCAACTAGGTGAAAATTAACTAAACCGCATAAAAATGCGGCTAAACAGCCGATGTTGGTGTGATTGTAATTTGACGGGTAAAAATGACCTATTTTTGTTAATCCTGTGGGTCAAAATGACGGAGAACAAAGTCCAGAGTTGCCTTGTTCTGTTTCCTTCCCCTTGATTGCTTCCCAGCTGTGTCTCGTTCCCTCATTACCCTCCCTGTTATTTAGTCCACCTGCTGTCTTTGGTCCTCTCAGGCGTCTCGTCTCCTCCGTGTTTCCTTGTGCAGCTCCTGTTTTCTGGTTTTTCACATTAAAACTTAATTTCATCTCGTTTACCTGGACTCATCTGCATTTCTCCTCACCTGCAAATTATGGCAATATTCTAAAACAATGTGTGATTTTATTACACTCTACGAGAAATGAAAACTTTAGTCTTCACAAATAAATTAATAAAAAAACAAGTATGAATATAATGAATAACATTTTCTAAAGCCCATCACTGTAGCTCTATAATGTGTTGCAGTAACTCACCACTACCTGAAGGTAACAAAGACTCTTAAAAGAAAATGGTTTATAAATAATCTTCTGTCTGAAACCTTTGAATAGTTTTATAAGATTTTAAATTAATGTGAACTTTGAATAGTTTAAAGGAATTTTAAAGATGGACAAGTAGTTGACAGCAGCTAATATAAATAAATTACCAAATAAAAATATCCAGACTATGTTCTAAAAGTTCCTTACATTGGAAAATGTCTAAAACATGAGAAACTATCCTTATGCACTGGACCTCACATCCATGGAAGATGAAACCACCATGAAATAATCGGTCAATAATCTCTACTCCAACTTTTTCTCATAACTTGTCACTACAGTGTCCTGCCACCCAGTGCAGTAGGACATAAAACGGCAAATATGAGTTAAAATAACATTAATAATTAGAGATGTGCCGATCAGGTTTTTTCCTGCCGATACCGATCACATAATTATTTTTTAATCATAAACACTACCAGTTGCATTATGTGGAAAAAGGAACCATGAATTCACCTTAATTTAGACAAAAACTTGTTTTTAATAACTTTTTCCAAGAAAACTAAACAAAACAGGCATTGTGCAAATTGTACTATCAGTAAAACTATCTTTAACAGACTGATAACATATGGAGGCTCTGAAGGGGCTAAATAATGCAAAGAGCCAAAATAAAACCTCAACATTGCCAAAAAAATTCAAGTATAAAACTTAACATTCAAAGGCAAAAACAGGATCCATTACAATAAACAATCCAGAGTTACTGAATGAAAACTTCCTGTTAGCATGGCGGCTAGCTGATTACTGCTAGTTCTGAGTGGCTGTTTCTGACTGAGCGGAGTAATTATGCAGAACAGAGAGGAGATCGATTATTTTTTTAGAGATTATCTGTCTCATGTTAGGACAGCAAAAGTTTTAATACGTATGTAAAATGTATTTTTTTAGGTTAGATGCTGCAGCTTTAAGCAGAGGTTTGGTGTGAGAGTCACTACCAGGTGGAGCAGAAGCGGCGCTCGGTCTGTGAAATATTACTACCTGTAGCGTAGCAGCGGTTCAACAGCGAGAGCAGAACCAGCGTCTTACATCACAGCTCCAAGACTTAAATAATTTTGCCGGTTATTTGTTTAGCTTTCTGACCGTCATGCATTAGCATGACAGGTGAGTGTTTGTAGCTGTGCGCTGCTTTACCTGCTATCTGATCCTCCATATGTCTTTTTTACTGCAATGAGCCTCGATGTAGTCAAACTCCGTCAAGTATGGCATTGTTTTTATGTCGTATTAGCTTCGTTGTGTTGATGCATTTTGACGTGCTTCAATTTTCCGCCGCAACACGCAAACTTCCCCATTCACTCAGTGCGTTATAATTCAACATCGCTTAGGATTTGTTGCTGCGCGTTTGTGCAGTGTGAAGGAAAGAGGAGACCAGCTGCACAGGCAGGCTGCGAAATGAGATGCAGGTGATCGGTTTGTGTGATCGTAACAAGAGACCGTGATCACTGATCATACACTTTTTCACGAAAATCAGCCGATTATGATCGGTGACCGATCGACCAGCACACCTTTATTAATATAAACCACCAAATGAATCTGTTTTGCTTTCCAACTCGGCTCTGAAAAACACAAGACGTAAAACACAATGTATGCAAAACTCACTGACGTGTAAATATCCCACTCTCTTCCTCCCTCACACCAAATTCCTCAATTTATCTACTTTCCAACCTGGAGAGATGGTCTCATTTTACCATGTTACAAAAATAATTTAAAAACAAAACTATTGACAAGGCATTCAAAATCAACACGCATTTATTTCAAAACTTAAGTAAACATAATATTAAAAAATCAAAACAACTTCACAAACTATGTACAGACAAATTAATTGAATGGCTTCATCTATCATGGCCTCTTCTTCCAAACAGGATTCGTCCATTTGTGTGAAGACATCAAGTTTTTCTGAACGATTAACGTAAAAATAAATATTGAGATGAATCTAATACTGTACTGAACATACAAAATGCTAGATTTAATTACCATTAAATCAACTAAATTTTCATTCAAAAGAAAATTCATCTGTGAATGATTCTCATAAATTAATCTTATAAATTCAATTCTTTATAAGATTAATCCTTTAATCAACATCACATACTGAAATACCTGCCATCAGCAAATAATGCAGCACAACACTGCAAAACCTCCAGTTTTTCATTAACCATGGCCAGTTCAATTGTTGCAAATAGTCAACTTTCTTGGGCTTTTAGCCTTTTCAGCCGTACAAATCCGTTGTACCACTGAGAGAGGGTCGCCTGGTTGACGGCGAAGAGCTGGAGGGAGGTTCTGGTCTTGAGGGCTGGATGGCTCACCACCACAGACCTGCTGACTGGGTACATGGCGCACAGCTCCTTCATCACCGCCTCCACCAGGCGGCAGGAGGCGGGACCGCTCCCCGTTCCCACCACGCAGCTGAAACATCGATGAAGAAAGTTCAGACGTGTGTCGGAGAGGAAGCTGCAACTTCCTGCAGACGCTCACCGTTTCATGCTCTCCACCCCCGGCTGGGCTACGCTGCCAGGAGCGTAGGTCTTGCTTTTCTTGAACCTCCCCTTCGTCAGGGAGTCCTTGTAGCGCGACGGGTACGCTACGGACCCCTTATCCACCTCGGGGAGGTTCTGCCACAGACCCACGATCTCCTCTACCTCGGCGTTGTTCACGTAGCCCTTCCTGCAGAGCTCCACCAGCCTCCGTGACAGATGGACCACATGCTGGTAAACCCCTCATCCAGATCCTCCTCCAGAAGGTCCCGGTGCTCCTCGTCGTCCTCCTCCTCTTCCAGGACGACCTCCTCACTCCCGTCCGGGTCGTCGGGAAACATCTGCAGCTCGCGGCCCGTCTGAGCGTACAGGTAGCTCATCCCAATCAGCTCCCCTGAGGATCATCAGGGACACGTTTCATGAGGAAAATCTGGATTTTCCAGCAGAACTGCTGCTGCACATTTACCAGAAATCCTTGGCAGGTGCCTCCGTCCTGCCTGTGTACAGCAGCGGCTTGCTGTACGTCTCTGCCAGCGTCACTCCCAGCAAGCGCCGAGTCAGCTGGTAGAGACAGTGCTGCTTCTCGCCCACCGCCACCTGAGCCCGGTCCTCGTTCCACCTGGTCAGGCCTTCCAGCAGGAACATCTGGAAGTGGCAGCCGCTGGCTGACGTTCCTGCAGCAGAGAGGAGGAACAGCAGGCATTAGCAGAACGACCAGAGAGCTGCAGGGGGATTTCAGTCTGACGGACGCCAGCGACTCACCTGGGATGAACCTGTTGAGATGCAGGTGGAACGACTCAAGTGACGTGGAGCCCCGGGCGCAGCGGTAGACGGGGAGCACCACTCCCCCTTTGGTCAGCTTGCCGGTCCTGGTGTACAGCTGGACACTGGCTGGATCCTGGATGTGTAGAAACAGGTGATGGAGCAGCAGAACCTGGGAAGAAGCTGCCGACCGTCGGTCACATAGCGCAGACTCACCTGGATGCAGGCCACGTGTTTCTGCTGAGTGGCCCAGATCTCCTCCATGCGGGCCCGGTCCAGGAGGGGGATGTTCATGGTGTCGGTGGCTCATGAACGCCTGGATGGCCTCATCCAGGAGGCGTTCCGTCTCCTGCGCCTCACGGATACGCCTCCAGCAGTGCCGAGCCATCTCCCTGGCACTCTCCACCAAGCCCCTCCTGGACCGCTGTCCCTGCCTGGCTGTCCTCAGGTTGGACACGTCCTCCGCGTCCCACTCGAAGATGGCAGTAGAGATGAGCCACATGAAGTCTGGGTACAGCGGGTGGCTCTCCGCAGTGACCCCATCCGCCAGCCTGCGGATGTAATGCCAGATGTCCAGCCGTACCTGGAGCTGTGGCCACGAGGGGAACAGGGCCGCCGTCGCGCCGCCTTCGCCACCCGACCTGCAGCAGTCCAGGTCCACATAGAGGACCTGCGGTGGGCAGCGCTCTGCCTGCTTGTAGCGCTGCTGCAGGCCGGCGGCCATGTCTCTTAGGCCATATCCCTCCGCCGCCGTCTGGACGCAGATCAGGACCTGACCCAGTTCGTTGCCCACACTTGTCATCCACTGGGCCATCCGTGAATCTGCGCCCGCCATCTTCTTGATGATCTGCAGAGGATGGGGGGGTAAGACGGCAGCCATCAAGGTCCAGAACTTTGCGCACGGTCTTGAGGCTGTACTGCCACATCCTATATGGGGCCCAGAGGAAGAAGGGGCGCTGGTAGAAGGCGTCGGGCGAGGCGGGTGGCTGGCTGTATGTAAAGCGGAGGCCAGGTGGATGATACCACAGCTGCAGCTCTTTGGTTAGCACGGCCCTGCCTGTCTTGTCCCTGACAAACAGGGCTTTGCTCAGCCAGTCCTGCTGCTCCTCCAAGACTCGAGCAGGACGACCTGCAACAAAGCATGTGGAGGGCAGTGAATTACTGCTGTAAGATAAAAGAAACACAGCAAAAAACATTTCTTCTAAAACCAACCTGGGCTGCAGCTGTGGTGCTTGTTGCAGCTGGAGGAGGAGCAGAAGAAGGACAAGCAGGAGGTGGTGGTGGAGCAGCTGCTGTAAATAACACCGTCATCACCAAGCTGTAACACTGATGAAACATAAACACAAACTGCAGCATGAATCCCACCTGATGCAGACAGCTCCTGCTCGGCGGCAGCAGCAGCCTCCACCATCAGCTCATCGTCTTCCTCCGAGGAACCTCAAGACAAAAAGCAGCAGCTTCAGCTGAACTTGAACACAGTCAGCAGAGAACTTACGGTGGAGAACCATGGCCCTCTTCTTTCTCGGAGTGGAGAGCTGAGGGAACGGACGCCTGCTGGAGGCGGCGGCCGGGCTGGAGGAGGCATGCTGGTCTCTGTCCCTCCTCAGCACATACTGCTTCAGCTGGCTGAGTCGGGCACCAGGGTTCTGGACCAGCACGTCTCTGACCCACCTCCTGTAGCTGAGAAGGAAACTCAGAGCGTTGAGGTTCTGCAGAACTTCTGATGAGCCGTCAGAGAACCGGTCGGAGCTTTCTTACAGCTGCTTGTACGTGAGGGAGCTGTACTCTCTGAAGCCCACCAGCCGCTGACCCTCCGACTCGGTGCCTCTGCTCCTCTTGTCTGCGAGGGCAGAGGTCACCTCCTCAAAGAGCCGGGCGTACTCCAGCAGAGCGTCCTTGTGCAGCATCAGAGGGCTGCTGCTGCCGTTTCCTCCCTCTCGCTCTGCCTCGTGGCTTGCCAGGACCCCCACTGTGTAGCCAGGGTCATGGGTCAGCAGCCACAAGAAGGTCTTTCCCCTGTACAGACCGAACTGCACCTCCATTTGGCTGAGAATGCAGCGTTGGTATGAGGCATCCCCTCCGAGGGCCCTGACCCGACCCCGAGCCGCGGCTTCCACCTTCTGGTGCGTCCCGATGGACAGCTTCTCCCTGCTGCCTCCTTCCCTCACCTGCTGGGCGGCAGCTGTGGCTTCGCTGGAGGCCTGAAGCCGCAGCTGGGTGGTCCCAGGCAAGAAATCAAAATGGGGCTTGTACAAGTTCACTGACAAATGCAATAAAGTCCAGAATGAAAATCTCATCTATTATGGATTCATAACTGATTCATATAACTCATTAATAAACAAAGAACATAACATTACTGTGTATGTATCTTTAATCTGAATGAATTACATTTAACATACAGCTTTGAGTCAAATTAGCACCGTATCTGTTAACACTTAATATGAGAAAATCAGTGGATAACTACTGATTTGTCACTTGACATCTCATGTATTTTTTGGTTTTCACAAACAATGACTTGGACATGATCACTAAACCATTTAGGATTTAAAAATATTTGGAAAAAGACTTTGATAAGTTTTACGGAGGTAATGTTACCTTATAAAAAACTTTGCTTCTGTTTTTGTGGGTTTACCAATTTCTTGGTAATATGATCCGAATGGTTATTAAAATAATTTGCATCTAGTTTGATTGCTTTATAGCGCAACAGATTTCTAAAATAATGCAAAATACTTCAAACCGGGTTCGCGCCGGTCGCCGAGGTCCTTTAGCTTGTTACGTCTAATTTCGCTAACGTGATAATTTTAGTATTTTACTAAAAAGTTACAAAGTCATACTGAAAAATAATAGTAATACGTTACCAGACAAAACGGCGCTGTTTGTCCTTACGATATCTGAGCACTTTCAGTGGTACTGCCTCTGGAGCTAACTGGGACAGAGAAGATGGCGTACCGGATGGCGCCAGGATGACACGCAAATTCGTCCTCAAACGTTCCTCATTTTCTTCTTTGCCAGAAGAAAAAAAAAATCTGCGAAAAAAATAAAGGTACAAAACGGCACAGTCAAATCACAGGTTCCTGAACACTTAGCTCTCTTCCTAGAATGTAGCTAGCTGACCGGTAAAATAAGGGATTTTCTGTTGTAAGGTTCAGAGCTACGTGATGTCATCAATCAACCACACCAAAGTGTTGAGCAGTGTTTCCTGATGAAGCACACAACATCTTCAGCAGATTGGATGATGAATCAGGGAGATATTGCTGTTGAAACAGTCCAGGGGGCGCTGTGGAGTCAAATTCCAACATAATCCTGCAAGTTTTGTGCCTCTTATCGAATCGGATTCAAATGCGACCCAACGTTCAGGTCGCATTCATCCGAACTGAACGTCACTGATTGTCAAAAAATCTCACTATTCTGCATCCTGATACGCGCAAGTGGGAAGAAAAACAACAACCATGACGGACTATTTGAGGATGAAGTTGTTAATATGCTGCTCCGGTTGGACAACAACTTCAAATATATAGTCTGGGTTTAAAGTTGCTCATAGCACTGAATCTGCATTGCTCCGAGTGTATAATGATCTCCTCTTAACAGTTGATTCAGGCAACGTTGCAGTTTTATTACTTCTAGATTTGAGCTTTGCATTTGACACTGTAGATCATCAGATTCTCTTACATAGATTAAAACACAGTGTTGGCCTGAGGGGCTCAGTATTCGAATGGTTTAAATCTTACCTAGAAAACAGAACCTTCTCTGTTCTTCTTGACCAATCCTGTTCTGGAGCCAGACCTTTAAAGTATGGTGTTCCCCAAGGGTCAATTTTAGGGCCCATTTTGTTCATCTTGTATTTACTGCCTCTTGGTAAGATTTTTCAAAAATTTAATATTTCCTTTCATTGCTTTGCAGATGACATCCAGATTTATTTGCCCCTTCAAATTCAAAATGGTACAAATGATTCTCTTCAGCTGTTGCTAAACTGTTTAGCTGAAGTTAAATTATGGATGGAAAAAAACTTTCTTCACCTCAATGAAAGCAAAACTCAAGTTCTGTTATTTGGTCAAAAACTTCAGACTACAAACCCAGATCAGATTCTTGGTTCCTTGGCTCGGTCTTATCAAACCTCTGCTAGGAATCTTGGTTTCACTTTTGACAGCTTTTTAAAGTTAGATAAACAAGTTAGTTCTGTCGTTAAATCGAGTTTTTACCACCTTCTGCTTTTAGTAAAAGTTAAATCTTACTTCTGTTTTAAGGACTTTGAAGGACTCATCCATGCCTTCATAACAACTCGTCTGGATTACTGCAACTCTTTATATAGAGGGATGGATAAATTACAGATTCAGCGACTTCAACTGATCCAGAACGCAGCAGCAGCATGGCTTCTCACTGGAACCAGGAATCCTGACCATAAAACACCAACTCTGGCATCTTTACACTGGCTGCCTGTTTTTTATCGAATAGAATTTAAGATTCTGTTGTTAACTTATAAAGTTTTAAATGGGTTAGCCCCCCCTTACCTTCGGGACCTTTTAAAATTCAGTTATTACTGAATGTTCCTCGGACTCGACTTGAGAGGAAAGGAGATGGAGCTTTTTCTGTTGCTGCTCCTGTTTTATGGAATAACTTGCCTTTCCAGATTAGATCTGCCCACAGCCTGGAGCATTTTAAATCACTTCTTAACTCATTTTTACTCTTTGGCATTTAATTGATGTAGTTTTGTGCTCTGTTTTGTTATTTGTGTTGTTCTTGTGCAGCTTTATACCTGTTTTAAAGTGCTATATAAATAAATTTGACATCGACATATAAACTAAGCTCCACCGTTAGCCTCCATGTTTACTTCCGCAAACACTGAGCTCTTCTTCTTCTTTTTATGGCGGTTGGCAGAACACTTAGAACGCTGACGCTATAGCGCCCTCTACTGCGCATGCAGGACACTTTCAGGTCGTTTGCCCGTTTACACTGCAGAACACATACAGGCCACACTTACTGGCACTGTGAACGGCCCTGGCAGAAAAATCAGAATTGAGTCACTTCAGGCTGCAGTGTGAAAACACTTGAAGTTTCCTTAATAGTTAAACAATTAGCCATAAGGTGCAAAATATTTACATCCTTAGGTGGGAGAAATTCCTCCAGTGGCAAAAGTTATAGGTGGTGTGGCTGAAAAGAGCAGAAAAATAACAAAGTTATCCCTACTATGAATGTTTAACTACTTCATTCTTTTACTAGCAGTGCAACTAACAATTATCCCCTTGGCCAAAACAAACCTTAGACCAGTCCTTCTCCACCCTGGTCCTCACCTCACTGCTCTGCATGTTTTAGATGAGCCTCTGTTCCAGATCAGCTGATTCAAATGATTTCATGACCACTAAGTACTTCAGAAGCCTGTTAATCACCCAGAGATACAATTCAGGTGTGTGGCAGAAGGGAAACATGCAGGACTGGATGGACAGACAAGACGCATCACACCAGTCACAGAGTTTGGGGTCTTAATCTACAAACACATGGCACCAAATCATCACATTAGTTCATTTTGAACAAAAATATAAAGCATTTGTAGCAATCTTAAGTGTTTTCAGCAAAACACTTAAGGTTTCACTATTGTATCAATAATTGACCTAAACATGCAAAATACTTACATCCTTAGGTGGGACAAATTCTGCGCTTGTAACATAATTAATCTGCAACTCTAAACAAGAATGCAGAAAAAAAATGCAGATAAATAGTCATTCTTGCAATGTGTCGGGTTTTTCTTATCCGTTTCTTTAATTTTCTGTGTTCTGAGTCTCTGATGTCAGCTCTTCCAGCTGTGTGAAGCTGACACCCCACCCACGTCAAAAAATCCAGCAAATAGTCTGAATGGTTAGTGCTCCGTTTGTGCAGGTTTGTGCCGTTAAAATTTTCGTTTGTGCAGTTTTGGTTTCTGAGATATTAAAAGTTATAATTTTGGCCGATGATGTCACCGTCACGCTATCATGTTCCAAATCAAACCTAAGTGTGGGCTACTTCTTTTAATTCTTCAGATTCTCAGCTGTTGTACAATGTGTACATTTTGTTTTGAACTTCAATAAAGACTTAGAACAAGAAAAAATGTCTCATTTCAAGAAATGTTTTAAGATAGCAATGTTTTTTCACGAACGTAGCGTTCTCTCCACAATAATTGAATCCTGCTAATAAAGGACATGCAGCCTGACCCTAACGTAATGTGTATAACCTGTTCAACTGTGCTTTGATTTCGGAGGTGGCCTGAAGAATTATATTCACATTGTTGATGTACTGTCTGTTGATTATGCAGCAAACGTGTAAAAAAATTACATGAGCCTATAACGGCCAATTTGCTAGTTGCTTGAGCAAAGTTTTTGCAGAGTAAAACGGAAATGTGTCATTATTTCAAAGTTCATCCAAGTAATGTACTTAATATTTAGTAAATATATTTTCAATGCAACGACTTTCATTTCATCCAATTTCTTACATTAAATGTATATGGGCTTCAAGGATTTTGAAAAGCTCCACATGTTTTGCGAACTTTGACATAGTTCTCACACAACTGGGATTGGCTCCACCCACACTGTAGTGAGCCCCCTCCCCCACCACCCCCGATCTTGTTTTGGCGGCAGAGCAAGTGTAATTTCAACCTCTCGTTAATATTCTAGCGGTCTCAAATCTTTTTGAATAAGTCATTTTTGGAATTTTTTCAACCCCGATTTTGATTTTTGAACAAGGTAAGTAAATTAATGCTCAGGTTTCACATAAAATATTGACTCAATGCAATCCATCCCCATAAAAGCAGAGAGGATGTATGCAGGGCTAGCTTATATATGCATTTATTTGAATTCACAACTTGTATTAAGTGGATATTTCAAACCTTCTGAAACATAGCGAGGCATCATCTTGCAGCCTTTACATTTATATTGAATCATTAACACTTAAGCATATGCACAAAGGGCACATCTTCTGAATTCAATTAAAAAATGTATTCCAAAGGAAAATAAAAATTTAACAGGTACTTACATTTTCAAGTAACGATGCATTATTGAATTATAAATATTTTTTTAAATTCAAGACTTTTTTTAAGTGTGCAGACACTGCTAGAATACAATTTGTGGCTTCTTTGTTCTTCTTGTTTGAAGCAAAATGGGAGCGGATGACGTCATCGGCCAAAATTATAACTTTTAATATCTCAGAAACCAAAACTGCACAAACGAAAATTTTAACGGCACAAACCTGCACAAACGGAGCACTAACCATTCAGACTATTTGCTGGATTTTTTGACGTGGGTGGGGTGTCAGCTTCACTCAGCTCCGTCTTCCCCCTCCACTGTTCCCAGCTGTGCCTCGTTCTGTGATCACCGCCTGTGTATTTAATGCCACCTGTGTCTGTGGGGTCCTGGTCGTTCATGTCGCCTCTTTGTTGCTGTCCAGTTTGTTCTTCAGTTGCTAGTTCCAGTCTTTTGAAAATTATCTCAATGCCTGTGTGAACATTGTTAACTGCCGATGGAGAAACTTTTCCATGACAGCCAGCATGTCAGTGTAGAAACGGACAGGATTTAAGGGAATGTAACATTCCTTCAAAGTCACCAAACTGTTCACCTGTAATTAAAATGTAAATTATTAAAATACCTGTAATTTATCAATAGATAAAAGCCTCACAGACCTTGTAAGAAACCACTTTTGTCTTGGGTGGATCAGACAACACATGCAATTCGTCTGAACAAATCCTCTGTAAAAATAAAATATACATACATTTAGAATGATTAGCCACTTTTTTTTTTAACAAAACATCTTTATTCCACTGCAAACAAACATAAAATATTCATACCTTCCTGCCAGATCTCACAAGTGTCCCATCTGATGAAGGTGTAGGAGGATCACGTTCCACTCCTTTCACTAAATCTGTGCTTACTGCTCTCAACCATGAATTTGGGTTTACAGAAGCTAAGTAAATTAATTACCAAAACCACCAAATACATACAAATAACATCTGTTGGCTTATTATTTAAATTCCTCGTTTTTCTTAGGGGTGGCGTCCCGGAAATAACCCACGATAGGCGAAGTTACCTTTATTTTTTACAATTATTACACAGCATAAAGAAATACTCTACATTGAAAGCAAAGAACAAACCTATTTTCAGGTCAGCGTATGTGCGTCATGTCGTCACAGCGTCTCCTCCACGTTGCCCCGCCAGATCCACGGCTGTATCTACGGCAAAGCGACGGATCTCATCGAGCCTCGGGTCGGTTTTGCGCTGATTCTGCCCACAGTTTTTTCAGCTTTCATCTCCTGAATGGCCAAGCTGTGTTACTTATATTTAAATACCGTAACGTTATTGGTACAAAAGTAGAAAAGCAGCTTGGAGACTGTTTAGCCAATCAGGACGCAGAACACAATGCACTATGAAAAAAAACTTCACAAAAAAATCCACGAAGCAGCGAGACCGCGAAAGGCGAACCGTGTTTTATGGCGAGGGATCACTGCATTTAAAATAAAGCTTCTCTAACAAGCAGAAATAAGTCAACTGGAAAAAACTGCTGGGCTCTTTGCACCTCGGTTTTGCGTGTGAATATTGTCAGCTGCCGCGTTCGGGGAAAAGCGGCTCGGTTGTTGCAGATCTATTGAAAAGCTTGATTAAGCTATGAACATCGATCCAAAGCCTCAACAAGTCAGCTGGAGAAAAGTTTTAAGATGTTCGCCTCGTTATACATCCACTGACACGAAGGAAGGTCAGTTGTACTTTCTTAATCTTTGTGGCTGACATTAACCTTAGCTTATGGTCGTAGGCAATATCTTCTGACATTTTTCTTGTAAAAATGTGCTATTTAAGTATCATCGTTCTAATGGACAATATTTTTTACCTTATTTTCAAGTATATTGTGTGTTTTTATTGTCGTTAGTGTCAAAGGGGAGGTTATGGTTTTGGCTTTTCACTGACGAAGCACAACAAGCCTCACAGCTCAACAGTAGCAGCTTTGGTGTCAGAAATCTGGTTCAAAGTTGCTGCTTTTAGAAAAATGCCACCATCTTAATTCAGGGTCGCTTGGAAATTAATGAAAACTTAAAAGCCCATTATATTAGGAAGACAACAATGTTTTTTTTTTTTGCGTCTGAAATTATGACTCTTTTCTAGCAGTTATGGCAAAAAGCGGAAACAAGGGAGCCGCATGCAGATGTGACCAAAAAACCAAGATGGCTGCTTGCCTGTAGACGTTGTTCTGAACTTCCCTCCAACTTTATTCTTCTCCTGTCGGAACAGTTATTTTTGTAATGTCTTCAACCTTTACGACAAAACGCAAAACTGTTTGAAACTTTACACTCAAGTATTGATGCTCTTATTACAAAGTTTAATGATATTATGATGATTTTAGGAGGTGACTTCAACATTACTGTGAATAATGAGGTTGACCGATGGCCTAGCAGGTAAAGATTAAATTCTCTGATTGTTGACTTTATGAATGAGCAAAGTTTAGTAGATATTCGGAGGGTAATTAATCCAAACACAGTAAACTTTACATGGAAAAACAAAACTGGTTCGCAACTCTCAAGAATCGATTTCTGACTCCTTACAATATTCAAATTGCAAAGCTGAGATTATTAAAGCCTCCCTTACTGATCATAAAGGCATTTTGTTATAGGTTGGTATTTCCCATGATGGAACTACTAAAAGGAACCCTGCATATTGGAAGATGAATAACTCCTTTAACAACAAATTTGTCTGTTTTACAGTTAAAAACAAAATTGCAGAGCTTCATAAATTAGCACAATCTGAAAACAATTATGGACGTTACTGGGAGCTCTTAAAATATGAGTTGAGAAAAATCTTAAGTAAAGCTGGGGCAAGTAGAATAAAAAATAGCTTTAGAGTTTATTTCATTATCCTCTACTCTTCCTGAAAATCTTAATGAACAACAAAGATACAAACCCTTCAGCTTAAACCCGATCAGATTTATATTAATAAAGCAAAAGGAGCTTTTATACGTTCACGGGCCAAATGGTTAGAAGCGGGGGAACAAAACTCTAGCATAATGCCTCTGGTTGTGGGCACACCTTCACCTGAATTGCCATCCCCATCTCCTTTCACTGTTGAAGAACAGGCTGGAAGTTCAGTCTCTGTTTCCAAGAGGGCTTACATGCGCATAAACAGGTCAAAATTGACCATTTTTATGCAGGAGCTGGCCTTACTGGCATTCACAAAAGAGGTCCAATCCACCTTCACTGGAAAATGTCTTCCAGGGGTAACACAAAAGAAGCAACTGGATCCAAAGAAGGTGCTGGCCATAACTGGAATTCCCAAATTCAACGGCTTCGGAGGCGCGCGTAGCTTTTCGCCGGAAATGCAACAATGAATACTTCATGGAAAATAAAATGTTATTGGAGAATTACAATGTTCAACTTAAAATGTTTATTTTGGTTCTTTGTTTTTGAATTTTACAAGTGCTTTTATTTATGTTCTTAAAACAAATATTCTTGTTTTGTAGTCACTACAATTTTTATGTTCATTGTGTTCTTGTTTTGACCTGAAAATTTATAATTTGTTAAGCTTATAATGTTTTGATTAAAATTAGTTTTAAAATTTCTGTAATAAAGCAATATTTCAATTGCATAAAAAAACCTCTTGTCAGTTAATTTGCAGTAAAAATAAAAATTGATACAACTTTACATTGAACCATAACTCCATCCAAGCAACAACCGCTTAGTAATCTCTCCAAGACTAAAACAAATTAGTCCTATCCTCTACTTATTTCATAATCCAAGTTACGTTAGTTAACTATTGAAAGCGTATATTTATTTACAACAGCAGCACAGCATACAACGGCTTATATTTAACTACCAATACCGCACCACGTTTCAACAAACTCGCATTCATAACATGATTGTCGAGGTCATTACCTTCATATATTTGCTAAAGATATCTTGTGAAAATCAGTAAACCACCAAAAAAAGCTTTTTGCTGAAGCTTTCCCTGATGTTTGGAAGGCTTGAAAACTAATATTCCACGAGGTTCACTCAGCGTGTCTGAAACAAACTAAATCAACTCTCAGGACAGAACGATACAAAGGTAAACGACTAATCAGTTTTAAAAAAAAAAAAAACTAGTGACTTAAAAACAATTATCAAACCAATGGACCACATTGCATATGACATCACTGCATTTACATCTGGAACGGCGCCATCTTTGAAGGCCACATGACCAAAGACAACGTTATTCCGCCGTTAACCAATGGATTTAAAAAAGGACACCACCACTCAGCCAATAGAACTTCAGAACCAACGTGACGATATCTGACGTAATGGGGCGTTTGCATCTCACGAAGTAACTCGAGATGCGCATCTCTGAAGATACCAGACAAACTTTATTTCTACAACCTCCCATTCATGTAACCATTGAATTATACATGTATAAACTAAAAGTACCTTCCAGTAAAAGTATTTCCCCATTAAGCCAACAATTCTAACGAACGAAGCTCGGGTCGGTCTTGGGTCCATTAGTCTGTCCTTTTGTTATGTCTGTGAGAGACGGCCCGATCTAAAGACGGGTCCTTCGAAAGCCACAAATATGGACGACCACAAGAGAGAATCTTTGTAAAAAATCATTTTGTCATTTTAAGTGTAACACAGCAAACATAATTTTGCCGCCATTTCTGCTTTTCTGAACACAGCTGCTTTTGACTCCCTCTAGTGGTCTGGAGCACTTCCGTTTGCGCCTGTGGGCCACCGTAACGTATGACATCGTGGTACGTGAAGGTCACGTTAACATGAAAACGTAGATAAATATGACGGGCAATTTTAATATATATTCAATTTTGAATGACTGTCCACGTTCTAGATGTTCAAAAAAGCATTTTGACTAAACAAAATTAAATTTACATTATTTGGATGCAACCTTTCTGTCCCACTTCTCACTCTCCACCTGCTGCAGACGTTGCTACAACGTAATCCTCATCCCTCGCTCTCCTCCAGGTCCGTACTACAACAGATTCTGGTGTTGGTTCTTTGGGTTCTCCACACCATTCGTTAGCCATCGTCCATGTTGTTAAACAGTAAAAACAGAAACCAACAAAATAACTAAAATCTTCCCTTCCAACTGAGCTCTGTAATAATAAAATATTACTCTGTAAAAGTGAGTGCATTTTAAACAAAATAAGATTTTTTTGTGCACTATATAAATTCTGAACAATGCAAAACCACATTAAAAAAAATTGCTCCTTCCCTGCAATCAAAATTTATAGAAAACTTTTAACAACTGTTAGTCCTTCCCTCAAACTTTAACTTAACTTCACGCTACAATATAACCCATAAAGAGGGTGATCTTGTTTTATCTTGTTACAAAAATGTAAAATGACTCCATTCACAAATGCAGAACTCTGTTTAATTAACACATTTTCAAAAACTAATCAAATTAGAATTGTACAAATTAAACAAGGATTTTAGCAACACATATGAACTTAAAGAAAATAAAATAAATTTTCAGTGCTCCAGCTCATATTTTGCTCTTCGTCCTGTTCTGTTTGTCTGATGGCATCAATTTTCTTTGAAAGATTTCAGCATAAAAAGTGTCAAAACACATACAGCATTTCAAACTGAATATAGTAAAATAAAAAAGACAGAAGACAGTCTCATATTAAATGCCCGGCAACTGACTTTGCATCTGTCATACATTTAAAAAAAGAAAATACATTTTTATATATAACAGTGCAGGTTAATATCTACAAAAATTAGACCAACTCAAATTCTACCACGGAAATCAAAATCAATTGGAGAATGTCAGACTATGCTATCAAATATTGTAATCCATTTAAATTAAACAGGAACACAAAGACCAATGCATGCGCATGGTCTTCTCTTTTTTTTATCACAATTACACAAAAACACACAATTTATTCGACATCAATATTTACATAACCATTTCTGTATTGGTGATGTTTAGGAAGGTTACAGCAGAGTAGCTATTGTGCGGTAAACAAAATATTGTAACTATATATTTATGCAATATCAATAAAGAACTTAACTACTTAATTTCAAATTAATTCAGTCTTACATAAAACTGATTAAACGCAGGTGATGCTTCACGTTCGAAACGTCTTGCATTTATTTCACCCCCTGAACGCACCTTCATCTGTCCCGTAGTCTAACGGCGGCACATCCAAAAACAATAACTATCAATCGAAATACTTATCAATACACAACCTTCGAAACACAATACTTTCTAAAATTAGTTACCAACTGCTATACTTGCACAAGCTAACCGGGTAGCATTCTGAACTGTCCGCAGTTTTTGGTCCGACAACTTTGGGAGCTTCAATGGTGAAAAACCTTCCATTGTCTATAAAGAACAAAATAAACGAAAAACAATAAAAACCTTAGCTTGTTCTTCAAATATTACCATAAAACACACACTTGCCTTGCTGCTGTAGAAGAAAAAGAAAATGTCCGTCAAGGAATCTGAGAATATATGACAGAAGGAACTCCTGTACTGGTTTTGAATCTTAAAGTAGGAATGCAAGTAAACTTTATTTATTTAGCACATTTACAGGTCAGAAACCGTAAAATACCAAACTCATGAGAAGAACCTCCGCTTACCGCCTGGTTTGTCCTCCAGGTTTGAATTTGCGGATCTTTTCTCCGACATCTCCCCGAGTTTTGCTCGCCGGGAGCAGATTATAGCCATGGTGTCACTTCCTGTTTCCATTTATTTACATATTTAACAAACAAAAAATTAGAAAAGAAAGTGAATGCAGTCTTCAATCCTCTTTTTATTCCTTTGCAGTGGTCCGTAAAAGTCACGTGACCACGGCGTGCCTCTTTCAGAAAAGTTACTGCATGGTACAAGAATACGTGCTCTAGGAAAGATGTTTCTTGTGTCCTTAATGAGGCCGTCCAGATCATTGCGTAGAAGTGATGGAGTCCGTTGTGTTTTATTGCAAAGGATGACAGTTTGGACCAAATCTGAGGAGGTAGTGTTATGTTTCAGCAGATATCTAGCCTGTTGTAGGGTAACTATCATCCTGCACCCTAGAATCCGTAATGTGAGGGTACATTTTACATTAAATAAAAACGTACCATTTTTGTGGGAATGTTTGTGGTGCCGCGTCTGTCTCTCTCCTGCTGTCTGTCTGCGTCTGAGAAACTCCTGCTGCTTGCCCACCTGTTTCCAACTAACAGCCAATTTAATTGGACACAGGTGCGCGTAACGCAGGAAGTGGGAGGGACTTCACAAAACGTACGAACAATAAGTGATGTGGCGAATGCGGCCCCCCTGCTGGCCAGGTGAGGGAATTGCTCCGTTTATCAGGCTGACCAGCATGGCCACTGCTGTCTGCATTTGGTTCAATTTTTTTGTCCCTTCTCAGTATATCATGACATCTGTTTCATGACGTGTTATTAAAGAGGAATAAACAGTATGCTCAAACAATTTTATTTATTTTCATCATCCAGAAACACAAACACGTGAAAAGCAACCAAACATGTGAAAAGCAACACACTGTAACAACAATAACAACAATAACCATTAATAATAAAAACAAAATGAGGGCTCCTCCTCCTGCAATCATTTCTGATCGTTCTTCTGTTGCCTCATTCTTCTCCTCCTCTCCCTTCTCCATCTGTTATATCGTTCCTTAACTTCTGGTTTTTTATTGTAAATTCTCATTCTATCCCTTGTCCCTGGTCATCTTCTGGTGGCACCTGGTGCAGATCCTGACTGCACCAGTCAGGATCTGGGAGGCCTGGGAGGCACACCTGCCTCCATCAGTTCCTGCTGCACCTTCCAGCGCCACCTGGTGACCCTCGGGACATTCACCCTGACCCACTCCAGCGGGCCGACTCCACCGCAGGTGGACTCACAGAATATTTTTGTCTTGTGGACAAAGTGGTCGGAATCTGCTGTGGTCTTGCCACAAGCAGGGCAGAGAGGAGGTTTGACCGACGTCCTCCTGGAGGCGACCTTTGACCCGGTGGAACTCCCAGGCTGGGGTTCCTCTGAGACGATGTCCTGAGGTGCAGGAGCTGCAGGAAAAGTGCACCGGGCAGACTTGTTCTTCCATCTGAATAAGGTACAAGGTAACACGCATGGCCCTCTCCTCGTCTTCATCTGGTGGCTTCAGGATGATGAAGCCATCTTGTGGATGTCTCTGGAGATGGCCATATCTGCCAGCGGGGTCTGGCCAGCATCGACGGAGCTCACGGAAATCCCATCGGCGGCCTTTTTGCGTCCAGTTCTGCATGGAGCGCTTGCTGCTTTCTCTCCCCCTCTGGCACGCCCTTCATGCAGGCTCTGGTCTGGTGGGTTGAAATGTATTTCTGTGGCAACATGCACACAGGGCAATACACAATGTGCCTGTTGGCTCTGCTGGCAGGCACAACAAAGGAAAGATGACAAAATCAGTCAGTCAACAAATGAATAAATCAAAAGGTAATACAGCAAATGACAAAGGTTTTGAACCCCAATACATCATTGATTAGTGTGCATCAATTAAAATGTGTCCAGACATCACTCTACATTCAGACTTTGACACAGCATGGAACAAAAAATAATTAAACGTTGCTGGCAACAGTGGCGCAAAAAGTGGGTATGCAGGGTATGCAACGCATAGGTGCGCAGCACCAGAGGGGGCGCCAAAACCCCGTCTGGAGGGGGCGGCGCGCCGATGATGTTTTCCCATACACTTCAGCGCGCCTTACGCTCCTTCACCTCGCGCACATAACGAGGTAAATGTAGCGAGTTTTACCCTTCAGGTATCGTCGCCCTGAGAAACACTGCTCTAGATCATGCTGAAACATAAGTCCTCTAATCCTAGAGATGTTCTTCAGGTGATAGAAGGCCGACTTTGTGACTGTCTTAATGTGGCTCTGAAGGTTCAGGTCAGAGTCCATCACTACTCCCAGGTTTCGGGCCTGATCGCTGGTTTTTAGTTGTAATAACTGAAGCTGTGCATTGATTCTAGTTCGCTCATCTTTAGGTCCAAAGATAATAACTTCAGTTTAGTTTCTGTTCAGCTGGAGAAAGTTTTGGCACATCCACACATTGATCTTTTCTAAGCATTTATTCAGTGATTGGATGGGGTCAAAGGTCACCTGGTGACATCGTGATGTAGAGCTGTGTATCATCCACATAATTGTGGTAGCCAATCCCATGTCCTGTTATAACCTTAGCCAGTGGGAGAATATAAATATTGAAAAGAAGGGGTCCTAGGATTGAACCTTGGGGTACCCCACATGTGACCTTTGACCTCTCTGATGAGCAGTTTCCGATTGAAACAAAGAAATCCCTGTTTCTTATGTAAGATTCAAACCAGTTGAGCACTGTACCGGAGAGTCCAACCCAAGTCTCCAGCCGATTCAGTAAAATGTCGTGGTCAACAGTGTCGAAAGCTGCACTGAGGTCCAACAGAACCAGCACTGTGGTTCTCCCACAGTCTGTATTTATATGGATGTCATTGAACACTTTGACTAGGCCATCTCCGTGCTGTGGTGAGCACGAAAACCAGACTGGAAGGAGTCAAAGCGATTCATTGTTAGGAAGTTATTTAATTGTTTAAAAACAGCTTTTTCAATAATTTTGCTGATGAATGGGAGGTTGGACATCGGCCTGTAATTCTACAGTAGTGATTTTTTAGATTGTTCTTTTTTATCAGTGGTTTGACAACTGCCATTTTCAAAGCCTGGGGGAAAACACCTGAAGAGAGCGATGAGTTTAATATTTGGATCAGATCATTAGCAACAACAGGCAAGACTTTCTTAAAGAAATGTGTGGGTAGGACATCCAGACAGCAGGAACTGGAGCTTAATTGACTTATAATTTCTTCTAGGGTTTTATAATTAAATAGTTGAAATTGGGTCATTTTTCCTGCATTTGTTTTGTTTGGGCACAGCATTAGTACCGTCTTTGGAGTGGATGTGAAGATTAATCCTCTGATCTTTTGAATTTTCTCTGAAAAGAAACTAGAAAACTTGTTGCAGGCGGCAATAGATTGAAGTTCAGGTGGCAACGTCATTGGAGGATTTGTGAGCCTGTCAACAGTAGCAAATAAAGCTCGAGCATTGTTAATGTTTTTGTTTATGACATCTGCAAAGAAAGCCTCTCTTGCATGTTTTAGTGTTGTGTGATAGTTACGTAGTCTTTCCTTGTAGATGTCACAATAAACGTGCAGTTGAGTTTTACGCCATTTCCGTTCGGCCCTACGGCAGAGTTGTTTTGCAGATTGAACTACTTGTGCATTTCTCCATGGAGATTTCTTCCTACCAGTCACAACCTTCACCTTAGTGGGGGCAATGTAATCAATGATATCTGAAAGTTTGCACTGAAAATCATCCACCAACTTATCTACGTCACTATAACTTAAGAGTGAGGAAGAAGAGTAGATTTGATTAAATGTTTCTGCTGTGTTTTCTGTGAAAGTACGTTTTGTGATGGTAGCTTTTTGTCCAAGTGGGTTAACGGATAAAGAACTGTCAAAGAAAACAGCAAAATGATCCGACAGGGCAATATTAGTTACAGAGACATTGGAAATATTCACACCCTTACTGATAACCAGGTCCAGTGTGTGTCCCTGAGTGTGTGTTGCTTGTTTGACATATTGTGTTAAACCAAAACTCTCTAATATATTACAGAGCTTTTTAGCCCCTCGGTCTTGGGGGTTGTCAACATGAATGTTGAAATCACCGACAATTATCAAACAATCATAATCAATACATATGAGAGATAGAAGCTCATTCAAGTCCGTAAAGAAATTTTCCACATATGTTGGAGTTTTGTATAGAGTTAGTGTCAAAGTTCGTTTGTGGCCTTTTACCTCGATTCCAAGATATTCAAAAGACATAAAATTACCCAAAGAGATTTTGCTACAGTTTATGGTATTCTTAAATATTGAAGCCACGCCTCCGCCTTTTGTGTGTTTTCTATTTTCACTTAAAAAATTGTAGGAGGCGCTGATTCAATTGATGCATTTGCTTCATTATTGTCATTCAGCCATGTTTCTGTCAGAAATCAAACATCAGTATTGTGCTCAGTGATTAAATCATTAATTAATAGAGCTTTAACACAAAGAGACCTGGTATTTAAAAGAGCCAGTTTAAGTGACTTGGACACTGAAAGTTCTTCAGTCTGAGGTTCCTTTAGACGGGGGATCAGTCTGAGGTTTGAATTAAGACCTCTGCTTTTTGTATTTCTGTTTTTCGTAACTTTTCTTGCAGTGATTCGGACAGGTATTGTCCTGCTATAAAATATTGGGGGGCCAGACACATTCTGGAGGAAGACGGTTGTAAAGATAATATCTGGACCCCGGTCTCAGTCCTCAGAAGAGCAGCGTGCATAGCTCTGCTATGTTAGAGCAGTGGAGAGTCGTGCAGAGGCGAACCTGTTGATCCATACTATCCTGCTGGGAGGAGTCCGTCCGTCTTCCTCTCTGACTCGGATCCCCCACCAGCATCTTCAGGCGGCTCAGGTGCAGCCCGATTCTCTTTAGTGAATGACTTAAGTTTTTAGATTCATTTAACCATCCTGAGTAACTGTGTTCTTGTGAGTGAGTGTAGGAACAGAGAGGGAGGGCGGAAGGTGAAGGGATGGGTGAAAGATTAGAGAGGGGGCAAAGAGGAGGGGAACCAGTCGATCTGTCCATATTTGATGTTTTGTCCCTTTGTATTGGGACGCTGTGTTTCTTAGAAGCGGAGGGTTCCATCCTAGTCAGACATCCTTGAGCCTGTTTCTTGTTGATAAAATGAAAAATGTTTGCAGTGAGCAGCCTTATTCCATGTTTGTTAAGATTGCGTCCACCTCTTCCAAAGAGGTGAAAGCGCTGCCAGTAGATCCAGAGGTTATCGATGAAGGTCACTGAGCTGGCAGAGCAGGTTTTAATCAGCCATTTGTTTATCATAAGCAGCCTGGAATGTTTTTCGTCTCCCCATTGAGGCGATGGAGTTGGACCACTGAGAAAAAACTTCATTTTTAATTTTCCCATAGTGTCCAGAAGAATATTAAAGTCTTTTGGCATGGAGTGCATCCCAGTTTTCCATGTCTGGCATATAACCATTCATTTTAGCTTGTAAATTGGTTATATTGATCCTGTGTCCAGACAGAGGGATAATCAGTAGCCTAGCATCATGACCTGTTTGTTCTGAAGATCCTGCAGCTTCCACTTCTCTTCCTAACATGGCGCCTCCTCACCCTGACTCTCATACTGATAGGAGGAACCACAGAGCTCTGTTAGGTTAAAGCTCATCTTCTGAAGTTGGGATATTTTTCTTCCAACAGGTTCCAGAGGAATCACCTCAAACCAGATGTTGGACTGGATTTTATTTAAATGTAATTTGTGAATATTAGAGCCTCATTTTCAACAGTAGAGCTATAAAGCTTGAAAAAGGTTATTATTAAGTCTCATCAACATCAATATTTCCACTAAATAAGAGGGGAAAAAACAAAAACAATTGTTTGATAAAGGAAAAGCCTCTCAGACTCTGAGCCCGACAGCACCAAACTATTTTTTTTATATTAGACATTTAAATTTCACATAATTATCGCGGTAGAAAACATTTGTTTGTTAAATACTTAATGAAACATATTTACCATGTTTGATGTTTATTGTAAATGACATATACTCACAAAGACCGAGGTAATTAGTCCCAAGTTTGTCGTTTATTCGTTCAGAAACTACAGCGGCTGTGATGAGCCACAGCAAAGTCTCTGTGTCATTTAAGCACACCCGTTGCCATGGCAACTGTCGTGAAAACTGGTATAAGGATGTGAGATCTGTCCAGGTACACGCAGAAAATGGAATAAAGGCCTGAGAAATAACAGCAAATCTTGTATATTGATTTAATGATGAAGAGAAACAAGTATAAAATATAATACACATGTAAAAGTAAGAATGTCTGTAATGTATTATCAAAATATATGTTCTGTATTTTTGATTAGTTAGAATGTTATAATGCATTATGGAAATTTAGGTTTGTACCTTTGAGTTAACAGTAACAACTTGATTGTTGTATAAGGATCATTAATTATTAAAGATTAGAAATAATGAGTGAGGAAGAGTCATACTGAAGTAATAAGTTGATAAAGTAACACATTGATTATGTTTTGTGATGAATTACAGAGATGAAATGAAGAAAGACTTAAGATTGTGAGAAATAGAATAGACTGTGTTGCAATTAGTACACTGAGCTGGGCGGGGGTGCTGGGGAAACAGATGGCCAGTAGAAAAAGGGAAGTACCAAAGAGAGTTGCTGCAATGAGTCATGAGAAAAAGGGAAGTACCAAAGAGAGTTGCTGCAATGAGTCATGAGAAAAAGGGAAGTACCAAAGAGAGTTGCTGCAATGAGTCATGAGAAAAAGGGAAGTACCAAAGAGAGTTGCTGCAATGAGTCATGAGAAAAAGGGAAGTTCCGAAGAGAGTTGCTGCAATGAGTCATGAGGAGGTGATGGTTGGGGAAAGTTGGAACTTTCCACAGACAATGGGACGGTTCGGAAGTCACATAGATCTATCCCACATACGACCAGGGGTTGAGAGGGTATAAAAACCAGCGGATTAGGGAGAGAAGTGGTTCTTTGTCCGCGGCGCAGAAGAGGAGCCAACAAGAGGACGCAGGCTGAAGACCAGCAGAGGACCGCACCCCGGGACCCAGGGAAGCTCAAAACTTCATGCCGCCAAGAAGGGACGAGTTCCATCAGCCCCGACCCTGGTTCCTGATCCAACCCACTCCTCTGCCTCTACCCAACATTCTCCACTCTACTGCAGCAGACTTGGAGAAGAGACGGAGGTCATTTAATGACAGAGATTCTGCACGTTAGAAGGATAACGAACAGTTCTGCTCTGCTTCTCTTCTGAAAGAGGACTTTGCTCCGTCGGGGCAAAGACTTTGGCCAAGGATATCTGAAGATTACAGCTGCCGAGACCAAGTGCCATCGGGTGTGAGTTGACCTGCCTCCACCCCAAAGCCTCGCTCAGTAAACTTAGTAACACAGGTTAGGGATAGGAATGAAGACAGGATGTGATTGATTTTAAATTGATTTTATTATATCCTTACCAATTTCATAATCTTTGGAAAATAAACCTGCTTGTCATTTGCCCCTGCTAAAGCTTGCTTAATAAAGTTATATTCTAAAATATTAATGAGAATTGTGGACAGTGAATTTAATTGTGTCATATTTAATCATTATTGGTTCTCCCGATTGTAGTGAAATTAGCATACATGATTCTAGAGATGTGGTGGCTTTGTATTTTCCTCTGGTGAGTGTTAGAATAATGACCCTGGGACTTAAATCTAAGTCACTAAACCCAATCTAGCTGTTAACAAGTGCCGTTATTTTAGGAAAGGAGCTACCGTTAACAGGAGTGGTTGTAGGGGTTATGCAGCTGTGAGGGGTCGTAACTTCTGGATCGAAGGTAGTTAGAGCTAGACGAGTCCTTTCTGCCCCCAGTTTGACTAGATAATCCTCCATAAACTGCCTCTAGGGTAAGACCCAAGTTTTGGGGATTTTCCAGACCTGTTAGACAGAGAACTGGGCAGTAGCAAGTCTGAGGAGTGGTGAGACGTAGGATGGGGTTGACTACTGCAGAATAACAAACACAACCTCCTGCGCTCCACAAGCCAACCAGAGATTATGTTAAAAACATAACATTCAGTCCGTTACGATATCAGGTTTTCAGGCTTGATATTTATTTTACTATCATTAATAAGCCTCTCATGAACACAGTGGTGGTTGATGAGTTAATTTTAAACTCCTGCTCTGCTCATTATTTTGGTAATGGAACCGAAACGCACAGAATTGCGCAACACCTTGTTGAAACAATAATCACTGAGATTATTATTGTTGTTGGGTCATTAATTTGAACACGTTTTGTTAATTTTTTTATTGTTCTTTAATAGTTTAATTGTTCTTTAAAAGTTCTGAACGTTTTAAGCCAGTCAGAGGAGGACGTTCTGCTCTCAGCCTCCTGGCTGCATTCAGTTTGTCACCTAATACCAAGATCGACTCAAAACCTTCCGCGATCGACACCGCTGCTCTAACTAAGCACGAACAGTTCAGAAACAATATGAAATGGGAACAAAGTTATTTATTAACTGATTAAGTCGTGTTTTAGATTGTTCTTGAAAAACTAATCAGTCACGGCTGATTAGTGGGTGAACTCACGGCTGCACAGTGATTCCATAGATTTTTTTACAGCAGACAGCCGCTCCTCTCTCTTGCAGGTACTGCGTACCCCCTCTAAATCTTTTAGGGGTACGCAGTACCCTGCCGTACCCCCTTACTTTCACCCCTTGCTACAGTGCTTGGTGTAATACGGGGTTCAGCCGCTATGAAGGCTAACCGAGATTCCGTAAATCTAAAAAAATTAATTATTCTCTAACATTGACTTAGATCATCTGACACAAGAGCCTATATTAGAAATGAAACAATATAACACATATTATAAAACTTATATTATGTGTTATAACATTCACCAGCAAAGTTTACACAGGTGGTAAAGATTATTATTTATATGTAATTCTTTCACTAATAAGATAGCTCCCAAATTTTCCGTTTTTGTTTTGATAGTTTCATAAAGACACGATGTGAGGAAGAAGAGAGAGATATCTATAAGGAGAGACGAATTCACTGCAGCACGGATGAATCTCACATCGGATTTTGGACTCAATCTCAGCTGCTGAATCTCTCTGAAGCTAGAACTCGTCGGCTGAAAAACACACATACATACGTATAAACATGTATCCAATATATATTATTCAGTATTGATCATTATTTATTTGTGCCATTATTAATCATTATTTATTTGTGTTTGTATAGTTATATAAATATATATTGATATTACTAAATAATTTATTAAATAAATTATGAACGTGTGCTTTTTAATATGCTCATCATACATCAATATCAGAATATTCCATTCCTATTCTATTGTTATAACCACTAAGCATATTTAAATATGCTGAACTATGTATTAAAAACATACTTAAATAATACAATTGTTTATAAATGTAGCTTTGATAGATGTTTAAATATGGTTTCCAGTAAAAAAAAGAAGCATGTTATGATCGATTAAATGCGCTGATACCTCATTGTGCTGCTAACACACAACGCTAAGTGGAGTGGTGTACCGCTTAGCGTGGTACACCACTTAGTGACACCACTAAGTGGTACACCACTAAATCTCGTCAGCGACAATAGGCGAGAGCGGTCCATGAGGCGTCTATCCTTATATTATGTCTATGTTGTGGACTACCAGACCAACAGAAAGTTTTTGCGTCAGGACTTGAAAAAATTGGTCAGTGGGGTAAATGTACCCCACTGACGGGGGCGATGTCAGGTATCCTGATCGTGTTTGTGGAACTAAAATTCACAGATTTCCAAAATCTGAAACGGAAAGCCTTGCTTGGATCAAAGCTTGTGCACGACCGGAATTTGCTGCTTACGTAACGCTTACAGTCTTACATTAGCTGAACAGATCAATATGCAATGTGTACCATATCTGACATACATTAAAGATTTTATTTCACCTGAAAAGGCTTTTTACTAAACTGTAATTGTGTTAGCCACGCTAGCACCGAGTACCTTGTATAAGTCCTAGGCACATTCGAACCCTCAAAACCATGAATGTCCGACCGTCACCGACTGCCAGTACGTAGCAGCGGCATGTGCACGTCCAGTCACATTCTCACCCCAGTCCATCACAGCCAATCAAATTGCTTATACTTGGTTTTGTCCTTGACTGACCCTTCAGGGTATAGACAAGTAAAAATGATGCATTTATGGGCGGTAGTAAATAACAGTTACTAACAAAACACTACATTTACTGCGTGTTTTAAGGCAACAGAAAATACCTGTTGTGTACTATAATGTTATAGACTTTTACGGTGTGTAAAGCCTCCAATATGTGATTGTAAAACATTAACCAGGTTAAGTAAAAGGCAATTAACACTGTTTAAGGTGAAAAGGTCTACAATGCATTGTACTTAAGTACATGTTTAAGGTGTGTAAGAGAAAAGCATCTTGGTTTCACTTTTACACAAGGCATCAATGGACCTGGGGAGGTCCATTTATGCCAACAGGTACATTTTTCCAGTCTCAAAAATCCCCAAACAAGATCAACCAGCAGTGTTTGCAGTTCAGCCTGACATGAACTCAGGACAATGAAATTTCCAATGATGACCCAGTTTGTTCAAAGATTCACCACCTGGATGAGTCCAACATCAGAACAATGAACTGTAACTCATTAACCCTTCTAGACTGGAACGTGTCGGCGCCGACACCTCTAAATTTGCAGTATCGTAATTCTGCCACACGTAGCACTATCTGAAAAATTCCAACGGTTTCTGAAAGGGCAGACGTTTCACTTTCCAGGAAGTATCGGGTTAATACGGAAACTTTGCAGCTGCAGAGAGCGTAATTATTCCGGGGGGCACTTGTTTAATAGACGGTATATTGCGAAAATAACTTGCTGGATATTGAAAGTTCTGGTTGTTATGGATACATGGGTAAGTATATCATCTCACAGGACATTTTAAAAACTACTTACAATTAAAATAAGGAAGATTTATTTAGGCAGACGCTCGAAAATCCGGGGCAACAGGGTTAATTCCAAATCTTCAAAGAGTTATTGTAGATCATGATGGCTGTTGGCAGGAAAGATCTCTTAACCCTTTGATACATTAATTATAATCCTTTAATTCAGAATTTATTTCCAAAATCTTTTTTATTTCTCTTTGATTTGATTGATTTGGTGGGAAAAGAATTTTGTAAAACGAAACAAAACAAAAAGAAAAAAAATCAAAATGTCCACTCAGATGTGCTTACATTTTTTAACTGATGAAATGCTGTATATTATAATGTGAGCATATACTGATCTCATTTTAGTCTGATTTTGGCTCCTCTCAGACAGTATGATATTACTGTGGACATATTTAGTTTTACAAAACTAACAACATTGAACATGACGGCTTTTTGTAGCATAACAATACAGTCTCTTTGTTTATAGACTTATAAAAATGCAAGTTTATCTTGTCTGGTGACGTAGAAGTTCAAAATCTTTGACTTTGAACTTTGAGTTTTCAGGTTAAGTAAAAGTCCAGTTCTTTTGTGTCTCTGTACAGGTGTGGCATTAGTCTAGTTCTGTTCTGTTTGGTTTCACTTTGTTATTCAGATGCTTTTCTTCATCTCTTTGAACCGTTTGAAGAAACTGTAAGTTTGCTTTGTTTTCTACTTGAACTTTGTCTACTGGAGCCTTCATGTATGTTTCTGCTTTGATGTTTGGAGAATAGGTTCACTTTCAACTTCGGCTCAGTTTCATCATCTCTCTTCTGTTTGAAGCTTAATTTACAACATTATTAGAATACTAATTAACTATAATCAAACAACATGATGAACAGATGATGTTTCTTTGTTTTCTTTGCCAAAAAACTGCTTCATGTTTTTACTTCCAGGAATCAAACGCTGTACTCCACCATTAAAGTCAGAAACAAAAGTTTCTTGTTGCTTCCATTCAAAAGAAAATATTACTACATATTATTATAAAATATTATTGCTGAAATGTGTTCAGATTAAATAGTTAATCAATATGCAGCGGGAAATCCACTTGTAGAGGTTAATAACTAACTAGAAAATTTCTGAAGAAATTTAAATAGGGCCTGCTGAAATGTGCATTTCGCTTCAGACCCAGCATTGTAGCTACAGCTCACAACACTGGCTTTCCCTTTCTAAGTATCAGGAACATATCCTTGCAATACTGTGATGGTGAACATGTTCACCACCAAAGCGCAATGACTGGAGCATTTGCCAGGTTTATCACCATAATGCTAAGGTTGACCTGTGTCACAGCTACAGTGCAAGGGCTGGACCACATTGAAAGTTTGTCCAGGACTGACAAGTATAAGTTTCTCACATGTGGTTCTCACTCACTGTCCAAAATAAAAGAAACATACAGACAGTCGGTAATTCTTTAATTCTCAAAAGAAATTTCAGCTTTCATACTAAGGATTTTAATTCACACTCAAAAATTCAGAGAAATAATAATTTTATCTAGGCAAAATATGAATAGTCACAGGAAATATTTATTCTTCCCACAATCCATTGTGATACCTTTCTCAGTGACTGTGAGACTACTCACTGCCTTTCTCTGGGACCTGTTGCTATGGTAATTATGTGCACCTGGGCTGGCTCTGTCTATCTGCTGGAGACAGAGTTTGTATACTTGTGAGACACCCAGTGTCAGTCTCAAGGACCCTGACAAAAAACCATAAGCCCTAGCAAATTTTTGAAAACATTTTACGGGAGCAGGCATGTGTATCTATGTTATGACAGACTTTTAGACCAATAAGGCGATATTTTTGCCTGTGAGGGGGAGTTTTGGAGTCAGAAATCTACCGTCCTGTGTGTGTTTCAGAGAGAAAGATTACCGATTCTGTGAGACACTCAGCCTCAAATTTTTTTGTTTGCATTTCAGCCTTACATGAACTCAGGACAGTGAAATTTCCAATGATGACCCAGTTTGTTCAAAGATTCACCACCTGGATGAGTCCAACATCAGAACAATGAACTGTAAATGATTAATTCCAAATGTTCAAAGAGTTATTGTAGATCATGATGGCTGTTGGCAGGAAAGATCTCTTAACCCTTGGATACATGAATTATAATCCTTTAATTCAGAATTTATTTCCAAAGTCTTTTTTTATTTCTCTTTGATTTGATTGATTTGGTGGGAAAAGAATTTTGTAAAACGAAACAAAACAAAAAAAATTCTAAAAAGAAATTTCAGCCTTCATATTAAGGATTTTAATTCTTAGTATGAAGTATAACTCAGAATCCCAATAAAAATAATAGCTCCAATGCCGGGATCAAGCCGCACGTTTTGATACCATTTTTGTGGGTGGGCACGCAGCGGTATGAGCCGCATTAACGGTAATGGAAGAATAATAAATAAGCTATAATAATATAGAGACATTCTATTGGGTGTAGAACAATATTTGCCTGCCATGCAATGCATGGAAGACCCTGACTAAAATCCTTCCGGTTGTTCAGGTTGAATCAGTGAATGTAAATGTTGCTCCATGTTTCCATCTAGTGGACTGATAGTAGAAGTGCAGCAGCTGATGGCAGCTTCCTCTGCCTCTCTGCAGTCTTACTGCATTCACCTGACACTGATATGAAGCAGAGAAGAAGAGCCAATCAGAGGAGGAGCAGCTGATCTTTTTCCAGCTCTAATGATGTAAAGGATGATCAGAGTTGATGTGCAGATGAATGATGTGTGTTTCCTCTGCAGGTGAAGCTAGAAAGTGTGTGTGAGGAACTGATGTGAATTCAGCAGCATGGATCAGTGTGAGAACAGAGAGGAGGGAGTCCCTCCCTCTAAAACCACTCTGTGTGGGGAAGATGAGAGCCAGAGCAAAGGTCAGAGGTGAGGTCACCATCTCTAACTGTCCACAGCCCTTTTCACACAGCGTTCACTATATCAGGCCAAAACAGACGTGGTGATGAAGCTGCTGCTGCTCCTCTTTGCTGCTTCATCCAGACTGAACAGATTCAGTTTTAATCATCATGTTTCTGTCAGGATCCATCAGAGACTCAGACCAGAACTAAAACCAAAACCAAGCTGTGTGTCCTTTAAGAGCAACAGGTCAAAGGATGATCTCATTGACTTTAAATCTCCTGGATCTCCACCATCAGAGAGGTGAGCCATTTCTAACTGCTGTAACTTATCTGGTAATATCTGTCATTATATCTGTTTATATCTGTCATTGTGGCCATGCACTCTCAGGAGTCTTAACATCCGTGGTCTTGATCTCCTGCTTTGGCCAGCTAATTATTCCTGCAGTATATCCGATTACTGGTAAGGCATAGCTGTTTATCGCACGGATCTTGTTCTTGCCATTGAGCTGGCTTCTCAGGACTTGCCTTATTCGTTGGAGGTATTTGGCTGTGGCTCCTTTCCTTGTGACCTCATCGAGGTTGCCATTTGCTTGTGGTATTCCCAGGTACTTGTAACTGTGCTCTATGTCTGCTATTGTTCCTTCTGTGAGTGAGACCCCTTCTGTGTGGATGACCTTCCCTCTCTTTGTAACCATCCGACCACACTTCTCTAGTCCGAATGACATCCCAATGTCAGTGCTGTAGATCCTGGTGGTGTGGATCAGTGAGTCGATGTCTTGGTCGCTCTTGTTGTACAGCTTGATGTCATCCATGTAGAGGAGGTGACTGATCGTGGCCCCATTCTTGAGTCGGTATCCGTAGCCAGTCTTGTTGATGATTTGGGTGAGGGGGTTCAGGTCTATGCAGAACAGCAATGGGGACAGAGCATCTCCTTATGCCACATTTGATGGACATTTGTACAAGTGGTTTCCAGTTGGCTTCAAGAGTGGTTTTCCACAGCCCCATCGAGTTTGCAATGAAGGCTCTTAAAGTCCTGTAAAAAAAAAAAACATAGTTCGTAAAATACAGACTATAATCCTTCCTGGATTTTTCTGTGAAGAACCCAGATAGGGTTATTTGGTTATTATTTATTTAATTAATAGTGTTATTATTTATTTCCTGACGTATTCTGTGAAGAACCCAGAGAATGTTATTTGATTGTGCTTTCTGGAAAACAATATATTTTGACATTTAGGCACTCCTGCAATAGTCACACCTTTTCTGTTACAAACTGACTCCGGTTCCCCACCAGAGAAGGGAAAAGTTATGTGGCCCTCACAGGAAAAAGTTACCGCCCGGGTCCCTGGAACCCAGAGAGCTGTGGTTCCAATTGGCCAGCCAAACCGGGCCGGTTTGTAGTCAGCTGTTGATTGGTTCATTGACTGTGGGGGCGGGACAAAGACCAGATCTCTGGATCTAGACTAGACTTTCTTGATGGCTGTCATTTCAAATATTTTGCATCAATAAATTCCCATCATAAACTATTCTTACCCTACACTGGGACTACAATCACCTATTCCTATTCAGCCAAAGATTTTAATGGTAAATGTAAATAACATAATAAACCGATCAGAAGTCGTTTAGGCTGTAGACGAGGGGATTTCCGCATCTCCGTCGCTCCAGCCGGGAAATCTCGCCTGACGCAGCGGTAGTTCAACTGGCCGCGAGTCCAGCTCAGAGACACATTCAGATTAGATTTGTTTATTTTTTGTTAAATGTAAAGCTGAGATAAATATTTCCCTCGGCTTCCTCGCTCATGAGCACATACAGAAGAAGCGGGATGGGAGACCAAAGAAGAAAACTGTTCTGCGGTTGCTGGGGAGATCACCTGGGTAACTTTAGCAACGGGTCGATTTACGTGACGTATTCTGCTCAATGCAAAACGACCAGGGCCGTAGCACCAATGGGACCGGGTCAAACTGAGCCGGGCCGAACCACGCCGGACCCTACAGTGCAAAAAAGGCTTAACTGACCATCTGGTTCTGGAATGAAGCTCCATCAAATCGTACGTAGATGGTGAGAGTGGAAAGCATCAACGCCAGATTCATTTTTGAGGTGGAGGGGCCATGGGATGTTTTGTCACCTCTGTTCCACACTTTGAATGTCAGGCACGCACACTTGTTCAATTAATATTATGGCACCTGTCTATCAGTTCAGTGGGGTTGTTGCAATTTGTTCAACAGTAAACATCCCTTACCTGGAGAACAACGTTTTTGGGTTGACCCCAAAACGCTGCGTTCTGGCTAGATTTGATGATGGTTTGCTATTAAATGTGCTGCCGTCATAGAGATTTAGTGGAGAATAATCAGAAAAAAATGTTAAGTTGTCAGTGGGGAACATGCAGAAGGTAGCTTTATACAGAGCATTTAGATGTAGAAATGGACTTTATTCCATTTTCCAAACTGGAGTCTGGAAAAACGTAAAAAAGGATAAATGCGGATCAATGGTATTAAAACAACGTGTTTGTATGAGGGTTTGTCATCATTACAACATTGGCACAAGTAGCGGGTGAAACGGTTCTCCAACCGGGTGACCTGTCAGCTATTCAGTTCGCCAAAAAAGTGCCAGAGAAAAGCTCTGGCAGGATTCAAACAACCGCTCTTAGAACTATGGGAGGAATCATACTCCGCTCATTCATTTTTAGCTTACAGACAAAGCAGCAAGTCATCTACAAAAGTAAACTGACTAATACCATTTAGGCTTTGCGCGCATCTCCACAGATTCACAGACTCGCTACGTACAAGAAGGTACACACAGTACGTACAGCGGTACAGCTGCGGGCGCCCCTGTGCTCAGCTACTTGTTAAAAGTCCAAAACACGCACAATACAACTATGCCAAAGATAGATAGATATATATGACAAAAATCACGACTGGTCAAATACAGTGGTTCAAAAAGTGAGTATGCAGCGCATGCAATGCATAGGGGCGCTGCACCAGAGGGGGCGTCAAAACCCCGTCTGGAGGGGGCGGCGCTCACACACTGTCCGGTACCGGTTAAAGTTTTTGTTGCAGGCCTGATGAAGCTAGGGTGTATGAGAGGCCCCATGGGCCAAAACTTACAAACTTACATTCACTATCAAACTTTCTTACATTCACTATCAAACTTTCTTACATTCACTATCAAACTCTCTTACACGTACTATCAAACTCACATTCACAGTCAAACTCTCTTACACGTACTATCAAACTCTTACATTCACTATCAAACTCTCTTACACGTACTATCGAACTCTCTTACACGTACTATCAAACTCTGTAAGAGTCCCATTTTAAGTTAACGGAAGTTAACTTAAAATTTCAGTTTCTGATTGGACCCCAGGCAGGAGTAGACGGGTTTCACGGACAGAAAAATAGCTGAGCGGCAGCGACTCACAGAGGCAAATAATATTTTAAATGACATTGTTAGCGCTCCTACGGTAATGTCAGCATTATCAGAAGTGTTTAGAAGCCGACAGCCAGCATGAGAAACCCCGTCTATCAGTGGGATAAAACCAACCTGCACTCGATTTTACTGTGAGCGACAGCACAAGTTATGGCGCTCTCTTTTCAAAATAAAAGCGCATCTCCGGTTTATGTTTGATTCACACATCAAGTTTCTCTCCGGCGGCTATAAGAGGCTAAAACTTTGTGTTAATTAATTTGCAAAACGACATTATGTATCTGAAAAAATTTAACCTCAGTTAAAATTGGTCTTACAGGTGTCCCTGCATCACCCTGAAGTGAGAGAATTATTGTTTATGTAATCTGAAGGATTTTTTGCATGTCAAATGTCAGCAATTTTGATAGAGGGAGCACATACACTCCTGATCAAAATCTTAAGACCAGTTTAAAAACTGCAAGAATTTGCATTTTGCACTATTGGATCTTAAGAAGGTTCTAAGTAGAGCTTCACAATGTTAAAAGAAGAAATCAGCTAAGAGACACTCAAACATTATTTTTTCAGCTGATCAAAAGTTTAAGACCATAGCTCAAAAAAACCTGAAAACCCCCCAGAACCGAAATCAAAGTGTCAAAAAAGGACTGAGTAATGAGTAGCTCCACCATTCTTGTTGATGACTTCAAACAATCGTTTAGGCTTGATGCCAGTGTTAACAGGAGGCTAGTGGAAACGTTGCTCCAAGTGTTGAAGATGGCATCACAAAGGGCATCCACTGTCTGGAACTGATGTCCATTTTTGTAAACTTCCCTTGCCATCCATCCCCAAATGTTTTCAATTGGGTTTAGATCCGGGGAACATGCAGGATGGTCTAAAAGAGTGATGTTATTCTCTTGGAATAACTCCTTTGTCAGACGGGCATTGTGAACTGCAGCATTGTCCTGTTGAAAAACCCGATCATTACCACACAGACGAGGGCCCTCAGTCATGAGGGATGCCCGCTGCAACATCTCCACATAGCCAGCTGCTGTTTGACGCCCCTGCACAACCTGAAGCTCCATTGTTCCATTGAAGAAAAACGCACCTCAAATCATGATGGCGCCCCCACCACTGTGCCGTGTAGAAAACATCTCAGGTGGGATCTCCTTGTCATGCCAGTAATGTTGGAAGCCATCAGGACCATCAAGGTTACATTTTTTTCTCATCAGAGAGGACAACTTTCTTCCACCTTTCAATGTCCCATGTTTGGTGCACCCTTGCAAAGTCCAAAAGGGCAATTTTGTGGCGTTGAAGAAGACGTGGCCTTTGAAGACGTTTTTTGTTTCTGAAGCCCTTCTCTTGCAGATGCTGTCTGATGGTTATTGGGCTGCAGTCAGCACCAGTAATGGCCTTAATTTGGGTAGAGGATCATCCCGTGTCTTGACGGACAGCCAATCGGATCCTGCGGCTCAGAGCTGGTGAAATTTTTTTGGGTCTACCACTTGACTTTTTTGTTCCATAACCCTCAGGATCATTTAAAAAATGCAAAATGACTGTCTTACTGCGTCCAACCTCAGTAGCGATGGCACTTTGTGAGAGGCCTTGCTTATGCAGCTCAACAATCCTACCACGTTCAAAGTCAGTGAGCTTTTTTGCTTTTGCCAGCAGGAGGTCTTGACAGTGTAAAGACTTGACAGAAAATGACATGGAATCCAGAGTTTGGCACATCTTTTGGCTTTTAAAGACTATGTTCTTAAACTTTTGATCAGCTGAAAAAAATCATGTTTGAGTGTAAATGCAGTTTTCAGAAAATTCCCTGCTCAAAAGTTCTTGTCTCTTGCACTGATTTTTTTCCTTTAACATTGTGAAGCTCTACTTAGAACCTTCTTAAGATCCAATAGTGCAAAATGCAAATTCTTGCAATTTTTTGACTGGTCTTAAGATTTTGATCAGGAGTGTTTGTGGTTTACAGAATTTTTTGCCCACATAATATATTATAATTTATTTTCAGATACATGATTTCCTTTAGCTAATCAATAAACACAAAGTTTTACATTTTTAAAGCCGCAGAAGAAAAACATGAATCAAACATAAACCGGAGATGCGCTTTTATTTTGTAAAGAGAGCGCCATAACTTGTGCTGTCGCTGCCGCTCAGCTTTTTTTTTGTCCCGCCTACTCCTGCCTGGGGTATAATCAGAAACTGAAATTTTAAGTTAACTTCCGTTGCAATCAAACTCCGTAGGAGAGTTTGATAGTATGTGTAAGAGAGTTTGACTGTGAATGAAAGAGAGTTTGATAGTACGTGTGAGAGTTTGACTGTGAATGTAACAGAGTTTGATAGTACGTGTAAGAGAGTGATAGTGAATGTGAGAGTTTGATAGTGAATGTAAGAGTTTGATAGTGAATGTGAGTTTGATAATACGTGTAAGAGAGTTTGATAGTGAATGTAAGAGAGTTTTATAGTACGTGTGAGTTTGATAGTACGTGTAAGAGTTTGATAGTGAATGTGAGAGAGTTTGATAGTACGTTTAAGAGACTGACTGTGAATGTAAGAGAGCTTGATAGTACATGTGAGAGAGTTTGATAGTGAATGTGAGAGAGTTTGATACTAAGTGTAAGAGAGTTTGACTGTGAATGTAAGAGAGTTTGGTAGTACGTGTGAGAGTTTGATAGTACATGTAAGAGAGTGATAGTGAATGTGAGAGAGTTTGATAGTACGTGTAAGAGACTTTGACTGTGAATGTATAAGTTTGGTAGTACGTGTGAGAGAGTTTGATAGTATGTGTAAGAGTTTGATAGTGAATGTGAGAGTTTGATAGTACGTGTGAGAGAGTTTGATAGTACGTGTAAGAGAGTTTGACTGTGAATGTAAGAGAGTTTGACAGTACGTGTGAGAGTTTGATAGTACGTGTAATAGTTTGATAGTGAATGTGAGAGTTTGATAGTACATGTAAGAGAGTTTGATAGTGAATGTACGAGAGTTTGATAGTATGTGTAAGAGTTTGCTAGTGAATGTTAGAGAGTTTAATAGTACGTGTAAGAGTTTGATAGTGAATGTGAGAGTTTGATAGTACGTGTAAGAGTTTGATAGTGAATGTGAGAGTTTGATAGTATGTGTAAGAGTTTGACAGTGAATGTAAGAGAGTTTGATAGTGAATGTGTGAGAGTTTGATAGTACGTGTAAGAGTTTGATAGTGAATGTGTGAGAGTTTGATAGTACGTGTAAGAGTTTGATAGTGAATGTGAGAGTTTGATTGTACATGTAAGAGACTTTAATAGTACGTGTGAGAGAGTTTGATATTACGTGTAAGAGAGTATGTAAGTTTTGGCCCTTGGGGCCTCTCATAAGGGTGAGACATCATTACGACAATCCTCTTCTCCTCGTTTAAGCAATGAAACATACGCAGACCTGCTCACTCAGCCGATGTCCTCTCCGTCAAGGTTGCCTTGCGAGTCCAATTTCTGTTAGAACTCTGCCACATGAGCTGCAGGACTCCTCCTCAATCATGCTAAAGCTAGCGTCGCCATGTTGACATGTTCCTCTAGCCACCTCAGATCAGCCGCAGTTCTCCTTCGCAGTTCTTCACTACAAAACACTTCTGCAGGTATCCTACCCACCGGGTGCAAGTTTATTTGTGCAGAACGTGCATAAAACAGTCCAGTTTTTGCTCCCACCTCAACCTTTGATTAGCAGCGGTCTCTATTAGCTTCCTCCTTATCGTCTACCGTGTTCTTCTCCCTTCTTCACATCATCCCATTGCTCCGTTCTTTTTTTTTCCTACGTTGAGTTCACTAGACCCTCGTTAACCTAAACTACTTCATAGATAGGAAATTCAATACAGTCTTTAATAACTACACAAGTCACGTCCACAAGATCAGCACATCCAGAACTTCTGGAGTGAAAGGACAATTACTTTTGTGACCAATATGGCCCCACACTTCGTCCTTGGTACAACGGGGAGCAAACAACTCAAAACCCAAACAACAAGGCAATCAGGTCCAAGATATTTTATTACAAATAAAGTCACTTTTCTTAAAATGGATCCAAGAGTCAATAATTGTTTTAAAAGAAAGTCACCAGTCAAAGTCTACCAGTTGGGGTCCGCCCATCATGCTGCTCCAGGAGAAGGCGATCTGCCCGCAGCGTGATCGCTAGCCCGTCCCCAGCTGACTCCACGACGCTCCAGCACTGCCCCACTCTTCGGTGTGCCACGCCCCTTTTCAGACCAATCCAGCTACAAGAAAGAAGCAGGAAGACGCCAGCATCCCCACACCAATACTCCGTCGAGAGATGCATTCCCTGCCGATACTCTCTGATCGAAATGGAGCACTACCTTCAGGCCTGATCCTCTGTACTGGGCCGTCGGCCCACCTCCCAATGCTCTGTGCCTGGCGTGGGGATTCCATCCGCCCCTTTCTCGGCAGCGTATCTGTCTCAGTCAGTTCTAGGATCGGTCTTCATCCTTCTCCTTCCATTTAGGCTCCTTTTATTCTCGCTTCAATCAGCCTCTGCTGACACATGAGCTCACTGATAGCACTCTTCAATCAGTGAACTCCACCTTCTTAAATGGCTCCTACAGCCCAGTGCTGAAAGGTTGGAGGTGTTTGTCAGAGATGTGTGATGATGGAAGCCTCTCCCTGGTTTGTGAGTCTGAGCTCAGAGATCAAATCTTTGGTTCTTGTTGAACTCTTTGTTGAATGTGATGCAGCTTCTCCTTTTTAATGTTTGTGTTTCTGGATATCCCAGTGAGGCCACAGCAGGTTTTCAGCAGCAGGGCTGTTTAGTGTTTCATTCCTTCATCTGTGTGTGGGAGTGTGGATGGAGCAGGTATCCAGGTGTTGATCAGAGTTTAGATTGATTGGATTTTAATGCTGATTATTAAATCAGGTTGAACTTCCAGAAACGTTTCCTTAGTTTCCTGATGTCCTTTTAGGCTTCAGTGAGTTTCTTCAGGTTGTTACTGAGGGATTTCCTTTCTCCTCTCTGTTGGAGCTTTTCCTGTGTTTGGAGAAATGAGTTGTGCTGCAGCAGCACCAACTGTCCTTCCTACATCCACTGCAGTTTGCAATCCAGATGTTGGACTGTTCCTGTCTCAGTGGAGGACAATGTGTGTCTGAGAGACATGTAATGTCCATGTTTGCTGCTGAAAGAGACTGATGGTCTGACCCCCCTCCTCCTTTCAGGGTGGAGCCTGCTGGAGGCCGATTCTTGACACCAGGTCTGAGGAAGTGTAAGTGTGTTTTTCATCTGATTCATGACAACAAAGCAGCTCACATTCAACCATCTTCAAACTGTCACATCACTCATTCAGGATCATCATCAAAGATCAATAAATGATCAATAACTGCAGCTGGATTGTGTTTGTTCTCTCCATCAGATTCCTGTCAACTCACCATCGACACAAACACACTAAGCAGATTCCTCAAACTGTCTGAAGACAACAGGAAGGTGACATGTTTGAAGTCATTTCCTGATCATCCAAACAGATTTGATTATCCTCAGGTTCTGTGTAGAACTGGTCTGACTGGTCGCTGTTACTGGGAGGTTGAGTGGAGAGGTTATGTTTATATATCAGTGAGTTACAGAAGAGACAGTGAAGACCGTCTGAGTAATCAGTCCTGGAGTCTGATCTGCTCCGATGATGATGATGATGATGATGGTTACTCTGTCTGGCACAACAACAGACAAACTCGTCTCTCCTCCTCCTCCGTCTCTAACAGAGTATCAGTGTATGTGGACTGTCCTGCTGGCATTCTGTCCTTCTACAGAGTCTCCTCTGACTCACTGATCCTCCTCCACACCTTCAACACCACATTCACTGAACCTCTCTATCCTGGTTTTGGGTTCTGGTGGTCCAGTTCTGGTTCCTCAGTGTTTCTTTGCTGATTTGAGTCTAAAGAGTCTAAAGATTTTCCTCCAGTCAGAGAAACTCTCTCACTGTTGAACAGATAGTTCATCTCTACAATCTATTTCTTGGTGAAACTTTTCTGATTGAGTCCTTGGAAGCTTTTTCTTCTTCCAGTCATTTAAAGATGGAAACTGGGATTATTCCAGGGTCCATGTGTTTTTCTATTTGTTTCCAGTCAAAGCTTTGCACTAAATATCAAGATGTTCTTTCTCTTATTTTTTTCCTTTCATTCATCAGTTAGATTTGAGTGAAATGTTGATCAGTTTTTCTCAATCACTGGATATTTTATGTTTCTGTCGGCTCCTATTTTTCTAAATATGTCAGATTCAAATGTTAAATGCTTCTATTGTATATTTGGTGCAGTTATAGTCCTTATGGTAATTATTTTATTTTATAAAACAAACACTGAACCTGTATATATCTCCAGAAAACAGCTATTATAACTGCATACGATTAGGTATACAGTTATGTTTTTTATGAGTTTTCTACAAATTTAGCTGATATTTTTTGGAGATGTTTTAGAAAAATATACAGGAAAGACTCTTCTGTTTTGATTTTGATGATTTATGTATAACGAAGTGAAGATTTGATAAGTTTGTGCTCCTACCTAAACTTTTTTCAACTGCACATTTTGTGTTTCTGCCATTGACGAGAATTTAAATGTTTATTTCTATACTTGTTTTTTACTGTGTTTTTTCTTTTTTGATGTGTATATAAAAGTTCAAATTACATAAAAATAAATAAATAAATGTATACCTCTGAACTTAGCTGATTCTGGTTCTTCTGGACCTCCTGATGAGCTCTTAGTGGTTCTGGTGGGTCGGCCTCTCCTGGAAGGTTCTCCACTGTTCCATGTTCTCCATGTTGGATCCTGGTTCTACTGAGGTTCTCTGGAGTCCAGAAGCTTACAGATGGTTCTGGAACCGTTTCCAGACTGATAGATGTCAGAGACTTTGTTTCTCTGCTGGTTCTGAGGTTTTTAGATGATGTGTTGCTTTCAGAGATCTTTCATCCATCAGAGGGTCAGTTAAAGTAATTTATTGGATCTGCAGGTCAGGTAATAATCAGGTCTGGGTTTACTGGGGGATTTAGCTCAACTTTCTAAAAAAAAAAAGGTTTAATCACAGTTAGTTCATGATTTAACAAAGGAGTGTGAATAATTTCTCACATGGAGCCAGGCTGGTTTGGAGATTTTTTCCTAAAATAAATGAAATCATCATTTGAAAACTCTCGGGAGGCAAAATGAAAAGTGAAAAAGTTTTATTGAATAAATAAACTGTTAAGGATGATGGGTCTTCTGTGGGTTTTCTTTGACTGGAGACTTGGGGAAGACAGGAACACTGGAAGCAGAGTAATTGGAGAGGTGAGTGGGCAGTGGAGCAGTCACAATAATGCTGGTGAAAACAATCAGGTTCTTACTGGTGATGAAGATGATGGTCCGCCAGGGAGGAAGAGGATGAAGAGATCCGGGCTTGGGCTTTAGAAGGCCGACTGGAGGCCGCAGTGTACAGGGTCTTGTGAGAAATTCTGTTCCCCTGTGAAAATCTGCTATCTTCTAAGGTTAAAGTCTTTTACTGTGTTAATTCCTCTTATCAAAAAGAAATCCTGCAAGTTTGAAAACATTTGCTCCTTTTTTACCAAAGTTAGGATGGGGGAACAAAGTATTTTAACCGCCTGGTAAAATCTGTTCCCCCTCTCTAAAATGGAAACAAATTAATTTACCTGCAAAGTCTTTTACTGTGTTAATTCCCCTCATCATCAACAAGAAATCCTGAGATTTTCATAACATGTGCTCTTTTTGTGCCAAAGTTAGGATGGGGGAACCAAATATTTTAGCTCTTTCAGCCACCTGAAATAATATGTTCCCCCTACATAAAATGGACAGGGCTTTCATTCATCAGGGCGCGGGCCACACAATGGGAGCACAAGGAAAACAACACATGCTGGATGAACGCAGTAGCTCTGTATATACCACGCCCACTTTAACAACTGGAGCTTCTCATCTGGAAACTATTTGGGTGGAATTAGGTACACGTCTATACCACTACATTTACGTTAAAACATTTCCACCTTAAAACCAGTTGAGAGAGGTTAACTGGTACACTGGAAGCAGAGCCACGAGTGAGAAAAAGATCCAGGTTTCTGTCCAACCTGAACACAGGAAGTCCTTTCTTCTTCTGCTGCAGCTGAGAAGGTCCTGCTGCAGAACTGAAGCCACACAGTTCCTCCTCCACAGCAGAACAGAGGAGGTTCTGGAGGAGACCAGGGTCCACATCTGGACTCGGAGTTCTCCTGAGCTTCAGCAGAGCTGCTGGCTTTGGTTCTGATCCGCCTCTATTCTGGTGTCTGATCTTCAGAGATGATCTGAACCGACCCATCAGAACTCAGTGGAGGAGGAGGAGGAAGAGCCGTGATTCATGTCTCTGCTGTGGAGACCTCAGTAAGGCCCACCGCCGTTGTGCCTAACAAGGCTTGATCAGCCTGCAGTCATCGCCGTTGCTCTGCCTGGGCAATACGATCTTAAAGCTACTGTTCACCATTGAGCCAAGCCTTTCTTGTCGCTTCACTAGCAGCCACCATTAACTCTGGTATCCCTGCAGGTCATTCCAACATCCAATCAACGTTATTTCCCAAATCCCTTGCCTTGGCATGGCGCACCTTAACTAAATTCTGCGCAGCTCGTAAACCTTCTGACAGGGACCTAACATTCAATTTTTGTTCAATCATCACTACCTTCAGCTACCTGGCACTTCAATGGAATCTTTCTCTACCCCCTGTAAGTTGAGGAACTATGGACTTATTTTGGGGGAATCCATGTTTAGTTTAGAACTTTACTTTAGCCTTTCCCTAGCTCTTTGAATTGCCTCGTTGCCAGAAATGTTCTATTTAAATAAAAATCTCTCCTTGATGAATGATGGGTAAAAACGACAATTAAATCCATCACCTAATGTAGCTTAAGTCAGCAGCTCTCTGTTCACATCCCATCCTAGTAAATTAGTTTCAGAATGCTCAAAGAGTCATTTCAGGTCCTGCATCTGGCATTTTCTCACCATGCTCTTAACCCTTGTTTTTAGAAATGGGGTCCAACCGACCCCACACCCATAAAACTTGTATCATGTGCCTCAATCCTCACATGCACAAGGGTCAAGTCAGCAAGCTTGTTTCTGAATGCTATCATCCCTGTCTCCTGAAGTTTCTGCTCTGCATTCACAACAATTGACTGGTGATGGAGTGTTTCAGCTATTTCAGCTCCTTTCAGTCCAGATAATCAGCTGCGCCAGCTCCTTCAGCATCTCAGGCCCCATCAGCCACCAGGCCTCGCCCATCAAGCTGCGCCTAGCACGGCTTATTGTGCCTTCAGACCCCGGTTGTCATCACCCCTAACAGGACTCCATCAGACTGCAAGACCCGGTCAGGCCTCGGCTCGGCACCCTTTTTTGGGGGGAAGACTACCCTGAGCTTTGCCCTGAGCCGATCATCAAAGCTCACGGCAATTCTCAGCACGCAAGTCTTCTGCCAGTGTCCAAGCGCCAAAGAACTTTGGGTCAATTAAACTTTCTGCTGGTTTTTCTCTGTGTGAGTCTCTGCAGATTAAAATGTCACATAATCTAAAATATTGTTAATTATTTTTACCATTAATCATCTCTACAGTCAGGGTCAAAAGTAAGTACACCCTCTTTGTTTCCTGATCTGCTGCTGCTGTTTTGATGTAACATGTGAACTGTGGAGCTGGAAACTTCCAGATGCTGGAAAAGAGCAAAAATCAACGTTCCAGAACCGTTAATCCTGAACCAGAAGCTGCTCTGAGTCCATTCATTCATTCATTCATTCATTCATTCATTCATTCATTCATTCATTCATTCATTCATTTTCTGTACACTCTTGTCCAGCTAATGTTCCGGGCGAGAGGCAGGGTCACCCTGGACAGGTCACCAGTCTGTGACATGCTCTGAGATCAGCTTAGAAATTTTTTTTTGTGTTGCACTAAAATCTGAAATTATAAAACATGAGTTTGTTTCAAAATCCAAATGACGTCAACAGGTAAACATTCCTCTGATTCCCAGTCAGTCTCTCCAGTCAGACCAGTTTGGTTTCATTTCTTCACATGACACTTTCAGTTTAAACTCACTTGTTCAGGTGTGGCACCAGTCTGGTTCTGCTGTGGTTCTGTTGGGTCTCAGTTTGTTGTTCAGATATTCTTCATCAACTCTTTGGATCGTTTGAATAAACTGTGAGTTTGTTTTGTTTTTTTACTTGAACTTTATCTAAAGTAACTTTCCTGATAGTTTCTGCTTTCTGAAACCACTTCTGGTTTCAGATCAAAGTTTAATCTCTCTGCTGTTTGAATGTTAATCTACAGGATTATTAGATTACTAATGAAATGGAATCAAATATAATGAACAGCAGATGTTGTGTTATTTTTTCCTGGTATCAAACTCAGGAAAAGTTTGATACCAAACACGACAGTTTTGGTATCAAAAAGTCAAACACGACAGTTAAAGTCAAACACGACAGTTTCCTGTTGCTTCCTTCAAAGAGAAAATTTTATTACATATTATTGTAAAACATTAATGTTGACATTTGTTCAGTTCAATCAATCAATCAAATTTTATTTGTATAGCACATTTCAGCAGCAAGGCATTTCAAAGTGCTTTACATAATTAAAAATAAACTGAAACACAGTCATATAACATTGAATGAACAGTAGGAAAGAGAAAGATAGAAACATTAAAGTCCACACCCCTTTTAAACCTCCAAGAATTTTAGTTGAAACACCGTCAACGAGAATTTTAAACCTCTGGCATTTTAGTCAAAACGCAATTTGACAACGACTCTAAACCTCCAAGAATCGTAAACGGTGAGAAAGAGGAAGAAAAAGAAATGAATAAATAGATAAAAAGTCAAAACATTATTCTGGGCAAAACATTATTAAAACCTGCACTCCATTCCTACTTTAGGCATAAGCAACTAAATTAAGAAATAGAGAAAAAGTGAAGATAAAAACATTAAAGACACTCAAACCTGTACTCTAACCCATTTTACCTTCTGTTCACCTGTTTACTAGTTCCAGGACCTGGCCAAAACCCCTCAGTGTTTTTAATTAAGAAATACTGAGATTTAAGTATAAAACAGGCATTAATGCTGAAAATGTTCTGTTACAAAGTCACACAAATTGGAGCAAATAGAGTGACATTCCCCATCACTTGGCCACACTTAGCTCACCTTAGGGAAGCAACCAAGTGTGCATATAAAAGTACAATTTTCAGATTATAAGGGTGTAAATGTCCTGTTGTGTGTTAATGTCTCTAAATAAATTCTTGTTTGAAATGGAGTTTTTAAAATAATCAAGTAATCATAGCTTGAGGATTCTTTTCTTAAACATGAATGTACTTAACTTGGAGTTAATTTTCTTATTTAAATTAAACCTTCACATGCTAATGAATGTTATGGAAATTTTATTTATCAAAAAATGAGAAGCTGTTTCAATAATAAGAGAAAGATTAATCTTTGTCTTTAAGTTTCTTTATTTGAATCTAAAGTGTTCGAAGACCCGTCTCACTGAGCGCAGTCAGGAGAAGAGCCCTGAACGACTCACGTCACATCGTTATACCGTCACAGCAAGGAGAATAACCACCCAAAGTCTGATCTTGTCTTTATTACCAGAGACAATCCTGACCCCCACCTCATGAACTGTCCCTCACCTCTCGGAAGGAATGATTTTATGGCAGGAAAGAGAACTGATAAGGATTTCAGGAGAAACTTCTAATTCTTCTTTGTCAGTTAGTCATGGGTTCAGGTCAAACAAGGTACAAACTACATTCCACGCATGACAGTCCTTTAAGACAATTTCCAGATCAAAATAAGGATAAAAACTACATTTTCTATTACATGAACTGTATAAAATGAATCTTATGTTCTGAATTGAGTGTAGGCACCTCTGCCCAGCTGGTTCCACTCAGCAGCTCTGACTGGAGGAACCAGGGAGGAAGTTGGGCGTGGTGGAAGGTTTTCTTACTTTCAGCACTGCTCACATCTTGACTGACTTCAGGTTAAATCCAGATGAGATTCATGGGAAGAAAACAACCAATCTTCTTTCTCTTCAGAAATGGAGGATGATGTCGCTGCTCTCGTTGTTGACAGCGGCTCCAGTATGTGCAAGGTTGGGTTTGCTGGGGATGATGCTCCTCGTGCCGTTTTCCCCTCCATCGTTGGGCGACCCAGACCCCACGTAGGTACTGGACCAGCTTTATCAGTCTCAGGTGTGATGGTGTAGCAGTTTGACTGACTGAGTTTGTGTGCAGGGTGTGATGAGGGGAATGGACCTGAAGGACAGGTTTGTGGGAGACGAGGCCCTGAGCAATATAGGCCTCCTGACCCTGAAGTCTCCCATCGAGCGCGGGATCATCACCGACTGGGACGACATGGAGAAGGTGAGTTAAAGCTGAGATTTACTTTACATACCTGCTAACATGAGGCTGTTGGTTCCAACAGTGAACTTGAAGTTTGCTTCTGATGCTCTGGGTTTATCAGTGACTATAGCAAACCTGTACTCTAACCCATTTTACCTTCTGTTCACCTGTTTACTAGTTCCAGGACCTGGCCAAAACCCCTCAGTGTTTTTAATTAAGAAATACTTAGATTTAAGTATAAAACAGGCATTAATGCTGAAAATGTTCTGTTACAAAGTCACACAAATTGGAGCAAATAGAGTGACATTCCCCATCACTTGGCCACACTTAGCTCACCTTAGGGAAGCAACCAAGTGTGCATATCAAAGTACAATTTTCAGATTATAAGGGTGTAAATGTCCTGTTGCGTGTTAATGTCTCTAAATAAATTCTTGTTTGAAATGGAGTTTTTAAAATAATCAAGTAATCATAGCTTGAGGATTCTTTTTTTTTAAACATGAATGTACTTAACTTGGAGTTAATTTTCTTATTTAAATTAAACCTTCACATGCTAATGAATGTTATGGAAATGTTATTTATCAAAAAATGAGAAGCTGTTTCAATAATAAGAGAAAGATTAATCTTTGTCTTTAAGTTTCTTTATTTGAATCTAAAGTGTTCGAAGACCCGTCTCACTGAGCGCAGTCAGGAGAAGAGCCCTGAACGACTCACGTCACATCGTTATGACTTGAGTCATAACGACCCTGACTAACCCTAACGGAGCTGCTCTGAAAGTGCTGATACAAAGACTACTGCCCTAATTTAAAGCCATTAACCCTCCTGTTATGTTGCGGGTCAAATTGACCCGTTTCAAAGTTTAAAAATATTTTTTAAATAGTTGCAAGTATTTTTATTGCATGAAACTTTTTCTATTTGTCTTAATAGGTGAACTCTACATATAAATTGAAAATGTATTCATTTTACACATTTGCAGCCCCCCCTGGGTCTACTTGTTACATCGATACTGTTCGGGTCAATTTGACCCGGCAGTCAAGTTAAAGTGCAAAAAAAGATTAAAAATGTCCAATTCTGTTTGTTTCCTTACAGCTATGAACCTTATTTCACCACACACACACAAACACAACACACCACACACACACACACACACGCAGACACACACAAACCCACTTTCTCCCTACTCTCTTTACTTCACAATGAACTCCGAGAAAGCAGGTGTTCATACAACTTTTGACGGGAACCTTTTCTGTTCCCATGGGTAAACTCCACCCACACTGAGTGGACAAACTCCACCCACACTGAGTGGGTAAACTCCACCCACACTGAGTGGGTAAACTCCACCCACACTGAGTGGACAAACTCCACCCACACTGAGTGGACAAACTCCACCCACACTGAGTGGGTAAACTCCACCCACACTGAGTGGGTAAACTCCACCCACACTGAGTGGACAAACTCCACCCACACTGAGTGGACAAACTCCACCCACACTGAGTGACACTCAGTAGAAGTGGAGGGGAACATAAATACTCTCTGTATGACTCATTTATCTTGATTTTAATTGGCGGGTCAATTTGACCCGGAACAGTATGTGTGTCTCAAATTCAATTATAAAGATCACCCTTTGAAAAAAAAAATTAAATGTAACATAAAGAAATTTACCAAAGATCACTTTCAAGGAAATTATTGTTTTTTTGTGTCTAGGTTTTTTTCAGTGGACATAAAAAATGTAAATCCCATTTTTTATGTCCAAATGAGTAATTGAGTAAGTTGTCGTCATTAATCCTTAATTTCTGAGAAATAAAAAACATAATTACACAAATTTTGATTGAGATGGTTAGTATTAGAGTTAATAATCAGATAAAAAAATGTTTTGGAGGAATTTTTTGGTTCCTGACACTATTGCATGATAAAACACTCCCTGGGTCAAATTGACCCACGAACATTATTGCTGTACCTCAGAAACGAACATAACAGGAGGGTTAAAATCTTGGCATTTTGTCCTTCATAATTGCCGTACCGTCTTAACTTGTGGTCAATCTGAACTCTTCAGATCTGGCATCACACCTTCTACAACGAGCTCCATGTCGCTCCGGAGGAACATCCAGTCCTACTGACAGAAACTCCTCTCAACCCCAGAGCCAACAGGGAGGAGATGACCCAGGTGAGTTCTGACCCAACCCAGTTGAGAGGAGAGACTTTCTTTTACTTTTTTGTCTGTAAAGAGAAGTGAGACGAACCCTCTTCCTTTTCCAGATCATGTTTGAGACGTTCAGCTCTCCTGCCATGTATTTGGCCATCCAGGCTGTCTTGTCGCTGTATGCCTCCGGTTGTGTCACAGGTCAGGGAATTATGAAACAGAGTTGGCTTCTGAAGTGACTCATGATGGCTTTGTTTACTGACTTGCACTTTAATCTCCCAGGCACAGTGATAGACTCTGGTGATGGTGTCAGCCACACTGTGCCCATCTATGAAGGCTACGCTCTTCCTCACGCCGTCCTACGTCAGAATCTGGCTGGCAGAGATCTGACAGACTACCTGATGAAGATACTCACAGAGAAAGGCTACAGCTTCACTACCAATTGTACGGCTCAGTCAGAATTAAACCAGCCTTTAAGGCTTGACCTTGTTGACCTTGTATTCTGCTATGACCTTTTATTCTGACCTCCAGCTGAGCGTGAGATTGTGCCCAACTTCAAGGAGAACCTCTGCTATGTGGCTTTGGACTTTGAGCAGGAGATGCAGACGGCATCTTCCTCCTCTTCCCTGGAGGAAAGCTATGTGCTTCCTGACGGCCAAGTCGTTACCATTGGCAACGAGCGTTTCCGCTGCCCAGAGGCGCTCTTCCAGCCGTCTTTCATCGGTCTGTAATGACTCAATGATCAAACCCTAAGATCCAATGCACTTCAGATCTCTATAGTAGCATTTAGTGAACTTGTTGCTGGTCCCACACTTCAGTGACCTGTACCTGTTGTCTTTAGGAATGGATTATGCAGGTATTCATGAAACCACTTACAGCAGCATCATGAAGTGTGACGTTGACATCCGTAAGGATCTGTTTGCCAACATTGTCCTTTCCGGCGGTAACACCATGTTCCCTGGAATCACTGACCGCATGCAGAAGGAGATCACTGCCCTGGCTCCATCCACCATGACAGTCAAGGTATGAAGGTCCTCTGTGCCCATTAACCTGCTGCAGAATACCTGGATGAGTTTACAGGTCGAAGGTCATTCAGAAACCTAATGCAGCTGTTGCAGTTGGTTATTTTGAAACAAGTTGATAGTGACCTACAGAGGAAGAAGAAATGAAACTTGACCCTTAACTTGCAGCAACAACAAACCTGCAGACTTTAATTTTGATGGAAATCTAGAACATGGATTATTGAAGATTTCCTCTCAAACTTGGATGTTTTTCTTAACCTTGTTGTTTCATTGTGCATAGATCATAGCTCCACCAGAGAGGAAGTACTCGGTCTGGATCGGCGGCTCCGTCCTGGCCTCGCTCACCACCTTCCAACATATGTTAATCAGCAGGCAGGAGTACAATGAGTCCGGTCCAGCTATCGTCCACCACAAGTGCTTCTGAAGTGTCCTCCCTGTCCCAGAGAGGCGCCTGATTTTCAGCTCCTGCATCGTCTGGTTCATCTGGTGGAAGCGGCTCAAACATCCTGTTGGACATTTTAGTTTGATTATTCTTTTAGTGATGTTTAACCATAGCACTTGTAGAAATATTAGATTGATCCTGAGTGTTTTGAGTAGGCCTCAATTTCGATTAGATTTAGATTTATGATTTAATCAATAATCTGATCAGTAGAAATTTTTTCTTAGATATAATGAGCAAAATTTGATTAAAATTACTCTAATCAGTAGGTCTTTTTTATATTAAACCACAGTCTTAACAAGTGTGTAAGTCATATATTCATCTGAAAATGTTTTAGTTCATTATAACCAAAGAAGTTGAAAACTAACCAGAAAATGTTGAGTGTAACAGATGCTGTGGTATTGAAACTGTTAATGTCTGTTTTATAAGAGTTTAAAGATATTATAAGAAACGTTTGCTAATTTTTATAATCAGAATCTGCTGTTTGATGCCCTGGGTCAGAGGTCAGAGGTCAGGAGAGCTCTGTGCGGTTCAGGAACCAGTTTGAGGCAGTTTGGAAGAATGAAAAACACGTATAGCTGATGATCTTCAGCCCCTCTTTCTTGAGTAAAATGTTTCCGTATGAAATGAACACATTAATTTTTCCTACCCTGGGAAAATGTGCAGGGAGGATTAGACAGAGATGAATTCATCCTTGGTAACACCTGCAGGGTCTATGGTGTACAGGCAGCACGTCATGACGTGGTTCTTTTTGTACACAGGCAGAGACCAACTCTAAACATTAGAACGCATCAGACAGTAAAAACACACATTGATAAAAAAGTAATTGAGCTAAAACAGTCAATAAGATCACTGGGCTTTAACTGCGCTCTGTATTTTTATATGTTTCCAAGGTAATTAATTTCTTCTTTGTGGCTTTGGTTTCTGAGGAATATGTTGGGCTGTTGGTGTGATTTTATGTACTTGATAGTTTGAATAAATTCTAGTTGATTGTGAAGTTGAACAGTGATTGTTGTCTTGGTTTCACTTTTACACACGGCATCAATGAACCTGGGAGACGAGAGGTGACAACGAGCAACAGGTTCATTTTTCCAGTCTCAAAAATCCCCAAACAAGATCAACCAGCAGTGGTTGCAGTTGAGCCTGACATGAACTCAGGACAGTAAAATTTTCAATCATGACCCAGTTTGTTCAGATTCACCACCTGGATGAGTCCAACATCAGAACAATCAACTGTCTGTAGACTGAATAAATTAAAGCCACTGAAACTCTCCACAGCATTAAATCACTGTAACATCATGATCTGAAATAATCATGATGTTACAGTAAACCTATTTTTATCTGAGAATAAACCAACATGCATATGACCCACCACAGCCCAACGTGGGCCACACCTGATTCAACCCAAACCGGAAAATAAAGGATTTAACTGGAAATCCCAAAACTCAGTAAAATCAGCAGCTGGTTGTGATTAAAATGCAGTTTGTTGCAGAGGTTCAAACTTCCTGCAACAAACTTTAGTTAAATTGATCAATTTAACTAAATTGATCAATTTAGTTAACGGTCCAGGAAAGCAGCGCCGATAACTCTAATAAATTAACGCTGTAATGAGCAATAACTCTAATAAAATAATACTCCAATGAGCAATCGAGCAGAAGTTTCACCTGCTAAAGTAATACTGCTATCAGATAACCAACTCACCAAGGAATCAAGTCAGTAGGTTCACAGATTTGCATCAGTTTGTGAGGAAGACGCCAACAACAAGCCACAATCACCGTGGAAACAGGTTGGAGGCTTTAAATAAGCTGGCAGAGTTTGGGGCAACACAGGTATGGAGGACCAAGACTGACATAATAAGAAATAAAAGCCTAAATATATATTTAGTTTTTCCTTGTCCTTACACATGTCAAGAAATGTATATATTTTCCTTTTAATTTCCCCTAACATGCGTTTTTGTCAAGAAAAGTAGATATTTTGTTGTCTTTTCCTTATTCAATCCCTCTTTCTGTAATTGCCTCCTGCTTCGCCTATTTCTGCGGCATCTTTATGTTAATGAGCAGAGCTGCCTTCTCTGTCCAGCTCCTCTCCTATTGGCCAATAGAGCTTATTGGCCTTGTGGACATCAGACGTTGTGGGGCGTTTACGTCCCGCTCAGTCGCTCAGTCGCTCTTTACAGCCCACAGATCATAACAAACTTCATTCCGGTTGTTTTATTGTGTTACCGACTGCAGTGAAGTTAGTTTCGAGTTATTCCAATATCCGCCGAAAGAGCGGCGTTTAGCTCAAGGTTGATCCGATGTATGATCGCTAATTTCGGCCAGCCGTTCTCCAGCTCCCTCCTCAGCGACCGGAGGTTCAGTTAGGGACTGTCAACAAATTTCCGAACCAAACACTCCTGTCAAACAAATGTTAATAAATGCCTTGCCTTGTGACCAACTGGCAAAAAAGTGGTAATTCATGCTTTTATATAACACACACTGCCCTCTGTTAAAATGTCAAGTCATATTCAATATTTTAAATAATTTTAATATTAAATAATATGTTTTCTTCAATAGCTTCCATATTGTGTGCCACATTGACTAGAAATCAGTGTGTAATTGTTGTACCAAACTGTATAAATGAGGCACATGCATTTTTATTAATTTTAACTCTATTTTTATTCTTGTTACCTATTTCTTTTAGTTTTTATTTAATATTTCTCTTCAATAGCTTCTAGGTCATGTGACCTACTGAGTCAAAATAAGTGTGAAATTGTTCGACCAGTCTATGCAGATAGGCGTCAACAAATGGATTGAACATTTGTTGACCAACTGAACTCTTCATTAGTGGAGTTTGCCTCCCTCTGGTGGTGAAAATCTTACCTACATGATGTCTGGTTATTGAAAATAGATTAAGTGTTTTTTCCCCCAAATATTTTTATTAGATTTTTCTGCTATACGGACATACAAGAAAATATGAAATATAGAACAAAAATTAACATACAGTGCATTCCCTCCCCCACCTCCCGCCCAAAAAACACACACAACCCCAGGGCTCACTCTATCTACGCAAAAAGAAAACAAAAATGAAGTTTTCATGTCACAGTGTTGGACAAGTTGTAGGAAGTGAAACCAAATATCCTTAAAGTCTTCAAGCTTTCCTTTTGTTATATAAGTCAGTTTTTCCATTGCCAGAGTAATCAAATGTTTAACTTGCAAAAGGCAAAAACTCAAAAGCTTCTTTCTCTTCATAGGTTCTTTAAATCCATCTGGAAAAATGTGCAGTAAGCAAAGTTTACTGTCCATTGGAACATCCTGTTCAATCAAACCAGAGATGAACATGAAAACCTCCTTCCAGAAAGGTTGAAGCTCTATATGTTGCCACATGCAATGGAAAAGAGAATCATTATCTATATTGCATTTAACACAAACATCAGGAATATGTGAATTGAAATGGTGAAGTTTTACAGGAGTGATATTCGTTCTAAATAACTATTTGTATTGTAATAGTCTAAACCTTGTGTTAATAGTTTGATTTGTGCCAATAGACATGAGTTATTCCATTCATCCTTGGTTTTCAGTTTTCCAGGCTTGTAAATATGAGAGACCATTTTATTTTTAAGCTAGAAGTAAAATATTATAGAATGTGGAAAGTAGAGCCGTACTCTGATTATGGTGAACGGCTCTATTTTCTATGGTAGAGAGTGGAGGTTCAGTCGTAGATTTCAGTGATGCAAAAACAGCTTCTAATCTGTAAATACTTTAAAAATGTTTTTTTGGCAGACTGTACTGATTTACCAATTGTTCAAAGGACACCAAAACTCCTTCACTATATAGGCCCCTATTTTTTAAGCCTTTATTCATCCATATTCTAAACTAGCGGTTCTCAACGTGGGCGGTACAGCTCCCCAGGGGCGTTCAGAGGATGGCAGGGGACGCTGGCGGAAATTTTTACAAAAAGGGGGCGCTGGGATGTCTTTGGGGGGCGTTTGGTCAAAGGTAAACTTTACACCTTGTATGCACAACAATACCAGTTTAGACTTTGAGCAACTTGTTAAAACTGTATTCTGTCACATTAAAACATGCTTGGCTGCAACAATATAGATGGCAGCTCCTCTTCTATTCAGTGTTTGTAGCTTAATGGCGAAGCTTCGCTCCTGCTACTGGTAGCTTCGCCGCATCAGTTCAGCGTTACACCGGCTGATGACGCTGCTGTGATTCACTTTGTCTGGTATTTTTGTACATATGTTTAGACAGTTCTGTGATCATGTTAAGCAGCAACTTATCTTATAAGCATGTAATTGCTAAAATCACGATACCCTCACTGTGTATCCCTCTGAAAAATTAACCCATTTCAATAAAGAAATCCCTCCACGGGTGATACCACGATAGAGAGCGTTCATTTTATAGCGTTAACACCGGTGATGTAAGTGGTCCGGTATGAAAAGGGGGTGATAGAACAACACAGTACTTTTAAATTTCAGTAATCAGAATGCAGAAATTGTTTCTGTTGTTTTAAAAGGTTTAAAACAACCTTTTGTTGTTTTAAACCTTTTAAAACAACAAGCGTTTTCCCGAATGCTACGCACCATAGGGGGGTAAAAAAAAAACGATGTGCACATTGCACAAAACTCTGAAACAGAAGAAGCGGGACATAAAACGGAGCGACAAACTAGATGTGAATTATGGCATAAAAACAGAGAATCCGACGCTGAACAGTGAAAAATCAACACGTGATGTGAAACACATGACAATTAGGCGCCGCAGCAGGTGATGAGTGAAGATTACTGGTGGTGAGCGTCAATAAATGATAAGTGATGCCCCTCCTGAAAGCTCTAGTTTGCACAATAAATGCCATGTCGGTGACGTTTTATGGATGATACTCTGATGTCCCATTCTCCTGAAGGCAGCACAGAGCTGCACCACCAGAAACTCACAGAAACACTGAAGAGAAGAAGAGTTATGATTAATGTAGTTACAGTTCTATCCATGTTTTAATGTGGCAGAGCTCAGTCGTTTTGCAAATAGTTCAAAGTTCAAACTGCCATTGTTTTACATCTTTTATCTGGTCATTTTGTGCAAAATTTAATAACTAGAAAACGGCACAGAACAAGAATATTTTTTCCACTATGATTGCCTAGGTGAAAAAAAAGTATAGTTTAGTATACTTCAAATTTGTGAAAGTACACTTTAAGTATACTAAATATTAAGTGCACTACCTATAAGTATATCTGAAGTATACTAAAAATACCCTTGTACCAATTTCGAAATTAGAACTTTAAATACACTTAAAATAATTGTACCAAAATACACTTTTAATATATTAAATAAAAGTATACTTTAAGTGAACAAAATATGGATGTATATGTATGAATTTTTAAGTGCCTTAATAATCTTTTACTAATAAAAAAATGATAATCATGATGTAATTTTTAAGAAAGTATCCAATCAATTTTCCGATGTGTGATGTAAAACCTTATAATCAATGGCATTAGCTCCAGTTCATATTCCAGACCAGATGGTGGCGGTATTGCACACTTCCATTTATTTAAAAAAAACGCCACAAAGAGAAGAAAAAACTTGAAGCAAGGAAGATAACAGACGCTGTTCAAATTCACTATTTTTACTTGCATAATATTGCCTTAAAAGTAGAGAGGGCCTTGACAATAGTTACTTATTTTGGTAAATTCAAGCGGGTGACGTCCTAATCTGAGTTAGACGACAACACAACGGGACAACAACCGATGAAAATGAAATGTGTGTCACAAAAGGAGCCCGGGGGGATGAAGGCTGCCAAGTGTTGCTAGCTGGTGGTAAGTTTGCTTATTAATTATCTTCATTTAATTATAAACAGTGCAGTAAAGATAAATAACTTACGTTGGTTTCTTAAATAATTATTTTATCAATTTTATTGTGACTTGTATGATTATTACTATAGTAATCATTCAGCTTCATATTATAACTGCATGGAGGCTGTTTGCTGCGACTCATAAACTAACCTGGTTTTAATTGAGCTCCATAAGACAAAGAGACTTTGATATTGTGAGGTGGTTGTGTTCTAAGACGTTCATCAATGATTTTATCTTCAACATATGTTTGCAGTCTAAGCAAATGAAGATGAAAGATGAAGCCAGAGAAATCAGGTGTTAGAAAACCTAAAGACTTTCCTGTCTCAGACGAAGCTCTGACTCCACCAGATCCCCAACCAGCTCCGAGGATGAACCTCCACATCGTCTTCATGATGTAAGTTTTTTTTAAGTTGTTCTCCACCATTAGCACTTTTTTTGGCTCTAGTGGCCTTTATTTGAAAGTAGTTTGACAGGAAAGAGGGCTATGAGAGAGGGGGAAGACATGCGGCAAATGTCACCAGGCTGGGAATCGAACCTGCGACCACCGGCATGAGGACTAAGGCCTCAATACATGGGTTGTGCTTTGCCCCAGCGTTACTACAGCACCCTCACGTAAGTTTGTTTTTTCAATGAGGAGCTAGCTACATTTTCAACAACAAAAACTGCTGTGTTACCAACACCAAGTGCTTAATAAACATGATTAGATTTAAAGGTAACTGGAAAGAATTTTTCTCTTCTTGTTAATCTAACATTTATCTTTCATACATTTTATTTGTTGTTGATGTTCAGGGCCCTGTGATGGACTGGTGACCTGTCCAGGGTGAACCCTGCCTCTCATCTGATGGCTGCTGGAGATGGGCACCACCAGTCCCCCTCACCACCCTGCAAGGATCAGCGTGTTCAGATCATGGATGGAAAGATTTTAAGGTAGTTTGTCTTCTTAAGTCCACACTTAAAACAGCTTCATAGTTAATGCCAATGTAACTGGGTCTATAGTAATAGTTGTATATTTCCACAAAATGTGTTCTTTCATGTATTTGCCTGCTTCTACTTGACTGTTGTTGTGTTCCTCTGTGTCTACTATAAGGGGTTTGGTCCTCCAACTCCGCCTTATTTTCTTCTTCTTTTGTTCAGGGTCCTCCAGGACTATTATAAATATTAAGTTATTAATTTCCTCTCCCCTTTTGTTATTTGTTCCACTGGGGAGAGGCAAGTTTTATAATCTATTGTAATCCTTTCATTTATATTGTTCAAATGTTTATTTTTCCTTCTGTATTAATGATAAGTGTTTGTAAATTTACCTTTGAGTTGCTATTACACCTTTATATCATTTGATGCATGCTAACTATTATTTTGTATAGATCGGGCTGGAGAACTGGAGCACATGCTAGGTGCTAATGCTAATATCTCCTGATTGACAGATTAAATAAACGGAGACCGCCTCCAAACCCAGACTTGATGTCTTGTGGTTTGTCTGATCACCACACACAACGCAGAAGTCCACCGGTCACACCAACATCAACTGACTCTGTGACATTGCTGTCTATTTTTTTTCTACTTCTAACATAAACAGGCAAAGAAGACACCCAGAAATGTTTTTCCACCCCAGGCATCGGGTCCCAATGTCACATATATGGCGAGTCCACATCTTAAAATTTTAAGTATTATTTTTTATTTGCCATTTTTCTGTTCTCTTTAAATACAAATGCTTTCTCTGTTTAATTGCTCTATTGTTCTTTTTTGTAGGTTCCTGTAAGGTGCAGTGAACGGGAATGTTCTGTCGTTGATCCTCACTTTCATGTTTTATTGTCACACTTAAATTTTCATGTTCATGTGTTCACTTTTGATGTGTAAACTGATCATTTATGTAAAGTTAATAAATTTGTGAGTAAAATTGGACAATTTTAAAATGTTAGTAATAAAACAAAATATTTGAATTACCTTGGGCATCTTGTGTAATTAATCTTTCCATGTAATTGTAGCCTAAAACAATGTAAGTACTGCAGTGTAGTTATGCATGTAAAGTACAAAATATGTACGTAGGAATAATGACAAATTATATGTAATTAAACTTGTAGTTTATTATCAATAGCAGGAAATCAAAAATAAAAATTAAGTGTAATTTAAATACATTACTAATATATTAATAGTATATTTAAAATATATTTGAAGTATATTAAATAAATATTTTTAATATAATTCTATGACAGAATTATTACACTCAAAATATAATTATATCAAAATATAATAAGTTCTGAAATATTATATTTAAAAAGTATACTTTTAAGTACACTAAGTACACTTTAAGTTGTTCCAAAAAAGTACACATATTATACTAAAGTATACTATTAGTTGCAATTTAATACTATTTAAATGCTACTAAAGTATGTTAAGCACAAAAAAGTTGATCCGAAATAGTACAGTTTAAGTACATCGATTAAAGTATACTTTTTTTACTTGGGATTCTGCTGCTAGTAGCAAGAAACACAATCACACTAAACTGGATTAAACCTGTTCACCAACTGTTGCTGAATGGAGGAGAAACTGAAACATGGCAACATGATGGAGCGTCCGACTGCTTAACTGCAAATGAAAAAAAAAAATGTAATGTGGAAAATAAAAAATGCTTAGAAAATTAAAAATTTTAGATTGGAAAATAAATATTTAGTTAAAAATAATTTTTTATTTATTTTAAAAATAAATAAATTTATTTAAAATTTATTATTTTAAATTTTAAATAAATTTAAAATATTTATTTAAATATATATATTTATTTAAATATAAATATATATTTATATATATAAATACATATATAAATATATATATATAATATATATATATATATATATATATATATATATATATATATATATATATAAAGGTTGAGGTCCGCTGGACCTCAACCTTTTTTTTCACGGGTTTCTGGTGGAACATTAAGTATGTGCCTATCCAGGTTGGACATGCTTGGAGACATATAAACATTAGCGTAATTTTTAATTATTTTTTTTTTTTAAGAAAGTCCAGGGGCTGTAAAACCTCACAGAAACTATCATTCCTTTAGAATCCACAGCACCTCAGAGGTATGGTGAGCACAATACCTCACCATACCTCTGAGGTATTTTCAGAGGTATGGTGAAAATACCTCTGAAAATGAATTTGCACTTTTCCTCTATGACATGCTAATTAAACTAATACTGTTAATTCTTTTAACCATCAATCTTCTCTACAGTCATGGTCAAAAGTAAGTACACCCTCTTTATTTCCTGGTGCCGTTTTGATGCAACATTGTGAACTGTGGAGCTGAAATCTTCCAGATGCTGGAAAAGAGCAAAAATCAACTTCTGGTTCAGAGCAGCTTCTGAACCAGAACCAGAGCAGGACCAGAAGCTGCTCTGAGATCAGTTTAGAGAAAATATTTGTGTTGCACTAAAATCTATGAAACCCATGAGTTTGTTTCAAAATGCCAACGACAGTCATCGACAGGTAAACTTACCCCTGAATTCCAGTCAGACTAGTTTGGGCTCTTTTCTCCTCATAACACTTTCTGTTTAAACTCATCTGTTCTGGTGTGACATCAATGGTTCTGTTGGTTCTGTATTGGTCTCAGTTTGTTGTTCAGATATTCTTCATCAACTCTTTGGATCGTTTGAATAAACTGTGAGTTTGATTTGTTTTTTACTTGAATTTTGTCTTTAGGAACATTCTTGCTTGTTTCTGTTCTCTTAAATCAGAAGTGAAAGGTTCACTTTCACTTCTGACCAAAGACCAAAGTTTCTGACCAAAGACCAAAGTTTAATCTCTGCTGTTTGAAGGTTAATCTACAGGGATTATTAGATTACTGATGAACTGGAATCAAACATGATGAACAGCTGATGTTTCTTTTCTTCTTCTCTGAACAAACTGCTTCATGATTTTATTTCCTGGTATCAAACTCTGATCTACACCATTAAATTCAAACACAACAATTTCCTGTTGCTTCCTTCAAAAAATATTAATACATATTATTGTAAAATATTGATGTTGAAATTTGTTCAATCAGTCAGATTAATCAACAGATAAACTTACCCCTGAATTCCAGTCAGACTCACCAGTCAGACTAGTTTGGGCTCTTTTCTCCTCATAACACTTTCTGTTTAAACTCATCTGTTCTGGTGTGACATCAATGGTTCTGTTGGTTCTGTATCGGTCTCAGTTTGTTGTTCAGATATTCTTCACCAACTCTTGGATTGTTTGAATAAACTGAGTTTGATTTGTTTTTTACTTGAATTTTGTCTTCAGTAACATTCTTCTTGTTTCTTTTCTCTTAAATCAGAAGTGAAAGGTTCACTTCTGATTTCAGACCAAAGTTTAATCATTGCTGTTTGAAGGTTAATCTACAGTAGCGGTTCTCAAAGTGGGCGGTACCGCCCCCCAGGGGCGTTCAGAGGACGGCAGGGGGCGCTGGCGGACATTTTTACAAAAGGGGGGCGCTGGGATGCCTTTGGGGGGCGTTTGGTCGAAGGTAAACTTGACATTTTAAATGCACAACAATACCAGTTTAGACTTTGAGCAACTTGCTGAAAATGTATTGTGTAACATTAAAACATGCTTGGCTGCAACTGTATCGATGGCAGCTCTTCTTCTAGTCAGTGTTAGTAGCTTCTGGCGCAGCTTCGCTCCTACTACTGGTAGCTTCGCCGCATCAGTTCAGCGTTACACCGGCTGATGACGTTGCTGAGATTAACTTTGTTTGGTATTTTTGTACATATATTTTGGCTGTTCTGTGATCATGTCAAAGCAGCAACTTATATTTAAAAGTGTTTTATTGTCTATTTGGATGCTGCCCACTTCCATGGAAGGACAACAGAAAATGGCTCTTATAAACATGTAATTGCTAAAATCACGATAATCTGACTTTGTCTCCCTCTGAAAAATGAACCCATTGAAATAAAGAAATCCCTCCATGGGTGATACCACGATAGAGGGCGTTCATTTTATAGCGTTAACACGGTGCTGTAAGTGGTCCGGTATGAAATAGTTGTGATAGAACAACACAGCACTTTTAAATTTCAACAATCAGAATGCCGAAATTGTTTCCAATGTTTTAAAAGGTTTATGTCAGTCTGACTTTTCCCCATCGATACTCTTCTGACCACTGCACACCTTAGGGGGTTTAAAAAAAACAAAAAACGACGCGCACATTGCACAAAACTCTGTTACAGGAGAAGCGGGATATAAAACGGAGCGACGAACTAGATGTGAATTATGGCATAAAAACGGAGAATCTGACGTTGAAAAATGAAAAATCAACACATGATGTGAGACATGACGATTAGGTGATTATTTTTGATAATAATTACAGAAACAAGCATAAAAATCAAAACATCTACAATAGTGATAGTAACTTTAAGAATAAAACGATAGTCCGTGCAAAGTAGCCTACAAATTCTTTGGTGGGGGGCGGTGAGGGACCTGGATAAAGGCTAGGGGGGCGCTGGCCCAAAAAAGGTTGAGAAACACTGATCTACAGGGATTATTAGATTACTGATGAACTGGAATCAAACATGACGAACAGCTGATGTTTCTTTTCTTCTTCTCTGAACAAACTGCTTCATGATTTTATTTCCTGGTATCAAACTCTGATCTACACCATTAAAGTCAAACACAACAATTTCCTGTTGCTTCCTTCAAAAAAACATTATTACACATGATTGTATAATATTAATGTTGAAATTTGTTCAATCAGTCAGATTAATCAACAGATAAACTTACCCCTGAATTCCAGTCAGACTCACCAGTCAGACTAGTTTGGGCTCTTTTCTCCTCATAACACTTTCTGTTTAAACTCATCTGTTCTGGTGTGACATCAATGGTTCTGTTGGTTCTGTATCGGTCTCAGTTTGTTGTTCAGATATTCTTCATCAACTCTTTGGATCATTTGAATAAACTGTGCCAATGTGGGTCTACTCTTTTATTATGCCTATGGAAATCAGACGTGCTGATTTCTGGTTCTGGTTCTGCTCTATGGCAGGCCGTTTTATCATAAATTTGTTTTCGCCTGATTATCCGTAATTACATTCCAGATATCTAAAAATGCATTTTTACTAGATAAAACTACATTTTGACTATCCAGGATGGTAATTTAAGATACCTGCATTTACATTCTGAATAGTAAGAAACGTAATTCACCATTTTTTCAATTACATTTTGACAAGTCAAAATTCCCCTCAAAATTCAAATTCCCCTCATGGTCATGAGCTTTGGATCATGACCAAAAGAACGAGATCACGGGTACAAGCGGCCGAAATGGGTTTCCTCCGCAGGGTGGCTGGGCTCTCCCTTACAGATAGGGTGAGAAGCTCGGTCATCCGGGAGGGACTCAGAGTAGAGCCGCTGCTCCTCCACGTCGAGAGGAGCCAGTTTAGGTGGCTGAGGGCATCTGGTCAAGATGCCTCCTGGACGCCTCCCTGGTTAGGTGTTCCGGGCACGTCCCACCGGGAGGAGGCCTCGGGGAAGACCCAGGACACGCTGGAGGGACTATGTCTCTCAGCTGGCCTGGGAACGCCTTGGGGTTCCCCCGGAGGAGCTGGAAGAAGTGGCTGGGGAGAGGGAAGTCTGGGCCTCCCTTCTGAAGCTGCTGCCCCCACGACCCGACCCCGGATAAGCGGAAGAAAATGGATGGATGAAAATTCCCCTCAAGATATCTAAAATGGTGTCACTGAATCTGTCATTTGAAGTGACACATATTAATTATTACAATCTAATATATATCTAACTTATGAATAGTCTAAATTAAATTTTTAGATATCTGATTTAAGAATTGTGTGGAAGCCCCTTCGTGCTCTCAAAACAGTTGTTTGCAGAATTTTATGTTTCCTGCACAAAATTGTCAATAAAAGCCACAACTTTGAAAGAACTTGGCAATGTTGGATATGCGGAGAACGCAAAACATCATGGATTTTGAGACTGCTTCAGAATCATTTCCAGCAAACCGAATGCTCTGAACATCAAACAGCTTTGAAAATCTTAATAGTGCTGTCAACCAATTTTCAACATGAATGCGGTGCGTTTTCAAACATGTTTCCCTTTTTTCTACTTTTTATTGTTTTATTAAACTTAATAAATGTCAGGGACATTTTGACTATACAAAACATGTTCAAGATATGAGTAACGTCACTCTGACTAGTCAGAATGATCATTTAAGATATCTTAAATAGAAAAGCCGTGTAATTCAAGATCTAATTCATTTGGAGATATCTGAAAATAAAGTTTGACTGGTCAAAATTGATATGTTATGAATGGAGTGTGGGTTCCTCTGCCCAGCTGGTACCATTCAGCAGCTCTGACTGAAGGACCCAGGCAAGAAGTTAGACTTAGACTTATTTTACTGTCATTGCACAAAGAAACAAAAGTAAAATTGGAAATGAAATGTCATCGCTTGGCTACCCATAATTGTTGTGTCATCTGCATATTTCATGATGTGGTTGGTGTTAAATCTGGGAAGACAGTTGTGGGTCATCAGTTTAAACAGCAGGGGGCTCAGTACAGTCATGGCCAAAAGTTTTGAGAATGACACAAATATATCTTCACATGATCTGCTGCCCTCTGGTTTTCATGTGTGTATGTCACATGTTTTCATCACATACAGAAATACAATTGCAATTATATTATGAGTAACAAAAGCTTTTATTGACAGAATGAGTTAATGCAGCAAGTCAATATTTGCAGTGTTGACCCCTCTTCTTCAGGACCTCTGCAATTCTCCCTGGCATGCTCTCAATCAACTTCTGGACCAAATCCTGACTGACAGCAGTCCATTCTTGCACAATCAATGCTTGCATTTTGTCAGAATTCCTAGGTTTTTGTTTGTCCACCCGTCTCTTGATGATTGACCACAAGTTTTCAATGGGATTAAGATCTGGGGAGTTTCCAGGCCATGGACCCAAAATCTCTATGTTTTGTTCCCTGAGCCAGTTAGTTATCACCTTTGCTCTATGGCAAAGTGCTCCATCATGCTGGAAAAGGCATTGTTCATAACCAAACTGCTCTTGGACGGTTGGGAGAAGTTGCTCTTGGAGGACATTCTGGTACCATTCTTTAATTATGGCTGTGTTTTTAGGCCAGGCTGTGAGAGAGCCGACTCCCTTGGCTGAGAAGCAACCCCACACATGAATGGTTTGAGGATGCTTTACAGTTGGCATGAGACAAGACTGGTGGTAGCGCTCACCTCGTCTTCTCCGAACAAGCTGTTTTCCAGATGTCCCAAACAATCTGAAAGGGGATTCATCAGAGAAAATGACGTTACCCCAGTCCTCAGCAGTCCACTCCCCTGTACCTTTTGCAGAATTTCAGTATGTCCTTGATGTTTTTCCTGGAGAGAAGTGGCTTCTTTGCTGCCCTTCTTGAGACCAGGCTTTGCTCCAAGAGTCTCCGCCTCACAGTGCGTGCAGATGCACTCAAACCTGCCTGCTGCCATTCCTGAGCAAGCTCTGCACTGCTGGTAGCCTGATCCCGCAGCTGAAACACTTTTAAGAGATGGTCCTGGCGCTTGCTGGTCTTTCTTGGGCACCCTGGAGCCTTTTTGGCAACACTGCAACCTCTCTCCTTGAGGTTCTTGATGGTGCGATAGATTGTTGACTGAGGTGCAATCTTTCTAGCTGCGATACTCTTCCCTGTTAGGCCATTTTTGTGCAGTGCAATGATGACTGCAAGTGTTTCTTTAGAGATAACAATGGTTCACAGAAGAGAAACAATGATGCCAAGCACCAGCCTCTTTTTAAAGTGTCCAGTGGTGTCATTCTTACTTAATCATGACAGATTGATCTCCAGCCCTGTCCTCATCAACACCCACACCTGTGTTAATGGAGCAATCACTGAAACGGTGTTAGCTGGTCCTTTTAAGGCTGCAATGAAGTTGAAATGTGTTTTGGGGGATAAAGTTCATTTTCTAGGCAAATACTGACTTTGCAATTAATTGCTGTTAAGCTGATCACTCTTTATAACATTCTGGAGTATATGCAAATTGCCATTATAAAAACTGAAGCAGTAGACTTTGTCAAAATTAACATTTCAATCATTCTCAAAACCTTTGAACACTGGTTCATTTCCTTGAACCAGTGTTCAAAGAAATTATGTTGGAGGTTTTATTACCCCAACTGACAGGCTGGACCCCAAACTGCTGCTGATCTTCTACCGCTCATCCATTGAGAGCTTGCTGACATACTGTATCGCAGCATGAGAAAGTAGCTGCACCGTGGCAGACAGGGAGAGGCTTCAGAAGGTTGTCAAAGCAGCACAGAGAATCATTGGCTGCCTTCTCCCCTCCATGCTGGAAATGTACACCTCATGGTGCCTTAAGAGAGCAAAAAACATCCTGAAGGACAACTCCCACCCTGTCTTCAAACTGTTTGACCTACTGCCCTCCGGGAAGTGCTACAGGTGCTTTAGGACAAGGACCCTGCCAGCATGCCTTGGTGGGCCCCAAGTGGGGGAAAGGAGTGCTGATATATGGGTCCCATGTGGGTTTGTCTGAGGGTTCCACTGTGGCCCCACATGGGTTTGCCCATGTTGGGGCACAACCTACATGGGCCATACATGGGCTCTAAATGGGCATAGCCATGTGGGCCCATGTAGGGCCACCATGGAACCCGTGGACAAACCCATATGGGATCCATATATCAGCCCTCCTTTCCCCCAGATGGGGTCCACCTAGGCATGCTGGCAGGGGACAAACAAAATCAAAAACCGTTTCTTCCCTACAGCTGTAACAATCCTAAATTCACACATGCACTGATTTATTTCCTCTCCCTCTCCCCTCTTTCCCCAGTACCTACCTACAGTATAATCACTTGTGATATTAACTGTGCAATATTTACACTGTGCAACAACACTGTCTCTGTGCAATATTTATATATATTTTCTACGTATTCATATTCTGTATTTTTAAATTTGGTAAATTTTTGTCTATACATTTTACGTGCATTTCTTCTTTTTAATGTACATGTCTGCACTGGAAAAAGGGCTTTTAATTTCATTGTTAACTTGTATAATGATAATAAAATGCATTCTACATTAGCAAGCAATATGGAGGGAAGCAGCAAACGGAAAGGGTTCGCTTTTAGCTTAGCTGTAAGTCCACTTGGGTGTGGTGGCAGGTTTTCCTACTTTCATCACTGTTCACATCCTGTCTGACTTCAAGCTAAACCCCGCTGAGGTTTTATTGGAAGAAGACAGTCTGTCTTGTTTCTCTTCAGAAATGGAGGATGATATTGCTGCTCTCGTTGTTGACAACGGCTCCGGTATACTCAAGGTTGGGTTTGCTGGGGATTATGCTCCTTGTGCCGTTTTCCCCTCCATTGTTGGGCGACCCAGACACCAGGTAGGAACTGCACCACCTTCATCAGTCTCAGGTGTGATGATGTAGCAGTTTGATTGACTGAGTTTGTGTGCAGGGTGTGATGGTGGAAATGTGCCAGAAGGACAGCTTTGTGGGAAACAAGGCCCTAAGCAAGAGAAGCATCCTGACCCTGAAGTCTCCCATCGAGCGCGGGATCATCACCGACTGGGACGACATGGAGAAGGTGAGTTAAAGCTGAGATTTACTTTACATACCTGTTAACATGAGGCTATTGGTTCCAACAGTGAACTTAAAGTTTGCTTCTGATGCTCTGGGTTTATCAGTAACTAATGCAGAAAAATGTGTCTAGGCTTAAAGCTCAGTAGCTGCTCTGAAAGTTCTGATATAAAGACTGCTGCCCTAATTTAAAGCCATTAAAATCTTGGCATTTTGTCCTTCATAATGGCCGTACCGTCTTAATTTGTGGTCAACCTGAACTCTTCAGATCTGGCATCACATCTTCCTCAACGAGCTCCGTGTCGCTCCGGAGGAACATCCGGTCCTACTGACAGAAACTCCTCTCAACCCCAAATCCAACAGGGAGAGAACGACCCAGGTGAGTTCTGACCCGACCCAGTTCAGAGGAGAGACTTTCTTCTACTTCGTTATCTGTAAAGAGAAGTGAGACGAACCCTCTTCCTTTTCCAGATCATGTTTGAGACGTTCAGCTCTCCTGCCATGTATTTGGCCATCCAGGCTGTCTTGTCGCTGTATGCCTCCGGTTGTGTCACAGGTCAGGGAATTATGAAACAGAGTTGGCTTCTGAAGTGACTCATGATGGCTTTGTTTACTGACTTGCACTTTAATCTCCCAGGCACAGTGATAGACTCTGGTGATGGTGTCAGCCACACTGTGCCCATCTATGAAGGCCACGCTCTTCCTCACGCCGTCCTACGTCAGAATCTGGCTGGCAGAGATCTGACAGACTACCTGATGATGATCCTCACAGAGAGAGGCTACATCTACACTACCAATTGTACAGCTCAGTCAGAATTAAACCAGCCTTTAAGGTTTGACCTTGTTGACCTTGTATTCTGCTATGACCTTTTATTCTGATCTCCAGCTGAGCGTGAGATTGTGCACAACATCAAGGAAAAGCTCTGCTATGTGGCTCTGGACTTTGAGCAGGAGATGAAGACGGCATCTTCCTCCTCTTCCCTGGAGGAAAGCTATGTGCTTCCTGACGGCCAAGTCGTTACCATTGGCAACGAGCGTTTCCGCTGCCCAGAGGCGCTCTTCCAGCCGTCTTTCATCGGTCTGTAATGAGTCAATGATCAAACCCTAAGATCCAATGCACTTCATATCTCTACAGTAGCATTTAGTGAACTTGTTGCTGGTCCCAAACTTCAGTGACCTGTACCTGTTGTCTTTAGGAATGGATTATGCAGGTATTCATGAAACCACTTACAGCAGCATCATGAAGTGTGACGTTGACATTCGTAAGGATCTGTTTGCCAACATTGTCCTTTCCGGCGGTAACACCATGTTCCCTGGAATCGCTGACCGCATGAGGAAGGAGATCACTGCCCTGGCTCCATCCACCATGAAGATCAAGGTATGAAGGTCCTTTGTGCCCATTGACCTGCTGCAGTATACCTGGATGAGTTCACAGGTCAAAGGTAATCCAGAAACCTAATACAGCTGTTGCAGTTGGTTATTTTGAAACAAGTTGATAATGTCCTACAGAGATTGAGAAATGAAACTTGACCAACAACAAACCTGCAGACTTTAATCTTGATGGAAATCTAGAACATGGATTATTGAAGATTTCCTCTCAAACTTGGATGTTTTTCTTGACCTTGTCGTTTCATTGTGAATAGATCACCTATCCACCAGAGAGGAAGTACTCGGTCTGGATTGGCGGCTCCATCCTGGCCAATCTCTCCACCTTCCAACATATGTTAATCAGCAGGCAGGAGTACAATGAGTCCGGTCCAGCTATCGTCCACCACAAGTGCTTCTGAAGCGTCCTCCCTGTCCCAGAGAGGCGCCTGATTTTCAGCTGCTGCATCGTCTGGTTCATCTGGTGGAAGCGGCTCAAACATCCTGTTGGACATTTTAGTTTGATTATTCTTTTAGTGATGTTTAACCATAGCACTTGTAGAAATATTAGATTGATCCTGAGTGTTTTGAGTAGGCCTCAATTTCGATTAGATTTAGATTCATGATTTAATCAATAATCTGATCAGTAGAAAATATTTCTTAGTTATAATGAGCAACATTTGATTAAAATTACTCTAATCAGTAGGTCTTTTTTTATATTAAACCACAGTCTTAACAAGTGTGTAAGTCATATATTCATCTGAAAATGTTTTAGTTCATTATAACCAAAGAAGTTGAAAACTAACCAGAAAATGTTAAGTGTAACAGATGTTTTGGTATTGAAGCTGTTAATGTCTGTTTTATAAGAGTTTAAAGATATTATAAGAAATGTGTGCCAATTTTTATGATCAGAATCTGCTGTTTGATGCCCTGGGTCAGAGGTCAGAGGTCTGTAGAGCTCTGTGCGGTTCAGGAACCAGTTTGAGGCAGTTTGGAAGAATGTAAAATACAGATAGCTGATAAACTTCGGCCCATTTTCTTGAGAAAAATGTTTCCTTATGAAATGAAAACATTAATTGTTCCTACCCTGGGAAAATATGCAGGGAGGATTAGACGGCGATGAATTCATCCTTGGTAACACCTGCAGGGTCGCTGGCGTACAGGTAGCACTTCATGACATGGTGCTGTTTGTACACAGGCAGAGACCAACTCTAAACATTAGAATGCATCAGACAGTAAAAACACACATTGATAAAAAAGTAATTGAGCTAAAACAGCCAATCAGATCCCTGGGCTTTAACCACACAGCGCTCTCTGGAGACGGGTCTTTGTATTTTTATATGTTTCCAAGGTAATTAATTTCTTCTTTGTGGCTTTGGTTTCTGAGGAATATGTTAGGCTGTTGGTGTGATTTTATCCACTTGATTGTTTGAATAAATTCTAGTTGATTGTGAAGTTGAACAGTGATTGTTGTCTTGGTTTCACTTTTACACACGGCATCAATGAACCTGGGAGACGAGAGGTGACAACGAGCAACAGGTTCATTTTTCCAGTCTCAAAAATCCCCAAACAAGATCAACCAGCAGTGGTTGCAGTTGAGCCTGACATGAACTCAGGACAGTGAAATTTTCAATCATGACCCAGTTTGTTCAGATTCACCACCTGGATGAGTCCAACATCAGAACAATCAACTGTCTGTAGACTGAATACATTAAAGCCACTGAAACTCTACACAGCATTAAATCACTGTAACATCATGATCTGAAATAAAATGCTTACACATGGTACTCCAGTTGTTTTCTTGGTTTTTGTTTTACCCTCTGATTGTCTAAAATCAGTTTTTGCTCAAACTTTATGAAGTTTGCTCAATCAGCTCAATCCCACTGCCTGCAGTAAAAGTGGTGAGTTGTAGTACTCTAGTCTGTTTGCCTGACTTAAAATCAGCTCCATTAGCAGGACTCAACTCTTAACTCTCCCCTTGTCACCCTTTCTGGAAGAGGGACCAGATTAAAAGTTGAGGGGCTTCAGGCCCTTAAACTCTCCTGCTCCATGCAATAGTTTATAGTAGGAGGCTCTCTGCTGCCATCTAGTGGTCAATTTGCCAACTATTGCACTTGACCTACATTTGTAAAAAGGTCAACCTTTTTACAAATGTAGGTTGTACATTTGTAAAATATACAACCTACATTTGTACAAATGCAGCATTTGTACCAGATGCTGCATTTGTACCAGCATCTGGTACAAATGCTGCTGCTGTGCAGACAGTGTAAATGCTCTGACAGTAAATGAATATTTACTGTGGAGCCAGATGTCTAGTAAGTCACATCAGGCTCTAAACTATAACTTTATATTATGGACTTGAACAGGCCACATGACATTAGGATAGGACTATAAATCTGAGTCAGTATAAAATTAATCATCTCCACATTTAAAACACTTAAACTGATGCAATTTCTTGGTATTAACTTTATTCTGAACCTGTGTAGAAAATCTTACCTAAGATGTGCTATAAAATCAGAGTCCCTCCATATTTGAGAAACCAAATTTTGAAATGTTTGTGAGTTATGAAATGTTTCTGCAATAGAGGAAGCTCATCTGAAAAATGTATCCTGAATTTCTGGTTAGATCTGTTTATAAAATTATCACAGATTTTAAATGTTTCAGAAACCAGGACTGAGATTTGTCTTTTAGTCTGTTGAGGAAATTTCTGCTATCAAAGAATGAATCTGTCCAGTAACTAGAGGAAGGTGTTGGAAGACCCACCTCACTGAACTGAACAGCCAATCAAACACATCAGATGATTATAAAGTCACAGCTAAAAACGAACAGCTCAGGTCTGAACGGACCCTCAGCTCACTGGAGGAAACCGTTTCAGTTGGACTTTCACTAAAAAAAACAAAACAGGAAATAAGAGAAACAAGGAGTCTGATCAGAAACAAACCTCTAGTTCTGCTTTTATAGATCTAGACTCAGTTACAAGAGCTCTCACACAGAGACAAAACATTAAATTCAGGTTGATGTTTGAAATGAAATCAGGGTTTCAACCTGGATCAGCAGAACCTGTTCAGCTGAGACTGTCCTCACTCTGCTCACCTCACTAACATGATGATCAATGATTATATAGGAACTACAGTTTAGTTAAACTTTTCTGATTATTTTCTGTTTGTATTTATATTCTGACCAGTTATTGCAGAATGAATAAAGCAGCTGTTCTGTTTTCTGGGCTCGTTTCTCCTCATGATTCCTTTATTTTCATCAAAACTTCTTTTCTTCCTCATGAGGATTTTATTTTGTTTCCTCTGATTTCATATCAGATCTACTTTCTGGTTATTCTGCTTTGAAAGAAGAAACTAAAGACCATGTGAGTTCTGACATCATCAGCCACAAAATCCCTCACATTTACTTTCAGTTTTAAAGTCAGTCTGTTGTTCAGATGTTCTTCATCTCTTTGGATCGTTTGAACAAACTGTAAGTTTGATTTGTTTCCTACTTAAACTTTGTCTTCAGGAACTTTCCTGTTTGTTTTTTCTCTCTGAAGTTTGGAGAACAGATTCACTTTTGATTTCAGATCAAAGTTTCATCTCTCTTCCTTTTAAAGTAGCGGTTCTCAACGTGGGCGGTACCGCCCCCCAGGGGGCATTCAGAGGACGGCAGGGGGCGCTGGCGGACATTTTTACCAAAGGGGGGTGCTGGGATGCCTTTGGGGGGGGTTTAGTCGAAGGTAAACTTTGCACCTTAAATGCACAACAATGCCAGTTTAGACTTTGAGCAACTTGGTAAAACTGTATTGTGTAACATTAAACCATGCTTAGTTGCAACTGTATTGATGGCAGCTCTTCTTCTATTCAGTGTTTGTTAGTTTCTGTTAGCTTCCGTTAGCTTCTTGGCGCAGCTTTGTTCTCCTGCAAATGGTAGCTAAAATCACGATACCCTCACTGTGTATCCCTCTGAAAAATGAACCAATTTAAATAAAGAAATAAAGAAATCCCTCCAAAGGTGATACCACGATAGAGAGCTTTCATTTTATAGCGTTAACACCAGTGCTGTAAGCGGTCAGGTATGAAACGGGGTGGATAGAACAACGGTACCACAGCACTTTTAAATTTTAATAATCAGAATGCGGAAATTGTTTCTGTTGTTTTAAAAGGTTTATGTCAGTCTGCCATTTCCCCATCGATACGCTTCCCGACCGCCCTGCACCTTAGGGGCTTAAAAAAAAAAAGACGCGCACATTGTGCAAAACTCTGAAACAGGAGAAGCTGGACATAAAACGGAGCGATGAACTAGATGTGAATTATGGCATAAAAACACAGAATCCGAAGCTGAACAGTGAAAAATCAACACATGAAGTGAAACACATGAAGATTAGGCGGCGCAGCAGGTGATGAGTGAAGATTATTCGTCTTATATTATTCGTCTTATAATGGATAAATGATAAAATAAATTTAGCAACAGGAAAGAAACTAAAGTGGACATAGCAGTAAACCAAGAGGATAATACTAATCAAATTAAACTAAATGGAAATGAATGAAGAACAAAATGCAAGAATAAACTAAGAAACTAAAGTAAATACAGAGGAATAAACTGGTATGGCAAGACCTTTCGAGCAATAATTAATACAGAGACTGTATGCCAAGAATAAACAGACACTATTTCCAGATAAAAGGTAAAATGATATTGTTGAAATGTCATGGGTTTGTTGAGACCACATCTAGTACTGAGAATAAATATCTTACAGACCATAACAGTAAAGAACTGATCACTTATTTATGTTTTTAATTAGATTTGATATACTTATTTCTTCAATATTATTGAAGCCCTCTCTATTTGGGCTGCCACCTTATCGTGGTGGAGGGGTTTGAGTGTCCCAATGATCCTAGGAGCTATGCTGTCTGGGGCTTTATGCCCCTGGTAGGGTCACCCAAGGCAGACAGATCCTAGGTGAGGAACCAGACAAAGCGCAGCCCGAAGACCCCTTATGATGGACACAAACTTTGGATCTGGTGTTCCCTCGCCCGGACGCGGGTCATCTGGGCCTCACTCTCGAGCCAGGCCTGGAGGTGGGGCACGATGGCGAGCACCTGGTGGCCGGGCTTTTACCCACGGAGCCCGGCCGGGCTCAGCCCGAAGAGGAGACGTGGGTCCCCTTCCAATGGGCTCACCACCTGCCGGAGGGGCCAAAGGGGTCGGGTGCATTGTGCTATGGGCGGCAGCCGAGGGAGGGGACCCTGGCGGTCTGATCCTCAGCTGCAGAAGCTGGTTCTTGGGACGTGGAACGTCACCTCTCTGGTGGGGAAGGAACCCCAGCTAGTGTGCGAGGCTGAGAGGTTCCGGCTAGAAATAGTCGGCCTCGCCTCGACACATGGCTCTGGTTCTGGAACCAGTCTCCTTGAGAGGGGCTGGATGTACTTCCACTCTGGAGTTGCCCACGGTGAGAGGCGTCGGGCTGGAGTGGGCATACTTGTTGCCCCCCATCTGGGCACCTGTATGTTGAGGATCACCCCGGTGAACGAGAGGGTAGCCTCCCTCCGCCTACGGGTGGGGGGACGGTTCTGACTGTTGTTTGTGCTTACGGGCCAAACGGCAGTTCAGATTACCCACCCTTCTTGGAGTCCTTAGAGGGGGTACTGGAGAGTGCCCCTCCTGGGGACTCCCTTGTTCTACTGGGGGACTTCAACGCTCACGTGGGCAATGACAGTGAGACCTGGAGAGGCGTGGTTGGGAGGAACGGCCCCCCCGATCTGAACCCAAGTGGTGTTCTGTTGTTGGACTTCTGTGCTCGTCACGGATTGTCCATCACGAACACCATGTTCAGGCATACGGGCGTACAGATGTGCACTTGGCACCAGGATGCCCTAGGCCGCAGTTCAATGATTTACCTTGTCATCGTCTCATCGAATTTGCGGCCGTATGTCTTGGACACTCGGGTGAAGAGAGGTGCGGAGCTGTCCACTGACCACGACCTGGTGACGAGTTGGCTCCAGTGGTGGGGGAGGAAGCCGGTCAGACCTGGCAGGCCGAAATGTGTAGTGAGGGCCTGCTGGGAACGTCTGGCGGAGTCCCCTGTGAGACGGAGCTTCAACTCTCATCTCCGGCAGAACTTCGAGCACGTCCCGGGGGAGGTGGTGGACATTGAGTATGAGTGGACCATGTTCCGTACCTCCATTGCCGAGGCGGCCTATCAGAGCTGCGGCCGCAAGGTTGTTGGTGCCCTTTGCGGCGGCAACCCTCGAACCCGTTGGTGGACATCTTCGGTGAGGGATGCTGTCAAGCTGAAGAAGGAGTCCTACCGGGCCTTTTTGGCCTGTGGGACTCCAGAAGCAGCTGATGGGTACCGGCGGGCGAAACGGCATGCGGCTCAGGTTGTCGCTGAGGCAAAAACTCGGGCGTGGGAGGAGTTTGGAGAGGCCATGGAGACAGACTTCCGTACGGCTTAGAGGCGATTCTGGTCCACCATCCGGCATCTCAGGAGAGGGAAGCAGTGCAGCACCAACACTGTTTATAGTGGGGATGGTGTGCTGCTGACCTCAACTCGGGACGTTGTGGGCCGGTGGGCGGAATACTTAGAAGACCTCCTCAATCCCACCAACATGCCTTCTGTTGAGGAAGCTGAGCCTGGGGACTCTGGGTTGGGCTCTCCAATCTCTGGGGACGAGGTCGCCGAGGTGATCAAAAAGCTCCTCGGTGGCAGGGCCCGGGGGTGGATGACATCCGCCCAGAGTTCCTTAAGGCTCTGGATGTTGCAGGGTTGTGTTGGCTCACGCGAGTCTGCAATATCGCATGGACATCGGGGACAGTTCCCCTGGATTGGCAGACTGGGGTGGTGGTCCCCCTGTTTAAAAAGGGGGACCAGAAGGTGTGCTCCAATTACAGGGGGGTCACACTCTTAAGCCTCCCTGGTGAGGTCTATTCAGGGGTCCTGGAGAGGAGGGTAGTCGAACCTCGGATTCAGGAAGAGCAGTGTGGTTTTCGTCCTGGTCGTGGAACACTGGACCAGCTCTACACCCTCAGCAGGGTCCTGGAGGGTGCATGGGAGTTCGCCCAACCAGTCTGCATGTGTTTTGTGGACTTGGAGAAGGTGTTCGACCGTGTCCCTCGGGGGGCCCTGTGGGGGGTACTCCGGGAGTATGGGGTACCGGGCCCTTTGATACGGGCTGTCAGGTCCCTGTATGACCGGTGTCAGAGTCTGGTCCGCATTGCCGGCAGTAAGTCGGGCTCGTTTCCGGTGAGAGTTGGACTCCGCCAAGGCTGCCCTTTGTCACCGATTCTGTTCATTACTTTTATGGACAGAATTTCTAGGCGCAGCCGAGGTGTTGAGGGGATCCGTTTTGGTGGCCTTAGGATCGCATCTCTGCTTTTTGTGGATGATGTGGTCCTGTTGGCTTCATCGGAACGTGATCTGCAGCTCTCACCGGAGTGGTTCGCAGCCGAGAGTGAAGTGGCCGGGATGAGGCTCAGTGCCTCCAAATCCGAGGCCATGGTCTTGAGCCGGAAAAGGGTAGAGTGCCTTCTCCGGGTCAGGGGGGTCGTCCTGCCTCAAGTGGAGGAGTTTAAGTATCTGGGGATCTTGTTCACGAATGTCGGAAGAAGGGAGCGGGAGATCGACAGGCGGATTGGGGCAGCGTCTGCCGTGAAGCGGGCGTTGTACCAGTCCGTCGTGGTGAAGAGAGAGCTGAGCCAAAAAGCGAAACTCTCGATTTACCGGTCGATCTACGTTCCCACCCTCATCTATGGTCATGAGCTTTGGGTCATGACCAAAAGAACGAGATCACGGGTACAAGCGGCCGAAATGGGTTTCCTCCGCAGGGTGTCTGGGCTCTCCCTTAGAGATAGGGTGAGAAGCTCGGTCATCCGGGAGGGACTTAGAGTAGAGCCGCTGCTCCTCCACGTTGAGAGGAGCCAGTTGAGGTGGTTCGGGCATCTGGTCCAGGATGCCTCCTGTTCGCCTCCCTGGTGAGGTGTTCCGGGCACGTCCCACCGGGAGGAGGCCTCGGGGAAGACCTAGGACACGCTGGAGGGACTATGTCTCTCGGCTGGCCTGGGAACGCCTTGGGATTCCTCCAGAGGAGCTGGAAGAAGTGGCTGGGGAGAGGGAAGTCTGGGCCTCCCTTCTGAAGCTGCTGCCCCCGCGACCCGACCCCAGATAAGCGGAAGAAAATGGATGGATGGATGGAATATTATTTTTCATGTCAGTGTTAATGTCATGAGGCTGATGACTCCATGACACTTTCAATTTGACTCACTAGGATTTGATTAAGAACCAGATTTGTTCTTTGTCATTTCTGTCCAGTAAAACTATTAATCTATAAATCAATAGACAGGTCTATATAAAGATATAATCCATGTTTCTGTCTCATATTTGTATGGCATTAAAAGGACCTGGAACTTTTGTGTTTCCACTGAAAGCTCTGGTTTGCATAATAAATGCCATGTGGGTGACGTTTTATGGATGATACTCTGATGTCCCATTCTCCTGAAGGCAGCACAGAGCTGCACCACGAGAAACTGACAAACACTGAAGAGAAGAAGAGCTATGATTAATGTAGTTACAGTTCTATCCATGTTTTAATGTTGCAGAGCACTGTCATATTGCAAATAGTTCAAAGTTTAAACTGGCATGTTTTACATCTTTTATCTGGTCATTTTGTGCAACATTTAACAACTAAAAAATTGTACAAAATAAGAATATTCTTTCCACTCTGATTGGCTGCTGTTAGTCCTACCAATTTTAACTTGAATGTTCATTGCATTTTTTGTAGACACCTGTGAAAATAATTTCTATTCCCATGACTTTTTTGTTCTCTGGGAAATTATTTTTGATGATAAATACAGAAACAAGCATAAAAATCAAAACATCTACAATAGTGATAGTAATATCAATGATAAAATAATAGTCAGTGCAAAGTAGCCTACAAATTCTTTGGTGGGGGGCAGTGAGGGACCTGGATAAGGGCTAGGGGGGCGCTGGGCCAAAAAAGGTTGAGAAACATTGTTTTAAAGGTTAATTTTCAGGATTATTAGATTAGTGATGAACTGCAATCAAACAACATAAACAGATGATGTTTCTTGTTTTCTTTTCCTGAACAAACTGCTTCATATGTCTTTATCCTGAATTCAAACTTTGAGAGCTGTTTTACAAAACAAGAATAGCAGATTAAGCCAGTATTTTTCAGATATCCTGGCTTAATAAAGCCTTGATTTTGTTTCCCAAAAGCAGTAGCACATTGGTTGAAATAGCGTTTTATCCTGTTCAACTAGCCTGCTCCAAATCACAAACATTCATAATTAGTTAAGCCTGGTGCTTCACACCTATCAGAAACCATAGCGCCATTGATTCCACCTTCTTATATTTTGGTCTTTTTTTTCACTCTGCATTAAAATACTGCAAATTGTTATTGGTATTCAGTCATGTACTACTTGTATTTTTACATTATGATGGTAGAAAATGCTATTACCAATTTTAAAATGATCCACTGTTTGCTGTTGTAAGTTTGTCTAAATACAGAAATGAGGTTGGAAAAAAACCCTGCACATGACAAGTTGTTTATGTTGCCAACATAAAAACAGAACATGTGGTTCAGGAGCAGGAGAAGTGAGAGAGAAGAGGGTGATGGTGGTGGGCGGGTCCCAGCACAGGAAGCCCAATGAGCGACGCAGCTGCCTGGTTCATTGCAGCAGCTGAGGCTGCAGTACAGGGACATGATGAGGGACGGGGTCAGCAAAGGCAGTGAGTTTACAGTGTGTGTTTATCGCTACTCTGAAGTGTGTTTGTAGGTAAGTCAGTGAACACTGTCCATCGCCCCCCAGCCACAGTACTTGATAAGTGATAGAGCGGTCATCAGCTGACACAGGTAGAGCTCTGGTTCAGGTCCATAGATGTCATGGAGAAAGGAGCAGGTAGTGGGAGCAGAGCATCTTGTTCATAACATCCTGGAGAATTTGAGATAGCCAGCCTTCCATGACTGACACAGGGGGAGTCAGATTCAGACAACCAAACCTAACAATCAGCCCAAAACCTGGGAGTAGTGATGGACTCTGACCTGAACCTTCAGAGTCACATTAAGACAGTCACAAAGTCGGCCTTCTATCACCTGAAGAACATCTCCAGGATTAGAGGACTTACGTCTCAGCGCGATCTAGAGAAACTCATCCATGCGTTTATCTTTAGCCGTATTGATTACTGCAACAGCGTCTTCACAGGTCTGACTAACAAATAAATCAAACAGCTGCAGCTGATCCAAATGCTGCTGTTCTTGTTCTGACTAAAACCAGGAAGATAGAGACATAACACCAGTTTTAAAGTCCCTACACTGGCTCCCTCTAGCTCAGAGAATAGACTTTAAAATACTGTTGTTAGTTTATAAATCACTGAACTGTTTAGCACCACAATACATTAAAGATCTGTTATTGTTGTACCAACCATCTAGACCCCTCAGATCTTCTGGTTCTGGTTCTGCTCTGCATCCCCAGAACCAGAATCAAGCGAGGAGAAGCAGCATTCAGGAAATTCAGGCACCACAAATTTGGAACAAACCTCCAGAAAACTTTAAAACAGCTGAAACACTGAGTGCCTTTAAATCTCAACTTAAAACCCACCTGGTTAGAGTTGAATTTTAAACATAATCAATTACGTTTTTAACTACTTAATGTAATGTTTTGATTGTTGATTCCATGTTGCATGACTTTGTGTTTCTGATAATGTAAACCACTTTGAAGTGCCTTGCTGCTGAAATGTGCTATAAAAAATAAATTTTGATTGATTGATTTTGATTGACAATACTTTATTTTGGATCAGGCCAGCTCTGTTAAGTTCCCCATCTGCCTTAAAGTTTTACTGTTACATTTCAATGGCGACTCCAGACAACCAACCTGATGATCAATCTCACCAAGCTGAGCTTGTAAATTCTCCGAGGTCTGTTCCTTTCTTCCAGCAAGTTTCAGGAACTGAAACTGAGCTGTGGTTCTCAACAAGAATCACTTCCTGAATGTTTCCCACACAGCATCTGAGTCTTGAGTGTTCACAGCAGCTCTGGCTCCAGACAAATTTAACAGGGGGGCATCGACTTATTTTGGGGGGGCAAAATGCATCGACGTAGCTGAACATAGACCTACAGGCTACTTGTTCACAAGCTTACGGTGCTGTATTAATATTAGCTAGTCATAATTTAGCTAACATTACCTGCATCTAACAACTCAATCGGTTAGTTTGGGGGGGGGATGTGAAAAGTTGTTTGCTTTTTGCTGGTTTATTTCCATGATTCTAATACACACCTGTACAGGTGTAAACCCAGCGTGAGTGTCATAGCGCTCATGTTGCGTTTGAAGGCGGCTCGGAAAAACAGGTTACGACATTGACAACGGATTAAACAGTTTTTACTTGCTGAAAAATAGGACGCAGATATGGGAAGTGCGGGAGCCCCTACTACTGTACCTATCAAATTGATAATAGGAATAAAGGACTGTTGGCAAATCTGAGGTAAAAACAACAAAAAGCTTCAAGTTCTGATCTCTCTCTACCATCACTGACATATTGAGATAATTTAAAAATGCTTAATCTGTGTTTAATAATCATTCATAATGCAGGTTATATTTTCAGCACCATAGGAAGAAAAATCAATTCAAGAGTCCAGTTGGTTCAAAGTTAAACATATTTTAGTTCCAGTACAGCTGAACAGAACCTGAATCCCCAGAATAACAGGAGCAGTTTGTGTACAGTACAAACTGGGAGTGATAATAAGGGTTTATGTTTACAGACAGCAGCAGAAGTCTAAGTCAATATGAGCAACCAGTCCAGTCTGACTAGTTGCAAAAAGACACCAGCAGATCTGTCCTCATTTCTCTCATAACACTATCAGTTTAAACTCACCTGTTCAGGTGTGACACCAGTCTGGTTCTGTTGGGTCTCAGTCTGTTATTCTACAACTCTTTGGATCGTTTGACCAAACTGTAAGTTTGCTTTGTTTCCTAGTTTAATTTCATCTTCAGGAACTTTCTTGTTTGTTTCTGCTTTCTGATGTTTGGAGAAAACATTCACTTCTGATTTTAGCTCAAAGTTTAATCTGTTAATGGCAATTAATCTACAGGATTATTAAATTAATGATAACTGGAATTGAACAACATTATGAACAGCTGATGGTTGTTTTCTTATGTGAAAAAACCCCCACAGCTTCATGTTTATCTTTTCCTAAAATCAATCTCTGATCTTTGCCATTTTTGTTTTGCTTCTTCCTTTCAAAATTAAATATTATTGTTAAAATGTGTATTTTGTCCAGTGAGATTAATAAATTGTCATCTTTTATGGACCAGATAATTCACTTGGAGAGTTTAATTGTGAAACAAAGTAGTAGAGAAGTCAGAGTGAATGTGAATGTTGCTCCATGTCTCCATCTAGTGGAAACCAGAACCAAACATGGAGAAGCAGCATTCAGTTTCTATGCACCACAAATTTGGAACAACCTTCCAGAAAACTGTAAAACAGCTGAAACACTGAGTGCCTTTAAATCTCGACTAAAAACCCACCTGGTTAGAGTTGCTTTGAAACAAAATTTGTTAAGTTTTTAATGACTTAATGTAATGTTTTGATTGTTGATTATATGTAGCATGACTCTGTGTTTTTGATGATGTAAAGCACTTTGGAATGCCTTGCTGGTGAATTGTGCTATACAAATAAAATTTGATTGATTTTGATTGACAATAATTTATTTTGGATCAGGCCAAATCTGTTAAGTTTCACATCTGCTTTAAAGACTTATTGTTACATTTCAATGACTCCAGACAACCAAACTAATTGTCAATCTTTCCGATCTGAGCTTGCAACTTCTCCAAGGTCTGTTCCTTCCTGCCAGCAAGTTTCAGGAACATGCTGGCAAGCTGTGGTTCTCTACAAAAGTCGCTTCCTGTTTGGTTCTGTTCACATAGCATCTGAGGCCGAGTGTTCACAGCAAGACATTTTGTTGTATGAACCAGGCAGCCTCTCAATGGCCAGAATAGCTGCCAACATGTGTTTCATTCAATCACATCATCAAGTATTTATGGAGCACATGTTCAGTTCCAGTGGGCTGCACAGTGGCGCAGTTGGTAGAGCTGTTGCCTTACAGCAAGAAGGTTCTGGGTTTGATTCCCGGCCTGGGGTCTTTCTGCATGGAGTTTGCATGTTCTCCCTGTGCATGCGTGGGTTTTCTCCGGGTACTCCGGTTTCCTCCCACAGTCCAAAAACATGACTGTCAGGTTAATTGGCCTCTCCAAATTGTCCCTAGGTGTGACAGTGTGTGTGCATGGTTGTGTGTCTTTGTGTTGCCCTGTGACAGACTGGCGACCTGTCCAGGGTGACCCCGCCTCTCGCCCGAAACGTTGGCTGGAGAGGCACCAGCAACCCTCCCGACCCCACTGAGGGACAAGGGTGAAAGAAAATGGATGGATGGATGTTCAGTTCCTGATGTTCAGTCAGTGATTCAGTGAATGTAAATGTTGCTCTATGTCTCCATCTAGTGGACTGATAGTAGAAGTGCAGCAGCTGATGGCAGCTTCATCTGCCTCTCTGCTGTCTGACTGCATTCACCCGACACTGATATGAAGCAGAGAAGAAGAGCCAATCAGAGGAGGAGCAGCTGATCTTTTTCCAGCTCTAATGATGTAAAGGATGATCAGAGTTGATGTGCAGATGAATGATGTGTGTTTCCTCTGCAGGTGAAGCTAGAAAGTGTGTGTGAGCTGATGTGAATTCAGCAGCATGGATCAGTGTGAGGACAGAGAGGAGGGAGTCCCTCCCTCTAAAACCACTCTGTGTGGGGAAGATGAGAGCCAGAGCAAAGGTCAGAGGTGAGGTCACCATCTCTAACTGTCCACAGCCCTTTTCACACAGCGTTCACTATATCAGGCCAAAACAGACGTGGTGATGAAGCTGCTGCTGCTCCTCTTTGCTGCTTCATCCAGACTGAACAGATTCAGTTTTAATCATCATGTTTCTGTCAGGATCCATCAGAGACTCAAACCAGAACCAGAACCAGAACCCAGCTGTGTGTCCTTTAAGAGTGATGGGTCAATGGATGCGCTCATTTTCTTTAAATCTCCTGGATCTCCACCATCAGAGAGGTGAGCTGTTTCTAATTGTGTAACTGTTCTGTTTATATCTGTCATTGTGGCCATGTGACGATACCAAGTTCTGTTGTCATGGAAACATTAGAATGAATTTCAGATTATTTTCTTTTTATATTAATTACATAATGGTAACCTGTTCCAATAAGTTACCTGTTTATTGGAACATGTTAACAGTTTAACTTTATTGTCTCCATTAAGGTCAACTGCATTGGACTTGATGAATCTGTTAAAATATTTAATTAAATAACTTAAAAGAACAAAACACCTCCGTTTAGATCAATAGTTCTTACTTAGAGGTTCTAAACATTTAACAGAAGTCTCAAAAACTGTTCTGTTTCCCTGAGATCAATTTAACTACATCAATCATGTAGTGATACTGCTCCCTACTGAGTAGTTATTGACACCATATTTAAAATGACATTTGATGAATCTAACTTTTCTACGGTGGCCGACAGGTGCAAACGCGCAGCGACAGAAAAAAAATGCAAAAAAACAAAAAACAAATAAATGAAATGCAGCAAACAAAAGGAGACATGCAAACAAAAAGTGCTGAAAACGAAGTGCTCCAGACCACTAGGGGTAGTCGGACAAAAAAACAGCTGTGTCCGAATTTAGGCTCTGCATCTTTTCAAAGGCCCTGAGAAATAGATCCTTCGAAGCATAGACATAATAAAAGAGTAGACCCCGCCGACTGGCTACTCCGGCGCATATGCGCTCTTGGAGCGGTCGTCCCTCCTCCTTTGCTCAACCAAAACAGCAGAAGATGTCTTAGCACTTTGGGATATTGTTGTTAGGATCGACGGACTACTGACGTGAGGGCTCGACAGAGGTTTCGCAAGTAAGATGGACATATTATTGTGTGTATTTGTCGTGATTATAATATTACTATACTGCAGTGGTTCCCAAACTTTTTCTCCTGCGCTCATGTTGCGTTTATAGGCGGCTCGGAAAAACAGGTTACCACATGTTGGCAATGGATAAAATAGTTTTAACTGCTGATAAAAGTGACAGAGGACACAGATATGGGAAGTGCAGAAGCCCCTAGTGTATCAAATTGACATAGGAATAAGAGAGAGTTGGCCATTCTAAGGTAAAAACCCAGCGTATGGAGTTCGTTTTTTTTTGTTTTTTTTTCATCCAGACGGCGTTAACCGGCCAAACCTCTCTTTCCCAGAGTAATTCAAGTGATACTGCCTTCCGCCTTCCCGCATATGTTAATTTTATGGCCTCCTGTCCTCTCTGATAACTCCACAGGGGTCCCAGTGGAAGTTCTCCTGCAGATCTCTATTTTCCTTTTCCATTATTTCAATACTTACCCAACAATAGTTTAGTTTTAAATCACTAACAGAAACCTGTTCAAAATTAAGAAATCTGTTTGTGATGGGGTTCTCTTATGACTTGCACAAACAAAAAAAGACTGCCCAAGGCCAGAGATCACTTTAGTGAAATTTATTTAGCTCTTCAAGTGAACAAAGATGGCAGGTGCAAAATATATACAAGGATGTCCAAGGCAGGTTTAAAAACAGACAAACAGCAGGACCTTTGATGTAAGAGTCCATCACCTTCACTGTGGTCTGGCAGGAGTCTAGCCACAGACTGCCTCCCTGTGGCGCAGAGCCCTGCTTTTAAAGCCACATGCTCCGCCCACAGAAGGAGCAAACAAAGCCAAAACAACAAAATTACTTCCAACTCAAATGAATTCTTAAAGTATACAAAATAATAATAAATAATAATAAATAATGGGAAAAAACAAACAAACTTGGAATCAAAAATACAATACTCAATTTAATAAAAAAGACTCCGTATGTTCCGATGACGTCATTGCGTCATCACAGGACTCTCTCCTGGAGCGCCACAATCCGGAAATAACTCTGCTTGAAAACAAAACCGGGAAACTATTTGGAACTGAAAACAAGTTAGGATGGATATGCCAACTAAAGCAGGAACGTTGCGTGTGCACCCACGATGAACCCCGTCAGTTTAAGCTGCAACAGAAGTAAGTTAACGATTGTGTGTTATGTGTGTGCGCATGTTGACACGGACTCATAATTAAGTCCCGGCTCGTGACGGCTCCTCCGTCACCCCGTTCAAAAAAGATTAAACTGTATTAAACACTACAAATAATCATTTTTCCTCAACTATATATATAAATAATAAAAGTTTGGACACTCCATTTCATTCAAAGAGTTTTCTTCATTTTCATGACTATAAAAAATGTAGATTCACACTGAAGGCATCAAAACTATGAATTAACACATGTGGAATTACATACTTAAAAATATGTGAAACAACTGAAAATATGTCTTATATTCTAGGTTCTTCAAGGTAGCCACCAATTGCTTTGATTACTGCTTCGCACATTCTTGGCATTCTCTTGATGACCTTCAAGAGGTTGTCACTTCAAATGGTCTTCCAACAGTCTTGAAGGAGTTCCCAGAGATGCTTAGAACTTGTTGGCCCTTTTTGCCTTCACTCTGGGGTCCAGCTCACCCCAAACCATCTCGACTGGGTTCAGATCCGGTGACTGTGGAGGCCAGGTCATCTGGCGCAGCACCCCATCACTCTCCTTCTTGGTCAAATAGCCCTTACACAGCCTGGAGGCGTGTTTGGGGTCATTGTCCTGTTGAAAAATAAACAATGGTCCAACTAAACGCTAACCGGATGGAATAGGATGCCACTGCAAGATGCTGTGGTAGCCATGCTTGTTCAGTATGCCTTCAATTTTGAATAAATCCCCAACAGTGTCACCAACAAAGCACCCCACACCATCACACCTCCTCCTCCATGCTTCACGGTGGGAACCAGGCATGTGGAGTCCATCCGTTCACCTTTTCTGCGTCGCACAAAGACACGGTGGTTGGAACCAAAGATTAAATATTTGGACTCATCAGACCAAAGCCTAGATTTCCACTGGTCTAATGTCCATTCCTTGTGTTCTTTAGCCCAACAAGTCTCTTCTGCTTGTTGCCTGTCCTTAGCAGTGGTTTCCTAGCAGCTATTCTACCTTGAAGGCCTGATTCACACAGTCTCCTCTTAACAGTTGCTGCAGAGATGTGTCTGCTGCTAGAACTCTGTGTGGCATTGACCTGGCCTCTAATCTGAGCTGCTGTTAACCTGCGATTTCTGAGGCTGGTGACTCGGATGAACTTATCCTCCACAGCAGAGGTGACTCTTGGTCTTCCTTTCCTGGGGCGGTCCTCGTGTGAGCCAGTTTCTTTGTAGCGCTTGATGGTTTTTGGGACTGCACTTGGGGACACTTTCAAAGCTTTCCCAATTTTTCAGACTGATTGACCTTCATTTCTTAAAGTAATGATGGCCACTCCTTTTCTTTACTTAGCTGCTTTTGTTTTGCCATAATACAAATTCTAACACTCTATTCAGTAGGACTATCAGCTGTGTGTCCACCTGACTTCTGCACAACACAACTGATGGTCCCAACCCCATTTATAAGGCAAGAAATCCCACTTATTAACCTGACAACCTGTGAAGTGAAAACCATTTCAGGTGACTACCTCTTGAAACTCATCAAGAGATTGTAGTGTGTGCAAAGCAGTAATCACAGCAAAAGGTTGCTACTTTGAAGAAACTAGAATATAAGGCGTATTTTCACTTGTTTTACACAGTTTTGTTTAGTATATATTTCCACATGTGTTTTGATGCCTTCAGTGTGAATCTACAATGTCAATAGTCATGAAAATAAAGGAAACTCATTGAATGGGTAGGTGTGTCCAAACTTTTGATCTGTACTGTATATACTCCGGAGATTAGAGTATATATACTTTATCTATTAGGGCTGTAGTGATGCAATAATTTCATGATACGATACACAATATTCTGCTCCCGATAAGATATATATTGCAATATTCAGCAAACGATACAATTCAATACACTTTTGCGATTTTCTGAAAGATTTTAGAGGGACAGAGTGATTTTGGTGACATTTTGTGACTGTCATAGAGTTGGATTGAATTAATTTAACTGAACCAACTAGACAATACCTGGCTCTGGTTGGACATGGACACAGACTTAACGAAGACAGCTGGACAAAATGAATCAGAGAAGTGGTGAGAAAACATGTTTCTTTTAATTGAAACAGTACAAACTGTAGTTTACAAGCATTTGTTAAGTAAATAAAGTGCACCAAGTACCCTGTTCTGAATAGTTTGATACCTTTTTAACTTTGACATTGAACATCTGAAGGAATCACTCTAAGTAGGTACCGGCAACCAATTTTTTTTCTTTATATTTTTTCTTCTCTGAATGCATTTTTCTATTAAGTGTATTACCATAAAAGAGCAGAAATAATTTCAGCCCATTATCTCTAACGGTTTCCAAAATTTTGGGGGGTAGGTGTACCTTGCCACAAACCCACTTTTGAGTAGAAAAAGATGGGGTTTTTGAAAGTCAATTAGTTAAAAAATAAATTTGACACTTATTTGTAATGACATCCTTTAAATATAAATAAACCATAATGAAAAACATGAATGTGTACAGTATAAATAGTTTTCTTTTAAAATGAAGGTTCTTTAAAATATGTAATTTTTAAAAATAAAACAAATTTCAATATTTACCCTGACAGCAGAGATGGCATGTTTGGGATATGATATTAAAAAATATATGTTGAAACCAAGCCCCAAAAACTATTTTGCTCGTCCTGCTACGTGGTCTTAACAGGCTCAATTTTTGTAGGGGTCTGGGACTGTTCAATAAAGATTTATTAGGCCGCAAAGCTGTTTCCAAAGCTAATTTGACCGACGGAAAAAATGTTCAAAAATTGACAAAATTAAGTATTTTTTGACCACTCCCCAAACATGTATTTGTCATCAGATTTCAATAAAACTTCTCTACTACAGATAAATTAGGCTGCTGAATAACATAAAGGCATCCATTTTTGGCCACCTTTAATAGTTTCCTTAATATTGCTGGTAGGAAATAGGGATTTTTTGTTTGTTTTAAAAAAAAATCAAATTTTTGAGAATTTTTGACTTGCACCAAAATGTTTATTTGTTTATGCATTTCATTGAAACTTCCTTCCTAGATGTCAATTAGGCTGCAGCATCATATAAAAACATTTATTTATGGTTATCTTTAGTAGTTTTTTTTAATATTGTTGGCAGAAAATAGTGTTTTTTTTAGATTTCTTTCTTTATGGAAAACTCCCTTCTACAGACCATCTGAAAAAGTGCCAAAGAAAGTACAGTTTATCATAAAAATTGTCTAGAATTTATAACTTCAACATAGATACAGTCACTTCATCATGGCGCCACCCACATAACGATGCTCTGGGCGGTTGCCCATGCCTCCCATATCAGAAACCGCCACTGAGCACGTCTGCTAACACGCTTCATGTGCTTGTTGCACAAAATCAGCATAAACCTAAACCACACAAATACAGGGCATCATGCATATTTCCCATGGCCCATAAAAACAGAGGATCTAATCTGCTTTTTTATTATTATTAAATAATAAGGACAGGGAGGGAAGCAAAGCATACCTGTGGAAGAGGAGGAGGAGGATGAATAACCCCACGTTCAGGTGAGGAGGTGAAGGGACCATGTTTGGTTAGTTTCTCCTCTTTTATAAAAGTTTCGACTAGATGTAACTTTAGATTTAACTCCTCCCGCAGTCTTTGTGCGGCGCTCCGGCAGATCGCGCTATAACGCTGTGGAGCTCGGCATAGCGCAGTAGATGTCAGGATCAGACAGCCGGGCGGTTCTTCCGCTTTTCAGTTTGCAAAATCGCAAAACATATGTTAAAACAGCGTCCCCGCTAGACCGTGCACACGGTAAAAAGCTCAGGAGGGGTTCACTCGATCCGCTCTTAGAACTACCGGAGGCTTAAAACTCTGGTTATTCGTTTTTAGCTAACTTCACCACGTAGCCACATTTAGCTTACAGAAGGAACGAAAGCTGGAAGGGGCGACTCGGGGAGATCCGTTAGTATGTTGATACGCGTGGGGCGTCACGCACATTGATTCTGCAAGTGTGGTTCCAGTATTATATTAAAGCTAACAAATTAATCTTTATTTTTATACCTATTTTGTCGGGTTTATTTTTTATAATTCGTTCGCTATTTGACGAAGTTTTGATACTTTTATGATTTACAAAAAAACAAAAACTAAAAAAAAAAATAACCCCTGACAAACCGGGTATGTATAGAAAGCCTATAGTTTAAGGTTTAATATGATATCACTGTTGGCTCATTTGGTCATGTGTTCGTGACGCCCGAACCGATTTTCTTGGACAATGTTTCAGCGCCTTTCAGGAGGGGCGTTCGAATTAGCATAAATAATGCGGCTTTTCTAAAAAAATTATGAAAATTACTGGGAAATTTAAAGTGTTTTATTTACTTCAACATAAATAAAACTGGTATCGTTGGAAACTAAAGTCAATGAACTTTAACACAGCAGTGTTGCTTTTGGAAAAAAAATATTCTGAAAAGGACTTTTGATGGTGGGAAGGGCATTGTCTGTGATCAGCATGGGTTCTCTCCCATTCCTATACCATACCATACCAACTTTATTTATAAAGCACTTTAAAACAACCACAGCTGATACAAAGTGCTGTACATTAAAACACAGCATAATAAAAAATAAAAACTCTTACAGTTTAAAAACAAAAACATACACTCTAAAACTAGATCCCGCAGGAGTTAAAAGCCAAGTAAAATAAATGGGTTTTAAGACGAACTTTAAAAGTGGACAGTGAAGGGGCCTCTCTGACCTGCAAAGGCAAGTCATTCCATAACTTAGGACCTATGACATTCCTGAGTGGAAAGAGCATCTCTGCCGGTACCTACTCTAAGCCTGATGACCTAATCACTCTCCCGGCGAAGCAAGCAGTGAGTGAGCAAGGTGACAGTTGGATGTTACGATACTTGCGGATGAGTATCGATTTTCTTCTCTATATATAGAGTATATATATATATATAGAGTAGGGCTGTGTAATATCGATTTTGTGATATCGATATTTCTTTTTCCGAGAAGAAATATCTCGGAAATAGATATTTCCGAGATATATCTATCTCGGATATATCTCGAGATAGATATATATATATATATATATATATATATATATATATATATATATATATAGTAGGGCTTTGTAATATCGATTTTGTGATATCGATATACCTGGAACGACATAACCATGTGGCGGGCATAGTGTACAGAAAACAGCTATGCAGAATATGGACTGGAAGCCCCGAGGTCAAAGGGGGGAACACCCCAGAAGGTGGTGGAGAATGACCGAGCTAAGATCCGGAGGGACTTCCAGATCCAGACAGACAAAATGGTGATGGCGAACCAACCAGACATTGGTGGTGGTTTTAAATACACCATCTGGTTCTGAGTGAAGCTCCATCAGATCCTCTTTGGGTGGTCAGAGTGGAAACAACTCCTGGTTCTTCTCCGTGTCAGAGATCAACACTAACATCACCAAACGTCTCTCAGTCATTCAGATCTCAAAGCACTGCGTATTACAATCGGTCACATTACAATTATACACTCCTGACCAAAATCTTAAGACCAGTTAAAAAACTGCAAGAATTTGCATTTTACAGTATTGGATCTTAAGAAGGTTCTAAGTAGAGCTTCACAATGTTAAAAGAAGACATCACAACCCATCAGAATCAGATAAGAGGAATCAGAACCCAGCTGTTCTGATTCTTCTTCTTGTTCTGATACAATCACTTTGTAATGCCTTGTTGACGTGTAAAATTATCATTACATTTGTATTCTGAGAGTGGCAAATCGATGGATCAACCCATTGACTTTAAATATCCAGGATCTCCACAATCAGAGAGGTGAGCTGTTTCTAAATGCTGTAACTGTGGAAACTGAACCAGTAAGAACTCAGATGTTCCCAGTTATATTTATAGAGGTTTGATCCATTTTCTAAAGAAATCAGCTGTTTTTTTTGTTGTTTTTAATGGTTTAATTGGCTCCAGAGGCCTTTATTTGACAGTGAATTGACAGGAAAGAGGATAATAAAAAAGGGCAAAGACATGCAGAAAGGGTCACCAGACCAGGAATCGAACCTGCAACAGCTGCGTTGAGGACTGAGGCCTCCATATGTGTCTTGTGCTTAACCCCAAAGACACCACAGCACAACCCAGTTGCTTTGTTCTAATGAAAACACCTCAATAACTTTATCTCTGGGTGATGATGATGATGTTCTGCTGCTTCCTGGCTCCATGTCAGACTAACAGTGGGACACATTTCCACCACCCACTGGGAAATACCTTGTAAACCAGTCTGGTCCATCAGGACTTGGTTCCTGTGTGCATTGTGAGATCAGTTCAGCAGGAAGGAAAGCTTCATGATGTGGTTGGTGAGATCTGCTGGAACTCAACCAGACTGAGCTGATGTGGACCATCAGAGGTTCTGCTGGTTCTTAGTGGGATCAGCAGGAACATTAAATCTTTACAGCTACTTGGATCATCTGGTTCACTGCTCACATCCAGATATCACTTCATGGACCTTTACCTTCTGATTGTCTCTGTGTGGACAGATATAATGTGAGCTCACTGGCTTCCAGGATCTACAGGATCCATTTTAAATCCTCTATAACATCCAGGAGAGGATCCCACATGGACACACCCACATATCTCAGAGCTCCTCCATGTCCACATCACCTCAGATCCAGTCATCAGAACCTGATGGATGTCCCACACTGTCCTGAAGACCTGTGTGGACAGAGCCTTCACTTCCACTGTCCCCAAGCTCTGGGACTCTGTCTCCACCAGCATCAGATCTGCTGACAGTGTGGACAGTTTGAAGTCCAAGTTCAGCACCAACTTTTTAAAATGTCTACTGGTGATTCTGGTGTTACTGGTCTTCATCCTTGTAGTTCATCTTCCTCTTTCTAACTTCTTTGTATTGTGTTCATGTGATGCTCTGTTTTCTGCTTTTAATGTGACACTCTTAGTTATTTTTATTAGTAAATATTGCTGGATGAATATTTCGTGACTTTCTGATTGTTCCTGGTTCCTCCACAGAGTGGACAAGCAGAGCTCAGAGGTTCCCAGTGGTCCATCTGCCCAGCAGCATCAAACACAGCTGGACTCCATATTTATGGTCTGTACATGAACAATAACTATATTTCCATGGTTCTGTTCACAGTCATCTCCATGCTGCACTTTGTAGACCAGAGGACTGTCAGTCTGTCCAACATCCATCTGGTGTTTGGCTCCATGATTTCAGTCTGATGTTTCCTTCATCTATTATTCTGTTCCAGCTGCTGGAGGAAAACATTGTCACTTTTGTGAAGAACGAGCTGAAGAAGATCCAGAAGGTTCTGAGTCCAGATTACCCAGAATGCTCAGAGAGTCAGAGAGATGATGATGAGGTGTTGGAAGGTGAGGATGAAGAGCAGAGGAGGAGCAGCAGAGAGGCAGTGATGAAGATCACACTGAACTTCCTGAGGAGGATGAAGCAGGAGGAGCTGGCTAACCGTCTGCAGAGCAGTAAGAAGATTTCTGCAAAGATTTGACCTGAAGGATAAATGACACATTTACTGATGTCTAAAGAAACGGAATCACATTTATTTAAATCAACTTCAGAAGATTGTTTTGTTTAGTTGTTGAATTTTCTGTTTGTGTTACTTTAGAACATCTTGCTGCAGTTTGTGAACAACTTAAATCTGGTTTGAAGAAGAAGTTCCAGTCTGTGTTTGAGGGGATTGCTAAAGCAGGAAGTCCAACCCTTCTGAACCAGATCTACACAGAGCTCTACATCACAGAGGGAGGGACTGGAGGGGTCAATGATGAACATGAGGTCAGACAGATTGAAACATCATCCAGGAAACCACACAGACCAGAAACAACAATCAGACAAGAAGACATCTTTAAAGTCCCACCTGGAAGAGATCAACCAATCAGAACAGTGATGACAAAGGGAGTGGCTGGCATTGGGAAAACAGTCTTAACACAGAAGTTCACTCTGGACTGGGCTGAAGACAAAGCCCACCAGAATATCCACTTCATATTTCCATTCACCTTCAGAGAGCTGAATGTGCTGAAAGAGAAAAAGTTCAGCTTGGTGGAACTTGTTCATCACTTCTTTACTGAAACCAAAGAAATCAGCAGCTTTGAACACTTCCAGGTTCTGTTCATCTTTGATGGCTTGGATGAGAGTAGACTTCCGCTGGACTTCCACAACAAGGAGATCCTGACTGATGCTACAGAGTCCAGCTCAGTGGATGTTCTGCTGACAAACCTCATCAGGGGGAAACTGCTTCCCTCTGCTCTCCTCTGGATAACCACACGACCTGCAGCAGCCAATCAGATCCCTCCTCAGTGTGTTGGCATGGTGACAGAGGTCAGAGGGTTCAATGACCTGCAGAAGGAGGAGTACTTCAGGAAGCGATTCAGAGATGAGGAGCAGGCCAGCAGGATCATCTCCCACATGAAGACATCACAAAGCCTCCACATCATGTGCCACATCCCAGTCTTCTGCTGGATCACTGCTACAGTTCTGGAGGATGTGTTGGAGACCAGAGAGGGAGGAGAGCTGCCCAGAACCCTGACTGAGATGTACATCCACTTCCTGGTGGTTCAGTCAAAAGTGAAGAAAGTCAAGTATGATGGAGGAGCTGAAACAGATCCTCACTGGAGTCCAGAGAGCAGGAAGATGATCGAGTCTCTGGGAAAACTGGCTTTTGATCAGCTGCAGAAAGGAAACCTGATCTTCTATGAATCAGACCTGACAGAGTGTGGCATTGATATCAGAGCAGCCTCAGTGTACTCAGGAGTGTTCACACAGATCTTTAGAGAGGAGAGAGGGCTGTACCAGGACAAGGTGTTCTGCTTCGTCCATCTGAGTGTTCAGGAGTTTCTGGCTGCTCTTCATGTTCATCTGACCTTCATCACCTCTGGAGTCAACTTGATGGAAGAAACACAAACCTCTAAGAAGGCTTCATCATCTAATAAACATGAACCAAAGTCTCTCCATCAGAGAGCTGTTGACCAGGCCTTGCAGAGTCCAAATGGACACCTGGACTTGTTCCTCCGTTTCCTCCTGGGACTTTCACTGCAGACCAATCAGAGACTCCTACAAGTTCTGCTGACACAGACAGGAAGTAGCTCCCAGACTAATCAGGAAACAGTTCAGTACATCAAGGAGAAGATCAGTGAGAATGTGTCTGCAGAGAAAAGCATCAATCTGTTCCACTGTCTGAATGAACTGAATGATCGTTCCCTAGTGGAGGAGATCCAACAGTCTCTGAGTTCAGGACATCTCTCCACAGATAAACTGTCTCCTGCTCAGTGGTCAGCTCTGGGTTTCATTTTGGTGTCATCAGGTAAAGATCTGGATATGTTTGACCTGAAGAAATACTCTGCTTCAGAGGAGGCTCTTCTGAAGTTGCTGCCAGTGGTTAAAGCCTCCAACAAAGCTCTGTAAGGACACACATTGTTACTGCTGTTATTTTTTAAAGAAATTTGTTAGTGATGAGGTAAATATTGAGTCATGCTTCATCAGTTTGTTTGTTGGTTCCTTGTCTCCTCAATGTTAGCCGCTAGCAGATGATGAGTAAAGAGAGACCGGCTCTCATAGGTGACTATTCATAATGCTACATGTTCAAGCAGCAGAAATAATTTTTTTCTGTTGAAGCTAAAACTGAATTAATGCAGTTCATTATAGAAATTAATGTTTCTCTTACCAGCCTCTTTTCTGGCTGCTGTATTGCAGTCTTTTAATACAGGAGGCCCAACTATAAATTAAACGGGTACCCAATACATAAATCATAAAGATGTAAAAAATATGACGTTTTTCCAATATGTGCAAAAAGAACATCGCTGAAAGTCAAAACATACATTTTGAAGAATTATTTAATATCTTCCTCCCTGTCTCCTCAGACTGAATGGCTGTAACCTCTCAGAGAGAAGCTGTGAAGCTCTGGCCTCAGTTCTCAGCTCCCAGTCCTCCAGTCTCAGAGAACTGGACCTGAGTAACAACAACCTGCAGGATTCAGGAGTGAAGCTTCTCTCTGCTGGACTGAAGAGTCCAAACTGCAACCTGGAAACTCTCAGGTAAAATGTTCTCAGTCCTGGTGAAACCAGATTTCTGTCATTGACCTGCTTTCACATATGATGTCATTCTAATTTGTTATAATAATAAATGTCTGTGACATTCTTAACTTGCTAAATCTCAAAACATATTAAAGGCTAATTTTCATTTCCTCCTGGCTGAAAGAACCAAAAAGAGATTTATTAAGAGAAGAGGAGGTCAGGCTTCGATTGATAGTATAACTATGTGTACTTGACAGATTGTTGCATAGTTGAACAAAGGAGCATTATTGCAGATCTTTCCAAACATCAGTTGTCAGACTTTCTCAAACATCATGTGGGAAATGTTGATTTTATTACCTACAAAAGGAAATACAGTTTTATTAATATTTCATATTAATAGGTTAAGCACCAGTTTCTTGTGTGTTTTCCTCTCCTATAAATGTCCAGTTCAGACCTTGGGCTCTACCTCAATGTTCTCATCATGTGATGAATTGTGTGTCTGCAGCTTATCAGGCTGTTTGGTCTCAGAGGAAGGCTGTGCTTCTCTGGCCTCAGCTCTGACCTTTAACCCCTCCCATCTGAAAGAGTTGGACCTGAGCTACAATCATCCAGGAGATTCAGGAGTGAAGCTGCTGTCGGCTGGACGGAAGGATCCAGACTGGAGACTGGAAGCTCTCAAGTATGGATATTTGAAATTTTTGTTTGAAACTAACAAGGGCCAAATATAGCTCCATTCATATTTGGGGAAGGGCATCTGGTAAAATTATGAAATGAATGAGGGGAAACAGGAGAGAATGGAAATCCCGTTTTCCAGAAGGAAGGAAGAACTGCAGTGAATGATGAGGAAAAAGTAGAAAATGGAGCTGCAGCTCTCAGATATTTCAGTCATCATGTTTTCTACCAATGAATCCACTGATTAAAGCAGGAATCTCATCTCCATGTTCTCCTCCAGAGGTTCCCAAGGTTTGTTCCTGGAAGCTGCTGCTGGTTCCTCCAATCCAGGCTCCGCCCCCTTTAGAGGAAATCTGTCCATATATGGAGCTAAGAGTCACCTTGATGCTGCAAAGCTTTGTTCAGGATGAGATGTCAGGATGTTGGTGTCAGTCTGTTCCAGGCTTTAGTTGTTCTCCTCATGAGGAGCTGAAGTCTCTGACAGGAACGTGGAGCTGAACAGGAGAAGAACTTGAAGCTTCTTGTTCTGTCTGATTGCAGCAGCAGGACAATCCAACATTTTAATCTGACTTCATCTGGAAATGTTTCTTTGACCTGAATCAGTTTGAAGGCAGGCCAGCTCCTCATCAGAGCTGAGATCTTCTCTGTCATCCATGCTGGAAATGTACAAATCCAGCAGCTCCTGGTCAGTGACATCAGAGTGTGACATCATCAGTAGAATGATGATGTCATTTCCTCTCAGAGCAGCTTGGAAATCTGAGACTGTTGGAGCGTTTGATCTGCTAGTTCTGGTTCCAGATTCTCCTTAGACACTTTCACAAGCCATTACTGCAGCTGCTGGATTCAGGAAGCTGCTTCTTCTTCTTGGTCTCATTGTAAATGTGTTCAGCGCCACCTGGTGGTGCTGGTTGGAAGAGGAAGTGCTGAAAGGTTGGAGGTGTTTGTCAGAGGTGTGTGATGATGGAAGCCTCTCCCTGGTTTGTGAGTCTGAGCTCAGAGATCAAATCTTTGGTTCTTGTTGAACTCTTTGTTGAATGTGATGCAGCTTCTCCTTTTTAATGTTTGTATTTCTGGATATTACAGTGAGGCCACAGCAGGTTTTCAGCAGCAGGGCTGTTTAATGTTTCATTCCTTCATCTGTGTGTGGGAGTGAGGATGGAGCAGGTATCCAGGTGTTGATCAGTTTAGATTGATTGGATTTTAATGTTGATTATTAAATCAGGTTGAGCTTCCAGAAATGTTTCCTGATGTCCTTTAAGGCTTCAGTGAGTTTCTTCAGGTTGTTACTGAGGGATTTCCTTTCTCCTCTCTGTTGGAGCTTTTCCTGTGTTTGGAGAAATGAGTTGTGCTGCAGCAGCACCAACTGTCCTTCCTACATCCACTGCAGTTTGCAATCCACATGTTGGACTGTTCCTCACTCAGTGGAGGACAGTGTGTGTCTGAGAGACATGTAATGTCCATGTTTGCTGCTGAAAGAGACTGATGGTCTGACCCCCCTCCTCCTTTCAGGGTGGAGCCTGCTGGAGGCCGATTCTTGACACCAGGTCTGAGGAAGTGTAAGTGTGTTTTTCATCTGATTCATGACAACAAAGCAGCTCACATTCAACCATCTTCAAACTGTCACATCACTCATTCAGGATCATCATCAAAGATCAATAAATGATCAATAACTGCAGCTGGATTGTGTTTGTTCTCCATCAGATTCCTGTCAACTCACCATCGACACAAATACAGTGAGCAGATACCTCAAACTGTCTGAAGACAACAGGAAGGTGACATATGTGAAGGATCTTCAGTCATATCCTGATCATCCAGACAGATTTGATTACTGGGATCAGCTGTTGTGTAGAACTGGTCTGACTGGTCGCTGTTACTGGGAGGTCGAGTGGAGAGGAAGAGTTTATTTATCAGTGAGTTACAGAAAAATCAGGAGGAAAGGAAACAGTATAGACTGTAGATTTGGAGGAAATGATCATTCCTGGAGTCTTAGATGCTCTAATAATAAAGGTTACTCTGTCTGGCACAATAACAGTTTAACGCGTCTCTCCTCCTCATCAGTCTCTAACAGAGTATCAGTGTATGTGGACTGTCCCGCTGGCATTCTGTCCTTCTACAGAGTCTCCTCTGACTCACTGATCCACCTCCACACCTTCAACACCACATTCACTGAACCTCTGATTCCTGGACTTAAGCTCTGGAGTGCTGGTTCCTCAGTGTGTCTGTGCTGATGTGAATCTAAAGATTTTCCTCCTCTGAGAAAAACTCTCTCACAGTTGAACAGACAGTTCAGTCTCTACATTTTTTCATGGATCCACTGTTTCTTTGTGAAACTCTAACACACGGTTGTTCAAAAATGTCTCCGTCTAAATCAGTGTTTCTCAACCTTTATTGGGCCAGCGCCCCCTAGCCTTTATCCAGGTCCCTCACCGCCCTCACTGCTTTTGGGAAACAAAACCAAGGCTTTATTAAGCCAGGATATCTGAAAAATACTGGCTTAATCTGCTATTCTTGTTTTGTAAAACAGCTCTCAAAGTTTGAATTCAAGATAAAGACATATTAAGCAGTTTGTTCAGGAAAAGAAAACAAGAAACATCATCTGTTTATGTTGTTTGATTGCAGTTCATCACTAATCTAATAATCCTGAAAATTAACCTTTAAAACAATGTTTCTCAACCTTTTTTGGGCGAGCACCCCACTAGCCCTTATCCAGGTCCCTCACTGCCCCCCACCAAAGAATTTGCAGGCTACTTTGCACTGACTATTATTTTATCATTAATATTACTATCACTATTGTAGATGTTTTGATTTTTATGCTTGTTTCTGTATTTATCATCAAAAATTATTTCCCAGAGAACAAAAAAGCCATGTGAATAGAAATTATTTTCACAGGTGTCTATGAAAAATGCAATGAACATTCAAGTTAAAATTGGTAGGTCTAACAGCAGCCAGTCAGAGTGGAAAAAATATTCTTATTTTGTGCCATTTTCTAGTTGTTAAATATTCCACAAAATGACCAGATAAAAGATGTACAACATGCCAGTTTAAACTTTGAACTATTTGAAACGACTGAGCTCTGCAACATTAAAACATGGATAGAACTGTAACTACATTAATCATAACTCTTCTTCTCTTCAGTGTTTCTGTCAGTTTCTGGTGGTGCAGCTCTGTGCTGCCTTCAGGAGAATGGGACATCAGAGTATCATCCATAAAATTTCATCCACATGGCATTTATTGTGCAAACCAGAGCTTTCAGTGGAAACACAAAAGTTCCAGGTCCTTTTAATGCCATACAAATATGAGACAGAAACATGGTTTATATCTTTATATAGACCTGTCTATTGATTTATAGATTAATAGTTTTACTGGACAGAAATTACGAAGAACAAATCTGGTTCTTAATCAAATCCTAATGAGTCAAATTGAAAGTGTCATGGAGTCATCAGCCTCATGACATCAACATTGACATGAAAAAATAATATTGAAGAAATAAATATATCAAATCTAATTAAAAACATAAATAAGTGATCAGTTCTTTACTGTTATGGTCTGTAAGATATATTTATTCTCAGTACTAGATGTGGTCTCAACAAACCCATGGCACTTCAACAATATTATTTTACCTTTTATCTGGAAATAGTGTCCGTTTATTCTTGCCATACAGTCTCTGTATTAATTATTGCTGGAAAGGTCTTGCCATACCAGTTTATTCCTCTGTATTTACTTTAGTTTCTTAGTTTATTCTTGCATTTTGTTCTTCATTTCCATTTAGTTTCCTTTGATTAGTACAGAGGTGGGCATCTCCAGGCCTCGAGGGCCGGTCTCCTGCAACTTTTAGGTGCATCTCTACTTCAACACACCTGAGTCAAATAATGAGGTCATTAGCAGGTCTCTGGAGAACCTGACTACACTGAGGAGGTGATTGAGCTACTGGATCCAGCTGTGTTGGACCAGGGAGACATTAAGAGTTGCAGGACACTGGACCTCCAGGACCAGGATTGATCACCGCTGCATTAGTATTATCCTCTCTTGGTTTATTGCTATGTCCACTTTAGTTTCTTTCCTGTTGCTAGATTTATTTTATCATGACACTCACCATCAGTAATTTTCACTCATCACCTGCTGCGCCGACTAATTGTCATGTGTTTCATATCGTGTTGATTTTTCACTGTTCAGAGTCGGATTCTGTTTTTATGGCATAATTCACATCTAGTTCATCGCTTCGTTTTATGTCCCGCTTCTTCTGTTTCAGAGTTTTGCGCAATGTGCGTGTCGTTGTTTTTTCTCTTCTTTTTTTTTAACACTGCATGGTGCGCAGCGTTCGGGAAACGTATTGATGGGGAAAAGGCAGACTGACATAAACCTTTTAAAACAATGGAAATACGTTTGGTATTCTGATTATTGAAATTTAAAAGTACTGTGTTGTTCCATCAAACCCATTTCATACCGGACCACTTACAGCACCAGTGTTAACGCTATAAAATGAACGCTCTCTATCGTGGTATCACCCATGAAGGGATTTCTTTATTTAAATGGATTCATTTTTCAGAGGGATACAAAGTCAGGGTATCATGATTTTAGTAATTACATGTTTATTTTCTGTTGTCCTTCCATGGAACCATTCAGCCTTCAAACGGAAATAAAACACTTTTTAATACAAGTTGCTGCTTTGACATGATCACAGAACTGCCAAAACATATGTACAAAAATACCAGACAAAGTGAATCACAGCAGCGTCATCAGCCGGTGTAACGCTGAACTGATGGGGAGAAGCTACTAGCAGGAGCGGAGCTGCGGCAAGGAGCTACAAACACTGAATAGAAGAAGAGCTGCCATTGATAACGTTGCAGCCAAGCATGATTTAATGTTACACAATACAGTTTTACCAAGTTGCTCAAAGTCTAAACTGGCATTGTTGTGCATATCAGGTGTAAAGTTTACCTTCGATCAAACGCCCCCCAAAGGAATCCCAGCGCCCCTTTTTGTAAAATTTCTGCCAGCGCCCCTGCCGTCCTCTGAACGCCCCCTGGGGGCGGTACCATCCACGTTGAGAACCGCTAGTCTAGACTTTGTCGTAAAACCTGGCTAGGACTGGGTGAGATCTTCCAGGACTCGCAGAAAACAGGTCTTCAAGAAATCTGAGAGTGGGACAGTAATCTTGCATTCTGATTAAAAGTGATTAAAAAGTTTTATTTTTGTTTCAGCATTATCATGTAATGAATGTTATCCAATTTATGTAATCTTGTACTCTGATTCAATGATGATTAAATAGAAATGTTTTATTTAGTCAAATGTAATCTGACTTGAGAAAGAAAATGTTTAACAAAGGTAAAAGATGATTCAGAACACAGATCTCTAGTGCTGTGTCGCAAACCTATGTAACCCCCATAAACTACGCGGATCTGTCTGTATGCTTAATGTGTTGTCTTATTAGTTGTCCTGTAGAGGGCACTAGACCCAAATTTCTCCTGTGTCGGTAAAGAAGAAGAGTAAGGCATGAGGGAAATGAGAATGGCAGACTATGTAGACTAAGCACGTTTCAGCAAAAGTAGAGAAGTCACTACTCACAAGTGCTGCTGTTATACGAAATAAATCTGTTTATTTTGAACTGGATGATGTACATTCTGTTCCAGGATTTCTCCAGTGAGTCTGTTGTTTTATTTTCAGCTGCTTATTTATGCAGATTGGCTACCTAGCTGGAGCTAATGTTGCTCAGTTTTTCCGAACAACAAAAAAAAAAAATAACCGGAGTATATTGTGTCACTCTGCAAGTAGCATGGTTCTGTGAAATTAGACTGTTTTATGGTGAAGTGATGTTAAGCAAGTTCTTTATTACTGAGCGTTTTTTTAGGTTTATTTGAAACGCTAAATAGTTTTTTTTCTATGAGAACTAATTGAAAAATCTTGCTGATTTCCGTATACCTGCATGATCGGTTAACGCTCTGCATGCAGGTAGGTTTTTTTTGAACGGCCAACATCTGAACGAGCCCGTGGAGTTCCAGAAGCAGGAGGGCCCCGCCACCATCTTTGTGACTTGGACTGAAGCCTGGAAAGAGGAGGGACTGTGCGGCTGGAGCTGGATATTTTGCTTGGACAACAGATAAGCTTATTGAACAAAAAGGGGGGCCCCCCAATACTTCAAATTAGTTTTTTCATTCCACAAACTATTTGTTCTTCAACAAAAACTGACAATCTATGGGCACAATGACTGAACTGACTGACTGAACTGTATTTTGAAGGACTAACAGGAATATGTAATTTTTTCTCTTGGAAAAGAAGCGGTTGTTGAAATGAGCTTTCCTAAGCTATAGCTTAGAAAACCTACCCTTATTTTTCTGAATATTTTATTTTTTTCTAAGGGTGGACAATTTTAGTTTTTATTTATCTTTATGAAGGTAACTAGTGTCACCTGAATTATTATTCTTTTGTGGGGAAAGAAAAATAAACTGGATTTATTTGCTTATCATCCTCCTGTGTGACCCTAGAACAAAAGTAACTTTACTGTTGAGTTTATTGCTAATTAAACTAAGTAATGGTTACACCTTGTTAAGAAAGAATTTTTATACAATTAAATTTAGCAATGAAATCTGGCTCTGATTCTTCCTGTTGATCCCGGGTTCTCTCGCGTGGCCACGTGTGGGGACAAAAACACAACAATGTGTATTGACGTCACAGAATTACAGAATTTAATCCAATCAGAAGAATGTATAAGATAGAACAGGAAACTGGAGAAACACAGATACAAACATTGTTACCTGAGACAAGAAGACAAAGAAATATCAAGGACGTCCTTGGAGAAAGAGCTGGTGCAGAAGTAAAATAAATCAGCTTTTTTCTGAATTGTTTCCCTTGTGCACAAACTTTTATAGCTGTAGGCGTGATTTCCTCTTAATGTATTCAAATAAGGCGTATCTCTACTTGACCAACTGGAAGGCATCTCTGGCTCTTTAGAAAAATCCCTGCAATTTGTTCACAAGATCAAACACCATTATAATGTATAAGATATGTGAAAAGTGAAAAAAAAACTATTCCAATGGCAAAGAGAGAAATTTACAAGATTTAGTAATTCTGTCCATTTGGTTTATTGACCTCCACCATGGGGCAACATATGAATGGACTCAGTAAAGAAAGAAAGAAAGAAAGATTGCAGTGAATTTAATAGTTAAAAGCAGAAATGAGAGCAGGAACTTGTTCAGATCCAAAGTTCTGATTAATTTACTGGGAAATATAAAAAAGACAAGATCAGCACATCCAGAATTTATGCAGTGAAGGGAGGATTACTTTCACAAGCCATTACTGCAGCTACTGGATTCAGGAAGCTGCTTCTTCTTCTTGGTCTCATTGTAAATGTGTGCAGCGCCACCTGGTGGTGCTGGTTGGTAGAGGAAGTGCTGAAAGGTTGGAGGTGTTTGTCAGAGGTGTGTGATGATGGAAGCCTCTCCCTGGTTTGTGAGTCTGAGCTCAGAGATCAAATCTTTGGTTCTTGTTGAACTCTTTGTTGAATGTGATGCAGCTTCTCCTTTTTAATGTTTGTATTTCTGGATATTACAGTGAGGCCACAGCAGGTTTTCAGCAGCAGGGCTGTTTAGTGTTTCATTCCTTCATCTGTGTGTGGGAGTGTGGATGGAGCAGGTATCCAGGTGTTGATCAGTTTAGATTGATTGGATTTTAATGCTGATTATTAAATCAGGTTGAGCTTCCAGAAATGTTTCCTTAGTTTCCTGATGTCCTTTTAGGCTTCAGTGAGTTTCTTCAGGTTGTTACTGAGGGATTTCCTTTCTCCTCTCTGTTGGAGCTTTTCCTGTGTTTGGAGAAATGAGTTGTGCTGCAGCAGCACCAACTGTCCTTCCTACATCCACTGCAGTTTGCAATCCAGATGTTGGACTGTTCCTCACTCAGTGGAGGACAATGTGTGTCTGAGAGACATGTAATGTCCATGTTTGCTGCTGAAAGAGACTGATGGTCTGACCCCCCTCCTCCTTTCAGGGTGGAGCCTGCTGGAGGCCGATTCTTGACACCAGGTCTGAGGAAGTGTAAGTGTGTTTTTCATCTGATTCATAACAACAAAGCAGCTCACATTCAACCATCTTCAAACTGTCACATCACTCATTCAGGATCATCATCAAAGATCAATAAAATGATCAATAACTGCAGCTGGATTGTGTTTGTTCTCTCCATCAGATTCCTGTCAACTCACCATCGACACAAACACAGTGAGCAGAAAACTCAAACTGTCTGAAGACAACAGGAAGGTGACATATGAGGAAGAGCTTCAGTCATATCCTGATCATCCAGACAGATTTGATTTCCGGCATCAGCTGCTGTGTTTAACTGGTCTGACTGGTCGTTGTTACTGGGAGGTCGAGTGGAGTGGATTAGTTTATATATCAGTGAGTTACAGAAGAATCCGGAGGAAAGGAAACAATGAAGACTGTGTGTTTGGATATAATGATCAGTCCTGGAGTCTGATCTGCTCTGATGATGTTGGTTACTCTGTTTATCACAACAAAATAGAAACTTGTCTCTCCTCCTCCTCCGTTTCTAACAGAGTATCAGTGTATGTGGACTGTCCTGCTGGCATTCTGTCCTTCTACAGAGTCTCCTGTGACTCACTGATCCTCCTCCACACCTTCAACACCATATTCACTGAACATCTGATTCCTGGATTTGGTGTCTGCTTCTGGTATGGTTCCTCAGTGTTTCTGTACTGAGTTGAGTCCAATGATCGTAACTGTATAGCATTGTGATGAAAAAAAGCCACTCGCTGCGCTGAATTATTGTGCGGAGATGTTGACTGACTTGTCGCACATATGGGACATCGCTGTGTAGAAAAGTTTACAATATTGTGATGTGACATTCAGAAACAGTCTGATTCATCTGCTTGTCTCTTTACTTATTAGATAGGACTTGAGTGTCACTGAGAGCCATTGTTGTATCAGATTACCATACGATGTCAGAATAGCATACATGCAGTGAGTACCATGCCTGCGCATTAAGAAGTCCGACTGTCAGAGGAGTTTTCAGTTCACCCTATGCAACAAGTTATGACAAAAATAAATCATTAAATTGTTTTCAATGATAACTGTATAGATATACATGCATTGTCGTGGTTTCAAAGTGTATTTAAAGCAGGGTCTGGCTGCAGCTGCAGTCAACTACAACACACACCCGTGTAAAACTCATTAACTTACTTAACCGCTAAGTCAGGATGCCATGCAACTGTTAACAACAAAGTTTATGATGATCTAAGTCATGATTCTATGTTGCTGATTAAATAAAATCATATGGTAATGACGTGTCTGACAGAGATAGCCGTGAGTTTGTGCTAAGTGTATGACGATCTGACAGCGTATGCTGACCTGACAGAACACTGTTCTTTGTTCTTGTAATGCTCAGCTTACACTCCAGTAGCTCTCATTTTATTTAATCATGTACATTGCTATTTTTTAAATTAACAAATAAATAAAACACAAGAACTAAAGGCGCACGCAGAGCATGCTCATTGCTCTTTGATTGTTTTCTTTCAAAGTGGCAGCTGTAATGTATGCCACGGTTTCAGACTGCCTGGCTTCATGTAGCGCAGGGGTGACCAAAGTTGGTCTTCAAGGGCTGGCATCCTGTACATTTTAGTTCTCTCCCTGGTGGCATTAACAACCTTTTCAGCTTGTCAATGTTCTTCTTAAGCCTTCTAATGAGCCATCATTTGATCCAGGTGTGTTAAACCAGGGAGAGACCTAAAACATGCAGGATGTCGGCCCTCGAGAACCCACTTTGGCGACCCCTGATGTACCAGGAGAGAGAGTGAAAACAGTCACGATGAGCACCTTCTGTTTGGCTGCTTCTTGCTTGTTGCTCCTTGCTCAGGTTTCATATTTGAGCGTTATTTACTGTCAGGGCATTGCCTCAATTGCTATGTTTAATGGTGCAGAGAGTGGTGGTTTCTGACATGAGCAATATGGGCAAACAACCAGGGCGTTATATTTTTAGGGAAATACAGAGATGGAAGCAAAGCACAACAAATAGTTTGTTGCTTTTAATATTGGTAAAATTCAGTAAGTGTTTAATATCTAGGTGTTTTTATGAGCATATGGATCTTTCAGATCAATTTGAGAAGTAATTTTGATCATATTTCACATTTTATCGTGTCATGTAGCGTGGGGCGCTGGTCTTGGTCTTGACTTGGTCTTGGACCCTAAAAGTCTAGGTCTTCTCTCGGTCTCAAACACTCTGGTCTTGGGTTTGGTGGTCTTGACCACAACACTGATGTGAGTGATTTAAAAGTGCTGACCTTCTCCACCGCCTCTGGACCAATGGAGAGGTTGATGTTTGGGAACAGTGATGTTTGGGTTGTTTTTTCCTGAAGTTCACAATCATTTCCTTGGTCTTTTTGTTGTTTAGAGCCAGGTTGTTGCTTTGACACCATGAGGCCAGATGCTGCACCTTTGTCTTGTAGTCCCTCTCTTTGCCATTGGTGATGAGGCCAAGGATGGTTTTGTCGTCTGCAAACTTGACGATCATATTGGAGGGAGAAGAGGCAGAGCAGACATGGGTGAACAGGGAATAGAACAGAGGGCTTAACCCAAACCCCTGGGGTGCGCCGGTGCTAATGGAGACAGTAGAAGAAATGTTCTTGCCCACTCTGACTCTCTGTGTAAGTTTGGTAAGGAAGTCCACAATCCAGTTGCACAGGGTGGTGTTAAGTCCCAGTTGGTGGAGTTTGTGGCAAAATCAACAGGGCCGAATGGTGTTAAATGCCGAACTGTAGTCCACAAAGAGGAGACAAACGTAGATGTTTCTGTGCTCTACATACTCCAGCAATGTGTGGAGCACGATGGCGATGGTGTCCTCTGTGGAGCGGTTTTCCCAGTTAGAGAAACTTTAAACCCACCAATCTTGGAAAAGTCCTGAATGGTCACCCCCTCCAAACACAGGTGTCAAAGTCTAGTCCTCAAGGGCCACTGTCTTGCAATTTTGATGTGCATCTGCTTCACCACACCTGAATAGAATAATTAGGTCATGAAGGCTCTGGAGAACGTATCTACTGAAGGAGGAGGTAATTAAGCCATTTCGTACCAGTGTTTGTACCTGGGGCACATCTAAAAACTGCAGGTCAGTGGCCCTTGAGGACTGGAGTTTGACATCCCTGCTTCCAAAAAATCATAAAAGAAATCCTTGTATTTAAACAATGTCAACATGAAAAGGCAATTGAAACAAAGAACGAAATAAATCTGCCATACAACTAAGAAAAAAATAAGAACAAATTTTTAGGTCCCCCACACCATGATTAGAATAATGTTTCAGTATAATGTGTAGGAGAAGCAACAGTTGTGGTGAACAGTACAGCCGCAACAGTACAACAGTACAGAACAGTAGAGCTGCTAAAGAGCAGAGCTAGCTGTTGCTGTGGCTCTGCAGGACAAATATAAAACCCTCCAGTAAGTAAATACTTAAAGCAAGAGACATATTACACATTTTATTTACTTTCAATGCACAATCTGGTGACACATATTAACAATAAAAATCAGACTACACTTCATTATTTCATTACTTTGGCTCAATCATGAAAAACAGCCACAAGAGCAAAAATCAAAATTGGAAATCAAAAATAGCTAAACTGGCTACATTATTTTAATAGACTTAGTTATTTTTCTGTCAAATGTCGCCAATATTTAAATTATATTTATCTCTCTAACTCTTACTTTAATAAGAAGAGTTTGAAAAGGAGGGAGTGGCTTAGCATAACCACTAGCCGACAGCTCTAAATGGGAGTCGAGAGCAGAGGAACTATTGCAGACGCAGATGGTAGAGTTGTTGCCTTGCAGCGAGAAGGTTCTGGGTTCGATTCCCAGCCCCGGTCTGTGCCTGGAGTTTGCATTTTCTCGTGGGTTTTCTCCGGGTACTCCGGTTTCCTCCAACAGTCCAAAAACATGACTGTCAGGTTAATTGGTCTCTCTAAATTCTCCCTAGCTGTGTGCGCATGGTTGTTTGTCCTGTGTGTCTCTGTGTTGCCCTGTGACAGACTGGTGACCTGTCCAGGGTGACCCCACCTCTCATGATAGCTGGAGAGGAACCAGCACCTCCTGAACCCACTAAGGGACAAGGGTGTGAGAAAATGGATGGATGGACTAAAACAAAGTATGCCTATATTTCTTATTTTCTTCAACATAGAGCCTTTAAAACCACAAAGAAAAACTGTGGAAGTGAGTCTTAAGTTTCAGTTATGATACTTCCCCGAGATTCAATTTCTACATATTCATCTGTAGAAACCACCTGGTTTCCACCTGGGAGCGACATGGTAGCTGTCCACCAGGACATGGAAATGCCCCCAAACCTCAAAAAAGCTTAAAACAACTTAAGTTATAATTTAAATAACCCATAACCTGTATTAAGAGCCAGTGCAATAAATCAATATTCATGAGAAATTTTATTAAGTTGAGTCACTCATTAAAACTTTTTATTTAGAACCTTTTTTAAACCATATTATACATTACATTTCACTGTAACTTTGCCAATCCCCCCCAAAATTGCTGTTAAAAAATTACCAGTTTATGTTCCCCTAATAGTAAGATGGATCTATGCCTTTGTTTAACTCTTCTTAATGGGGTTCAACTGACCAAACACCCATAAAACTTGTATCATGTGCCACAGTCTTCTACGTTTGCCTCAGTCCTTGCACGCACAAGGGTTAAAAATAGTTCAGTCTCCCTTGTCTGTTTAATTGAGAAACATGTTTTCATGGATCCAAACTAATTCTTGGTGAAACTGTTCTACACGATTCTTCAGAAATGTCTTCTTCTTCCAGTCCTTAAAAGATTGAAGCTGAGATTATTCTGGGATTATTCCAGGATCCACATATTTTTCTTTTTCCAGCCAAAGATTTTCTAATGAATGTCAATGAATGTCAGGATGTCATGTTTTATCTCTTGATCTTTTTCTCTGTCATTCTTCAGTTAGAGTTCTTAGATTTCACTGCAATTTTTCTCACTTGACATTTTGTCTGTCAGTTCCTATTTTCTTAACTACATCTTGGATTCAGATGTTAAATGATCCTTATGTGTATTTGCTGCAGTTATACTATACTTCACATATGTTTGTCATGAAATGCAGTAGTGGAGGTGGTGAGGCAGACGCTGAGGACCCAGGTTGGAGTGAAATAAATGGTGATTTCAATGATGAGTATAATTCCAAAAATCCAGGCAACACAGATGAGTAGAAAGCAAAAGCTCAAAACTGGTAGCAACTGGAAAACAAGAGACTTCAGACGACAGACTAGGCACGACAAGACGGAATTGACAAGGACCCGGCAAAGAACATGGGACACAACAAGGCACAGCTGGGAACAACAAAGGGGTAGACAGGACAACATGGAGACTCAAACTGAAACGACACACAAAAACCCAACTTAACCCAGAGAAAAAGTAAATCCTTACAATGTTAGTGAACAGTAAAAGCAGTTCTTTATTCTGCATTTGGTCCATTGGCTGCTCATCCTGCTCTGTTCCTGTTTAAGTTTCAATAAAAAATTTTTTTTCAATCTCAATTCAGACTTCATAAATTCCTATTTTTTATTAAAACATTCACATCTTGAAACCAATTGATGTAGGTCAAATGGTGGTGATTTGAAGAGTTAAAAGGAGAAAATCTTAATATTTTCTGTTTTTTCAGAACTTCTACCTGAATCTCAGAACCTGCAGAACATTTTTCACCTTGGAGAAAAAAAATCTCAGGAACTGGAAGATCAGAGAGCAGAATGAAAACTGGAGATCAGTGTTGGACAGAAATGCTCTGATCGCTGCATTTCTGCAAAATTCAAATTTTAAATATAAATTTGACAATAAAAATGAATGTTTTATCTGCTGCTGCCAACAGAAAACGTGGTTCAGTTTAATGTCATCCACCATGTTGGAGAAGGAAGAGAGGAAAATATTCTGCTTCTCTGACCTAAAAAACAGGCCTTCTGAAGATAACTCATGTTATCTATTTGGTCATAAAAAATATTTTTTACAAAGATGACCTTCGAACCTGACCCAGTTCCACTGGTTCCGTCAGGAGGAATGGACCAGAACTCCAGCAAAGTATCATGAGAACCTTGTGGAGGAAACCAGAACATTTGACCCAAATTCAGATGGGTTAAAGGAAATTCTACCAAAACCAGAGAAGATGGATGGAAACTTCTGAATCTGAAGGAACTATTAAAAATGTCTCGAATAAATATTTATGCATAATTTCTCTCCTTCTTATTGCTGAATCATGACCTCTAATCTTACCTGAGGCAGTGAGGCCTGCAGAGCTTCAGATGTGGTTCTGGTTCTTCTGGACCTCCTGATGAGTCCTTGATGAGCTTTTAATGGTTCTGGTGGGTCGGCCTCTCCTGGAAGGTTCTCCACTGTTCCATGTTCTCCATGTTGGATCCTGGTTCTACTGAGGTTCTCTGGAGTCCAGAGCCTTACAGATGGTTCTGGAACTGTTTCCAGACTGATAGATGTCAGGGACTTTGTTTTTCTGCTGGTTCTGAGTTGTTTAAATGATGTGTTGCTTTCAGAGATCTTTCATCCATCCTCATTTAGAAACTGTTTTTTGTATTTAATCAGTTTTTCTTCATCAAATATTAAAATCAGTTTGATGATCTGAAACATTTCAGGAGGACAAAAAGGCAAAACAGCAGAAATCTGTAAAGGAGCAAATAGTTTTTCACAGCACTTTATGTTTCAGGTCCAAAGAAATCAAGCGGTCCAGTCTGGATTTAGAGTAGAATGTTCTGTTGAAGGTGTGACTGGAGTCCAGTTGTTCTGGGTTTCTGGATGAGTCCAGAACCTTCTGGATCCACCAAACCAGATGCTCAGATCTTCTCATCTGGACCATCTGGGAGCTTCTGACTAAAACTACAGACATCAGGTTCAATGAGGATCTGAGATCTGAGAACGTTTCTATGAAGCATTTTAATCATCTCGTCTCTGTCAGGTGGAGAAAAAGAAGCAGAAAAAAGCAGAACTAAAAACTGGGACATGATGGAAACCAGAACTTTCTGACCTCAGATCTGGAAAACAAACTTTAACTGAGATGTTACTGAAGCTTGATGTTCAGTTGATCCAAATCTAAAGCTGGTCTGCAGGGACGACTTTAGGGTTTGTTTGTTTCTGCTCACCTGCAGCACCAGCCGGGTGGAGTCAGTCTGAGTTCCTTCATCATCTAAAGAGAGCTGGAGAACATTGAAGCTCCTCCTGGAAAACATGGAGCTTTGGAAATAAATGAGCAGGAAGTGAAAGAAAAATGGATCTTCATCACTTGTGAAGTGACGACATCAGAGTTGGATTCAGTGGAGTCACATGAAGAACAGAAACACTGAGGCTAGAATAATAAACATCATGCTAAATAATAGCTGCAGCTGTCAGAAGAAGCTTCAGGTTGAATCTAAAGAAGCTGAAGATCTCAGAGTGATGAGAGGAAACCTGATGAGCTCTACAGTCCACTAGATCCAGACCAGAACCTGGAGAACATCTACGCTGGAAGCAGAGCCACAAGCTAGAAAAAGATGCAGGTTTCTATCCAACCTGAACACAGGAAGTCCTTTCTTCTGCTGCTGCAGCTGAGAAGGTCCTGCTGCAGAACTGAAGCCACACAGTTCCTCCTCCACAGCAGAACAGAGGAGGTTCTGGAGGAGACCAGGGTCCACATCTGGACTCAGAGTTCTCCTGAGCTTCAGCAGAGCTGCTGGCTTTGGTTCTAATCCGCCTCTGTTCTGGTGTCTGATCTTCAGAGACGATCTGAACCGACCCATCAGAACTCAGTGGAGGTGGAGGAGGAGGAGGAGGAGGAGGAGGAGGAGGAGGAGGAGGAGGAGGAGGAGGAGGAGGAGGAGGAGGAGGAGAAGGAGGAGGAGGAAGAGGAAAAGCCGTGATTCATCTCTCTGCTGTGGAGACCTGAGGGAGTCTGACAGAGAAACGTTGATTATATGAAACAGCAGCTTGGAGTTACAATAACACTGTTATTACTATCACTGTTATTACAATAATAATGATATTAATGATAATAGTTTCATCAGTTGTTCCAAGTGTGAAAGTAGGTAAACATCTTTCCTTCAGTATTTTTAAAACTATTGTTTCTCCAGCGTTGATGCTGAGGGTCAAGTGTTTGGTTGGAGACATCAGAACGTGAGACGGCGACAACGGCAGCCTCTCCTCTTCAGGCTCGGACTCAACATAAAGGTCATAAATGTCTCTGCTCAGGTTCATGGGACTGGAGGAAAACATCCATGTGGATCAACGTTCAGCTTGGAGGCAACAGGAACCAAACAGCTGAAATGAAACGTTTATGCTTGCAGAATAGAGTCGACCCAATTAACTGGAGGAAATAAATTTGGTTAGACAAACCTTTAAGCAGAAGTCCTTTAAAAACTTTCATTTCCAGGATCCAACCACAGATAGATGTTGGAGGAATCTGTGGAATGGTCGGTCATCACACACGTCTTCTGGGACTGAGCACAAATAAAGACCTTCTGGAGGAAATGAAGCAGGAGGTTGAGGACATTCTAAGGACAGATGTCCCCATGGAGCCACTTCTGTTTCTGATGGACAGAAACACCAAGGATTTACTGAATAAAGATCAATGTTACATATTGATGCACATTCTGCTGCTAGTAGCAAGAAAGGCTATAAACCTGTTCACCAACTGTTGCTGAATAGTGGAAAAAAATTAAAACATGACAAATGAAAATAATTAAATGGTAGTTTTGAAAATGAACATTGAATTTGAAAATTAACTGTTTAGTTTGGAAAATAAGTTTTTAGTTAGAAAAATAATTGTTTATTTTCAGGCTAAATAAACATTTAGTTTTATGCATTTAAACATTTTTTTCTCTGTTATATGCCAAATAAACTGAAGTATTGTTAATTTTTTTATAATAATTTATTTATTTTGAACATATTAGCATAAAATCACATACATGAACAAGGAATGCAAGAGCCACATATTTTGTACAATAATAGCATTCTCGAAAAGAAGAAGTATGAAACTTATGAACTCTTACCCAATAAACTCATACCAAATTTTCAATGCACCCTTATTATTAAATCATTATTAAATCAAATTAAAAACATAAAAAATAAACATTAATTAATTAATTTTCCATTTTATCTGGGTTTAAATATGTCTAAAGATATGCATCCGTACATCTATACCCACACACACTCATATGCTTTAGCCACAATTTACATGAACACATTAGTTCTAACTCTGACCAATATTTCTATATCTAGTGAAAATGACCTCCTTATATTTGATTTTAAATTGTATTAAATTTTTACTTTGTTTTAACTTCTGATTTATTTACACCATAAATTGATATACAAAAGCTTTCTTGTTGTATCTTTACTATGAATCCGTAAGTTTGATAAACCCCTTAAGAGTTCTTGATCAAAAGTAAGTACACCCTCATTTTCATCAGAACTTCTTTCTTTCCTCATGAAGACTTATCAACCTGCCTCTGATTTCACTGCAGATGTTCTACTTCCTGGTTCTGGTGTTCTGAAAGAAGAGAAACCACAGACATAATATAAGAGTAGACCCCACATTGGCTGCTCCGACGCAGGAAATACGGCGGCCATCTTGGAGCGGTCGTCCCTCCTACTTTGCTCAACCCAAACAGTAGAAGATGCCTCAGCACTGAGGGATATTGTTTTTCGGATCTATGGATTCTTGATGTGAGGACTCCACAGACAACATTTCACAAGTAAGTTGAACATATTATTGTTTAGATTTTGTGATTAGAATATTACTTTAATATATTTATGTCCACCGGTGAGATACCAACTAATATTGCGCTATGAAGGTTAACCGTAAATCTAAAAAATAATGATTCTCTACCATTGGCTTAGATTATCTGACACAAGAGCCTACATTAGAAATGTGACATTGTAACATATAATAAAATTTATGTGTTATAAAACATTCACCAGCAAAGTTTACACAGGTGGTAAATACTATTATTTATATGTAATATTTTCCACTCTGTCAAAAGTAAGATACATCCCAAATCTTCCGTTTTTGTTTTTGAAGGTTTACTAAAGACACGATGTGAGGAAGAAGATAGAAATATCTTTAAAGAGAGACGGATTCACTTCAGCACAGATGAATCTCGCATCGGATTTTGGACTCAATCTCAACTGCTGAACTCATCGGCTGGAAAACAGCCGACAGATAATATATATTACGTTGTACATGTTTATATGCGTAAACATGTATCTAATTACTCAGTATTAATCGTTATTTATTTGTGTCAATATTAATCATAATTTATTTGTGTTTGTATATTTATATATTTATAAGCATATTTAAATATGCTGAACTTTGTATCAATGCAAATGAAAAAAATACTTAAAAAATACAATTGTTTATAAATGTAGCTTTGAGAGATGTTTGAATATGGTTTCCAGTAACAAAAAAGCGTGTTATGATCGATTAAATGCGCTGATACGTCATTGTGCTGCTAAACACATAACGCTGAGTGGAGTGGTGGACCGCTCCAAGATGGCCGCCCTAAATCTCGTCAGCGACAATAGGCATCTATCCTTATATTATGTCTAGGGAAGAAACTACAAACCAGCCTGATTAGTAAGGAACATCATATGGACTTAAAAAGCACGTTTAAAAACGAGAGTTTTGGCGGACCCGGGTCGACTGGTTGGCGGAAGAGGTACGACCAGACTGTGAATGGTTGGAAGGATGTCAGAGGGAAATGTGACAGGTAGTGATTGTGCGGAAATGGAAGAGGGTGCTGATGATATGGAAAATGAAGGACCTTGGCAGATTCAAAAAGCTAAGCATAAACGGAAAAAATCAAGGCAACAAATAGAATCATCTGTTTCCGAGGATGAAGGAGAAGCTATTAAGATGACAGAAGTTAAAGTAATTCTGAAGTTTGTCAAAGAGGGTGTGTCCTTTGGAAATTGGAATCCAATAAAGCTTACAGAAGAAATCAATTCACTGGTTGGAAAGGTGAAATTTGTTAAAGTATTAAGAGATGGATCGTTGTTGATTATCTGTAATGATATTAAACAGAAAGAAAAGGCGATGAATACAAAAAGAATCCTGGGTGAGAATGTGAGAGGAAGACTTTTGGATAACAAAAAGTATGTATGCGGAGTCATTTCGGGGATTCCACCTGATGTACCAGTTGATGACATCAAGTCTAATGTTTCAGGAGGGAAAGTGGTGGAAGCCAAACGATTGAAAAGAAATAAAAATGGAGAGAGGAGTGATAGTTTTTCTATCATGTTAAAATTTGAAGAGAACAGTTTGCCAGATAAAGTGTTTGTGGGATACATGAGCTATGATGTCCGACCATTTATTCCTCCGCCCCTGCGATGCTTTAAATGCCAGAAGTTTGGACATGTCGCTGCAGTGTGTAAGGGGAAACAGAAATGTGGGAGATGTGCTGGGGAACATGAGTATGGGAAATGTGAGGAAGGAGCTCCGCTGAAATGTTGTAACTGTGGAGGTGGGCATAGTTCAGGATTTAGAGGATGCACAGCTAGTAAAAGAGCTGAGGAAGTTCAGAAAATCAAAGTCACTACTGGCATTACTTATGCGGAAGCAATGAAAAAAGTTCCTGTTCAACCAATATTATATCCAAAGAAAGTGTCTGGAGGAGAAAAAGAAAGATCTAAATGTTCAGAATGCTCCAAGATTAAAGGTGACACTCTACTCATGACAAAGGAGGATTTTGTATTGTTCATGGTAGAAGTTGTTAACTGTACTGCTCAAACACAAAGGAAAACGGAAAAAATCCAAATAATAGTGAAGGCAGCCCAAAAGTATCTTGATTGTAAAAATGTTAATTGGGAATCAATTAAGGAAAAATTAAATGAGACACAATCTTCTCAACCTCAATCATGCAGTGGCGGCCCTTCTTCGTCATGTTAATTATTCTCCAGTGGAATGCAAGAAGTCTTATTAGTAATGGTCTAGAGTTTAAGAAATATATTTCAGATTTGACAGTTAAACCTCACCTGATTTGCATTCAAGAAACCTGGCTTAAGCCTCGTCTGGATTTCAAAATTTCTGGGTATGCATCAATTAGGAATGATAGAACAGAAAGACAAGAAGGGGGAGTAGCAACTTTTGTTCTAGACAGTATAAGATATAAAGTGGAATCAATAGGGAAGAATTATGAATCAATAGTTATTAAGATTTGGATAGAAAATGATCAAATGTTGGTGACAAATTTTTATAATGCTAACAAGAAGTTGTCCATTCAAAATCTTAATGAAGTAAATGATCAAAATGTAGGTAAGACTGTATGGTGTGGTGATTTCAATTCTCATAATGTTATATGGGGGAGTCTTAATACAGATGCAAATGGATTGGCTATTGAAGAATTTCTTGAGTTACATTCTCTGGTTTGCCTTAATGATGGCAGCACTACTAGATATGAATGCTGTAGGAATCTAAAGAGTGTTTTAGACCTAACATTGGTTTCAAATAGATTAGCTGGAATAACTTCTTGGGAGGTGATGAGTGACTCTCCAATGGGCAGTGACCATTTTCCTATTCTAGTTTCAGTTGGTTCTGAAGTGATAAAAGAAGATGAGGGATATATTCCAAGATGGAAGTTAAGTAACGCTAATTGGGAGTTGTTTAAAAATTTAGTTGATAGTCAATTTAATAAACTGGGTGAGAATATGTTTTGTGATGTGGAGATGTGCTATTCAATGATTAAGTCTGTCATTATTAATGCAGCTGAAAGTTCAATTTCTAAATCAAAGGGAAGAGGAAATAGAAAGTCTACTCCATGGTGGAATGAGCAATGTAGTATTGCTATAAGGGGAAGAAATCAAGCTTTTAAATTGTTAAAAAGATGTCATACCTTTGAGGCACTAATTCAATATAAGAAAGCACAAGCTATAGTTAGGAAGACCATTAGAGAAGCTAAGAAGGCTTGTTGGAGACAGTATTGTAATTCCATTGGAAGAGAGACCAAATTGTCAGAGGTATGGAGAGTTATTAAGAAAATGAATGGTGTTAAAAAGAGTTTTTCCTTACCGGTTTTAGAATTAAACGGGAAAATAGCGATTAGTAATAAAGAAAAAGCTGAATTATTAGCAGAAACGTTAATTAAAGTACATAGTTCAGAAAATTTATCTGAAGAAATGAAAAGTAATAAATTAGATTTATTGGATAAAAATCCAGAAGTTACTACTAGGAGAGAAGTCCCAAACCAGGATTTAGATATGCCCTTTTCTATGTATGAGTTAGAAAAAGCTATTAATAATGCTAAGCAATCAACTCCGGGGAAGGATGGAGTGTGTTATGTAATGCTCAAACATCTTAAATATTCATCTCTTACTGTTATATTAAAGTTATTTAATCTGATTTGGATGACTGGAAGAATTCCGGCAGAATGGAAACAGTCAGTTATAATTTCCATATTAAAACCTGGTAAAAATGCAACAGACCCATCAAATTATAGACCTATAGCTCTTACATCCCAATTAGGAAAAATAATGGAGAGGATTGTTACAGATAGGCTTTCATATTTTATTGAGCGTAAAAATAAATTTTGTTCATTCCAGAGTGGTTTTTGTAGAGAAATAGAAGAGAAATAGAAGTTCGGGTTGGGGCGAATTTCTCCTCTAGATATGATGTTGAAAATGGTACCCCCCAAGGTAGTGTGTGTAGCCCAATTCTCTTTAATATTATGATTAATGATATTTTTGATGAGATAGATAGTAGTATAGGCAAATCTTTATTTGCAGATGATGGTACTCTATGGATTCGGGGACATAATCAGGTATACTTGCAGAAAAAGATGCAGGCTGCCATTTTGAAAGTGGAAGGGTGGGCTAATACATGGGGTTTTAGGATATCAATTGCAAAGACTCAAGTAATTTGTTTTTATAGAAGACATAAGGAAATTAAGTTGAACCTTTATAATCATAAACTTGAACAAGTGAAAATAGTGAAGTTTTTAGGTGTCATTTTCGATGAAAGCTTAACTTGGAAATATCAAATAGAAGCAGTTCAAAATAAATGTAAAAAAGTGAATAATTTGTTAAGATGTCTCTCAGGACAGGAATGGGGAGCTTCAAGAAGTGCATTGTTGGGAGTTTATCAGGCGCTCATGAGATCTACCTTGGACTATGGGAGTATAGCATATATGGCAGCTGCTGACAGCCATTTGAGAAAGCTTGATAGTGAGCAAACAAAAGCATTGAGGATTTGTTGTGGAGCTTTCAGAACATCATCTTTAGCTGCTTTACAAGTAGAAACTGGTGAGCTTCCTTTAAGATGAAGAAGGTTGAAATTAATGTTCATGTACTGGGTGAACCTACAAGGACATAAGTGTGATCATCGAACTAAGATGGTGCTGAAGGACTGTTGGGAACATCATAAATTAAATTGTAATAGTTTTGGATGGATTGGGGAAATAAAGGCAAAACATCTTGGTTTAAATATGCTCCAGTATAGTGCTACAGTTCCTCAATCTGAAATTCCTCCATGGTTATTTCTAACTCCAGAAGTTGATCTTCAATTAAGTGAAACTCTTAAAAAGGGAAAGACTCCAGAATGGGTTGTAGTTAATAAATATTTTGAAAGATATAAAGACAACATAATTATATATACAGATGGATCTAAAGATCCAAATAGTGGTAGAACTGGAGCAGCAGTGAATATCCCACACCATAAAGCCTTGATTAAGAGAAGAGCAGCTGATCATTTAGCTGTTTTTACAGTTGAATTATCAGCCATTATATTGGCCTTAGAATGGTTGCTTGATACTGATACTAGGGAAGTAAGTACATTTATCATAGCATCAGATAGTCAAGCAGCATTATTAAGTATTAAATCTGGCAAATCCTGCAGATTAGATTTAATATTAAGAATATACCAATTATTAGTTCATCTTCATAACAATAAATGCGTGGTTAAATTTGTCTGGATTCCTGCTCATGTAGGTATAGAAGGAAATGAGGAAGTAGATATTTTAGCTAAGCAGGCCTTGAAATCAGATATTGTTCATCTGAATGTTCCTTTGAGTAAAAATGAGGGTAAATCTATTATTCAAAAAGAAATTATTAAGATTTGGCAGGAGCTATGGGATAATCATGAAAATGGGAGACAATTATATACAATTCAAAGGAATGTTGGAGATAGTAATTATCTGAGTGGAAGGCGGAAAGAGGAAGTAGTTATGTCTTGACTTAGAATTGGACATTCAAGACTTAATAGTTCGCTCTTTAAAATAGGAAAGCATGAGAATGGGGCTTGTAGTTATTGCAATCAGGTGGAAACAGTGAAGCATGTCTTGTTAGAATGTGATAAATACTTAGAGGAACGCCAGTTTTTAAAGTTGTCACTAAGCAGGAAGAATATAGGACTGTCTATGATTAATCTATTAGATAATAAATCAAATTATGTTAGAAATCTTTTATTTAGGTTCTTAAATAACACTGGGTTAATGAATCGTATTTAGAATATGGCCAAGTATGTGTGTATGCCAGTGCATGCTCATGCACTAATTCATGTATTAATGAGTGTGTTAGGATGTGGATTTGCACATCCTACACATCATTGAAAAAAAAAAAAAAAAATTTTCCCTCTGAGATCTCTGATGACCACACTCCAGTCTGGTAGGTGGCGGTAAATGCACCTTAAGTTGGATGCCAGCCGCCAATAAAAAACAAAAGAAGAAGAAGAAGAACTACAAACCAGGTGAGCTGTTACGTCATCGGTTACGCAACATCCGTCACATTTACTTTCACTTTGAACTCACCTGGTAAGCCGTGGGTCCAGTCGTGTCTCTAATGTGTTTTCGCACTGCAAGGAAGTGAACGGAACGGCACGGGTTCAAAGTAGGGCCGACCGTGTTTGCATTAGAACTTCCGACCCGGTTCCACCCGGCTCCTTGTAACCACAGGAGCTGTGGTTCCAAACCGGGCTGCTTAGAGTCAGCAGCTGATTGGTTTAGAATCAGCTGTTGGTTGTTTTGCTGTCAGCCGTTGATCGGTTCTAGCTGGCTCTCACTAAACTGTTCTTACTGTATTTTGTAAAGAGTGGTCTTTTTAATAGTTATTATTTTTAATTTGCAATGAATTCCTCCCAATATTCTGCTGTTATCTGGTCCCATGATGAGGGTTTTATTTTCTCCGCTTACTCCCTGATGAATGAGTGCAGAACGAACTAGATCAGTGAACGAGGAAAGAGAAAGTTTTCCGCCGCATCTCCGAGGAAAAGGCTTCGGTCGCTACATCGGAACCATTATTTAGTTTAAAAAATAATGACGTCAGATACAGCTTCGATGCCGCCATCATTTATAAGTAAACACAACAGGGCTACGGTAGGTGGAACCGTTCCGAAGCGTACAATGCCGTTCCTTGCAGCGCGAAAATGGCTTAATTGTTGTTCTGGTGTTATTTTTCAATTCTTTACATCGTTTGAAGAAACTGTAAGTTTGCTTTGTTTCCTACTTGAACTTTGTACTCAGGAAATTTCCTGTTTTTTTCTGTTCTCTGATATCTGGTGAACAGGTTGACTTCTGTTTTCAGTTCAAAGTTTCATCTCTCTTCTGTTTGAAAGTTGATCTACAGGATTTTATTTTATCGATGATCTGGAATCAAACATGATGAACAAGCGGTTTCTTTTCTTCTCTAAACAAACACCATAATGATTTTATTTCCTGTTGTCATGTCTGATCTCAACATTAACGTCAAAAATACTTTCTTCCTTTCAAAATAAAACATTATGTTATTATTATTATGAAATATTAATGTTAAAGTGTTCGATTCAGTCAGATTATTAAATAGTCAATAGTTGAATCCACTTGTAGAGATTAATAATTATCTAAAATCCTTCTTGTCGTTCAGGTTGAATCAGTGAATGTAAATGTTGCTCCATGTCTCCATCTAGTGGACTGATGGTAGAAGTGCAGCAGCTGATGGCAGCTTCCTCTGCCTCTCTGCTGTCTGACTGCATTCACCTGACACTGATATGAAGCAGAGAAGAAGAGCCAATCAGAGGAGGAGCAGCTGATCTTTTTCCAGCACTAATGATGTAAAGGATGATCAGAGTTGATGTGCAGATGAATGATGTGTGTTTCCTCTGCAGGTGAAGCTAGAAAGTGTGTGTGAGCTGATGTGAATTCAGCAGCATGGATCAGTGTGAGGACAGAGAGGAGGGAGTCCCTCCCTCTAAAACCACTCTGTGTGGGGAAGATGAGAGCCAGAGCAAAGGTCAGAGGTGAGGTCACCATCTCTAACTGTCCACAGCCCTTTTCACACAGCGTTCACTATATCAGGCCAAAACAGACGTGATGATGAAGCTGCTGCTGCTCCTCTTTGCTGCTTCATCCAGACTGAACAGATTCAGTTTTAATCATTATGTTTCTGTCAGGAGCCGTAAGAGACGCAAACCAGAACCAGGGCCCAGCTGTGTGTCCTTTAAGAGCGACTGGTCAAAGGATGACTTCATTAACTTTAAATCTCATGGATCTCCACCATCAGAGAGGTGAGCTGTTTCTAACTGCTGTAACTGATCTGTATACAGGTCCTTCTCAAAAAATTAGCATATTGTGATAAAGTTCATTATTTTCCATAATGTAATGATAAAAATTAAACTGTCTTATATGTTAGATTCATTGCACACCAACTGAAATATTTCAGGTCTTTTATTGTTTTAATTCTGATGATTTTGGCATACAGCTCATGAAAACCACAAATCCATGTCTCAAAAAATTAGCATATCATGAAAAGGTTCTCTGAACGAGCAGTTAAACTGATCATCTGAATCAGCGAAGTAACTCTAAACACCTGAAAAAGATTCCTGAGGCTTTTAAAAACTCCCGGCCTGGTTCATTACTCAAAACCGCAATCATGGGTAAGACTGCTGACCTGACAGCTGTCCAGAAGGCCATCATTGACACCCTCAAGCAAGAGGGTAAGACACAGAAATTTCTGAACCAATAGGCTGTTTGCAGAGTGCTGTATCAAGGCACGTCAGAGGGACGTCTGTGGGAAGGAAAAAGTGTGGTAGAAAATGCTGCACAACGAGAAGAGGTGACCGGACCCTGAGGAAGATGGTGGAGAAGGGCCGATTCTAGACCTTGGGGGACCTGCGAAAGCAGTGGACTGAGTCTGGAGTAGAAACATCCAGAGCCACCGTGCACAGGCGTGTGCAGGAAAAGGGCTACAGGTGCTGCATTCCCCAGGTCAAAGGTCAAGCCACTTTTGAACCAGAAACGGCGGCAGAAGCGCCTGACCTGGGCTACAGAGAAGCAGCACTGGACTGTTGCTCAGTGGTCCAAAGTACTTTTTTCAGATGAAAGCAAATTTTGCATGTCATTCGGAAATCAAGGTGCCAGAGTCTGGAGGAAGACGGAAGACTGGGGAGAAGGAAATGCCAAAAGGCCAGAAGTCCAGTGTCAAGTACCCACAGTCAGTGATGGTGTGGGGAGCCACGTCAGCTGCTGGTGTTGGTCCACTGTGTTTTATCAAGGACCGGGTCAATGCAGCAGCTATCAGGAGATTTTGGAGCCATTCATGCTTCCATCTGCTGAAAAGTTTTATGGAGATGAAGATTTTATTTTTCAGCACAACCTGGCACCTGCTCACAGTGCCAAAACCACTGGTATTACTGACCATGGTATTACTGACCATGGTGTTACTGTTGGCCTGCCAACTCTCCTGACCTGAACCCCATAGAGAATCTGTGGGATATTGTGAAGAGAAAGTTGAGAGACGCAAGACCCAAAACTCTGGATGAGCTTAAGGCTATCGAAGCATACTGGGCCTCCATAACGCCTCAGCAGAGCCACAGGCTGATTGCCTCCATGCCACGCCGTATTGAAGGCTGCAGAAGGATTCCTGACCAAGTATTGAGTGCATAACTGAACATAATTATTTGAAGGTTGACTTTTTTGGTATTAAAACACGTTTCTTTTATTGGTCGGATGAAATATGCAAATTTTTTGAGACGGGGATTTTGGGTTTTCATGAGCTGTATGCCAAAATCATCAGTATTAAAACAATAAAAGACCTGAAATATTTCAGTTAGTGTGCAATGAATCTAAAATATATGACAGTTTAATTTTTATCATTACATTATGGAAAATAATGAACTTTATCGCAATATGCTCATTTTTTAAGAAGCACCTGTATATCTGTCATTGTGGCCATGCGACGATAAGTTATGTTGGGTTCTATTACCAGGGGAACATTAGACTAAATATAAAGCCCAGTTCACACTACGGGATTTTCAAAACCTGAGACCACTCACTAGCCGGATCAAATTGTAGGTATAAACCATTCGATCGGGGCTGATCGTTCAGTGTAAGAGGGCAAGAGCAACACATCTCACATGAACTGATTTCTCACCGACGTTCAGATTCCAGACAGAAAATGCAGTCTGGAATGCAGTCTGGAAAGAAAGACACTCCCGGTGAGATCTGGACTTTTTTTGGGGGGGATTTTTGGGTGGTACCACTCTTTTTTTCTCAGTTAATGGGGGGGGGGCTGACACTTTGGATTTTTCATTTTGGATTGGGACTTTGGATTAAGATGAAGAGTCACTACCGGGACTTTTAGTTTTTTTGATTATATGGAACTCTTTTCTGGACAATATTCGCATTTAAAAGGAACGGGAATTTTTGGACATTTAACCATTTGGGTTTCTTTACTGACATAAACTGAGTAATTTAAGTAATCTAACCCTATATTATTATGGAGTAATTTTTGGTTACTGATCTATTTATCAGGATAACTATTATTATTTCTTAGTTTGTGGTTTTTGTATTAAATCATTGTTGCTAAAAGTCAACACAATTTCCTATTCAGTGGTTGGCTATTTATTTTCTTGTCAAATTAAATGGTGTAATATATTTTACCTGATGCCTGTGACATATCCCCCTTGAGTGTATTGTGAGTTCCGCTTTAAATCAAGCTGAATTTTACAAGGCAAGTTACGTTTTTTCGTTTTTACCATTTGTGTGTTTAGATTGCTTTCTGTTCTGTTGTTTCTTTATGCTTGATTGGTTAATTAGTATTTCCTGTTTTAATGTTTACAATTACATTGAGAACAATGGGCACAAAATAATGGCTACAAGTCCAGTTAATACATTTTTAAGACTAGGCATTAAGTAATGTTTTACGAGTAAGCGTCAAGCTGACTGAAAGAAAATCATTAGGACCTACTTATACTTATGTTACGTTAAAGATGGACAGCTGAAAAACTACCGGAATCAACTGCGGTAGTAATTTCGCTCCAACTACTCTCCTTGTTATTTCTATATTCTTTGCACGAAATGTTTAAGAAACATTAATGTTGTTTCCACATATCATCTCCAAAGTCCACTGGACTTCGGGTTGCGCCGTGCTAGCTGTTTGGGATTTCCCTTTGTGTTTTCCCCTCAGAAAGGAGAGCTGCTTTCTGATTGGCTACCTGTCATATTCAACAAGCTGCGTTCTCGCTCCCAGTCTGGGAAAACTCCACACCCTGCGACAATCGGCTAAAACAACATGTTGAATATGTTCGATCTCAAATGGGAGCGATCCTGACATTCTACTGGACTCGATCAGTCATAACACACCACACACTACATGATGATTGGTTAAGATTATCGCAGGCAACAATCTTAGAATGCTGAACATTCTAAGATTGTCGTAGGGGCAAAATCGAGGCAAAAAATCATCTACTGGGCTTTAGATTATTTTATTTTAATATGTCATACATCAATAACATGTTCTAATAATCCACATGTTCCTTCTTAGAACATGTTAGATGGTCCTTAAGATAATCGACATGGTAATATTGTCTTCATTGGACTCCAATGACTCCAATAAAGTCCACTGAAGTTGGACTTCATTGTCTCCAATGAAGACCTTAAAGGTCTACTTAAAGATCTTCAGTGAGTAAAACAGGTCAGTTTAGATCCTAAATCCCTACCCAGAGCTTCTCCAGGTCCATCTAGTTAACAGAAATAAAAAAGTATAACTTCATTTTTATGACTCTTCTTTCATCCAACATGATGGATTATCAAACATTTTTAGTTTAAATAATGTCTAATGCGGATCTCATTCAGATGGTAGGGTAGCAGCATCAGAGTAGGGACCTAAAAGGGCTTAAAAGTATGATAAAGAATGCTGGTTCTATTCTGGGGATGACTGTGGAACCTGCGGAGATGTTGATGCAAAGGAGTATTCTTCATAAAATCAAGAAAATTATGGACAATCCTTACCATCCTCTTCATCACATTGTATTAGGAAGGCAGAGCATCTTAAGTCACCGACTTCTTTAGATTTACTGTAATACAGACCACCACAAGAGATCTTTCCTGCAAAAAGTCATTACAATATACATAAACACTTTGAAGACTTAATGAGTCACCACATTTATTTTCCATTTGAAATTAATAAAGTATTTTTGAATTTGAAGATTGAATTTTGAATTAAATGTGGAAACTGAAACAGTAAGCATTCAGATGTTTCAACTTATATTTACAGATGTTTGATCCATTAGCTACAGAAATCGGCTGATCTGTTCTAATGAAAATAAGATATCATATCTTCACATATCTTCATATGTGAAGATATGAAGATATCCCATATAGGCCTGTCATGATAACAAATTTTGCTGGACGATAAATTGTCTAAAAATTTATTGCGATAAACGATAATATTGTTTCAATACTTTTTGACACTGATTTAATGGAAATGACTAATAATGCCTGCAATTTCCTGCCATAGATAGATACACTTTATTTTCAAAAGAACACATAACACTGGAACTGATAAACTAAATAAACAAAACAACCAAAAACAAAAATAAAATGGATTCTCAGTATCCATTAACAAAAAGCGTACTTGAATAAAAACTAAACAACATAAAGCCAAAGTGGAAATAAATACTGCATTCAACCAAAAGAGTGCAGATTATGAAGTCTGTATACTATTGCCCTTCAGTAATCACTACATTTAAATAGAGAAGATGGGCACATCCGACCACCTAATGCAGTAGTTCACACTACATGATTTTTTGCCCCTATTTTCCCCTTAAGATAATCTTAGATCGTTGGCCGATCTAAGATTCTCGCTAGTGATTTCGTAACCGATCATCCTGCAGTGTGTGGTGGGTTATGGTAGATCGTCGTGGCCACTCCGATCTAAATCAGGATTTTTTCCCGATTGGGAGCTTAACGCTGAATGTGACAGGTAGCCAATCAGAGCGTGGATTCTCCTCCACGCTTTCTGAGAGGATATTACGGAGAGGATTCACAAACAGCTAACACGGCACAACACGAAGTCCAGCGGACATTGGAGATGATAAGTGGAAACAACATTAATATTTATTCAACATTTTGTGCAAAGAATATAGAAATGACCAGGAGAGGAGTTGGAACCAAATTACAGTTGATAAACCCGGTAACTTTTCAGCTGCTTTTTGTTAACGTGACATAAATAGGTTATAATGATTTTCATGACTCAAGCCGCATGCATCAAAGGTAGATTTTAGTAAAGCATTGATTAATGCCTGGATTTAAAATTAGTTAACTGAACTTGTAGCCATCATTTTGTGCCCATGTGGCTGGACACCACAAGGCACCATCGAACCCGATCGAACCATTATACTTAGGATTTCTGTCGGCTAATGTGTGGTCTTTCAGGTTTAGAAAATGGGCCAACAATCGGCCAACAACTTGTGTAGTGTGAGCTGGACATTACAGTAAGGAAATGAGGAAGGGAGGGTCAGTGGAGAGCACTGGAGCTGAGCCTTTTTTCACTCAGTGTCATCAATAGAAAGGGAAAAAAAGGCAGGAAGAGACGATAAAGCCGATAATTAAAATGAGGTCAATAGGTTTAATTTATCGTGCGATTAATTGATTTATCGCGACAGGCCTAATCCTGTCGCGATAAGTAACAGGATTAGGCCTGTTCCTTATCGCGAAGATGTATCTTCACAAGATATGGGAAGATATCTTGTGAAGATATATATGGGAAGATATATCTTCACAAGATGATGATGTTCTGTTGCTTCCTGGCTCCATGTCAAACTAACAGTGGGACACATTTCCACCACCAAATGGGGAAATACCTGGTAAACCAGTCTGGTCCATCAGGACTTGGATCCTGTATGCATTGTGAGATCAGTTCAGCAGGAAGGAAAGCTTCATGAAGTGGTTGGTGAGATCTGCTGGAACTCAAACAGACTGAGCTGATGTGGACCATCAGAGGTTCTGCTGGTTCTTAGCGGGATCAGCAGGAACATTAAATCTTTACAGCTACTTGGATCATCTGGTTAACTTCTCATATCCAGATATCACTTCATGGAACTTTACCTTCTGATTGTCTCTGTGTGGACAGATATAACCTTGAACCTTGTGGTTCATCTTCCTCTTTCAAACTTTGTTGTATTGTGCTCATGTGACACCATGATTGTTTTCTTAAATGACTTTTACTGTGAAACTCTTGGTGATTTCCTCTGTTCAGGTCTAGTATTAGAATCATGCTGGATGAATATTTCCTGCCTTCCTGATTGTTCCTGGTTCCTCCACAGAGTGGACCAGCAGAGCTCAGAGGTTCCCAGTGGTCCGTCTGCCCAGCAGCATCAAACACAGCTGAACTCCATATTTATGGTCTGTACATGAACAACTACTTTTCCGTGGTTCTTTTCACAGTCGTCTCCATGCTGCACTTTGTAGACCAGAGGACTGTCACTCTGTCCAACATCTATCTGGTGTTTGGCTCCATGATTTCAGTCTGATGTTTCCTTCATCTATTATTCTTTTCCAGCTGCTGGAGGAAAACGTTGTCACTTTTGTAAAGAACGAGTTGAAAAAGATCCAGAAGGTTCTGAGTCCAGATGAATCTGAATGTTCAGAGAGTCAGAGAGAGGATGATGAGGTGTTGGGAAATGAGGGTGAAGAGCAGAGGAGGAGCATCAGAGATGCCATGATGAAGATCACACTGAACTTCCTGAGGAGGATGAAGCAGGAGGAGCTGGCTGACCATCTGGAGAGCAGTAAGAGGATTTCTACAAAGATTTCACCTCATGGATAAATAACACATCAACTATTGTCTGAAGAGATGGAAGCACGTTGATATAAATCATCTTCAGAAGATGGTTTTGTTTCATTCCTGATCTTACTTTTTGTGTTATTTTAGAACATCTTGCTGAAGTTTGTCAACATCAACTTAAATATGGTCTGAAGAAGAAATTCCAGTCTGTGTTTGAGGGGATTGCTAAAGCAGGAAGTCCAACCCTTCTGAACCAGATCTACACAGAGCTCTACATCACAGAGGGAGGGACTGGAGAGGTCAATAATGAACATGAGGTCAGACAGATTGAAACAGCATCCAGGAAACCGCACAGACCAGAAACAACAGTCAGACAAGAAGACATCTTTAAAGTCCCACCTGGAAGAGATCAACCAATCAGAACAGTGATGACAAAGGGAGTGGCTGGCATTGGGAAAACAGTCTTAACACAGAAGTTCACTCTGGACTGGGCTGAAGACAAAGCCCACCAGAACATCCACTTCATATTTCCATTCACCTTCAGAGAGCTGAATGTGCAGAAAGAGAAAAAGTTCAGCTTGGTAGAACTTGTTCATCACTTCTTTACTGAAACCAAAGAAATCCGCAGCTTTGAACACTTCCAGGTTTTGTTAATCTTTGATGGCCTGGATGAGAGTAGACTTCCACTGGACTTCCACAACAAGGAGATCCTGACTGATGCTACAGAGTCCAGCTCAGTGGATGTTCTGCTGACAAACCTCATCAGGGGGAAACTGCTTCCCTCTGCTCTCCTCTGGATAACCACACGACCTGCAGCAGCCAATCAGATCCCTCCTCAGTGTGTTGGCATGGTGACAGAGGTCAGAGGGTTCAATGACCCCCAGAAGGATGAGTACTTCAGGAAGAGATTCAGAGATGAGCAGCAGGCCAGCAGGATCATCTCTCACATGAAGACATCACGAAGCCTCCACATCATGTGCCACATCCCAGTCTTCTGCTGGATCACTGCTACAGTACTGGAGGATGTGTTGGAGACCATAGAGGGAGGAGAGCTGCCCAGAACCCTGACTGAGATGTACATCCACTTCCTGGTGGTTGAGACCAAAGTGAAGAAGGTCAAGTATGATGGAGGAGTTGAAACAGATCCACACTGGAGTCCAGAGAGCAGGAAGATGATCGAGTCTCTGGGAAAACTGGCTTTTGATCAACTGCAGAAAGGAAACCTGATCTTCTATGAATCAGACCTGACAGAGTGTGGCATCGATATCAGAGCAGCCTCAGTGTACTCAGGAGTGTTCACACAGATCTTTAGAGAGGAGAGAGGAGGGCTGTACCAGGACAAGATGTTCTGCTTCATTCATCTGAGTGTTCAGGAGTTTCTGGCTGCTCTTCATGTTCATCTGACCTTCATCAACTCTGGTGACAACATGATGGAGGAAACACAAATGTGTATGAAGTCTTCATTATTTAATAAACTTAAACTAAACTATCTCCATCAGAGAGCTGTTGACCAGGCCTTACAGAGTCCAAATGGACACCTGGACTTGTTCCTCCGTTTCCTCCTGGGACTTTCACTGCAGACCAATCAGAGACTCCTACAAGGTCTGCTGACACAGACAGGAAGTAGCTCACAGACCAATCAGGAAACAGTTCAGTACATCAAGGAGAAGATCAGTGAGAATGTGTCTGCAGAGAAAAGCATCAATCTGTTCCACTGTCTGAATGAACTGAATGATCGTTCTCTAGTGGAGGAGATCCAACAGTCTCTGAGTTCAGGAAGTCTCTCCACAGATAAACTGTCTCCTGCTCAGTGGTCAGCTCTGGTCTTCATTTTAGTGTCATCAGGAAAAGATCTGGATGTTTTTGACCTGAAGAAATACTCTGCTTCAGAGGAGGCTCTACTGAGGCTGCTGCCAGTGGTTAAAGCCTCCAACAAAGCTCTGCAAGTACACAGATTGTTGTCCTTACAGACAACAATGTGTCTGTGTGTCTGTAAGGACAACAATCACAATATCTCGCTCAATCACAAGCGTGATGTTGTGATAAAATAATAAACAATTATTTTAATTTAATAATTGTTACAAAGTAACTCCGTTAACTGCATCGCTACACAGCCGTTGGAAAAAGACACATCCATTCCAACCAGTCTCCTAGCGACGGTGAATTGATACTGTCTCCCTCCGCAACCGCGTCAAACTGTAACAGAACTAGTAAATGGCACACACACAAAAAACACAAAACAGTATTAATTTACATCAACTATTTCAACAAAATGGCCTGTGTGCCACACTCTCCCCCTCATTTAAGAAATTGTCTATGACATTTAAAAGAGCATTTAACATCACCTATTGACCCTTTACTGAAAGTAAATTTATAAGTAAGATACTTAACGACATTCATTACCCTCATATTAACGTAATAGTGTCCAACACTAATGGAGGGTGTTATCACTTGGATTACAAATTTCCAATTATAAGTAATTCCACATCTGTTCAGATCGTCTCTCTAGTGAAACAGAAACTTAATTTCGGCCACAGTTCTTTTGTTCTGATACCAGTCTTTTGTCTTGAAGGGGCAGTCAATACATTTTCTTTGGAGAGTTCATATAATCTTTCTCTTTTGAATGCAGTTCTTGAACCTATATACAATGTCTCTAACTTGGTACTTAAACACCTGGAATTACCCAGATTTGCCAAAGTTCTTTACCGGTTGGGATCATACTCACTGGTAGATTTTAACACCCCATCATGGTTGGCTCACCCAAAGCACAATAGGTCAGCATCCTGGGACTGCGACTTTCTCTCTTTGGGTAGCCGGGTGCAGGTGGTGGGACAGCTAGATCCTCTTCTTCCTCAGAAGATGTTTCTGCAGATGGCTCAGGAAGATCCGGGTGCAGCTCCATATCTTGCCCCCATATTCTTCCTCTGGTATGTTGCCCATCCATTTAGCCTGAGATTTATTCACTTTCAGTGCGTTGTCTTGGTCAGGCAGGTCTGGTGTAAATGGTTCAGCATTTGGGTTTACACTGACAGCTCGGTGACCACTGTGGTGAGCAGGAGGAAACCGGCATACTAGCTCAATTTCCTCATCCCTCTCACTGTCTGAAATGTCTTCTCGTTGACAAAGACAACATTGTATTTGGCTTCATTTTTTTAAGTCCTTTTTGTAATTTTTGAGTCTCTTTCTGTGTTGTCAATTTTCAGATTGTCACAGGGGAGCAGGAGGTTCATATGCAGCACACAACTTCTGCCACCTCCTTCTGGTACTACTTCATACACTGGGCTGATATCACTTCTTCTCTTTGTGATGATGTGCACTTTATCCTCCCAAAAGGATCTAAGCTTACCAGGACCTCCTCTCTATGATAAGTTGCGTACAAGCACACTCCCCCAGGCTGCAGGTCAGCTCCATTAACTATTTTGTCATATCCTTTTTTTCCTCTGATTCACGGGTGATGGTTTTGTTTGCAATCTCATAGGCCTGCTGCATTCTGCATTGCCAATCTTTAATATACTCAGCATATCTTTGTTTCAGCATTGCTGTGTTTCATTCTGCTGTATGTTAAACAGGAGGTCTATTGGCAGACGTGAGAATCGTCCATAGAGGAGATAATACGGAGCAAAGCCTGTGGTGTCATTGCGGGTGCAGTTATATGCGTGCACCATCTTACATAACAACTTTTGCCAGTCAGCCTTTTGCACACTTGTGAGCATGTAGAGGATAGACAGCAGGGTTCTGTTAAAGCGCTCCACTTGTCCGTTACTTTGTGGGTGGTAGTGTGGGACCCTCGCACATGACAACACTTCTGCAATTAAGCCATCAACTGATTTTCAAATTCCTTCCCCATGTCGTGGTGGATTTTCTCCGGGAAGTCAAAGCGAAGGGCTTTGACTTCCCGGAGTCATCAAATGTTTTTTTCCACAACTGTTTTTGCAGATTTGCTCTTTGTGGAGTAGGCCTATGCAAAATGAGTGTAGTGATCCATTATAACCAGAATATATGTACTCATAACCATGCTTATAGGCCTCTAGATGCAGAAAATCAACAGTTCAAATGGACATGTTGTCACAATGGGCATCAGTGGTGCTCTGGCTTCCCTCTGGTTGTTTTGACTTTAGACACTCACACACGTGGGTCACAAAATGTTCTGTGTCTTGCTGCATTTCTGACCCAATAAAACTTGTCTCAAAGCAGATTCAGAGTCCTTTCTACCCCTAAATGAGCCATCTCTTTGTGTAATTCTTGAAACACTAACAGATGATGTTCTTTTGGAAAAACTAGCTGAGACTTATTTCCTGCTTTTCTGTACAAGATCCCATCATCACTGATATACAGTTTTTGCCACTGCATCAAGAGCAACCTGACATCTACAGGCTTGATTTTCACCACTCCTCTGGGGGGGAATTGATCTTGACTTTTAAAATACATGACTCGCTCAATGAGAGGGGTCTTTCTTTTGACTTTCTCTGATCTGTTCTGGTGTTAGTGGGGCAGGCAATGTAGGTGAAGATGCACTTACTAAGTCCAGTGTGTTGATGTGAGCTGTGGTTATCCAGACAGATGGAAAGCACAGTCACTCCCTGAATTGATGCACTAATCACATCCTGAGTCACTTCCTCTGTACATTGCTGCAGTAAGTCATTTATGTCCAGTGGCACGCGAGAGAGGCCATCTGCATCTGTATTGTGTTTGCCTGGTTAATATTTAATGATGAAATTGAAATCTGGAAGTTGGGCAACCCACCTGTGGCATTTAACTTGGCCGTGGTGAGAATGTAGGTTGGGGTTATTATCTGTATACACAGTAAAGTGAGGTGCATGATACAGATAATTTCTGAATCTTTCACATATTGCCCACTTAAGGGCTAGAAATTCCAATTCTCCGGAATGCATGTGATAATTTTTCTCAGGTTGGGTCAGTGTTCTTGATCTGTACCCGATCAAGAACATTGATCTTGATCAGTGTTGATCTTGTGAGATCTTGATCAAGATCAACACTGGATATTGATCTTGACAACCATTCTAGATGACAACCATTTTGTTATTCTGTCTTTGACATAGAACAACCCTTCCTGGGAAGTACCAACATACAGAATAAATGGTTGGGTGAGGTCGGGATACCCAAGGATGGGAGGCTCAGTGAGTTTGTCAAAAAGTGTGTTTATTGTCTCTTGATGGTTCTGTGTCCAGTGAATGGGAGTGTTTGATGGGAGGTTACCTTTATTTCTTGCAGTGCTGATGTTCTGCCTGGCCTTATGCTTTCCTGATGGTGGATTTTCAGGTTGATTTTCAGGTGGACTGACCAGAAGCTGGTAGAGGGGCTTAGCTATTCTGGAGAAGTTTGGTATGTTTGTTCAATAATAGGAGAAAAATCCAAGCATTTTTCTCAGATCTCCTACAGTTGTGGGGGTTCTCTCCTTCAAAGCTTGAACTGGAGCCACTTCTGCCGGATCCATCATATAGCCCTCACCAGAGACAAGACGCCCCAGAAATCTCACTTTTCTTTTGAACACCTCACACTTATTTGGGCTCAGCTTCACTCCATGCTTCTGGTATCTTTGCAACACAGTTCTCATGTGGTTGAGATGATCCTCAAAACTTGGGCTGTGAAATAAATTATTATCCAGATCCAGGGCTGGCATATCGCATCCCTTAGGGCTGGCATATCACATCCCTTAGGGCTGGCATATCACATCCCTTATCACATCCCTCCTGGTTGGAGAAATGCCAACCAGACATTCCTCCATCCTTTTTTGGAACTCTGCTGGGGCAGCACTCAATCCGAAGGGGATTCTGATCCACTGGTACAGACGCCATGGTATTATGAAAGCAGTTAAGGGCTGACTTTTTTTCATCCAGAAATCCATGATGGTACACTTTCCCCTGATCTAATACAGAGAACCAGGAGAGAATCGAGCATGTATCGAATCCGGGGAATGGGGTGGCAGTCAGGGACAGATTTTCTGGTAAATTCCCAGTAGTCACAGCACAACCTCAGCGCCCCATCTTTCTTTCTCACACACATCACTGGTGATGTATATGGAGAATGTGACTGAGTTATCCAGCCTCTATGCAGTAGATCTTGAAGGTATTCTTTAACTTCCTGATGTAATGGCTTGGGAACTGACATTTGTTTTCTTCAATGGAATAGTGTCATGCAAAGTAAAATGAAGTTTCAGGGAGTGATTTAAACCTATGTCATCTTCATCATAAGTGAATACATGACACTCTTCTCTCACTATCTGACTCACAGTCTGTCTTTGGCTTTCCATTAAATGGCTGAGGTCAACTGGAGGATCCCAGTGTGTTGGCTTCTGTTTTTCTGCCTTGCTTTTGCTAATCAGAGACTGTGTTGGAGCTGGCTTTGTTCTGGGTGAAGTGTCATCTTTTTGTTGTTCATCATCAGTAATGTTCGACTGTTGTGCATTTACAGTATATGCTATCTTTACTGCGTTAGATGGCTCAGGACTACACACTGATGCAGAGTAACATTATACTTATTGGTGTTGCTGACCATTGTCTGGGCAGTCTGGACAGTTACAGCAAAGGCTCCACACACATTTTGGATGACTTCAGGTTTTCTATTAGGGTAGGGTGTGTTTTGTCCAAGCACTTCCTCTATAACAGGGGTCCCCAAACTTTTTCCTGTGAGGGCCACATAACTTTTCCCTTCTGTAGTGGGGGGGCCTGAGTCAGTTTGTAACAGTGTGACGATTGCAGGAGTGCTTAAATGTAAAAATGTATTGTTTCCAGAAAGCACAATCAAATAACCCTCTCTGGGTTCTTCACAGAACAAGTCAGAAATAAATAATAACACTATTAATTAAATAAATATTAACCGAATAACCCTCTCTGGGTTCTTCACAGAAAAAATCCAGGAAGGATTATAGTCTGCATTTCCCCAACTATGAGCCACCGGACTATAAGCCACAACCCCAATTTTTTTTTTAAATAAACCAGTAAACATACACATATAAGCCTCAGATATCTCTGGCGCTCCAGGTTTTCCACAACAATGCAGCAGCAGAGGGTGGCGGACACCCAAAATTAGAGTCATACCAGTTCAATTGAATATCACATTTATTATGGTTGAAAAAGAAAAGTTGCCAAGTTTAGAATTAACTGAACTGATTACGGTAGTTTCTGAATGGTAACTGCAACAGTGAAAGTGTTGATCCTTCGTGTCTGCTACTAGCATGTGCTAAATGAAAATGGGTGCTTTCTTCTTCTGCTTCTTCTTCTTCTGCTTCTTCAGATTTCAATGGCAGCTTGCATCCATTATTGTTCCATTACTGCCATCTACTGGATCCTAATATCTATACCTCAAATTCTCATAATGATCCCAGTATTATTTAAAAAGAAATGAAAAATCTTCTTTTTCCCCTAAATGCTATTTAACTGATCATCAACATTCTCAAATTTCAAATTCCCATTAAAACCTAATTTCGTTTTAATGGGCACTTTCTTCTTTTATTTCAAATTTTGACTTCCAGTGATTCACTTCCTGCTACAGAGGTTGAAGAAAAATCCACATATAAACAGCTTATAGTCCGGAAAATACGGTATATGAAAAAAAATCTGAATGCTCTCTGGTATTGTTCAGGGGGCCGGACCAAATGTGGAGGCGGACCGGACAACTGCTCTATAACATTGTAGCCAATTATTGGTTGTTGTGCCACACTGGGGTCACTTGACACAAGCAATGGTACCAGCAGGCGTTCTGCTGAGAGTGAGTCTTTACCCAGTCTAAATTCTGTCTGATGTTTCTTAGTAAATTCCACTGTTTCCAACACAAGTTTATTTAACTCTAACATTTCAGCCTTCAGGCCTTCGATGAGTTTAGTTGTTCCTGCTTCCTGTTCTGTTTCACGATTTTTCTTGGCCCCTCTCAGTACATCTTATGTTATTACTGTGTCCCCTAGCTCACCTCTCGTTGGAGGTTCTTCCATGGAAGGAGGTTGAAACTCATATAAACATCCTTCAGATCTCAGTTCATTTACTTTTGGGAACCTATTCACTGCACCTTTCCTCAGCTTCTTCTGTCTTTCTTGCTCCAAGTTTGAAGCTTCACTCGCCCGCTCTATTAGTACCTCATCTGATACTGCAGGATTACTCAGGTAAGGTTTTAGTTGGAATTTTACTGCATCGCTTAGTAGTCCTGTGTCAATGGATTGAAGAAATCTCCTTTGTATCAGTTCTGGGCTGAATTGTTCACTTTCATACTCTTCTTTTGATTTCCAGAGCATTTGTTCTTTCAGTTCTATAGCTCTAACCAAGAATTTCTGTGCGGATTCTTCTGTATCTTGTGAAATGTTCATCAGGTGATAAGGGAGGTCAGAGGAAGAGTCAACTTTAAAATGGCTTCTTAGGATAATTTTCAGAGTGGACAATGTCAGTCCTCTTTTGATTTCCAGCATCTCTCTCAGATGGAGCCCTGGGCTTAAGGCACACAGGACTGCTTCCACGATCTCAGTTTCTGAATAACCATTCCTCTGCACAGATTCAATTTGGTTGATAAGGCTCATATAGGACAATTTATCCCTCTGACCAGCTTCTCCAATCTGTCCACAAATCCAAAATTCCCACCTGAGGGTCACTTCTGGTATTTGAGGTGATGGAGCCTTTGTTATTTTCCTCCTGTAATTTGTTGTACTCGACTTTTAGTGAGTTTAATTCACCTTCATCAGCTTGTGTCTTTTCTGGTTTTCCGGCATCCTCCAACGTCCAAGATTCCATGAAAGTGATTAAATTCTGGAGAAACTGTTGAAACAATTCAGGTTCTTCCTCATTTCTGATATCGTCCAGTGTTCTCTCTGCTAGTCTGATTAGGGAACACCAAGTTTGGCTAGTAAACCCTCCTGAAGGTTCATTACTCTTCATGCATTTACAGCTCTGACTTCTCTAACATCAGCAGCGTTCTACTCACTTCGTCACAAAGGTGTTCCATTGGTAGCTTCTCCGTCTTCGTTTCTTCTCGTTTGGATTAGTTACATTTATTTGAAACTCCTCCTGTCTGGCTGGCCTGGCTGGCCAAAAATGTAATGGTGACAATCAAGCGAGATGTTGTGATTGAGGTCGCAACATTTTAATTTAATAATTGTTACAAAGTAACTCCGTTAGCAGTATCACTACACCGCCATTGGAAAAGACACATTCGTTCCAACCTGTCTCCTAGCAATGGTTGAGTGATACTGACCCCCTCCACAACTGTGTCAAACTGCAACAGAACTAGTTAATAACACACAAAAACCCCACAAAACAGTATTAATTTACATAGACTATTTCAATAAAGTGGCCTGTGTGCCACACATTGTTTCCTCAATGTTTTTTGTGGGTGATGAGTACAAGAGAGACTGCCTATTGTTGACCATTCTTTATGCTTCAAGTTAATGCAGCAAAAAATCCTCTTCTTTCTGTTGAAACTGAAACTGGATTAATGTAGTTCATTGTAGAATTTAATAGTTCTCTTGCCAGTCACCTTGTTCCCTGTAGTGCAATTCCTCAAGCCTGAAGGCCCAAGAATAGAATGAACCAGTTAACAATAATGTTGTGAAAATATGACATTTTATTCAATCTGTCTAGGAAAAATGTTCTTTGCAAAGAAAAATATAAATGTTCAGGAATTGCTTACTAACAGATTTTTCTGCATGTATCTCCAGACTGAGTAACTGTAACCTCTCAAAGAGAAGCTGTGAAGCTCTGTCCTCAGTTTTCAGCTCCCAGTCCTCCAGTCTCAGAGAACTGGACCTGAGTGACAACAACCTGCAGGATTCAGGAGTGAAGCTTCTCTCTGCTGGACTGAAGAGTCCCAATTGCAAAATGGAGACTCTCAGGTAAAATATTCCTAATTTTTGGGAAACTATTTCTGTCCATTCATTGTTATCAGAGATTATGTCAATATTATTTTAGTAACATATGTAGTTGTAGATTCTTTAAACTTTTCCAAGAAAAACATCATTGACTGGAAAGAAAAACATACATTTGATGGTTTATTGACAGATTTTTCTCCCTGTCATTAATAACTGGACACTCCTTAGACTGAGGTACTGTACCCTCTCAGAGAGAAACGGTGAAGCTCTGTCCTCAGTTCTCAGCTCCCAGTCCTCCAGTCTCAGAGAACTGGACCTGAGTAACAACAACCTGCAGGATTCAGGAGTGAAGCTTCTCTCTGCTGGACTGAAGAGTCCAAACTGCAAATTGGAGACTCTCAGGTAAAATATTCCTAATTTTTAGGAAAGTATTTCTGTCCATTCACTGTTATCAGAGATTATGTAAATACAGGTCCTTCTCAAAAAATGAGCATATTGTGATAAAGTTCATTATTTTCCATAATGTAATAATAAAAATTAAACTGTCATATATTTTAGATTCATTGCACACCAACTCAAATATTTAAGGTCTTTTATTGTTTTAATACTGATGATTTTGGCATACAGCTCATGAAAACCCAAAATTTCTCTAAAAAAATGTGCATATTTCATCTGACCAATAAAAGAAATGCGTTTTAATACCAAAAAAGTCAACCTTCAAAGAATTATGTTCAGTTATGCACTCAATACTTGGTCAGGAATGCTTTTGCAGCCTTCAATGTGGCGTGGCATGGAGGCAATCAGCCTGTGGCACTGCTGAGGTGTTATGGAGGCCCAGGATGCTTCGATAGCCTTAAGCTCATCCAGAGTTTTGGGTCTTGCGTCTCTCAACTTTCTCTTCACAATATCCCACAGATTCTCTATGAGGTTCAGGTCAGGAGAGTTGGCAGGCCAACAGTAACACCATGGTCAGTAATACCATTGTCAGTAATACCAGTGGTTTTGGCACTGTGAGCAGGTGCCAGGTTGTGCTGAAAAATGAAATCTTCATCTCCATAAAGCTTTTCAGCAGATGGAAGCATGAAGTGCTCCAAAATCTTCTGATAGCTGCTGCATTGACCCTGCCCTTGATGAAACACAGTGGACCAAAACCAGCAGCTGACATGGCTCCCCAGACCATCACTGACTGTGGGTACTTGACACTGGACTTCTGGCCTTTTGGCATTTCCTCCTCCCGCTGTTTCTGGTTCAAAAGTGGCTTGACCTTTGACCTGGGGAATGCAGCACCTGTAGCCCATTTCCTGCACACGCCTGTGCATGGTGGCTCTGGATATTTCTACTGCAGACTCAGTCCACTGCTTCCACAGGTCCCCCAAGGTCTGGAATCGGCCCTTCTCCACATTCTTCTTCAGGGTCCGGTCACTTCTACTCGTGCAGCGTTTTCTGCCACACTTTTTCCTTCCCACAGACTTCCCTCTGAGGTGCCTTGATACAACACTCTGGGAAAAGCCTATTTGTTCAGAAATTTCTTTCTGTGTCTTACCCTCTTGCTTGAGGGCATCAATGATGACCTTCTGGACAACAGTCAGGTCAGCAGTCTTACCCATGATTGCGGTTTTGAGTAATGAACCAGGCTGGGAGTTTTTAAAAGCCTCAGGAATCTTTTGCAGGTGTTTATAGTTACTTTGTTGATTCAGATGATGAGGTTAACTGCTCATTCAGAGAACCTTCTCATGATATGCTAATGTTTGAGACGGGGATTTGTGGTTTTCATGAGCTGTATGCCAAAATCATCAGTATTAAAACAATAAAAGACCTGAAATATTTCAGTTGGTGTGCAATGAATCTAACATATGACAGTTTAATTTTTATCATTAAATTATGGAAAATAATGAACTTTATCACAATATGCTAATGTTTTTGACGATCTGTATTATTTTAGTAACATATGTAGTTGTAGATTCTTTAAACTTTTCCAAGAAAAACATAATAGACTGAAAAGAAAAACATACACTTAATGGTTTAATGACAGATTTTTCTCTCTGTCATTAATAACTGGGCACTCCTCAGAGTGAGGTACTGTAACCTCTCAGAGAGAAGCTGTGAAGCTCTGTCCTCAGTTCTCAGCTCCCAGTCCTCCAGTCTCAGAGAACTGGACATGAGTAACAACAACCTGCAGGATTCAGGAGTGAAGCTTCTCTCTACTGGACTGAAGAGTCCAAACTGCAAATTGGAGACTCTCAGGTAAAATATTCCTAATTTTTGGGAAACTATTTCTGTCCATTCACTGTTATCAGAGATTATGTTAATGTTATTTTAGTAACATATGTAGTTGTAGATTCTTTAAACTTTTCCAAGAAAAACATCATTGACTGGAAAGAAAAACATACATTTGATGGTTTAATGACAGATTTTTCTCCCTGTCATTAATAACTGGGCACTCCTCAGACTGAGTGGCTGTAACATCTCTGAAAGAAGCTGTGAAGCTCTGTCCTCAGTTCTCAGCTCCCAGTCCTCCAGTCTCAGAGAACTGGACCTGAGTGACAACAACCTGCAGGATTCAGGAGTGAAGCTTCTCTCTTCTGGACTGAAGAGTCTGAACTGCAACCTGGAAACTCTCAGGTACAAAGTTTTTAATTTGGGTGAAACCAGATTTTTGTCCATTGCCTGCTATCAGAGATTATTGCAATTATATTTAATTAGTAGATTCAGTTGGTCATTCTTTCAACCTTTCCAAGAGGAACATTGTTGACTGCAAAGAAAAACGTATTTTGAATTATTAATGATGATTTTTTTTTCCCCCTGTCTCCTCAGACTGAGTAACTGTAACCTCTCAGAGAGAAGCTGTGAAGCTCTGTCCTCAGTTCTCAGCTCCCAATCATCCAGTCTCAGAGAACTGGACCTGAGTGACAACAACCTGCAGGATTCAGGAGTGAAGTTTCTCTCTGCTGGACTGAAGAGTCCAAACTGCAAACTGGAGTCTCTCAGGTAAAATGTCCTCAATCCTGGAGAAACCAGATTTATTTCTGTTGCCTTCAGAGATGGTGTAAGTATTATTTCACTACTAGATTATAATAATAACAACCAATGATTTACTGCACCATATCACAACTCTTGACAGAAATATGGGTAGTTTTTTTTTACTCCAGGCTGAAAGAATCAACAAGAGAGATATTTAGAAAGGTCGGGCTCAGGCTTTGGCTGATAGTGTAGCTGACAGATTGCTGTAGGTGCACAAATGAGCATTATTGCAGATCCTTCCTCAAAACGTTTAGACTTTCTCATCCATTCTAAATGAGACAATTGTTGATTTTCATCACTTACAGAATAAAATATTATTTTTAGTATTTTATGTGATTACCAGGTTAAGCATCAGGTTTTTTTTTTATAGATGACCACTTCAGACCTACCTCAATGTTCTCATCTTCTCATCATGTGATGAATTGTGTGTCTGCAGCTTGTCAGGCTGTTTGGTCTCGGAGGAAGGCTGTGCTTCTCTGGCCTCAGCTCTGACCTTTAACCCCTCCCATCTGAAAGAGTTGGACCTGAGCTACAATCATCCAGGAGACTCGGGAGTGAAGCTGCTGTCGGCTGGACTGAAGGATCCAGACTGGAGACTGGAAGCTCTCAGGTATGGAGGAACCTGCTGCAGGAGCAGAGAAGGTCTGATAGAGGAGGAAAAGGAGAAACGACTTTAGTCAGTCTGATGGAAAACGTTTAGTTTGAAGATAAATGTTTTCTTTGCTAATTAAATATTTAATTTGGAACCATTTCATTTATATATGAATGAATAACATGGTGATAATATGACACAACATTCTAAACCTCTTATTTTCTTTTATGTCCGGCTTAATAACTCAATTTATTGTTGTCAATAATTGGCTGTGCTCATTTGCTTCCAGGAATTTGACTGTCTAACTTTGCAAGAATGATTCCATTAAAAACAGATCTCTATAATGCTGCATCTCTCAGAGCAACACATCTTCACATGGAGTTGATCTATGGAGGCCTGTGGAATTTTATTCCATTCCTCCTGGAGTGCCACAATGTTTCATTTGCTTTGGCAAGTACGCCAAATTCGCAGCTCTGTAGCACCACTGAACATAAATAAAAAGTAAATTGTTTTGATAACCTTTAATGAAAAGTCACATTTTTGATCACTTTTAAAGCCCCACCTCCTAACTGCATACTGAACAAAAATGAAATCAATAGCTCTAAATTCCTAGGTGGAGTTTTTTAAAGTTTGAAGTGTCTAAAAGTAACAAGTGGCCAAATTTTTCCCTTTTGACCCAAAATGGCCCCCTACTTGCACATTTTAGGCATCTATTAAGAAGTTAACAATGGCCCTTGACTAAATGTTATATTTCAGTTGTTGATTCTGTGTTGCATGACTGTGTTTTTGTGTACACTAATCAAAAATATAAACGGCCCATGTCAAATATAATAATTTTATGAGCTTTTGGGTTACGCAATACATACTCCTGATCAAAATCTTAACACCAGTCAAAAAATTGCAAGAATTTGCAATTTGCACTATTGGATCATAAGAAAACCTTAAGAGCTTCACAATGCTGTAGAGCTTCACAATGTTAAAAGAAGAAATCAGCGTAAGAGACAAAAACTTTTGAGCGGGGATTTAATTGAAAACTGCATTTACACTCAAACATGATTTTTTTCAGCTGATCAAAAGTTTAAGACCATAGTTCAAAAAACCCTGAAAATCCCACAAACAGAAATCAAAGTGTCAAAAAAAGGACTCAGTAATGAGTAGCTCCACCATTCTTGTTGATGACTTCAAACAATCGTTTAGGCTTGATGCCAGTGTTTCCAGGAGGCTAGTGGGAATGTTGCTCCAAGTGTTGAAGATGGCATCACAAAGGGCAGCCACTGTCTGGAACTGATGTCCATTTTTGTAAACTTCCCTTGCCATCCATCCCCAAATGTTCTCAATTGGGTTTAGATCCGGGGAACATGCAGGATGGTCCAAAAGAGTGATGTTATTCTCTTGGAAAGAACTCCTTTGTCAGACGGGCATTGTGAACTGCAGCATTGTCCTGTTGAAAAACCCAATCATTACCACACAGACGAGGGCCCTCAGTCATGAGGGATGCCCGCTGCAACATTTCCACATAGCCAGCTGCTGTTTGACGCCCCTGCACAACCTGAAGCTCCATTGTTCCATTGAAGAAAAACGCACCCCAAATCATGATGGCGCCCCCACCACTGTGCCGTGTAGAAAACATCTTAGGTGGGATCTCCTTGTCATGCCAGTAATGTTGGAAGCCATCAGGACCATCAAGGTTACATTTTTTTCTCATCAGAGAGGACAACTTTCTTCCACCTTTCAATTTCCCATGTTTGGTGCACCCTTGCAAAGTCCAAACGGGCAATTTTGTGGCGTTGAAGAAGACGTGGCCTTTGAAGACATTTTTTGTTTCTGAAGCCCTTCTCTCGCAGATGCCGTCTGATGGTTATTGGGCTGCAGTCAGCACCAGTAATGGCCTTAATTTGGGTAGAGGATCATCCCGTGTCTTGACGGACAGCCAATCGGATCCTGCAGCTCAGAGCTGGTGAAATTTTTTTGGTCTACCACTTGACTTTTTTGTTCCATAACCCTCAGGATCATTTAAAAAATGCAAAATGACTGTCTTACTGCGTCCAACCTCAGCAGCGATGGCACTTTGTGAGAGGCCTTGCTTATGCAGCTCAGCAATCCTACCACGTTCAAAGTCGGTGAGCTTTTTTGCTTTTGCCATCAGGAGGTCTTGACAGTGTAAAGACTTGACAGAAAATGACATGGAATCCAGATTTTTGCACAGCTTTTGGCTTTTAAAGACTATGTTCTTAAACTTTTGATCAGCTGAAAAAAATCATGTTTGAGTGTAAATGCAGTTTTCAGAAAATTTCCTGCTCAAAAGTTCTTGTCTCTTGCACTGATTTTTTCCTTTAACATTGTGAAGCTCTTAGAACCTTCTTAAGAGCCAATAGTGCAAAATGCAAATTCTTGCAAATTTTTTGACTGGTCTTAAGATTTGATCAGGAGTGTATAGAGAAACTCAAAATATATTTTCATTAATTATTGATTTTTATACTGGCATTGATAACATGATGGTATGGACATTTGTAGCAGATAGACAGTCCTTTGAACATGATAGGAGTCAGGTTGAGGAATTAGATTTTCCAGGATCTTGTGTGTCCTTCAACTGCATCTCTCAGAGCAACACATTTTCACATGGAGTTGATCAGTTTGTCTATGATGGCCTGTGGAATTTTATTCCATTCCTCCTAGAGTGCCACACAGAGCTGACCCACATTAGCTGGAACTGCAACATGGTCCCAGACACACCTATCCAAAACACTCCAAAGATGCTCTATTGGGGACATTTCTTGTGAATATGCAGGCCAGTCCAGAACTTCATTGTCCTCTGTTTGGTCCGATAATGGACATTGAGCCATGCAGCTAATGCTCTAGTGGACATCCCTACATCCAAAATGCCAATGGGATGCTCCCACATAACTTGCAACATCTGAGGCATTATGACTTGTGACAAAATGTAACATTTTGGGTGACCTTTTATTGTTCCCAGCCCAACGATTATCCAGCTATTGCTCGTTTTGTCTGATCACCTCCTGGACATGTTCCACCCATGCACTGAGTAAAAAAACAACTCGCTGACTAATGCTCACCGACAGCAAATTGGATTAAAACATATACACAAACGAAGAGAAATATTACTTTTGTACATTAAAATGGCAGCAAATGCTCATTTACAGTTTTTAACTACACATTGTAACAATATTTGCAGTTAGATTTCCATGATGATCTACAGGGGACAGAAAAGATTTTAAAACAATGTGGTATTGTTTTAAAATCAATCCAATATTGATCCAACATTTTAAACATTTCAAAGTAAGGAAATCCCTTGTTTTCCAGAAAGAAGGAAGAATTGCTGTAAATGATGTGAAAAAAGTAGAAATGAGAGCAGATACTTGTTTAGATAAAAGGTTCTGATAAATTTACTGAGAAAGATAAAAAGACAAGATCAAACTGGATCAGCATATCCAGATGTGCACAAGTTCTGGATGTGCTGATCCAGTTTACTTTCACAAGCCATTACTGCAGCTGCTGGATTCAGGAAGCTGCTTCTTCTTCTTGGTCTCATTGTAAATGTGTGCAGCGCCACCTGGTGGTGCTGGTTGGTAGAGGACATGCTGAAAGGTTGGAGGTGTTTGTCAGAGGTGTGTGATGATGGAAGCCTCTCCCTGGTTTGTGAGTCTGAGCTCAGAGATCAAATCTTTGGTTCTTATTGAACTCTTTGTTGAATGTGATGCAGCTTCTCCTTTTTAATGTTTCAGCAGCAGGGCTGTTTAGTATTTCATTCCTTCATCTGTGTGTGGGAGTGTGGATGGAGCAGGTATCCAGGTGTTGATATCAGAGTTTAGATTAATTGGATTTTAATGCTGATTATTAAATCAGGTTGAGCTTCCAGAAATGTTTCCTTAGTTTCCTGATGTCCTTTTAGGCTTCAGTGAGTTTCTTCAGGTTGTTACTGAGGGATTTCCTTTCTCCTCTCTGTTGGAGCTTTTCCTGTGTTTGGAGAAATGAGTTGTGCTGCAGCAGCACCAACTGTCCTTCCTACATCCACTGCAGTTTGCAATCCAGATGTTGGACTGTTCCTGTCTCAGTGGAGGACAATGTGTGTCTGAGAGACATGTAATGTCCATGTTTGCTGCTGAAAGAGACTGATGGTCTGACCCCCCTCCTCCTTTCAGGGTGGAGCCTGCTGGAGGCCGATTCTTGACACCAGGTCTGAGGAAGTGTAAGTGTGTTTTTCATCTGATTCATGACAACAAAGCAGCTCACATTCAACCATCTTCAAACTGTCACATCACTCATTCAGGATCATCATCAAAGATCAATAAATGATCAATAACTGCAGCTGGATTGTGTTTGTTCTCTCCATCAGATTCCTGTCAACTCACCATCGACACAAACACAGTGAGCAGAAACCTCAAACTGTCTGAAGACAACAGGAAGGTGACATATGTAAAGGAGCTTCAGTCATATCCTGATCATCCAGACAGATTTGATCACTGGTATCAGCTGCTGTGTAGAACTGGTCTGACTGGTCGCTGTTACTGGGAGGTCGAGTGGAGAGGAGGAGTTTTTATATCAGTGAGTTACAGAAAAATCAGGAGGAAAGGAAACGGTAAAGACTGTAGGTTTGGAAGGAATAATCAGTCCTGGAGTCTGAACTGCTCTGATAGTCGTGGTTACTCTGTCTGGCACAATAACAGACAAACTCGACTCTCCTCCTCCTTCTCTGTCTCTAACAGAGTATCAGTGTATGTGGACTGTCCTGCTGGCATTCTGTCCTTCTACAGAGTCTCCTCTGACTCACTGATCCTCCTCCACACCTTCAACACAACATTCACTGAACCTCTTATTCCTGGATTTAGGCTCTGGAGTTCTGGTTCCTCAGTGTTTCTGTGCTGATTTGAGTCTTAAGAGTCTAAAGATTTTTCTAATGTTAGAAAAAAACTCACTGCTTAAAAGATACTTCAGTCTTTATACGTCTGTTTCATTCATAAATATGTTTTCATGTATGCAAACTGTTTCTTGGGGAAGCTCTTCTACATGATTCTTTTGAAATGTCTTCTTTTTCCAGTCCTTGGAAGCTGGGATTATTCCAGGATTATTCATAGGATCCATGTCTTGCTATTTCTTTTTCAGCCAAAGATTCACAGTGAATCTCAAGATGTTTCTCTCTAGATTTCTTTTCCTTCCATTCATCCATCAGATTTCTTTGAATTTACTCCAGTTTTTCTCAATACTGGACATTTCTGTTTCTCTCAGCTCTTATTGTCTGAAATATGTCTTGTATACAAATGTTAAATGTTCCTTTTGTATATTTTCTTAAGATATACTTCATGTTTCTAGTGAACAATACATGTTCTTCTTTGGCATTTGTTTCATTTGCTGCTCATCCTGTTCTGTGCCTGTTTAAATATCAATAAAGAATTTTCTTCCCATCTCAACTCTTTCATAAATTCGTAATTTACATTAAACCATTGCCATCTTGAAACCAGTTGATGGATTTCAAATAACAGTGCTTTTAAAAATAAAGTCTTCAAGATGAAAACTAAAATGTGTCAGTTTATTTACAGCCAAAATATTTGTCGGAAATGGTGCATATTGTAGATCAGGTGACCAGTTGCAATTTTCTCCTAATACAAAGTTATTTGGAATATACATCAGTAGTTTTAGTCTTTAGGGGTTACTAAAGTAGAAGGAAGGACTGGATAATCCTGAGCTGCCCTGCATTTTTTACAATCTGTCGGCCATATTAGATTTAACAAAATTTTCTTGAACTTACAATGGATGGTCAGTAGTTGGCAGTGTATTGTATGACGCACTAGTTTCCACTTTAGTGGTGTGTGTGCATTTATAACATAAAACCCATATATAAGAAGATGTAGATATGGGTTCAGTTCTGTTTTATATAGCTGTCAACTGTAGTGACTGCTATGCATGAAAGGGAAAAATACTTACAGTGCAACATTAAAATTTTGTGATTTAGTAGAAGTGCATTGACAATGTACAAAGCCTATAGTAAGCTCCTGGTGTATACATTATTATATGATAATAATGGACGAATGGATTATTATTATGATATGAGGTCCATTGAATACTTCACCTGCTGGTTCACTGCACTTTAGTTAGAGGCACATTTTGATGTCAGGGGGGTCGTCCTGCCTCAAGTGGAGGAGTTTAAATATCTGGGGATCTTGTTTACGAATCAGGGAAGAAGGGAGCGGGAGATCGACAGGGAGACTGCGGCAGCGTCTGCCGTAAAGCGGGCGTTGTACCGGTCCGTCGTGGTGAAGAGAGAGCTGAGTCATAAAGCGAAGCTCTCGATTTACCGGTCGATCTACGTTCCCACCCTCATCTATGGTCATGAGCTTTGGGTCATGACCGAAAGAACGAGGTCCCGGATACAAGCGGCCGAAATGGGTTTCCTCCACAGGGTGGCTGGGCTCTCCCTTAGAGATAGGGTGAGAAGCTTGGTCATCCAGGAGGGACTCAGAGTAGAGCCGCTGCTCCTCCACGTTGAGAGGAGCCAGTTGAGGCTCGGGCATCTGGTCAGGATGCCTCCTGGACGCCTCCCTGGTGAGGTGTTCCGGGCACGTCCCTCCAGGAGAAGGCCTCGGGGAAGACCCAGGACAAGCTAGAGGGACTATATCTCTCAGCTGGCCTGGGAACGCCTTGGGGTTCCTGGAGGAGCTGGAAGAGGTGGCTGGGGAGAGGGAAGTCTGGGCCTCCCTTCTGAAGCTGCTGCCCCTGCGACAGAGGGAGGATGGATGGATGGATGGATGGATGGATGGATGGATGGATGGATGGATGGATGGATGGATTTTGATGAGCTCTGACCTCCCCAATGATCTCATCCAGAACTTCCTCCATGTTGAGTTTCATCTTACGTCTCAGTTGTTTTCAGGTAGATTTTCTCAGAGAAATTATTTTATCTCTTTTCTTATTATGATTATGTCACACACATGATGACAGATACTTATTTTGTAAATTTATTTTTACATATGTTTTCTCAGGATGGCCTCTGCTACAACAGAAACTAGCAAATAAAACTGACAAATATAGATTCCAACCTAAACATTACAATCATTTCATATGTGGAATACAAGACGTTAGCTAATCTGCTTATGACGATAACTATGATATGAATGGTGATTATTTACATGTTGACTGAGGCACGTTTATTCCTCCATACACCAGTTTTCCTCTGTCAGAAATGTTTTTAGATTAGTTTGCTAATCTAAAAATATTTAAAAGATAAACAGAAGCTTATTGGTTCCAAATAACATGTCTAATCAGTTTGATTTGTTATAAAAAGTAAATATTTTTAAAAAGCTTTTCAGATGAACAAATCACAGCATCATGAAGCTTCTTTTCTAAATGTGGCAGATTTCAACATCTCAACTCTCTTAATCCCAGTTTGTGACATTTTGGTCTCCAAGCATCAGATTAGTGGAGATTAATCTGCAGGCAGGAAAACTGGGATGATGAATGGATGAATGCAGCTCTGCCACTAAATAAAAACAACTCATCGACTTTCATCCAGTCTCAACCCTCTATCCTAATGTTTGAAAGGCGTTGCCATGGCGACTCGAGTCGAAACATGGAAGTTTGGTTTCCTGCAGGAGATTAAAACCGAACACAGACTGGAGGAAACGCTCACAGTTCTTAGTGAAAACAGACTTTACTCAACTAACAGAAGGGTTTGATTTTATTATTAACACTTTAATGGACCAAATTCCTGATGATTCCGACTGATTTTAGTTTTTAAAGTTCAGAACCTGAACATCACTGAATGTGAGGAGTGAAGATTTCCCAGCATTCAGTCTGAAGAAGCTCAGCTCTTCTCAGCTCTGAGACATTTTCTGAATAAATCCCAGTCAGTGAATCTGCAGACCTGATCAGATCCAAACATCCATTTTCCAGGAGTCTCTGGTTTCATCTGTGTCGTTGTTCCAGCTGCTGAGGTCAGAATCCAGCTGTAAAACCTGGAGGCTGAATGTTCAGGTTCTCTCCTCCAAACATCCCCCCTCCCTCCCTCCAGCTGTGGAGAACAGCTGGAAAACAGCTGCATGTGTAAATAATGAGTCTGGAACAAGCTGCCACCTCTCTGCTGCTGATCTGACTTTAGATTCAGGTTGATGATTGAAATGAAATCAGGGTTTCAACCTGGATCTGCAGATCCTGCTCAGCTGATCCTGGTTTAACCAGAGACTGTCCTCACTCTGCTCACCTCACTGACATGATGATCAATGATTATATAGGAGCTATATTAATAATCTATATTATAACAACATGTGGTTTTAGCTGCAGTAACGTAGTGATGTTAAGAACTACAGTTTAGATTGTTTAATTTTTATGTTTATTTTCTGTTTGTATTTATAGTTTGATCAGTTACTGCAGAAGAAAGAAACCAGCTGTTCTTTTCTTTGGACTCATTTCCTCATGGAAACTTTATCAATCTGCCTCTGGTTTCACTGCAAACCTTCTGCTGCGCAGAAAGAAGAAACTACAAACCAGGTGAGCCGTCACATAATCAGTTATGCAACATCTTGAACTTTGAGTTGTTCAGGTCAGGTTAAAGTCCACATCTGTAGTCTCTGTACAGGTGTGGCATTAGTCTGAGTCTATTGTGTTTCTGTTGGGTCTCAGTTTGTTGTTCAGATGCTCTTCAACTTTTTCAACCTTTTGAAGAAACTGTAAGTTTGCTTTGTTTCCCACATGAACTTTGTCAACTGGAACTTTCTTATATGTTTTTGCTTTCTGATGTTTAGGGAACAAATTCATTTCTGGCGTGTGCTCAATTTAATCTCTCTTCTGTTTGAAGGTTTATTTACAACATCATTAGATTACTAGTGAAATACAATCAAACAACATGGTGAACAGATGATGTTTCTTTGTTTTCTTCTCTGCTTCATGTTCTTGCATCCAGGAATCAAATGCTACACTCAACTGTTAAAGTCAGATACAAAAGATTCTTGCTGCTTCCTTTCAAAATGAATTATTATATATTATTTTTTATTAAATCTTATTGTTAAAATGTGTTCAAATTATTATAATAGTTTGATGCAGCAGATAATCCACTTGTAGAGATTAATATTTAACTAACTAAAATCCTTCCTGTTGTTCAAGTTGAATCAGTGAATGTAAATGTTGCTCCATGTCTCCATCTAGTGGACTGATAGTAGAAGTGCAACAGCTGATGGCAGCTTCCTCTGCCTCTCTGCTGTCTGACTGCATTCACCTGACACTGATATGAAGCAGAGAAGAACAGCCAATCAGAGGAGGAGCAGCTGATCTTTTTCCAGCTCTAATGATGTAAAGGATGATCAGAGTTGATGTGCAGATGAATGATGTGTGTTTCCTCTGCAGGTGAAGCTAGAAAGTGTGTGTGAGCTGATGTGAATTCAGCAGCATGGATCAGTGTGAGGACAGAGAGGAGGGAGTCTCTCCCTCTAAAACCACTCTGTGTGGGGAAGATGAGAGCCAGAGCAAAGGTCAGAGGTGAGGTCACCATCTCTAACTGTCCACAGCCCTCTTCACACAGCGTTCACTATATCAGGCCAAAACAGACGTAGTGATGAAGCTGCTGCTGCTCCTCTTTGCTGCTTCATCCAGACTGAACAGATTCAGTTTTAATCATCATGTTTCTGTCAGGATCCATCAGAGACTCAGACCAGAGCCAGAACCAGAATCCAGCTGTGTGTCCTGTAAGAGTGACAGGTCAAAGCATGATCCCATTAACTTTAAATGTCCTGGATCCCCGTCGTCAGGAAGGTGAGCTGTTTGTAACTGTTGTAACCATTTATATTTGTCATTGTGGCCATCTGACAATATTAATATTAACCCAAATACACAAAGACAGAAGTTAATCTAATTTCTAGGTTGATATCTGAATCATTCTCTAAATTGGACTACAGGCAGATTAATGCTGAAAAAAAGAAGTTTCTATGAATTAATGATTCCAGTTTCATCTCTGATGTTCAAACTTCATTCAACATGGTTGATTATCAACAATTTCTACAGTTAATCTAAAAAATATGTCATGTGGATATGATTTAGCAACGGTCCTCAGTGGTTTAAGGCTGTTTTCACATTGCAACCTGAAATTACCCAATTCCAATTTTTTTGACATGATGTGACATGTATCTGATCTTTTCATGACAGTGAACAACGCAGGTCGAATTCTTTTCGAATGCCTCCCATATGTTGCATATCTGATATGTATCCAATTCAACTGTGCCCTAGCGGTCAGGTCGCATTCATCTGACCTGAAGTCATTGATACTTGACAAATCTCACTATTCTGCATCCTGATATGCCAAAGCGGGAAGAAAAACAACAAACATGACAGACTATGATGAGAAATATGTTATTAATGTGATGCCTCTACTCGGACAACAACTTCAAATGTGTAAGTAATTCTCCACCATTAGCATTTATGTTTACATCCACAAACATTAGGCACTTTTTTTATTGTGGTTGGGAAAACACTCAGCAAACAGACATTATTGCGCCCTTTACTGCGCATGCGGGACACTTTCAGGTCATTTGCTGTTCACAATGGAGATCACATACAGGTTGCATATATTTGGAAGTATCAACGACCACACCAAAAATATCCGATTTGACAAAAAGTTGGAATCGGGTAATTTCAGGCTGCAATGTGAACCCAGCCTAACTGACCATCTTTCTTCTGAGTGAAGCTCCGTCAGGTTTTTCTTGGATGTTCAGAGTGGAAAGGACTCTGGGTTCTTCTAAATGTCAAAGATCAACAGTGAAATCACCAACTGTTCTCTCACTTCAAACCAACATGTTTGTCTCAGAAACAGACCTCTCTTGAAGATTATTCAGGAGGATCAATGATGAGAAACATGTTGGGGGATTGGACTGGTTTTGATTGGAATCATTTAAATCATCAATGATCTGTCTGGTTATATTGTATCTCACAAGTATTTATTTACCAATGAGCCACATTAAAAATAATAAAGCAAAACTCTACAGGAAGTTTTAATGAGAGCTTTTCCATCAGGATCCTTCAGACACTCAAACCAGAACCAGAACCAGAACCCAGCTGTGTGTCCTTCAGGAGCAACAGGTCAAAGCATGATCCCATTAACTTTAAATCTCCTGGATCTCCACCATCATGGAGGTGAGCCGTTTCTAACTGCTGTAACTGTTTATATCTGTCATTGTGGCCATGTGATGATACCAAGTTCTGTTGTCATTTGAACATTAGAATGAATTCTGTTATTCATTCTAATGAATAACAGAATTATCATATAGAATTCATGTCTATGAATTCTATATGAATTCTATAGAATTCATAGACATATAAGTCTCTATGGTAACAAGATGCCCAAACCACCTGAATTGGCTCCTCTCGACGTGAAGGAGCAGTGGCTCTACTCTGAGGCCCTCCCGGATGACCGAGCTTCTCACCCTATTTCTGAGGGAGAGCCCAGCCACCCTGCGGAGGAAACCCATTTTGGCCGCTTATATCCGTGACCTCGTTCTTTCAGCCATGACCCAAAGCTTATGACCATAGATGAGGTCATGTGCTGTTTGTGAAGAGAGAGCTTTTTGACTCAGCTCTCTCTTCACCATGATGGACCGGTACAACGCCTGTTTCACAGCAGATGCTGCACCAATCCGCCTGTGGATCTCCCTCTCCCTTCTTCCCTCATTCGTGAACAAGATCCCAAGATACTTTAACTCCTCCACTTGGGGCAGGACATTCCCCCCGATCCGGAGAGGGCACTCTACCCTTTTCCGGCTCAAGACCATGGCCTCGTCCCGGCCGCTTCACACTCGGCTGCGAACCGTTCCAGCGAGAGATGCAGATCACGCTCTGACGAAGCCAACAGGACCACATCATGCACAAAAAAGCTGAATCAGTGAGTGCCTTTAAAACTCGACTTAAAACCGACCTGCTTAGAGTAGCTTATGGGTGGGTGTAAAAGTAGTGTAGGTAATGGGGCCTGACTAATACCCGTGGTAAAATGGATGACGGAGTCCGCTTAAATTCTGTAACAAAAGCACAAAATCCATGTAGAACAGCGAAATCCTAGCGCAAAAATTTTGTGTGACAGGTGGATGGAGCCTGGTGCTGCAAGGTCTGAGACCTTGTCCTGTTTTAGGAGACAGGGCCTGACTAATACCCGTGGTAAAACGGACGGCAGAGTCCGGCGATAACAGGCACTTAAATTCCGTAAATAAAATGTGAACTGTGGAGGGGTGTGAGTGTCATCCCCAGGAGAAGAACAGAAATCAGTTAAATAAGTTCATAGTAAACACAAAATAATGATGAACAATTGGGTGCTGGGGAAAGCCTGCAATCTGAATCACTGGAGGACTGAAATGTAAAAAAGAGAGATGGTGAGTTCAGGGATTGTGGAAAACGGCAGTGTCGTACTTGGGTGGTGGTAGGTCTTGTCCGGGGGAAAGAATCACTGTGGTTACAAGGGTTGGGTTCAGGTGCAGGGTTACTGTTTGACCGACGAAGAGGCTGCATTGGAGGGCAGACAGGTAAGCGTTGGATCACAAGAGGCAAGGAGAAAGTGAGACTTACAACAGGGTAATACAAGTAGGTTTGGTTTACTGTGGAGATGACAGTGGAACTGATGATGTTCTGCTGCTTCCTGGCTCCATGTCAGTGGGACACATTTCCACCACCCACTGGGAAATGCCTGGTAAACCAGTCTGGTCCATCAGGACTTGGTTCCTGTGTGCATTGTGAGATCAGTTCAGCAGGAAGGAAAGCTTCATGATGTGGTTGGTGAGATCTGCTGGAACTCAACCAGACTGAGCTGATGTGGACCATCAGAGGTTCTGCTGGTTCTTAGTGGGATCAGCAGGAACATTAAATCTTTCAGCTACTTGGATCATCTGGTTCACTGCTCACATCCAGATATCACTTCATGGACCTTTACCTTCTGATTGTCTCTGTGTGGACATATATAATGTGAGCTCACTGGCTTCCAGGATCTCCAAGATCCATTTTAAATCCTCTAGAACATCCAGGAGAGGATCCCACATGGACACACCCACATATCTCAGAGCTCCTCCATGTCCACATCACCTAGGATCCACTTATCAGAACCTGATGGATGTCCCATACTGTCCTGAAGTCCTGTGTGGACAGAGCCTTCACTTCCACTGTCCTCAAGCTCTGGGACACTGTCTCCACCAGCATCATAGAGCTGCTGACAGTGTGGACAGTTTGAAGTCCAAGTTCAGCACCAACTTTTTAAAATGTCTACTGGTGATTGCGGTGTTACTGAACTTCATCCTTGTAGTTCATCTTCCTCTTTCTAACTTCTTTGTATTGTGTTCATGTGATGCTCTGTTTTCTGCTTTTAATGTGACACTGTGATGGACCGAGTTAAAACAGGAGGAGTCACAGGATATTAATTAGAAAAATAGGGTTTTTTATTTTAACCCAAAGATTATAAAATGAAAAAGATGAACTGAGCTCATAAAAGAGGTCAAAGAAACAAAACTGAACTCAGGCAAAAAATGTAAACAAACTGGCTGCACAAACAAACATAACTGACCTAACAAAGAAAGGACACACAGGGGTTTATATACTGGCTGATCAGACCAATTAAGACACAATAGGGGTAACTAAACAGAATACAATTACAAACACAAAGATTCTCAAAATGAAAATCAAAAATATTAAAGTTTAAATACTAATATTTACTTAAATACAAAACTTATCTAAACAAAGAAACTACAAATTTCCCCTGCCAGCAGGAACTAGTGGTGTAGTCCAATCAGCATTTAAGCCTGCTGAGCCCTGGCCCCCATCTTTTGTCTGGCCACTCCAAGGCAAGTAAATACCGGCAAAACACAAACAAAAGGTCAGTCTCAAGCAAACAAATTAAACTTAAGTTGATATAAATACACATGCTAACTAAATGTGCGCGCCAACATAAAGAACAAATGTATCCAAATCAACTAATAAATGTTTTACTGAAACAAAAGTGTTGTGTTTAAATGAAAAACAAATTGTGCATAAAAGAGTTACCGACTTCAGAGTGTGGCCATGGATTTGGCCATCACAGACACTCTTAGTTATTTTATTAGTAAATATTGCTGGATGAATATTTCCTGACTTCCTGATTGTTCCTGGTTCCTCCACAGAGTGGACCAGCAGAGCTCAGAGGTTCCCAGTGGTCCATCTGCCCAGCAGCATCAAACACAGCTGGACTCCATATTTATGGTCTGTACATGAACAACAACTACTTTTCCATGGTTCTGTTCACAGTCTTTTCCATGCTGCACTTTGTAGACCAGAGGACTGTCAGTCTGTCCAACATCCATCTGGTGTTTGGCTCCATGATTTCAGTCTGATGTTTCCTTCATCTATAATTCTGTTCCAGCTGCTGGAGGAAAACATTGTCACTTTTGTGAAGAACGAGCTGAAGAAGATCCAGAAGGTTCTGAGTCCAGATAACCCAGACTGCTCAGAGAGTCAGAGAGAGAATGATGAGGTGTTGGAAGGTGATGATGAAGAGCAGAGGAGGAGCAGCAGAGAGGCAGTGATGAAGATCACATTGAACTTCCTGAGGAAGATGAAGGAGGAGGAGCTGGCTGACCTTCTGCAGAGCAGTAAGAGGATTTCTACAAAGATTTGATCTGATGGATAAATGAAACATTTACTGATGTCTGAACAAATTGAATCACATTTATTTAAATCATCTTCAGAAGACGGTTTCAATTAGTTTCTCACTTTACTTTTTGTGTTGATTTAGAACATCCTGCTGCAGTTTGTCAACATCGTCTTAAATCTGGTCTGAAGCAGAAGTTCCAGTCTGTTTTTGAGGGAATCGCTAAAACAGGAAGTCCAACCCTTCTGAACCAGATCTACACAGAGCTCTACATCACAGAGGGAGGGACTGGAGAGGTCAATGATGAACATGAGGTCAGACAGATTGAAACAGCATCCAGGAAACCACACAGACCAGAAACAATAATCAGACAAGAAGACATCTTTAAAGTCCCACCTGGAAGAGATCAACTAATCAGAACAGTGATGACAAAGGGAGTGGCTGGCATTGGGAAAACAGTCTTAACACAGAAGTTCACTCTGGACTGGGCTGAAGACAAAGCCCACCAGAACATCCACTTCATATTTCCATTCACTTTCAGAGAGCTGAATGTGCTGAAAGAGAAAAAGTTCAGCTTGATGGAACTTGTTCATCACTTCTTTACTGAAACCAAAGAAATCAGCAGCTTTGAACACTTCCAGGTTCTGTTCATCTTTGATGGCCTGGATGAGAGTCGACTTCCACTGGACTTCCACAACAAGGAAATCCTGACTGATGCTACAGAGTCCAGCTCAGTGGATGTTCTGCTGACAAACCTCATCAGGGGGAAACTGCTTCCCTCTGCTCTCCTCTGGTTAACCACACGACCTGCAGCAGCCAGTCAGATCCCTCCTAAGTGTATTGGCATGGTGACAGAGGTCAGAGGGTTCAATGACCCCCAGAAGGAGGAGTACTTCAGGAAGAGATTCAGAGATGAGCAGCAGGCCAGCAGGATCATCTCCCACATGAAGGCATCACGAAGCCTCCACATCATGTGCCACATCCCAGTCTTCTGTTGGATCACTGCTACAGTTCTGGAGGATGTGTTGGAGACCAGAGAGAGATGTAAGCTGCCCAGAACGCTGACTGAGATGTACATCCACTTCCTGGTGGTTCAGACCAAAGTGAAGAAGGTCAAGTACGATGGAGGAGTTGAAACAGATCCACACTGGAGTCCAGAGAGCAGGAAGATGATCGAGTCTCTGGGAAAACTGGCTTTTGATCAGCTGCAGAAAGGAAACCTGATCTTCTATGAACCAGACCTGACAGAATGTGGCATCGATATCAGAGCAGCCTCAGTGTATTCAGGAGTGTTCACACAGATCTTTAAAGAGGAAAGAGGGCTGTACCAGGACAAGGTGTTCTGCTTCGTCCATCTGAGTGTTCAGGAGTTTCTGGCTGCTCTTCATGTTCATCTGACCTTCATCAACTCTGGAGTCAACTTGATGGAAGAAACACAAACATCTAAAAAATCTTCATTATTTAATAAACCTAAACTAAAGTCTCTACATCAGAGAGCTGTTGACCAGGCATTACAGAGTCCAAATGGACACCTGGACTTGTTCCTCCGTTTCCTCCTCGGACTTTCACTGCAGACCAATCAGAGACTCCTACAAGGTCTGCTGACACAGACAGAAATTAGCTCACAGACCAATCAGGAAACAGTTCACTACATCAAGGAGAAGATCAGTGAGAATGTGTCTGCAGAGAAAAATATTAATCTTTTCCACTGTCTGAATGAACTGAATGATCGTTCTCTAGTGGAGGAGATCCAACAGTCTCTGAGTTCAGGACGTCTCTCCACAGATAAATTGTCTCCTGCTCAGTGGTCAGCTCTGGGTTTCATCTTAGTGTCATCAGGAAAAGATCTGGATGTGTTTGACCTGAAGAAATACTCTGCTTCAGAGGAGGTTGTTCTGAGGCTGCTGCCAGTGGTTAAAGCCTCCAACAAAGCTCTGTAAGGGCACACATTGTTACTGCTGTTAGTTTTGATAGAAATTTGTTAGTGATGAGGTAAATATTGAGTCATGTTTTATCAGTTTGTTTACTGGTTTATTGTCTCCTCAATGTTGGCCACTACCAGATGATGAGTAAAATAGAGACAGGCTCTCATAGGTGACATGTTCAAGCAGCAGAAATCATTTTTTTTCTGCTGAAGCTGAAACTGGATTAATTCTGTTCATTATGGAAATGTATGTTTCTTTTTCCAGCCTATTTGCTAGCTGCTGTATTGCAGTCTTAAGGCTGGAGGCCCAACTATAGCATAAACCAGTTCACAATACATGTATCATAAAGATGTGGAAAAAGAATATTGTTGACTGGAACAAAAAGCATACATTTTGAAGAATTAATATTTTCTCCCTGTCTCTTCAGACTGAGTGTCTGTAACCTCTCAGACAGAAGCTGTGAAGCTCTATCCTCAGTTCTCAGCTCCCAGTCCTCCAGTATCAGAGAACTGGACCTGAGTAACAACAACCTGCAGGATTCAGGAGTGAAGCTTCTCTCTGCTGGACTGAAGAGTCCAAACTGTAACCTGGAAACTCTCAGGTAAAATGTTCAGTCCTGGTGAAAGTAGATTTCTGTTTACCTGCTTTCAAAGATGATTTAATTATTATTCGTTATAATAATTGGTGTCTGACTGTGACATGGTTAACCTGCTAAATCTCAACACATAAAGGCTAACTTTAATTTCCTGCAGGCTGAAAGAACCAAGAAGAGTTAAGAAAAATGGAGGTCAGGCTTCGACTGATAGTTTAACTCTACATACTTGACAGACTTTTGCATCCTAGTTGAACATAGGATCATTATTGCAGATCTTTCCAACCAGCAGTTGTCAGACTTTCTTGGCCATCAATTGGAAAATGTTGATGTTGATGTTACCTACAAAATTAAATATGGTTTTATTAATATTTTATATTAACAGGTTAAGCACCAGTTTCTTGAGTAGTTTCCTCTCCTATAAATCTCCAGTTCAGACCTTGGGCTCTACCTCAATGTTCTCATCATGTGTGAATTGTGTGTCTGCAGCTTATCAGGCTGTTTGGTCTCAGAGGAAGGCTGTGCTTGTCTGGCTCAGCTCTGACTTTAACCCCTCCCATCTGAAAGAGTTGGACCTGAGCTACAATCATCCAGGAGATTCAGGAGTGAAGCTGCTGTTGGCTGGACGGAAGGATCCAGACTGGAGACTGGAAGCTCTCAAGTATGGATATTTGAAATTTTTGTTTGAAACTAACAAGGGCCAAATATAGCTCCATTCATATTTGGGGAAGGGCATCTGGTAAAATTATGAAATGAATGAGGGGAACGGGAGAGAATGGAAATCCGTTTCCAGAAGGAAGGAATAACGGCAGTGAATGATGAGGAAAAGGTAGAAATGGAGCTGCAGCTCTCAGATATTTCAGTCATCATGTTTTCTACCAATGAATCCACTGATTAAAGCAGGAATCTCATCTCCATGTTCTCCTCCAGAGGTTCCCAAGTTTGTTCCTGGAAGCTGCTGCTGGTTCCTCCAATCCAGGCTCCGCCCCCTTTAGAGGAAATCTGTCCATATATGGAGCTAAGAGTCACCTTGATGCTGCAAAGCTTTGTTCAGGATGAGATGTCAGGATGTTGGTGTCAGTCTGTTCCAGGCTTTAGTTGTTCTCCTCATGAGGAGCTGAAGTCTCTGACAGGAATGTGGAGCTGAACAGGAGAAGAACTTGAAGCTTCTTGTTCTGTCTGATTGCAGCAGCAGGACATCCAACATTTTAATCTGACTTCATCTGGAAATGTTCTTTGACCTGAATCAGTTTGAAGCAGGCCAGCTCCTCATCAGAGCTGAATCTTTCTCTGTCATCCATGCTGGAATGTACAAATCCAGCAGCTCCTGGTCAGTGACATCAGAGCGTGACATAATCAGTAGAATGATTATGTCATTTCCTCTCAGAGCAGCTTGGAAATCTGAGACTGTTGGAGCGTTGGATCTGCTAGTTCTGGTTCCAGATTCTCCTTAGACACTTTCACAAGTCATTACTGCAGCTGCTGATTCAGGAAGCTGCTTCTTCTTCTTGGTCTCATTGTAAATGTGTGCAGCGCCACCTGGTGGTGCTGGTTGGAAGATGAAGTGCTGAAGGTTGGAGGTGTTTGTCAGAGGTGTGTGATGATGGAAGCCTCTCCCTGGTTTGTGAGTCTGAGCTCAGAGATCAAATCTTTGGTTCTTGTTGAACTCTTTGTTGATCTGATGCAGCTTCTCCTTTTTAATGTTTGTATTTCTGGATATTACAGCGAGGCCACAGCAGGTTTTCAGCAGCAGGGCTGTTTAATGTTTCATTCCTTCATCTGTGTGTGGGAGTGAGGATGGAGCAGGTATCCAGGTGTTAATCAGTTTAGATTGATTGGATTTAATGTTGATTATTAAATCAGGTTGAGCTTCCAGAAATGTTTCCTGATGTCCTTTAAGGCTTCAGTGAGTTTCTTCAGGTTGTTACTGAGGGATTTCCTTTCTCCTCTCTGTTGGAGCTTTTCCTGTGTTTGGAGAAATGAGTTGTGCTGCAGCAGCACAACTGTCCTTCCTACATCCACTGCAGTTTGCAATCCAGATGTTGGACTGTTCCTCACTCAGTGGAGGACAGTGTGTGTCTGAGAGACATGTAATGTCCATGTTTGCTGCTGAAAGAGACTGATGGTCTGACCCCCTCCTCCTTTCAGGGTGGAGCCTGCTGGAGTCCCATCTTGACACCAGGTCTGAGGAAGTGTAAGTGTGTTTTTCATCTGATTCATGACAACAAAGCAGCTCACATTCAACCATCTTCAACTGTCACATCACTCATTCAGGATCATCATCAAAGATCAATAAATGATCAATAACTGCAGCTGGATTGTGTTTGTTCTCTCCATCAGATTCCTGTCAACTCACCATCGACACAAATACAGTGAGCAGATACCTCAAACTGTCTGAAGACAACAGGAAGGTGACATATGTGAAGGATCTTCAGTCATATCCTGATCATCCAGACAGATTTGATTACTGGGATCAGCTGTTGTGTAGAACTGGTCTGACTGGTCGCTGTTACTGGGAGGTCGAGTGGAGAGGAAGAGTTTATTTATCAGTGAGTTACAGAAAAATCAGGAGGAAAGGAAACAGTATAGACTGTAGATTTGGAGGAAATGATCATTCCTGGAGTCTTAGATGCTCTAATAATAAAGGTTACTCTGTCTGGCACAATAACAGTTTAACGCGTCTCTCCTCCTCATCAGTCTCTAACAGAGTATCAGTGTATGTGGACTGTCCGCTGGCATTCTGTCCTTCTACAGAGTCTCCTCTGACTCACTGATCCACCTCCACACCTTCACACCACATTCACTGAACCTCTGATTCCTGGACTTAAGCTCTGGAGTGCTGGTTCCTCAGTGTGTCTGTGCTGATGTGAATCTAAAGAGTTTCCTCCTGTCAGAGAATCTCTGTCACTGTTGAACAGACAGTTCAGTCTCTACATTTTTCATGGATCCACTGTTTCTTTGTGAAACTCTAACACACGGTTGTTCAAAAATTTCTCCGTCTAAATCAGTGTTTCTCAACCTTATTGGGCCAGCGCCCCCTAGCCTTTATCCAGGTCCCTCACCGCCCTCACTGCTTTTGGGAAACAAAACCAAGGCTTTATTAAGCCAGGATATCTGAAAAATACTGGCTTAATCTGCTATTCTTGTTTTGTAAAACAGCTCTCAAAGTTTGAATTCAAGATAAAGACATATGAAGCAGTTTGTTCAGGAAAAGAAACAAGAAACATCATCTGTTTATGTTGTTTGATTGCAGTTCATCACTAATCTAATACTCCTGAAAATTAACCTTTAAAACAATGTTTCTCAACCTTTTTTGGCGAGCAACCCTCTAGCCATTATCCAGGTCCCTCAGCCCCACCCACCCAAGAATTTTCCGGCTACTTTGCCCTGACTATTATTTTATCATTAATATTACTATCACTATTGTAGATGTTTGATTTTTATGCTTGTTTCTGTATTTATCATCAAAATTATTTCCAGAGAACAAAAAAGCCATGTGAATAGAATTATTTTCACAGGTGTCTATGAAAATGCAATGAACATTCAAGTTAAAATTGGTAGGTCTAACAGCAGCCAGTCAGAGTGGAAAAATATTCTTATTTTGTGCCATTTTCTAGTTGTTAATATTCCACAAAATGACCAGATAAAAGATGAACAACATGCCAGTTTAAACTTTGAACTATTTGAAACGACTGAGCTCTGCAACATTAAAACATGGATAGAACTGTAACTACATTAATCATAACTCTTCTTCTCTTCAGTGTTTCTGTCAGTTTCTGGTGGTGCAGCTCTGTGCTGCCTTCAGGAGAATGGGACATCAGAGTATCATCCATAAAATTTCATCCACATGGCATTTATTGTGCAAACCAGAGCTTTCAGTGGAAACACAAAAGTTCCAGGTCCTTTTAATGCCATACAAATATGAGACAGAACATGGTTTATATCTTTATATAGACCTGACTATTGATTTATAGATTAATAGTTTTACTGGACAGAAATTACGAAGAACAAATCTGGTTCTTAATCAAATCCTAATGAGACAAATTGAAAGTGTCGTGGAGTCATCAGCCTCATGACATTAACACTGACATGAAAAAATAATATTGAAGAAATAAATATATAAATCTAATTAAAAACATAATAAGTGATCAGTTCTTTACTGTTATGGTCTGTAAGATATATTTATTCTCAGTACTAGATGTGGTCTCAACAAACCCATGGCACTTCACAATATTATTTTACCTTTTATCTGGAAATAGTGTCCGTTTATTCTTGCCATACAGTCTCTGTATTAATTATTGCTCGAAGGTCTTGCCATACCAGTTTATTCCTCTGTATTACTTTAGTTTCTTAGTTTATTCTTGCATTTTGTTCATTCATTTCCATTTAGTTTCCTTTGATTAGTACAGAGGTGGGCATCTCCAGGCCTCGAGGGCCGGTCTCCTGCAACTTTTAGGTGCATCTCTACTTCAACACACCTGAGTCAAATAATGAGGTCATTAGCAGGTCTCTGGAGAACCTGACTACACTGAGGAGGTGATTGAGCTACTGGATCCAGCTGTGTTGGACCAGGGAGACATTAAGAGTTGCAGGACACCGGACCTCCAGGACCAGGATTGATCACCGCTGCATTAGTATTATCCTCTCTTGGTTTATTGCTATGTCCACTTTAGTTTCTTTCCTGTTGCTAGATTTATTTTATCATGACACTCACCATCAGTAATTTTCACTCATCACCTGCTGCGCCGCCTAATTGTCATGTGTTTCATTTCGTGTTGATTTTTCACTGTTCAGAGTCGGATTCTGTTTTTATGGCATAATTCACATCTAGTTCATCGCTTCGTTTTATGTCCTGCTTCTTCTGTTTCAGAGTTTTGCGCAATGTGCGTGTCGTTGTTTTTTCTCTTCTTTTTTTTTAACCCTGCATGGTGCGCAGCGTTCGGGAAACGTATTGATGGGGAAAAGGCAGACTGACATAAACCTTTTAAAACAATGGAAATACGTTTGGTATTCTGATTATTGAAATTTAAAAGTACTGTGTTGTTCCATCAAACCCATTTTATACCGGACCACTTACAGCACCAGTGTTAACGCTATAAAATGAACGCTCTCTATCGTGGTATCACCCATGAAGGGATTTCTTTATTTAAATGGATTCATTTTTCAGAGGGATACAAAGTCAGGGTATCATGATTTTAGTAATTACATGTTTATTTTCTGTTGTCCTTCCATGGAACCATTCAGCCTTCAAACGGAAATAAAACACTTTTTAATACAAGTTGCTGCTTTGACATGATCACAGAACTGCCAAAACATATGTACAAAAATACCAGACAAAGTGAATCACAGCAGCGTCATCAGCCGGTGTAACGCTGAACTGATGGGGAGAAGCTACTAGCAGGAGCGGAGCTGCGGCAAGGAGCTACAAACACTGAATAGAAGAAGAGCTGCCATTGATAACGTTGCAGCCAAGCATGATTTAATGTTACACAATACAGTTTTACCAAGTTGCTCAAAGTCTAAACTGGCATTGTTGTGCATATCAGGTGTAAAGTTTACCTTCGATCAAACGCCCCCCAAAGGAATCCCAGCGCCCCCTTTTTGTAAAAATTTCTGCCAGCGCCCCCTGCCGTCCTCTGAACACCCCCTGGGGGCGGTACCATCCACGTTGAGAACCGCTAGTCTAGACTTTGTCGTAAAACCTGGCTAGGACTGGGTGAGATCTTCCAGGACTCGCAGAAAACAGGTCTTCAAGAAATCTGAGAGTGGGACAGTAATCTTGCATTCTGATTAAAAAGTGATTAAAAAGTTTTATTTTTGTTTCAGCATTATCATGTAATGAATGTTATCCAATTTATGTAATCTTGTACTCTGATTCAATGATGATTAAATAGAAATGTTTTTATTTTAGTCAAATGTAATCTGACTTGAGAAAGAAAATGTTTAACAAAGGTAAAAGATGATTCAGAACACAGATCTCTAGTGCTGTGTCGCAAACCTATGTAACCCCCATAAACTACGCGGATCTGTCTGTATGCTTAATGTGTTGTCTTATTAGTTGTCCTGTAGAGGGCACTAGACCCAAATTTCTCCTGTGTCGGTAAAGAAGAAGAGTAAGGCATGAGGGAAATGAGAATGGCAGACTATGTAGACTAAGCACGTTTCAGCAAAAGTAGAGAAGTCACTACTCACAAGTGCTGCTGTTATACGAAATAAATCTGTTTATTTTGAACTGGATGATGTACATTCTGTTCCAGGATTTCTCCAGTGAGTCTGTTTTATTTTCAGCTGCTTATTTATGCAGATTGGCTACCTAGCTGGAGCTAATGTTGCTCAGTTTTTCCGAACAACAACAACAAAAAAATAACCGGAGTATATTGTGTCACTCTGCAAGTAGCATGGTTCTGTGAAATTAGACTGTTTTATGGTGAAGTGATGTTAAGCAAGTTCTTTATTACTGAGTGTTTTTTTAGGTTTATTTGAAACGCTAAATAGTTTTTTTTTCAATGAGAACTAATTGAAAATCTTGCTGATTTCCGTATACCTGCATGATTGGTTAACGCTCTGCATGCAGGTAGGTTTTTTGTGAACGGCCAACATCTGAACGAGCCCGTGGAGTTCCAGAAGCAGGAGGGTCCCGCCACCATCTTTGTGACTTGGACTGAAGCCTGGAAAGGGGAGGGACTGTGCAGCTGGAGCTGGATATTTTGCTTGGACAACAGATAAGCTTATTGAACAAAAAGGGGGGACCCCAATACTTCTAATTAGTTTTTTTCATTCCACAACCTATTTGTTCTTCAACAAAACTGACAATCTATGTGCACAATGACTGAACTGACTGAACTGTATTTTGAAGGACTAACAGGAATATGTAATTTTTTCTCTTGGAAAAGAAGCGGTTGTTGAAATGAGCTTTCCTAAGCTATAGCTTAGGAAACCTACCCTTATTTTTCTGAATATTTTATTTTTTTCTAAGGGTGGACAATTTTAGTTTTTATTTATCTTTATGAAGGTAACTAGTGTCACCTGAATTATTATTTTGTGGGGAAAGAAAAATAAACTGGATTTATTTGCTTATCATCCTCCTGTGTGACCCTACAACAAAAGTAACTTTACTGTTGAGTTTATTGCTAATTAAACTAAGTAGTGGTTACACCTTGTTAAGGAAGAATTTTTATACAATTAAATGTAGCAATGAAATCTGGCTCTGATTCTTCCTGTTGATCCCGGGTTCTCTCGCGTGGCCAAGTGTGGGGAAAAAAAGACAACAATGCGTGTTGACGTCACAGAATTACAGAATTTAATCCAATCAGAAGAACGTATAAGATAGAACAGGAAACTGGAGAAACACAGATACAAACATTGTTACCTGAGACAAGAAGACAAAGAAATATCAAGGACGTCCTTGGAGAAAGAGCTGGTGCAGAAGTAAAATAAATCAGCTTTTTTCTGAATTGTTTCCCTTGTGCACAAACTTTTATAGCTGTAGGCGTGATTTCCTCTTAATGTATTCAAATAAGGCGTATCTCTACTTGACCAACTGGAAGGCATCTCTGGCTCTTTAGAAAAGTCCCTGCAATTTGTTCACAAGATCAAACACCATTATAATGAGACAGTAGAAGAAATGTTCTTGCCCACTCTGACTCTCTGTGTAAGTTTGGTAAGGAAGTCCACAATCCAGTTGCACAGGGTGGTGTTAAGTCCCAGTTGGTGGAGTTTGTGGCAAAATCAACAGGGCCAAATGGTGTTAAATGCTGAACTGTAGTCCACAAAGAGGAGACAAGCGTAGATGTGTCTGTGCTCTACATACTCCAGCAGTTTGTGGAGCACGATGGCGATGGTGTCCTCTGTGGAGCGGTTTTTCCAGTTAGAGAAATTCTAAACCCACCAATCTTGGAAAAGTCCTGAATGGTCCCCCCCTCCAAACACAGGTGTCAAAGTCCAGTCCTCAAGGGCCACTGTCTTGCAATTTTGATGTGCATCTGCTTCACCACACCTGAATAGAATAATTAGGTCATGAAGACTCTGGAGAACGTATCTACTGAAGGAGGAGGTAATTAAGCCATTTCGTACCAGTGTTTGTACCTGGGGCACATCTAAAAACTGCAGGTCAGTGGCCCTTGAGGACTGGAGTTTGACATCCCTGCTCCCAAAAAATCATAAAAGAAACCCTTGTATTTAAACAATGTCAACATGAAAAGGCAATTGAAACAAAGAACGAAATAAATCTGCCATACAACTAAGAAAAAATAAGAAAAAATTTTTAGGTCCCCACACCATGATTAGAATAATGTTTCAGTATAATGTGTAGGAGAAGCAACAGTTGTGGTGAACAGTACAGCCTTTTCAGAGCTGCTAAAGAGCAGAGCTAGCTGTTGCTGTGGCTCTGCAGGACAAATATAAAACCCCCCAGTAAGTAAATACTTAAAGCAAAAGACATATTACACATTTTATTTACTTTCAATGCACAATCTGGTGACACATATTAACAATAAAAATCAGACTACACTTCATTATTTCATTACTTTGGCTCAATCATGAAAAACAGCCACAAGAGCGAAAATCAAAATTGGAAATCAAAAATAGCTAAACTGGCTACATTATTTTAATAGACTTAGTTATTTTTCTTTCAAATGTCGCCAATATTTAAATTATATTTATCTCTAACTCTTACTTTAATAAGAAGAGTTTGAAAAGGAGGGAGTGGCTTAGCATAACCACTAGCCGACAGCTCTAAATGGGAGTCGAGAGCAGAGGAACTATTGCAGACGCAGATGGTAGAGTTGTTGCCTTGCAGCGAGAAGGTTCTGGGTTCGATTCCCAGCCCCGGTCTGTGCCTGGAGTTTGCATTTTCTCGTGGGTTTTCTCCGGGTACTCCGGTTTCCTCCAACAGTCCAAAAACACGACTGTCAGGTTAATTGGTCTCTCTAAATTCTCCCTAGCTGTGTGCGCATGGTTGTTTGTCCTGTGTGTCTCTGTGTTGCCCTGTGACAGACTGGTGACCTGTCCAGGGTGACCCCACCTCTCATGTTAGCTGGAGAGGAACCAGCACCTCCCGAACCCACTAAGGGACAAGGGTGTGAGAAAATGGATGGATGGACTAAAACAAAATAAAGTATGCCTATATTTCTTATTTTCTTCAACATAGAGCCTTTAAAACCAAGAAGAAATCTTAAAATTTTTCTAGGAAAACTGTGGAAGTGAGTCTTAAGTTTCAGTTATGATACTTCCCCGAGATTCAATTTCTACATATTCATATGTAGAAACCACCTGGTTTCCACCTGGGAGCGACATGGTGGCTGTCCACCAGGACATGGAAATGCCCCCAAACCTCAAAAAAGCTTAAAACAACTTAAGTTATAATTTAAATAACCCATAACCTGTATTAAGAGCCAGTGCAATAAATCAATATTCATGAGAAATTTTATTAAGTTGAGTCACTCATTAAAACTTCTTATTTAGAACCTTTTTTAAACCATATTATACATTACATTTCACTGTAAATTTGCCAATCCCCCCCAAAATTGCTGTTAAAAAATTACCAGTTTATGTTCCCCTAATAGTAAGATGGATCTATGCCTTTGTTTAACTCTTGTTAATGGGGTTCAACTGACTAAACACCCTTGTATCATGTGCCACAGTCTTCCACGTTTGCCTCAGTCCTTGCACGCACAAGGGTTAAAAATAGCTCAGTCTCCCTTGTCTGTTTAATTGAGAAACATGTTTTCATGGATCCAAACTAATTCTTGGTGAAACTGTTCTACACGATTCTTCAGAAATGTCTTCTTCTTCCAGTCCTTAAAAGATTGAAGCTGAGATTATTCCGGGATTATTCCAGGATCCACATATTTTTCTTTTTCCAGCCAAATATTTTCTAATGGATGTCAATGAATGTCAGGATGTCATGTTTTATCTCTTGATCTTTTACTCTGTCATTCTTCAGTTAGAGTTCTTAGATTTCACTGCAGTTTTTCTCACTTGACATTCTGTCTGTCAGTTCCTATTTTCTTAACTACATCTTGGATTCAGATGTTAAATGATCCTTATGTGTATTTGCTCCAGCTATACTATACTTCACATATGTTTGTCATGAAATGCAGTAGTGGAGGTGGTGAGGCAGACGCTGAGGACCCAGGTTGGAGTGAAATAAATGGTGATTTCAATGATGAGTATAATTCCAAAAATCCAGGCAACACAGATGAGTAGAAAGCAAAAGCTCAAAACTGGTAGCAACTGGAAAACAAGAGACTTCAGACGACAGACTAGGCACGACAAGACGGAATTGACAAGGACCCGGCAAAGAACATGGGACACAACGAGGCACAGCTGGGAACAACAAAGGGGTAGACAGGACAACATGGAGACTCAAACTGAAACGACACACAAACACCCAACTTAACCCAGAGAAAAAGTAAATCCTTATGTGGTGGGATGGTGTTTCACCCTCCCCACGCTTTGCGTCGGGTGTGGCGAGAGGCGCGCCACTGATTGGTGGGCGGGGCAGATGCCTTTAAAGCTGGGTAAGTCGCTGCGAGGTGTGTGTGTGCCCTTGTTTCCTCCACTGTCTGCGCAATTGGCGGCTGCATGTTGGTGGTGTTTGGTCCACTCGTATGATATCGTAAGTGCCATTTTTGCTATCCGGGCTGGGATCGTGGTTGGTTTTGTTGGGTGCTACACCTGTCGTGCGTTTCCGCAGTGCGGCTCTGCTGGCGTTGCCGGCCGCGGCTGGAGGTTGTGGTGGTGTGTGGCTTCTGCCTAGTCTTCGCCTGCTGATCTGCTCCCTCCTGGTGTAGGCTGTGTCTCCATCCCTGGGTAAGCTACCTGCCATTTAGTTTTGGATTATTTTATTTTGTATTTAGCATTAATGAGTTTTCTGTTTCAGGCAACTGAGTGTTGGGAGCTGCAGTGCTTTGGACGCTCTGCTGCTTTGTCTTGTCGCTGTTTGTTCTGGCCGCTCTCCGCTGAGCCTGTTGTGGATTGGGCAGGCTGGTGGGCGGGGCATTACTCCTCTGGCCCCCATAGAAGGGCACTTGGAGAGACGACGACAACTTGTTCCATCATTTGAAGTATTTTCTTTTACCGTTTGTTGAAGTATTCATTTGTTTCTGTTGAGTGCTGTGTTTCTTTTGTGTTGCATGTTCTTTTGTTTTCTTGTTTTATTTTGTTGCATTTGCATGGTTTGCTTGTTTTCTTGGAACAACATCATCTTGTCTGTCCCTTCTTGTGTGTTCCCTTTTTCTTTGGTTCCGGCGACCAAGTAGTGAGCCCGATGCCTTGGATTTAAAAGAAGTGTTTTAAAAAGAACTTTTAGATAATTGTTAAAGTATTGTACACTGTTAAATCTGTGTTCTGGTGTGTCTTGTTACTTTTTTAGAGATATCTCCACCTGCTGGTCACATTTACAATGTTGGTGAACAGTAAAAGCAGTTCTTTCTTCTGCATTTGGTCCATTTGCTGCTCATCCTGCTCTGTTCCTGTTTAAGTTTCAATAAAACATTTTTTTTTCAATCTCAATTCAGGCTTCATAAATTCCTATTTTTTATTAAAACATTCACATTTTGAAACCAATTGATGTAGGTCAAATGGTGGTGATTTGAAGAGTTAAAAGGAGAAAATCTTAATATTTTCTGTTTTTTTTCAGAACTTTTACCTGAATCTCAGAACCTGCAGAACATTTTTCACCTTGGAGAAAAAAAATCTCAGGAACTGGAAGATCAGAGAGCAGAATGAAAACTGGAGATCAGTGTTGGACAGAAATGCTCTGATCGCTGCATTTCTGCAAAATTAAAATTTTAAATATAAATTTGACAATAAAAATGAATGTTTTATCTGCTGCTGCCAACAGAAAACCTGGTTCAGTTTAATGTCATCCACCATGTTGGAGAAGGAAGAGAGGAAAATATTCTGCTTCTCTGACCTAAAAAACAGGCCTTCTGATGATAACTCATGTTATCTATTTGGTCATAAAAAAATATATTTACAAAGATGACCTTCGAACCTGACCCAGTTCCACTGGTTCCGTCAGGAGGAATGGACCAGAACTCCAGGAAAGTATCATGAGAACCTTGTGGAGGAAACCAGAACATTTGACCCAAATTCAGATGGTTTAAAGGAAATTCTACCAAAACCAGAGAAGATGGATGGAAACTTCTGAATCTGAAGGAACTATTAAAAATGTCTCGAATAAATATTTATGCATAATTTCTCTCCTTCTTATTGCTGAATCATGACCTCTAATCTTACCTGAGGCAGTGAGGCCTGCAGAGCTTCAGATGTGGTTCTGGTTCTACTGGACCTCCTGATGAGTCCTTGATGAGCTTTTAGTGGTTCTGGTGGGTCGGCCTCTCCTGGAAGGTTCTCCACTGTTCCATGTTCTCCATGTTGGATCCTAGTTCTACTGAGGTTATCTGGAGTCCAGAGCCTTACAGATGGTTCTGGAACTGTTTCCAGACTGATAGATGTCAGAGACTTTGTTTTTCTGCTGGTTCTGAGTTGTTTAAATGATGTGTTGCTTTCAGAGATCTTTCATCCATCCTCATTTAGAAACTGTTTTTTGTATTTAATCAGTTTTTCTTCATCAAATATTAAAATCAGTTTGATGATCTGAAACATTTCAGGAGGACAAAAAGGCAAAACAGCAGAAATCTGTAAAGGAGCAAATAGTTTTTCACAGCACTTTATGTTTCAGGTCCAAAGAAATCAAGCGGTCCAGTATGGATTTAGAGCAGAATGTTCTGTTGAAGGTGTGACTGGAGTCCAGTTGTTCTGGGTTTCTGGATGTGTCCAGAACCTTCTGGATCAACCAAACCAGATGCTCAGATCTTCTCATCTGGACCATCTGGGAGCTTCTGACTAAAACTACAGACATCAGGTTCAATGAGGATCTGAGATCTGAGAACGTTTCTATGAAGCATTTTAATCATCTCGTCTCTGTCAGGTGGAGAAAAAAAAGCAGAACTAAAAACTGGGACATGATGGAAACCAGAACTTTCTGACCTCAGATCTGGAAAACAAACTTTAACTGAGATGTTACTGAAGCTTGATGTTCAGTTGATCCAAATCTAAAGCTGGTCTGCAGGGACGACTTTAGGGTTTGTTTGTTTCTGCTCACCTGGAGCAGCAGCCGGGTGGAGTCAGTCTGAGTTCCTTCATCATCTAAAGAGAGCAGGAGAACATTGAAGCTCCTCCTGGAAAACATGGAGCTTTGGAAAGAAATGAGCAGGAAGTGAAAGAAAAATGGATCTTCATCACTTGTGAAGTGACGACATCAGAGTTGGATTCAGTGGAGTCACATGAAGAGCAGAAACACTGAGGCTAGAATAATAAACATCATGCTAAATATTAGCTGCAGCTGTCAGAAGAAGCTTCAGGTTGAATCTAAAGAAGCTGAAGATCTCAGAGTGATGAGAGGAAACCTGATGAGCTCTACAGTCCACTAGATCCAGACCAGAACCTGGAGAACATCTACGCTGGAAGCAGAGCCACAAGCTAGAAAAAGATCCAGGTTTCTATCCAACCTGAACACAGGAAGTCCTTTCTTCTTCTGCTGCAGCTGAGAAGGTCCTGCTGCAGAACTGAAGCCACACAGTTCCTCCTCCACAGCAGAACAGAGGAGGTTCTGGAGGAGACCAGGGTCCACATCTGGACTCAGAGTTCTCCTGAGCTTCAGCAGAGCTGCTGGCTTTGGTTCTGATCCGCCTCTGTTCTGGTGTCTGATCTTCAGAGATGATCTGAACCGACCCATCAGAACTCAGTGGAGGTGGAGGAGGATGAGGAGGAGGAAGAGCCGTGATTCATCTCTCTGCTGTGGAGACCTGAGGGAGTCTGACAGAGAAACGTTGATTATATGAAACAGCAGCTTGGAATTACAATAACACTGTTATTACAATAATAATGATATTAATGATAATAGTTTCATCAGTTGTTCCAAGTGTGAAAGTAGGTAAACATCTTTCCTTCAGTATTTTTAAAACTATCGTTTCTCCAGCGTTGATGTTGAGGGTCAAGTGTTTGGTTGGAGACATCAGAACGTGAGACGGCGACAACGGCAGCCTCTCCTCTTCAGGCTCGGACTCAACATAAAGGTCATAAATGTCTCTGCTCAGGTTCATGGGACTGGAGGAAAACATTCATGTGGATCAACGTTCAGCTTGGAGGCAACAGGAACCAAACAGCTGAAATGAAATGTTTATGCTTGCAGAATAAAGAGTCGACCCAATTAACTGGAGGAAATAAATATGGTTAGACAAACCTTTAAGCAGAACTCCTTTAAAAACTTTCATTTCCAACAATTCAGGTCCAAACATGACACAGAACTTTTTATGTTTCCTGCGCTGCAGAAGTCAGATAGGGCTAATATTGAAGGGGACATACAATCGGTAGAAACTGAACAGGCAATTCGGAAAATGAAAACAGGAAAGTCACCAGGCCCTGATGGCTTGCTGATTGAGTTTTACAGATGTTTCTCTGCTGAGCTCCATCTATGTAAAGTCTACACAGAAGCATTCAGGGAGAAGCTCTTCCACCTACAATGACACATGCAACTATATCTGTAGTGCTCAAAAAAGACAAAAGATCCACTTAAATGTGAATCTTACCGTTCTATAAGTCGGCTTTGTTTTGATTATAAAATACTTGCAAGGATTCTGGCATAGACTGGAGAAGGTTCTTGACAAGATCCTTCAGCAGGACCAAACGGGTTCATGAAGAGCAGACAACTTTGTAGTAACCATCGTCATTTGTTTAATATAATGTATTTGCTGAGTGGAGATATTGTGCCAGAGGTCATCATATCACTAGATGCTCACAAAGCATTTGATACAATTGAACATAGTTATTTGATGAAGGCTCTTGAGCATTTTAGGTTTGGGCCGTCTTTCTGTTCATGGTAAGAAATACGTTATAGATCTCCACTGGCTGCAGTTCAGACAAATTATATCGTGGCCAATTACTTTCCTCTTTTTGTGGGACAAGACAGGAATGTCCCTCATCCCTCCTGCTGTTTGCTATTGAACCTCTTGCTGCTGCACTGAGGAACGATCCAGGCCTGATGGGAAGAAATGGAGTGGGACAAATCCACAACGTGTCATTATATGCTGATGACCTCCTCCTCTTTCAGGCTGACCCATGCAAATCCATCCTAAAATTATAAAGTGCATTGAGGAATTTGGTAGAATATCAGAGCAAAATGCCTTATTTTTCCTGTTAATGATAAAATCAACCAATTGTACAGTTAGTTCTGAAAAATTAGCATATTTAGGAGTAAACATAAACAGAAATTATAAAGATCAATTCAAGCACGTTGTCTTATTGCCTTCAGTCAGTTTAAGGATATGGAGCGTTGGTCATCCCTCCCTCTGTCCCTGGTAGGAAGGATGAATTCAGTTAAAATGATTATTAGGCCTAAACTGCTGTTCCTTTTTCAGACAAATTCAATATTTATTCCTAAATCATGTTTCAAAAAGCTAGAGAAGATAACCTCAATGTACATTTGGAATAGGAAGATTCCTCATATCAGAAAGGAGCTTTTGGAGAGGCGAAGGGAGGAGGGTGGACTGGCCATGAATAATTATATGCAATTTTAGTGGGCTGCTAATGTCGGTAAACTTTGTTTCTGGTTTAAGCCTGGAGAAAATGAAACGGTGCCCATTTGGTCACTGATGGAACAAAACTCTTCTAAATCTGGTTCACAGGCTTCAGTTGTTTGCTCACCACTGCCATTAGATAAGCGACTAATTACAATTAACCCAGTTACATTGGGGGCAGTTAGGATGACAGCTTACGATCTATTTCAAACAAAAACAGGGTCTCCTAGCAGCTCCCATATCAACAAATTCCTTGTTCCTACCTTCTTCAATTGACTCCACTTTCCATGCCTAGGCAGATAAAGGGATAACGACTGAATGAGACCTGATCAAAGATGGTCGTCTGATGACCATTCAACAGCTGCAGCAATCATTTGGCCTGCCCTCTTCCAACTGTTTTAGATTCTGTAGCTGCTGAGTTTTGTTAAAAATACTTCTCAAATCTTCGGACTCCAGCATCCAGTTGGATTGATGAATACCTGGAGGTGGATCTCATACAGAGAGGGGCCATATCAACAGTGAACACATGAATACATACAGCAGCAGCACCGCATTAGACAAAATTAAAGAACAGCTGGAGATGGGATGGAGAATAACTGAGTCACAGTGGCAGGAGGCCACTAAGCTTATCCACACATCAGTATGTATCAGACATGGCTTAATACAATCTAAGGTGGTTCATTAGGCTCCATGTGTCAAACAGAAAACTTGCAAAGTTGTTTCCAGGATCAGATGAGGCTTTCCCAAGATGTAAAAGTGAGAAAGGCTCACATGGACCCTGTCTTAGTCGTGGACTATTAATATCCCCCTAAACCGACTCTCGGCAATATTTGGGGTTGTCCCTCAGATATGCTGTGTATCCACCAGTCACCTTCAGCTGTAGCCTTTTCCACGTTGATTGCCCATTGGCTGAAACTCTTATTATGGAAAAAAGAGACACCCGAAGTTGAACATCAGAGGCATGTTGTGCAGGGTTCTGCCAGCACATTTAACAAAATGGGGCAACCATTCCTGTGTCATATTGGGAGACTTCCAGTCAATTCAACATAAAGTCAACTAAGATTTGTGTTTTTTTTCTTCTATACTTTGTTTCTATATCTATGTAATAGATGTGTGGATTTGGATGTATTGGTCGGGGATTTACGTTGCTGACAATCCAATAAAAATATTCAAATACAAAAACTTTAATTTCCAGGATCCAACCACATATAGATATTGGAGGAATCTGTGGAATGGTCGGTCATCACACACTTCTTCTGGGACTGAGCACAAATAAAGACCTTCTGGAGAAAATGAAGCAGGAGATTGAGGACATTCTAAGGACAGATGTCCCCATGGAGCCTCTTCTGTTTCTGCTGGACAGAAACACCAAGGATTTACTCACTAAGATCAATGTTACATATTGATGCACATTCTGCAGCTAGTAGCAAGAAAGACAATTACACTAAACTGGATTAAACCTGTTCACCAACTGTTGCTGAATGGAGAAAAACTGAAACATAACATGATGGAGCATCTGAACAACTAGACATGAAAATAGAAAAATTTAGTTTTGAAAATATTGAATTTAAAAATCAAATGTTATTTTGGAGAATAAATTTGTAGTTTTCCAAATAAATATTTACATTGAAGTTAGATAATTGTTTTAAAAGTTATCCAAATATCTAGTTTATATGTATTTTAATATTTTTTCTGTGATATGGTAAATAACCTAAAATATTGCACCTTTTTTTGTCATCACTACTTTCATGATCAAAAGTTAATACATCTTGTGAGAATATTTAATTCTGTGTTTTCCTTCCACCTCTTTTAACTAGTTGCAAAGCTAAAGCTAAAGGAAATGCCCTCAAAGTTAAGGTTATAGGTCATGCATGTCAGACCAAGGAGTAGCTTAGATAGATGCTAAGAAAAAGGATTTAAAACTGTTTTTGGTGCCATTTTGTCCTGCTAGCTCCTAAAGGTATCATGTGAAATAGACCAGATATATTTTGGTATTAATAAAAGGAATTTATAATTTCAACTCACTGACTCTTTTAACCTCATACATCACAAAATTAGCATGGAGAACAGATAATTCTCCAAAATTCTCATTTCCATCAGAACTTCTCTCTTTCCACATGAAGATTTTATCAACCTGCCTCTGATTTCACTGCAGACCTTCTACTTCCTGGTTCTGCTGCTCTGAAAGAAGAAAATACAACCCGCATGAGCTGTGACGTCATCTGTTACGCAACATCCGTCACATTTACTTTCAGTTTGAATTACACTGTTAAGGTGCAGCTCTGATCAGGTTGTTGGATCTTTATTTGTTGTTCATATGTTCTTCTTCACCTCTTGATCGTTTGAACACATTTTAAGTTTGATTTGTTTACTTGAACTTTGTCTTCTGGAACTTTCCTGTTTCTTTCTGCTCTCTAATGTTTGGAGAAAAGATTCACTGCTTATTTCAGCTCAAAGTTTCATTCCTCTGCTCTTTGAAGGTCAGTATTACAGTACTGATGAACTAGAATCAAATACTATGATGAGAGGAAGATGTTTCTTTGATTTCTTCTATGAAAAAAACTGCTTCATGATTTTATTTCTTGTAATCAAACTCCAGTATCCATCATCAAGGTCAGAAACAATAACTTGTTACTTTCTTTAAAAGTAAGATATATATCTATATAATCTCTGATGCAGAATATAATCAAATCACTACACATGATAAATTAGTTGTGTTAATCATTTGTAGTGATTAAAATTAACTAAAATCCTTCCTGTTGTTCGGGTTGAATCAGTGAATGTAAATGTTGCTCCATGTCTCCATCTAGTGGACTGATAGTAGAAGTGCAGCAGCTGATGGCAGCTTCCTCTGCCTCTCTGCTGTCTGACTGCATTCACCTGACACTGATATGAAGCAGAGAAGAAGAGCCAATCAGAGGAGGAGCAGCTGATCTTTTTCCAGCACTAATGATGTAAAGGATGATCAGAGTTGATGTGCAGATGAATGATGTGTGTTTCCTCTGCAGGTGAAGCTAGAAAGTGTGTGTGAGGAACTGATGTGAATTCAGCAGCATGGATCAGTGTGAGGACAGAGAGGAGGGAGTCCCTCCCTCTAAAACCACTCTGTGTGGGGAAGATGAGAGCCAGAGCAAAGGTCAGAGGTGAGGTCACCATCTCTAACTGTCCACAGCCCTTTTCACACAGCGTTCACTATATCAGGCCAAAACAGACGTGGTGATGAAGCTGCTGCTGCTCCTCTTTGCTGCTTCATCCAGACTGAACAGACTCAGTTTTAATCATCATGTTTCTGTCAGGATCCGAAAGAGACTCAAACCAGTACCAGAACCAGAACCCAGCTGTGTGTCCTTTAAGAGCGACAAATCAAAGGCTCATCCCATCCTCTTTAAATCTCCTGGAGCTCCACCATCAGAGAGGTGAGCTGTTGCTGCTCCTCTTTGCTGCTTCATCCAAACTGAACAGATTCAGTTTTAATCATCATGTTTCTGTCAGGATCTGTAAGAGATGCAAACTAGAACCAGAACCAGAACCAGAACCCAGCTGTGTGTCCTTTAAGAGCGACAAATCAAAGGCTCATCCCATCCTCTTTAAATCTCCTGGATCTCCACCATCAGAGAGGTGAGCTGTTTCTAACTGCTGTAACTAATCCGTTTATCTTTTATGGCGGTCATGTAACGATACAAAGTTCTGTTGGGTTCTGTTGTCATGAAAACATTAAATCAAATTAAGCCCAGTTCATAATACACAATTTGTTGCCTCGATTTTGCCCTTATGACAATCTTAGCATTCAAAAAAAGAATGCAAAAAATGTTAGAATCTTAGAATGCAAAAAAGTCAAATGTGACTTTTTTGCATTCAAAGATTGTCACTTGTGATAATCTCAACCGATCATCTTTTAGTGTGTAGTGTGTTACGACTGATCGGGTCCAGTCAGTAGAACATCGGACTGCTCTGATCTGATTTTGGGGATATTCAACATGTTTGATTTTCTTTGCTCGATTATCGATTATTAGCGTGTGTGGTGTTCCCCCTGCTGGAAGCCAGAAGCCAGCCTGTTGAATGTGACAGGTAGCCAATAAGAAAGTGCTGTGACGTAAAGAACGGAGGAGAATCTCAAACAAAAAACAGCTGGCATGGCGCAACCAAGAGTCCGCTGGACTTCTGACATGGAAGATTGTTTGATCAAAACATTGTGAAACATTCGCAAAATGAAAAGTGGGATTTTTGACCCTGTATTCTGACGTGAACGCAGCTCGTGAGCAATAGATACCGACAATTGACAGTCTGCATTTTCAGTGTCTCACGACTCACGGGAGTCGAAATCTGTCAATTACGGAATCCTTGGATGGGGGAGTGGCGGTGGTGGGAGCGGGAGCTGTTAACGACTCTACTTAGCATACAAAAAGCCTAGCATATTCAAAGGCGCTTCAGCAGACGTGAATTCTCAGTCATTGGATGAAAAACAATGACATCAGAGTTCATCATTGACATGTGATTGGTTGGTTGATGTGTGCCCATTGGACAGCACTTATGACTTTATAAATAAACCCCGGCCCAATCATTATTTTTAATGCTGTATTTTAAAAAATCTATATAAAAAATAAATGCTGTATTAAAATATATTCATTTGATATTGCTTATATGCAACATGTTCATATATGAGGAACATAAAAGAGACGAAGTTTTTCTTTTCTTTATTTCATTTTTTTTTTACTGTTTGCACACAAAATAAGACATAAATGCTTGTCCATTCTGGACTATCTGGCAGTGTTTTTTTGTTCAAACATGATCCAACATTATGTTGCGCTCAGGACAGGCCCAACGTCTCTCCTGTAGCGTAGACCTGAGGTCTCTTCTTGTAGTGTAGTCCTGATGTCACTGAGCTCCTGGTTGGAGGAACTTGGGGTCCATCCTGACACCCGTTCTTAGCTGCCATCCTTCCAGAATGCCACATCCTCTGCTGCCAGTACTCTCTGCCTTCCTCCATCAGCTGTTAACACAGAACAATCATTATGAGCTAAAGGCATCTTTTAGTCATTGTGACAGAATGGACATCAGAAATAATTACACCCCCTCCCTTTTCTTTTTGTTTATTTGCTTTCATTTTTCTCATGCTGGCTGTGCTAAGCTGCACTTCTCTTGCTGAGAGGCGCTGTACTGCAGTTACAACGGTTTGCCACCAGTGGGCACATAGAGCACAGTGACCACTCCTGACTCAATGAGCCAACGGCAATTAAGCGCAGTAACGGCTGGTCAGCAAAGGCGCTTACTGTCACTCTCATGTCTCACAGGTAAATGTCAATTTGCTCTGCTGTTTGTGTCTCTTGTGGGGGAGGTGGGCTGGAGCGAAGTGTCGAGGTATATATGTGGACGTTTTTTAGTTAACAATTCTTTGACTTGTATTGTAAATATTTGTTCTTTGACTCATGTTGTAAATATTTATTTGTGAGCGAGCCAACGGCAATTAAGCGCAGTAACGGCTGATCAGCGAAGGCGCTCACTGTCGCTCAATGTCTCAACAGTGTTCATCAAACTAAAAGAACCTGTGCAAAACCACACTGATTATTTATTACGTGTGCAACATCATTATGAAACTACAATTAAATTGTTTGGCAACTTCCAGCCTAGTATGCACACATAGGACATTAAAACAAAAAAAGAAACACATTTTATTAATACATTCTTAGAGAAAATAAAAACTTTAATGAAAAAGAGAAAACACTTGGAAACAATTGGAAGAAAAAATAATTAAAAGCAGTTGGTAATAAATAGTAACACACAATTCAACAAACTCTGAGGCAGATAATTTGCTTTGATGGATTTTAATAAATCACAGTACTTTAATCATTCAAGGAATTGTGACATCTCTAGTTCTTACCTGCTTCTTTCTTGAGCTACATATGGATGACTGGCAGTAGGTCCTTGATACAGCTGGAAAACATTTTTGTGCATTGTCAATACATATCATAATTACATTATGTACAAAAACAATATTGGAGCATAAAATATCAACATTCTAAAATAGTAGATACTCGCACAAAGTTGCATCTCTGTCCTCATCACGGACATCAGAACGTTCCAGAAGAGTCTGATTGACACAAATGTGAGTCCCATTCTATAGAGTCTGTGGAAATAAATGTAAAATTTAAAAAATATTGTAGCAAATATATCGCTTTCTCAAAAATACATACGTAAATAAGTTAAAATTATTCTCAACCAGCCATTGTACAGTCGGGAATCAATGCAGTGACTGTACATAATACATACCGGCTTCATGGCTTGTCCTGATATCGGTCCACCGTCCGCCATGTTGTCGATCTTTACCGCTTTCCACACTCTGCCTTGCTGTACTGCGTTATAACAAAATAAATAAAATAACCGGAAGATCAGTTTTACAAATATGCGAGTGTTACCTATTCACTAAATGTGAAATCATAACTTACTGAATTTCTCTTTGTCCTGGTGGACTCTGTAAGAGCTCCTCGGCACCGTGGTCTGAGGCCTGGCTGTTGAGGCTTGGCCATTTTTCAGGTCTGAAAAAAATAAAAGAATATGCAAGTATTTAAGAGTTCAGAACATCACATGTAATAAAAAAATTACAATACGAAATCCAGAATCCAGGTTTACAGAAACCCTTTGACCTCTATCATTGCCAACAAAAGATATTTTACAAAGTATCGAGAAGAACTTTTGTTATTGACCAAATACTTATTTTCCACCCTTATTTGCAAATAAATTCTTTAAAAATGAGACAATGTGATTTTCAGAATTTTTTTTCTCATTTTGTCTCTCATAGTTGAGGTCTACCTATGATGTCAATTACAGGCCTCTCATCTTTTTAAGTGGGAGAACTTGCACAATTGGTGACCGACTATAAACTTATCCTCCCACTGTATCTGTGAGGTATATATTTAATCCAACAAGGTGGATTATAAACCATTTCAAAAGATTAAATAATATCTCTTGTGGATCTGATTCAGAACCAGATAGTCCATTAGAACCTCCTTGGATTGTCAGAATGGAAACGACTCCGGGTTCTTCTCCATGTCAGAGTTCAACACTAAGATCATCAAACTTCTCTTAGTCATTTAAACCAGCATGTTTGTCTGAGAAACATATCTTTCTGCTCTTCAAACAAGGCTGGAATTTATTCAGGAGGATGAATAATCAGGAACATGTTGGAGGATTGGACCGGTTCTGATGGGAATCATTTAAAACATGAAGTTGATTATCTGCTTTATCTTAGCTCTCACAGCTTTTTCTTTTGCTATCAATCACATATTAAATAAACTTTGAAGCAAAACTCCACATAAAGGTTTGAAAACAGTTTTTACATCAGGATCCATAAGAGACTCAAACCATAACTAGAACCCAGTTGCGTGTCCTTCAAGAGTGATGATTCAGTGCATCATTTGCTAGACTTGAACTCTCCTAGACCTCCATCATCAGAGAGGTCAGGTGTATCTAGTTGTTAGATGCAGCTCACTTTCATTGGTTCAGTTTCCCACACAGATTTTTCCAGTTATATTTACTGAAAGGTTTGATCCATTATCTATAGAAATCAGCTGCTCTGTTCTAAGAAAACACCTTCATATCTTCATCTCTGGGTGATGATGATGATGTTCTGCTGCTTCCTGGCTCCATGTCAGACTAAGAGTGGGACACATTTCCACTATTTACTGGGAAATACCTGGTAATCCAGTCTGGTCCATCAGGGGTTGGTTCCTGTGTGCATTGTGAGATCAGTTCAGCAGGAAGGAAAGCTTCATGATGTGGTTGGTGAGATCTGCTGGAACTCAACCAGACTGAGCTGATGTGGACCATCAGCGGTTCTGCTGGTTCTTAGTGGGATCAGCAGGAACATTAAATCTTTACAACTACTTGGATCATCTGGCTCCTTTCCAGATGGACCTTCACCTTCTGATTGCCTCTGTGTGGACAGATATAATGTGAGCTCACTGGCTTCCAGGATCCACAGAATCCATTTAAATCCTCTATAACATCCAGGAGAGGATCCCACATGGACACACCCACATATCTCAGAGCTCCTCCATGTCCACATCACCTCAGATTCAGTCATCAGAACCTGATGGATGTCCCACACTGTCCTGAACATCTGTGTGGACACAGCCTTCACTTCCACTGTCCCCAAGCTCTGGGACTTTGTCTCCACCAGCATCAGATCTGCTGACAGTGTGAACAGTCTGTAGTCCAAGTTCAGCACCAACTTCTTAAAATGTCTACTGGTGATACTGGTGTTACTGGTCTTCATCCTTGTAGTTCATTTTCCTCTTTCTAACTTCTTTGTATTGTGTTCATGTGATGGTCCGTTTTCTGCTTTAATTTGACACTCTTAGTTATTTTATTAGTAAATATTGCTGGATTAATGTTTCCTTACTTCCTGATTGTTCCTGGTTCCTCCACAGAGTGGACCAGCAGAGCTCAGAGGTTCCCAGTGGTCCGTCTGCCCAGCAGCATCAAAAAAAGCTGGACTCCATATTTATGGTCTGTACATGAACAACAACTACTTTTCCATGGTTCTGTTCAGTCGTCTCCATGCTGCACTTTGTAGACCAGAGGACTGTCAGTCTGTCCAACGTCCATCTGATGTTTGCATCCATGATTTCAATCTGATGCTTCCTTCATCTATTATTCTGTTCCAGCTGATGGAGGAAAACATTGTCACTTTTGTGAAGAATGAGCTGAAGAAGATACAGAAGGTTCTGAGTCCAGATGAACCTGAATGTTCAGAGAGTCAGAGAGATGATGATGAGGTGTTGGAAGATGATGATGAAGAGCAGAGGAAGAGCAGCAGAGAGGCAGTGATGAAGATCACACTGTACTTCCTAAAGAAGATGAATCAGGAGGAGCTGGCTGACCGTCTTCAGAGCAGTAAGAGGATTTCTATAAAGATTTAACCTGATGGATGAATCACATTTATGTAAATCATCTTCAGAAGACTGTTTCAATTAGTTTCTGATTTTACTTTTTGTGTTATTCAAGAACATTTTGCTGCAGTTCGTCATCAACTTAAATCTGATCTGAAGAAGAAGTTCCAGTCTGTGTTTGAGGGGATTGCTAAAGCAGGAAGTCCAACCCTTCTGAACCAGATCTACACAGAGCTCTACATCACAGAGGGAGGGACTGGAGAGCTCAATGATGAACATGAGGTCAGACAAATTGAAACAGCATCCAGAAAACCACACAGACCAGAAACAACAATCAGACAAGAAGACATCTTTAAAGTCCTACCTGAAAGAGATCAACCAATCAGAACAGTGATGACAAAGGGAGTGGCTGGCATTGGGAAAACAGTCTTAACACAGAAGTTCACTCTGGACTGGGCTGAAGACAAAGCCCACCAGAACATCCACTTCATATTTCCATTCACTTTCAGAGAGCTGAATGTGCTGAAAGAGAAAAAGTTCAGTTTGGTGGAACTTGTTCATCACTTCTTTACTGAAACCAAAGAAATCTGCAGCTTTGAACACTTCCAGGTTCTGTTCATCTTTGATGGCCTGGATGAGAGTAGACTTCCACTGGACTTCCACAACAAGGAGATCCTGGCTGATGCTACAGAGTCCAGCTCAGTGGATGTTCTGCTGACAAACCTCATCAGGGGGAAACTGCTTCCCTCTGCTCTCCTCTGGATAACCACACGACCTGCAGCAGCCAATCAGATTCCTCCTCGGTGTGTTGGCATGGTGACAGAGGTCAGAGGGTTCAATGACCCCCAGAAGGAGGAGTACTTCAGGAAGAGATTCAGAGATAAGAAGCAGGCCAGCAGGATCATCTCCCACATGAATACATCACGAAGCCTCCACATCATGTGCCACATCCCAGTCTTTTGCTGGATCACTGCTACAGTTCTGGAGGATGTGTTGGAGACCAGAGAGGGAGGAGAGCTGCCTAGCACCCTGACTGAGATGTACATCCACTTTCTGGTGGTTCAAACTAAAGTGAAGGTGGTCAAGTATGATGGAGGAGCTGAAACAGATCCACACTGGAGTCCAGAGAGCAGGAATATGATTGAGTCTCTGGGAAAACTGGCTTTTGATCAGCTGCAGAAAGGAAACCTGATATTCTATGAATCAGACCTGACAGAGTGTGGCATTGATATCACAGCAGCCTCAGTGTACTCAGGAGTGTTCACACAGATCTTTAGAGAGGAGAGAGGGCTGTACCAGGACAAGGTGTTCTGCTTCGTCCATCTGAGTGTTCAGGAGTTTCTGGCTGCTCTTCATGTTCATCTGACCTTCATCAACTCTCGAGTCAACCTGATGGAAGAAACACAAACATCTAAGAAGTCTTCATTATTTAAATCAAAGTCTCTTCATCAGGGGGCTGTTGACCAGGCCTTACAGAGTCCAAATGGACACCTGGACTTGTTCCTCCGTTTCCTCCTGGGACTTTCACTGCAGACAAATCAGAGACTTCTACGAGGTCTGCTGACACAGACAGGAAGTAGCTCACAGACCAATCAGGAAACAGCTCAGTACATCAAGGAGAAGATCAGTGAGAATGTGTCTTCAGAGAAAAGCATCAATCTGTTCCACTGTCTGAATGAACTGAATGATCGTTCTCTAGTGGAGGAGATCCAACAGTCTCTGAGTTCAGGACGTCTCTCCACAGATAAACTGTCTCCTGCTCACTGGTCAGCTCTGGGTTTCATCTTAGTGTCATCAGGAAAAGATCTGGATGTGTTTGACCTGAAGAAATACTCTGCTTCAGAGGAGGTTCTTCTGAGGCTGCTGCCAGTGGTTAAAGCCTCCAACAAAGCTCTGTAAGTACCCAGGCTCTTACTGCCGTTGTTTGTGACATAAAACTGTTATTTATGAGACAAATATTGATTCATGATGTTTTACTTCATTTATTGGTGCATTGTCTCCCCAATGTCACCCAATAACAGTCCACAACTAGAAGAGAGACAAACGTCCTTCAGTTGTTGGTCATAATGTTACATATTCAGACTGAAAAACTCCTCCTTTTTCTAAATCGGAAACTCGATTATTTCAGTTCATTATAGAATTTAATAGTTGCCAGTCTCCTTGTTGCCTGTAGTTCAGTATTTCAATTCTGGAGAACCAACAAGTTCATAAGAAAGAGCAATATAAAGATGTGTAAAATAACAGTCCTTTCAATATTTTCAAGAACAATGTTCCTCTTGAACATTCAACAGATTTTTCTCCCTTTCCCCTCAGACTGAATGGCTGTAACCTCTCAGAGAGAAGCTGTGAAGCTCTGTCCTCAGTTCTCAGCTCCCAGTCCTCCAGTCTCAGAGAACTGGACCTGAGTAACAACAACCTGCAGGATTCAGGAGTGAAGCTTCTCTCTGCTGGACTGAAGAGTCCAAACTGCAACCTGGAAACTCTCAGGTAAAATGTGACCAATCCTCGTGAATCCAGATTTCTGTCCATTACTTGACATCAGTGATTATATAATTATTATTTCAGTAGTGGATTGTTATAATAATAGATGTCTTGCTAACGTTGCTAACCTTGAAATCGGTAACCTTGCTAGGTCTCAACAAATAAACATGCCTGGTTTTATTTACGCCAGGCTGAAACAACCAAGAAGAAAGTGACTTAGAAAGGTGGGGGTTAGGCTTCAACTGATAGTGTAACTCTGGGCACTTGACAGATTTCAGATTTATTTGTATCTTAATTGGGCAATTGATGTTGAAGCAAGTATAAAAACTAAAACACAAAGTATCACAGATTAAAAAATCAACAACAAAACATAGAGGAGATGAAATACAAATCAACACATACTGGAAAGAGTAGAGCAGTGTATTTCATTATTCACCGACAGTTCCTACAAACACTAAATCAGGTGCGAGTCTCCTTGTCCTTCATTAAGGAGATATTGGTTCAGGAACAAATGAAAGCTAGTACCCTTTACTTTTTATACCAGAAAGTCTGAGCCTGATGCCAAAAGTCAGAAACTGGAACTCACCATGTAAAGCAGGGGTGCCCAAGTCCAGTCCTCGAGAGCTACCATCCAGCAACTTTCAAATGCATCCCTGCTCCAACACACCTGAATCAAATGAATGGCTCGTTACCAGGCCTCTTTAGAGCTGATCCTGGTCTGTTGGAGTAAGGATACTTCTAAAAGTTGCAGGATGGTAGTTCTTGGGGACTGAACTTGGGCACCCCTGATGTAAAGGATGAGAAATATCAGCAAAAATGGCTTTAGTTTTCCTAATGATTTGTTTTTTACACAGTTCTGTAAGTGAGCATTGTTCAACTCCTAAGATCTTATTGCTAGTATGTATTACTCTGCTAATACATACATACTTAGCAGAGTAGTATTAGGCATCTAATCTAGTATTAGATCAAGGCACTAGTATTAGATCAAGGCATTTCTTGATCTAATACTAAGATTTCCAAACCAATAGAGGAAGAAAAAAGTCAACAGATTCAATATGTGATCTACAAAATAGGATCATCTATGTCTTAACTTGAAACTTTCCAAGCCTCCTTAGACAAAATAATCTTTGCTGGCCCTTTTTTGTAGGTTGTCTAAATGGTAGATACATTTTAACTTATTATGCAAAATACTGAGAAAATATTTGTAGTTCTCTATTGTCTCCACTGCCTGAGCTTTACCATTTGATTTGTTTTATGGGGGTTCTGTCTAAAATCAATACACATTTCCTTTGTTTTCTGTACATTTAATGAAAGAAAAACTTTATCACACCAGTCAACAAAGTCATCTACCACAGGGACACGGGGTTGTTCATCACAGCTTCAATTATTACAACTGAAAACCAGCGATCAGGCTCGAAACCTGGGAGTAGTGATGGACTCTGACCTGAACCTTCAGAGCCACATTAAGACAGTCACAATGTCGGCCTTCTATCACCTGAAGAACATCTCCAGGATTAGAGGACTTATGTCTCAGCACAATCTAGAGAAACTCATCCATGCGTTTATCTTTAGCTGGATTGATTACTGCAAAAGCGTCTTCACAGGTCTGACTAATAAAATCAATGAAACAGCTGCAGCTGATCCAGATGCTGCTGCTGTTCTGACTAAAACCAGGAAGATAGAGCACATAACACCAGCTTTAAGGTCCCTACACTGTGTTAAGGAAGAATTTTATATTACTGGTAAATTTAGCAAAACTCTGGCTCTGATACTTCCTTTTGATCCCGGGTTCTCTCGCGTGGCCACGTGCGGGGACAAAAACACAACAATGCGTGTTGACGTCACAGAATTACAGAATTTAATCCAATCAGAAGAAAATATAAGATAGTATAGGAAACTGAAGAAACACAGATACAAACATTGTTACCTGAGACAAGAAGACAAAGAAATATCAAGGACGTCCTTGGAGAAAGAGCTGGTGCAGAAGTAAAATAAATCAGCTTTTTTCTGAATTGTTTCCCTTGTGCACAAACTTTTATACCTGTAGGTGTGTTTTCCTCTTTAATGTATTCAAATAAGGCATATCTCTACTTGACCAATTGGAAGACATCTCTGGCCCTTTTAAATTTAGAAAAAGTCCCGCAGTTTGGTCGCAAGATCAAACACCTTTTGTTAAGTAAGGTGGAAGCAGACTCTCCGAATTCATGGTGGTTTATGGCTTTCACAGATCAGTGTGAAAAGCTGGAACTTCCTACTGATTGTTTCCAGACAGACAAAGGGCAGATCAGAGATCTTGGCAAACCATCTGATTTAACTACAGTAAAATATAGATCAATAGGTCAGACTATGTTATAAATTTTAAAACTATAATTATGGTATTTCAATCAAGTCATGATAAATTCTAAAACTAACTTATTTTACATTTATTTTCTTAACACTATCCGGCCTCCTGTGGCTCTACAGCCATCTGGGCAAAGAGAAACAAATGCAAGAACCTCACAGGTAGCTGTGAAATTCTGGTTTCTCTTCTGCTCTGCCAGGAACAAACCTTTAATTCTGTACTTTTAATTCAATGAAAAGTTCTCCAAAAACCCAATTTGTTCTTCTGCACTCAGCATCTCCAAAGTTTAGTCCTGATATCAAACCAAAAGCAATAGATGATAAACAGAAAATAATGAAGTACAATTCCTGTTTCTAATTAGGAATTAGAAACAAATAAGAATTAAGACATTCATTCACCATAAACCTAAGTATTTTCTAATACTAAACAAAACATTTTCATGTGATTCTAATATAGTCAGAAATAATACAATTTCAAATACATTCATCATTAACTAAATTAATTCTAAAACAAGATAATAGAATTTTTAGTCAAAACATGTTATTAATAACCAAGAAAAATGTCTTACAAATTAAATGTTAGTGATTTAAAACATTTTATGTTATATTCAGTTTTTTGCACCATGTCAGATGTTAGTTTTGGAAGACTTCTCATCCTGGTTACGTGAACCGACCAAAGTTCCCTTTCTCAGAGTAATTCAAGTGATAGTGTCCTCCACCTTCCTGCATATGTTAATTTATGACCTCCTGTCTTTAATGATAAGACTCCAGAGGTCTGAGCCGAAATTCTCTTGCAGATCCTCTATTCTCCTAATCACTAACACAAACCTGTTCAAACTTAAGAAATTCGTTCTAAAAGGTTTAAACTGTGTTAAACACTCAAAATAATAATTTTTCTCAACAACTGGCTCCCTGTAGCTCAAAGAATAGACTTTAAAATACTGTTAGTTTATAAATCATTGAACGGTTTAGCATCACAATACATTAAAGATCTGTTATTGCTGTACCAACCATCTGGACCCCTCAGATCTTCTGGTTCTAGTCTGCTCTGCATCCCCAGAACCAGAACCAAATGAGGAGAAGCAGCACTCAGCTTCTATGCACCACAAATTTGGAACAAACTTCCAGAAAACTGTAAACAGCTGAAACAGCTAAATCTCAACTTAAAACTCACCTATTTAGAGTTGGTTATGGCTAAATTAGGATTAGAGTGTGGGTTTTGATGTCTGATGTTTTTAATGCTTTTATCTTTACTTTTTATCTATTTATTAATTTCTGTCATTCCTCTTTCTACGGAACCTGGTGCTGCAAGGTTGGAGACCTTGTCCTGTTAGGCGACGGGGCCTGGATAATACCCATGTTAATTGGACGGCAGAGTCCGGCGACGACCGGCGCTTAAATTCCGTCCTGTCAGGCGAGGGGGCCTGGATAATACCTGTGTTAAATGGACAGTGGTGTCCGGTGACAACAGGCGCCTCAATTCTGTCCTGTCAGGCGACGGGGCCCGGATAAGACGCGTGTTAAACGAACAGCAGAGTCCGGTGACAACATGCGCTTAAATTCCGTAACAAAAGTATGTTTTTATCTTTTTTAGGCTTTCTTTTATTTTTCTAAATCTCTCTTTCTTACTGTTAATTCAATGTCACGTGGTGTGTTTTATTTTTTCTTTAATTATGTAAAGCACCTTGAAATGCCTTGCTGCTGAAATATGCTATACAAATAAAATTTGATTGATCATGTAAAAGGCCAGTGTTGTACACGAGATCGGTCTTGGTCTTGAGACCATTTGATGGTCTCGGTCTCAGGCGCTAAGGACTCGGGATTTTATTTCAAGACCAGTCAAGACCGGAACTGTGAAAATATCGCTAAACGTACAGCACACTCTCCAGTTTATTCACTTGCACGCGACACTCCGAAACATGCGGTTTTCTATGAGCGGCAGAAGATGTCCGTCTACGGTAATAGAATATCCATCCATCCATCCATTTTCTTGACACCCTTGTCGCGCAGTTGGTAGAGCTGCTGCCTTGCAGCAAGAAGGTTCTGGGTTCGATTTCCGGCCCTGGTCTTTCTGCCTGGAGTTTGCATGTTCTCCCTGTGCATGCATGGGTTTTCTCCGGGTACTCTGGTTTCCTCCCACAATCCAAAAAAAAAAACTTGACCGTCAGGTTAATTGGTCTCTCCAAATTGTCCCTAGGTGTGAGTGTGTGCACGGTTGTTTGTCTCTGTGTTTCCCTGCGACAGACTGGCGACCTGTCCAGGGTGACCCTGCCTCTCGCCTGGAACATTAGCTGGAGAGGCACCAGCAACCCTCCCGACCCCACTAAGGCACAAGGGTAATAGAATAGCACTGCATAAATCATAAGAAATCTGATGGCCACAGCTAACTCAGCAGCGCTTCGCTTTCACAGACGGTGGGGGCTATGTCTAACTTTTTTCGTCACTTAGAAAAGTAGCTCAAAGAAGGTAAGCTCCATTGACCAGATGTTAGCAAACATCAGGTCATACAGCTAGCTGGGGGAACCCAGCTAGCTGGGTTCCCCCAGCTAGCTGTATAGAGACAAATCATAACGAAAAAAAGTTGTCACTGTGCTGAATTATTGTGCAGAGGTGTTGACTGACTTCTCGCATATATGGGACAACGTTGTGTCCAAATGGTCTGCAACATAGTGATGTGGCATTCAGGAACAGTACGATTCTTCTGCTCATCTCTTTACTTATCAGATAGGACTGAAGCCTCACTGAGAGCCACTGTTTTATCCAATTACATACGATGTCAGAATAGCATACATGCAGTGAGTACCATGCCTGCATGCGCATTAAGAAGTCCGACCGTCAGAGGAGTTGTCAGTTCACCATACGCAACAAGTTATGACAAAAATAAGTCATGAAATTGTTTTCAATGATAACTATATAGATATTTATGCATTGTTGTGGTTTCAAAGTGTATTTAAAGCAGGGTCTGGCTGCAGCTGCAGTAAACTACAACACACACTTGTTTAAAACTTAGTAACCTATTTAACCGCTAAGACAAGATGCCACTTTATTAGATCATCATAATAAAGTGTATGATGATCTACATCAGGATTCTATGTTGCTGATTAAATAAAATCATACACTGTTCTTTGTTCTTGTAATGCTCTGCGTACACTGCAGTAGCTATCATTATTTCATTTAATTATGCACATTGATATTTTTTAATTAACAAATAAATAAAACCAAGAACGAAAGAGCACGCAGAGCATGCACATTGCTCTTTGTTTTTGTTCAAAGTGGCAGCTGTAATGTATGCCATGGTGTCAGACTACCTGGCTTCATGTACCAGGAGAGAGGTTGAGATCAGTCACAGTGAGCGCCATCAGCTTGGTTACTTCTTGCTCCTTGGTCAGTGTTCATAGTTGAGCGTTATTTACCGTCAGGGCATTGCCTCAATTGCTATGTTTAATGGTGCAGACAGTGGTGGTTTCTGACATGAGAAATATGGGCAAACAACCAGGGCGTTATCTTTTTAGGGATGGCACAAGACCATCGCAGATTGTAGCACAGAGATGGAACCAAAGCAGAACAAAGAGTTTGTTCTGCTTTTAATATTGGTAAAAAATTTATTAAGTATTTAATATGTAGGTGTTTTTATAGGAATATGGATCTTTCAAATCAATTTGAGAAGTAATTTTGATCACATTTCACATTTTATCGTATCATGTAGCACAGGGCGCTGGTCTTGGTCTTGACTTGGTCTCGACTTCCATCTGTCTTGGTCTTGACTTGGTCTCGGACCCTAAAAGTCTTGGTCTTGTCTCAGTCTCTATACACTCTGATCTTGGTCTTGTCTTGGTCTCGGGTTATGTGGTCTTGACCACAACACTGTAGAAGGCTAACTATCACTGAGTCATCTGGAAATTTTAACATTAACCTATTATCATGCCGGCTGTGACAGTTGTCCGTGTACAAAATGTAAAGAAGAGGGGAACCCAGGTTTATGTTTTTAATGTTATTTGTTTTTTCAATGTTGTATGACTCTGTGTTTTTATGTTTAATGATGTAAAGCACTTTGAAATGCCTTGCTGAAATATGCTATACATATAATATTTGATTTAATTTAGAATTTTTGGGTGGCTCGTCTTTGCCACAGGAATAACTATGGACTGCTTCTAGCACCTTGGCACCTTCTGTTGGTTAAGTGACATCTGGAATATGTAAGAAAATATAGGAGTCAACTGTTCCACACAAGAAGAGAGCAGTCAACCACTGAACCTTACAGCATTTAAAAGATTCAGCCACAGAAGGAACACTGATGGAAATGTGACCACAACAAAGAAGCTTGTTTCTCAGATTTAAGATCTCATTACTAAAATCAGAAGAATCAAGCCTGAAGTAAACATATTAAACTAATTTGCCAATTGGTTATCAGAATTAAAACCAGGAAGAACCACCTTTCTGTTCCACTTGATGTCTGATCCAACAATTCTTTTCAGCCCATTACAAATTGACCACAACACCTCAATGTTCTCATCTTCTCATCATGTGATAAATTGTGTGTCTACAGCTTATCAGGCTGTCTGGTCTCAGAGGAAGGCTGTGCTTCTCTGGCCTCAGCTCTGACCTTTAACCCCTCCCATCTGAAAGAGTTGGACCTGAGCTACAATCATCTAGGAGACTCAGGAGTGAAGCTGCTGTCGGCTGGACTGAAGGATCCAGACTGGAGACTGGAATCTCTCAGGTATGGAGGAACCTGCTGCAGGAGCAGAGAAGGTCTGATAGAGGAGGAAGAGGAGAAATGTCTTTAGTCAGTCTGATGGGAAATGTTTAGTGTGAAGATAAATATTTAGAAATGAAAGGATAACATGGTGAAAACATGACTTGACAATCTGAAACTCCCTTTGTCTCTTACGACAGTTAAACTCAAAGTACTGCTGACAATTCTGACTATGTAACTTTGTAAATAGTATCCAATGAAAAACTGTAGGAATCTTTCACATGGTTCTGAATGAACCTGGGATACCAACCCATCTAATGGAACCACAATGACATGGTAGTCAGAGAAGCAGGGGGCAAAATATAGCTCCATGTGGAACCAAGAGGTTGGAGAGAGAAAATCAGTTTCCTAATCTGTTTTGTCTGTTACTACCCAATAGTAAGTCCCGCCCACTCCTCACAACTCTTCGGACTCACTACGGCCCAGTTCTCTGTCTAACAGGTCCGGAAAATCCCCAGAAACTCGGGTCTTACCCTAGCAATAGTTTATGGTGAATTATCTGTTTAAACTGGGGTCGGAAAGGACTCGTCTAGCTCTGACTACCTTCGATCCAGAAGTTATGACCTTTTACAGTTGGGGGGCAATCCGCTGAGTAGCCCTCACAGCGACATAACCCCTACAACCACTCCTGTTAACGGTAGCTCCTCTCCTAAAATAACGGCACTTGTTAACGGCTAGATTAAATTTAGTGACTTAGATTTAAGTCCCAAGGTCATTATTTTAGTTTTGGCCAAAAGCAACCTATAAAACATTTCTACTTTTTCCTCCCAGAATCAAACTTCATAGCTATTTTATGACCATCAAAGAACTTTAAGGTGACTCATTAATTGAATGTCCACAACATCTTTTAGATTTTCTTAATGCTAATTATTTTATTAGTAAGGCAATTTTGCAAGGGTGAGTACAGCTTAATTCAGTAGCAGAAATAATCAAATAAGTAAAATCAATAATCTAGCCTATCTTTCCCTAATGCTGACACTGAGAACTAAAAAAGGGAAACTTTGAGAGAGACGGACAGAGTTTGGCATTTTGAACCCCAGAACTGGCCTGATGAAGAAGAAGGTGTTGCAGCAGCAGGAGGTTCCCAGTACAGGAAGAGTACTGACTTAGAGCGGCAGGTCTCGGGCATCAGGGTGACTTCCTCATGCGCGTGGCGGTCCTCAGCTTCTTGTCTTGCGGCTCTGTAGCTCCCTTCTCCTCGTCTCACGATCTGTCTGGTCCCACGGAAGGAACACACCAGTTCTTCCTCTTTGCCTTTGTTCTTTATCTTCGTCTTTATCTTCATCTTTGCCTTGGTCTTTGTCTTTGGGGGTCTAAACCCAGCTGTTGAGAGAAGTGCGATTTGAAGCCACATGTTGCGGGGCTAACGGGTTGGTCCCCATGTGCAGAACAGTCTTCGGTTCTGTGGCCCCGGCTCTTCTTCAGCTGCAGAGTTCTTTGTCCATCTCCGTCTTGGCTCGAAGCTGCCTGAAGGATCCAACCAAAGATTCCTCTGTTGCACCCACCTTATAAAGGGTTTATCCACCTTTTGGTGCGTTTGCATTGGCTAGCTTTGTTGCTGTGCCTGTCTCATTGGCTGACTGCTTGGACAGATGATCTCATATCCGTCACTTTGGAGACCTCATGACCTGATGTCTGTTCTAATGTCCCCAAGTTGCTCAATAGTTCCTCCTACCTCTGTTTCCTGCCCAACCTTTTCTTGAAGTTTAGCAATAAGGCCTTAGTCCTCCGCTATCCTATCAGTTCCCCTTTTTGCCCTGACCTTCCACCTACCATCTACCTCCTACACAACATCAGTGACCTTTAATTACAGTTACAACATTTTACACCTTTCAAGTTCAATGTCAAATCACATTTATAACCTTTTAGTTTATCTGATTCAACATTCATTTATAATGTTATAATAACCATAACTTATTAGTTACTCTTATTATAATCATAAGGTGAGTTATTACAGACATTTCTGAAAAGAACCCAATAATAATCCATTATTGTAATTATCTGATACCAAATTACAGTTACTTGTTTCACCTTTAAGTACTTCCACAAGTGTAAGAGTAAGTGTAAATATTCTTATAATCAAACCAACATCAACCACTGGTTAAACCAATATTAATTATTGGCATAATTATAAGTCATTATTTTAAGTATTTTACTCTGGGTTTTATCCAATCTCTCAAAATGTTTAGATTTTATTCTTTAAAAACCTTTAATGCTTTAAAATAAGGAATGGTCTGAACTATTTTTAGCCTGATGCAAGACAGAAACTTCCCCTTTTCTTCAGGAAACCAGCTTCCTGTTTCATGACTCTCTTTCTGCCTGACTTGATTTTTTATGATTAAATAGAAAGAAGTAGAATTAAAGCAAAGTTTGCAGGACACAATAACAACACACACAACCAGATTAATTTTATTACAGTCTGACTCTATTGTTGGGTCTTGATGTCACCTATGTCATTAATTTTAAGGTAATTTTATTTATTATTACTATTAAACTAAAATCTCCAGCATGGGGAAGTGGGATGAGCTCGACTTTTCTCGACAGTTTCCTATTAGAGTTCAGTTTGTCTCTCTATCTTCACAAAGTAGGAGCATCATGGGCTGGGTGGGGCTTCCACTGATTGGTCTACTGAGAAAATACAAGAAGCTGATTGGCTGATAGGCAGATAAATGACATCATAAAGCAGATGTTACTGTTGTTGAAGAGAGACGGCAAGAAGAAAGGAACAGGAGTCGAGGAGCATGAGCAACATCTATAAAAGATCATCTACATTCAGAGAAACACATTGTGAAATTAATCAAGAATGTAAAAACTAAGTTAGATTAGAATCAGTTAATCCAAATTAAAGGTCAAGATAATTAGTAAAATGTGATAACTTTAATGCCTATGGAATAAAATGGAAGTGAAGAAAATGAAGAGTGAAGAGCAGAAGAATATTTAGAGGGTAAGAACTGATGATGTTTGGATGGTGTAATAGGTAAATAGGAACTCTGAATATATTAATGAATATATTCAGATTCATCTTCAAACTGCCACATGACTCATGAAAGAGTCAAAGGATTTCAGCAGTTAGATTTCCATGATGATCTATGGAGGATAGATCATCAGCATCATGCAGCTCCATCCAACAATGTTGGATGGAGCTGCAGAACAATCAGCCTCAAGAAGCAAAGATGAGAAAATGAGCTCCATGTTGGTCAGATGGATGTTTAAAAGTTCTCAGACAGAGAAATAACTTTGGATTTTAAGCAAAACTCGCAAATATTGTAAAGTTGAGTTAAAATATATTACACATGAAGCAGCATCTAGAAATAACCATTCATAAGGGAAAAAAAGAGATTTAAAAGTATAGTAGTTCTATCTATTTGCTATTTTGACCATATAAATCAGTGTTGTAGTCAAGACCACCTATCCCAAGACCCAAAACAAGACCAGAGTGTATCAAGACCGAGACAAGACCAAGACTTTTAGGGTCCGAGACCAAGTCAAGACCTAGACCAGCGCCCCGCGCTACATGACACTAATAATAATAATAATCAATTTAATTTGTACCGCACTTTTCATTAGCAAAAATCTAAGTGCTACACAGTGCAACTAAAATCATAGATAAATTCAATATCATAAAATCAGGTGGAGGCAGAATAGGCTTGCTTAAGTAGAAAAGGCGTCTTTTGAAGTCATCCAGTGATTGCGGAGCTCTCAAATAGTCCGGGAGAGAGTTCCAGAGACAGGGGGCAGCCACAGCGAATCCCCAATCTCCCATGGTCCTTAATCTGGAGCGAGGAAGTTGCAGTCTTGGGATCGTAGAGATCTGGTGGATGAATGTGGAATGAGAAGGTCCTTCAGATAATTCGGTAAGGTTCCGTTTAAACACTGATGGGTAATGAGAACGATTTTATATTGAATTCTGTAGGTGACAGGAAGCCAATGAAGGTCATGCAGAATAGGTGTAATATGATCAGAAGGGTTCGGTGAATGCGCATATGTAATTCAGGGGGAGAGGGGGGGGTTCAGTACCTCAAAAAAGGTTAAGAACCACTGACCTAGATATTAAATACTTAAGAGGTGAAATAAATGTAACCAATATTAAAAAATACCATCTCTGTGCCACAACCCGCGGTGGTCTCGTGGCAACCCTAAAAAACAGCGTATATTTAGGATATGATCCATATTATCTCCGAAAAAAAAAGACTTCTCTTATAATCTTGAATATTTACCCATGTCGAGGCGATCCACATAACTCGATGGAGCTGCAGACCTCATATTATACGATAAGCCATAAGAAAGCTTTCAAAAGCTTCGAGAATACAATCATTTAGTTTCAGGTTGAGTCAAGCATTTAGGATCAAAAGAAGCATTAGATGGCTGTCGACTTGTTTCTGCCATGTGAGTAGTGAGTTGTGCTATTTTAAGTAATTTTAGTTTAAGACAGTGGTTCCCAAACTTTTACACCTGCGACCCCCCATCCCCCAGTGGTTTGCAAATATTTTCTGGGGCCCCCCTGTCCCTGACCCCTTTTGGGAGCAAAATGGATGTACGTAGCTAAACATAGACAACATCATTAACCTACAAGTTGCTTGTTAAGCTTAAGGTGCTGTACTGATGTTAGCTGGTCATCTCATCTTTTAGCTAACTTCACCTGCATCCAATAGCTTTACTTAACTCAGTATGTTAGTTTGGGGGAAAACTGTGAGAAGTTCTTTGCATTTTGCTGGTTTGCTGCTATGATTCTAACACACCTGCGTAGCTCTGCACAGCAGCAGCAGGTCTCCTTCACTGCCCCACAGGTGTAAACCCAGCGAGTGTCGTAGCACTCATGTTGCGTTTAAAGGTGGCTCGGAAAAACAGGTTACCACATGTTAACAACGGGTTAAACAGTTTTAACTGCTGATAAAAGTGACAGAGGACACATATATGGGAAGTGCAGGAGCTCTACTGTATCAAATTGACATAGGAATAATAAGGTAAAAACCCAAGGAATACAGCGTTCATGTTTTTTTTTTCATCCTGACGGCTTCCCACGCCCCCCCCCTGTAATGGCACTGCGACCCCCTAGGGGGCGCACCCCACAGTTTGGGAACCTCTGGTCTAAGATAAGGATGCTATCGCTGACAACGAACTAACCCGTATTACTTTATGAGCTTGAATCTCCTGGTAAATAATTTATTCAAACCCAAATTCATACTGGAGTTGTACATTTATGTTGTCGGACGCTGGATTCAGGTCCAAAGTAGGTTAACGATTCTTACCGGTTTACAGAAACTTCGTGTTTGTGTCTGTTCGTGGCCAGATACAAAGGATGTGGGGGAAAAGTAACAGCTCACAGTGACTGTATGGTTGGATAAGTTATATTTAACTTATTTCGCTTTTTTATTTTTAATTTTTAGCATTAAAGTCCCACTGAATAAACATTGTATTTTCTGTCTGTGACTCGGCACTGAGCTAGCTGCTAACAACATTAGCATTCTGAGGACAACCACACTAAGGCACAAAAATAATATATCTTACCTTACATATGAATGCTTGTCTGTCTAAATAACTCTCCAATAAAATATCTGAAAATACAATTTAAACGATGTGATTGCTTCCTGCTAGAAAGTAGTGCTGCAAACTTCCTGCACCTCCTGCTTTTAGAGATTATCCACCTTTCTCCTCTTTTTTCAGAAAGTTTTATTTTAAATTAACTTCCTTGTGACTAACTATCTTCGAAACAAAAGTAATGTTTATCTTTCACACTATTTGAACGGTTGGAGCAACCGTAAAGGACAGACTTTTGACATTTTGATGCTGGACCAACAGAAATAAATGGGCTGAATTTACTTCTGGCCCTCCATCTGCATTGGGTCATCTGAAACCCAGCAATAAGCAAGAAGTAACCAAGCACAAGTAACCGCAGGGTGAGAACAGTCATGCTACATGAAGCCAGGCAGTCCGACATCATGGCAGCTGCCACTTTGAACGAAAACAATCAAAGAGCAATGTGCATGCTCTGCTTGTGCTTTTGTTCTTGTGTTTAATTTATTTGCCAATTAAAAAAATATAAATGTACATAATTAAATGTATTCCATAAAAATCAGAGCAGGATTTTATTCTGATTGAAAAGATCTGATAAATTTACTGAGAAAGATAAAAGACAAGATAAGCATATCCAGTTTCTGGATTGAAGGGAGTATTACCTTCATAACCCATTTTTGCAGCTGCTGGACCGAGGAAGCTGCTTCTTCTTCTTGGTCTCATTGTAAATGTGTGCAGCGCCACCTGGTGGTGCTGGTTGGAAGATGAAGTGCTGAAAGGTTGGAGGTGTTTGTCAGAGGTGTGTGATGATGGAAGCCTCTCCCTGGTTTGTGAGTCTGAGCTCAGAGATCAAATCTTTGGTTCTTGTTGAACTCTTTGTTGAATGTGATGCAGCTTCTCCTTTTTAATGTTTGTATTTCTGGATATTACAGTGAGGCCACAGCAGGTTTTCAGCAGCAGGGCTGTTTAGTGTTTCATTCCTTCATCTGTGTGTGGGAGTGTGGATGGAGCAGGTATCCAGGTGTTGATCTGAGTTTAGATTGATTGGATTTTAATGCTGATTATTAAATCAGGTTGAGCTTCCAGAAATGTTTCCTTAGTTTCCTGATGTCCTTTTAGGCTTCAGTGAGTTTCTTCAGGTTGTTACTGAGGGATTTCCTTTCTCCTCTCTGTTGGAGCTTTTCCTGTGTTTGGAGAAATGAGTCGTGCTGCAGCAGCACCAACTGTCCTTCCTACATCCACTGCAGTTTGCAATCCAGATGTTGGACTGTTCGTGTCTCAGTGGAGGACAATGTGTGTCTGAGAGACATGTAATGTCCATGTTTGCTGCTGAAAGAGACTGATGGTCTGACCCCCCTCCTCCTTTCAGGGTGGAGCCTGCTGGAGTCCCATTCTTGACACCAGGTCTGAGGAAGTGTAAGTGTGTTTTTCATCTGATTCATGACAACAAAGCAGCTCACATTCAACCATCTTCAAACTGTCACATCACTCATTCAGGATAATCATCAAAGATCAATAAATGATCAATAACTGCAGCTGGATTGTGTTTGTTCTCTCCATCAGATTCCTGTCAACTCACCATCGACACAAACACAGTGAGCAGAAAACTCAAACTGTCTGAAGACAACAGGAAGGTGACATATGAGGAGGAGCTTCAGTCATATCCTGATCATCCAGACAGATTTGATGATATTCATCAGCTGCTGTGTAGAACTGGTCTGACTGGTCGCTGTTACTGGGAGGTCGAGTGGAGAGGAAGAGTTGATATATCAGTGAGTTACAGAAGAATCAGGAAGAAAAGAAACAGTAAAGACTCTAGGTTTGGATGGAATGATCATTCCTGGAGGCTGAGCTGCACTGATGATGATGGTTACTCTGTCTGTCACAATAACACATCAACTCGTCTCTTCTCCTCCTCCGACTCTCACAGAGTATCAGTGTATGTGGACTGTCTTGCTGGCATTCTGTCCTTCTACCAAGTCTCCTCTAACTCACTGATCCACCTCCACACCTACATCACCACATTCACTGAACCTCCGCTTCCGGGATTTGGGTTTTGGTTCAGTCCTGGTTCCTCAGTGTTTCTGTGCTGAGTTGAGTCTAAAGAGTTTAAAGAGTTTCCTCCTGAGAAACTCTCACTGCTTATGATAGTTCAGTATCTCCATGTTTGTTTCATTCAGAAACATGCTTTCATGGATCCAGGATGTTCATGATTATTCCAGGACCCACATTTTTTTCCAGTCAAAAATTCACAATGAATCTCAGTATGATGTGTTTTCGCTTGATGTTTTTCCCTTTCATTCATCACTCAGATTTATTTAACTTTACTGCAGTTTTTGTCAATCACTGGACATTTTATGTTCCAGTTATCAAATACATCTTGGATTAAAATGTTAAATGTTCCTCATATATTTATTGGAGTTACACTTCATGTTTTTAGTGAATAAAATTTTTTTTTTGCATTTTATTTATTTGCTGTTCACCCTCTCCTGTTCCTGTTTAAATTTCAATGAGATTTTTTTTCAATCTCAACTCTAATTTTCAGAAATTCCCAAATTACATTAAAACACTCCCATCTTAAAACTGTTTGACTGTAAAATGATGGTGCCTTGAAGAATAACATTGAGAAAATCTTAATATTGTCTGTTACAATCAGAACTTGGTCTGTCGATCTGTTGCAAGCAATAGACATATTTTATTCCTCATAATAGCCACCTAGATCGCACACGATGGTAATTCAACACTGAATTATAGTCAGAATGGTTGAATTTAGGTTGAGGTCGGCAAATAATGGTGGATCAACCAGCAAACAAATATCCAATTCTAGCCGTTAAAACAGTCATTGAATCAATGTTGTTTTGTGGTTGAAATCTAATAAATGAAGTGCCAGTCTGATCAACGTTGAATCAATCAGCTGTCAGCTGTTTTGCCGCACCCCTCCCCCTCCTCATCGGAGCTCTGCGTCAGAGCATTTTATTACTGAGTGGGGGTTATCACGTTTTAATCACTATCCTTTACAATGCTTTCACTATCCTTTACAGTGCTTTAGCACTGTAAAGGATAGTGGGTGTTGATTCCTTTCTGTGTATTTTCTTACTTGATCATAAAAATCCTCATCGACTCTGTGAGATATGTTGACATGAAAACATCTCCAACTTACTACAAGGAGTGGAGCGGTCCACCCCTACCGTTTATATGAGTGGGATGGCCCAAACACACAGTCACTTCGCTGTTGGTTTGTTGGCAAACATGTTAATTCAACATTGAATTATGATCACAAAGGTTGAATATATGGTTGAGGTGGTCATCTGACGATGGATCAACCTTCAAACAATCCAATTCCAGCCAAGTAACTAATATTGAAAATGGTTGAACTCTATTAATTAAAATGGAGCTTTAGCGAAAGTTCAAGCTGGAAGACTCCACCCCCTTCGTTCGCCCATCGATGTCATGCTCATCTCCGACCTCAGCGCTGGACCTCACCCGGCGCGTTCAATCAGCAATCAGGCTCTGCGTAAAAGGATCCACACCCAAGCTGTCAGCTGCTTCCCAGCTGCGTTCAACCCACCACCTCCCCTTCTCCACCCACATCCTTTGGCTGTAGGATGGCACCCTTTCCCAACCACCACCACTAGTGTCGGGCCCCGGGGGAGAGCATCCCTAATCAGTTATCGGGATGTTCATCGAGTTCACATCAAATTACAGCTCAAATTAGCTGCCGGGGTCCGAGCGCCAAAGAACTGTTATTCATTCCTGTCATTAAATCTTTTAATTGTTCCCTTTTGTCCGTCTGAGTCTCTCCAGATTGAAATGCCAATGTAGACTCCCGGCTTTTTCAACACTGGACCCCCAGGCACACTGCACTGCAAGTTTTAGGCATTTCCCTAATTCACCACACATGATTTTAATTGATGGGTGATTGACAGGGTTTTGCTGAACTGAAAACATGCTGGTCAGCTTGCCTTCAGGACCCGCATCTAATCATTTTGAATTCAAGTATGCACCCAGATAGCACAAAAAAGAGTGAAACATCATTGAAACAATGTCAGACAGAGACATTGAAGCAACGTTGAAGCCTGGCATTTAAACAGAATCGAAAGTGGTTGGTGACTTGTACGTTGAATCAACATTGGGGTTTCAACCATAACTGACACTATATCAAGGTTGATTCAACCATCATCTGTATATCAATTTACATGCATATTTGTGTTGATTTTACATTGAATCAATGTAGGTGATTCAATGTAAAATTGGGTAGGTGGGTTGGAGGAGGTTTGGGGATGGATTAGGCGGAGATGAGGAGAGGTGCAACAAACTGCATAGTTGTATTCAAAATGATTACACACTGGTCCACAAGGCAAGCTGACCTGCATGTTTTCAGTTCAGTAAAATCCTGTCAATCACCCATCAATTAATATCATTTACTGACATTTTTAATATCTGTTAATTGGCTAGAATTGGATGATTGTTGTAAGTTTATCCGCCATCAGTCATCAACATTAACCATAAATTCAACCTTTGTGATCATAATTCAACATTGAATTAACATCTTTTGCCAACAAGCCAAGAGTGAAGTGGCTGTGTGGTTGGGCCATCCTACTACAAAAATAGTGGGGGTGGACCGCTCCACTCATTGTAGTACGTTGTAGATGTTTTTGTGTCAATATTATCACACACAGTCAGTAAAGATTTTTATGAACAAGTAAGAAAATTTACATAAAGGAATCACCACCCGCCATCCTTTACAGTGCTTAATTTAAAATATGATAACGTCCACTCACTCATAAAATGCTCTCACCCAGAGCTCTGATGAGGAGGAGAGTAGGGGAAGGTGTGACATTGATTCAATATTAATCAGACATCGGCATTTCATTCATTAGATTTCAACCACAAAAAATTGATTCATTGAAACATTGAACAATGACACAGTTTCAACATTGGTTACTTGGCTAGAATTGGATGGTTGTTTGATGGTTGATCCACCTTCAGTTGTCGACCTCAACCATATATTCAACCATTCTGACTATAATTTAATGTTGAATTACCAAAGTGTGCTATCTGGGAAGTTTGTTGCACCCCTCATCTGCTCCTCCCACCAACCCAATCTTCCCAACCTTCCCCTCTTTACCCCCTCTCATCCCTTCTTTCTTCCCCCCTCCTTGAGCTCTGGGTCAGAACATTTTATTACTAAGTGGCGGTTAATCATGTTTCAAATTAAGCACTACATGTTGAGAACAGTGGGTTGTGATTCCTTTCTGTACATTTTCTTACTTGTCTGTAAATATTGCTGACTGGGCATAAAGAGTTAACACAAAAACACCTACAAGTCTCTACAAAGAGTTGTACGGTCTGCCTCCTTGTTTTTACCTTAGTGGTTTGTCCCAACCAAACAGCCACTTTGCTGCTGGCTTGTTTGCAACCAACTTCTGAATTGAATTCTACTCTGAGCAGTTTTATGGTAAGTTTGGCAATATTACTTTGACCTTAAATCTGTTTATTGAAAAATAACTACATTGTTTTGTGTCTATAGTAATCTTGATTATTTTGGGGCAACACAAATATTTTTAATAATTGAGGTCATGTCTCCTTTTGTATTATTTTCGTCCTACCCACCACTCTAGGCCTAAGTATGAAATCCTGTGAGATTTTGTGGGATATGAATTTAAAAAAAATAGGGTGGGGGCGATTGTTTGGTCTGAGAGAGCACGTGGTGGACAAGGAAGTGTAAAGTTGGCTGCTTCAGGTGGGCTTTAAATTGTTCTGATAGTAATCACTTGTTTTTCATTTTTTATTATGATGTGCTTAGATGTGCCTCTGTTCCAGAACAGCTGAGTTAGATGATTGCATGACTGTCTGAAGCCATCAATAAGTGCAGAACATTGTTAATAATCCAGATTCAATCCAGGAGTGGCAGAAAGGGAACACTTAAAACATGTAAGGCAGGTGAAACACTGAACTAAAGCTGCTAATGACAGATTCAGCCTGTTGATTCTTGGATTGGTAACTGGTTAAACTGAAGTGGACTATTAATTGTGCAGGATCTTTATCAGCATGTGGACATGTAATGAATTTAATAAACTTATTTGGAAATATTTGTAGTTAATGGAAGATTTAACCAGCCATTTGATGGAAGTTTATTATGCATAAATTCTAAAAAGAAAATTCCAACTACAGTACAAATCACCTTTTGCTCTATTTTTCTGTCACTTATGTGTTAAATCTACCATGATCCTCCCGAGTTTTATCTTTAGGTTTTCTGATAGACCTTTATTTTAAAAATTGATTTCCTCATTTTAACATGAGTGCAGCATCATAAATCTATGCTGCAGCGTCATAGGTAAACTGTAGTCAACTAACATTAAGAGAAATATGAATTAATATTCATAAGTGTGTCCTTATTAATGTAACAGTGAGTGTACATGGGCATGGGCACTGTATGGTTTGTGTTTGTTCTCAGACCTGTAACCAGTACAGTATGTAATATTTCAATGTCTTTCAGAATGTTTCAAATGTTTATCATCGTTCTAACGAACACCTTCATAACTTTTGTGTTTTTCAGTCGCTGCTCTGCAGTTTGACCCAAATCTGACTCTCGAGGATTGCAGTGAAACTGTCAAGAAGTGGCTTCATTATGTGCCAGAACGAGAGCAACGCATCGCAAGGAACCAAAGTGATGCCAACCAGAGTGAAACTGGGGTTACCACAACTTCTCATTGGCAGGGAAAAGAGGAGGTTGAAAACCAAGGGAAATCTCGAATGGAGATAACCCAGTGGCAGTAGAGATGTTTGTGTTCTGAGCGTACTAGGCCCAAGGCAGGTTCTGGCTACAGTCAGATGGACTTGAGGAGGTCAGGCATTTGAGTGGCTTCAAGTTCTTGGTTCATATGTCCAGACTATCCATTGGATTGTGGATGGTATCCAGAAGTGTGGCTGAGCAGAACTGTCTCCAGACCTCCGAAATGAACTGAGGACCTCATTCAGAAAGAATTTCTTGCAGGATCCCATGGAGACGGAAAACATGTTTAACAAGAAGTTGGGCGGTCTGGGAGGCAGTGGAAAGTTTTCTAAGGGGAATGAGATGACAAGCTTTAGAAAAACGGTCCATAATAATGAAAACCACAGCATAGCATTTTTCACAGTTCTTTTAATCTTTTTTTCCAGATATTCTTTCCAGGCCAAAAGAGAAGATCCAATTAAACAATGACTTCCGTGGCAGTTTTTCCCTCATCTGGAAACTTACCAGATCAGCCAGGATTCCATTGGTCAAAGTACCATTTGTGAGCACAGTACCATTTAGCAAATATACAGAGTAGATGTAATTTATAATATACTGGGTAAGGTTAAAACTTATTTTATTATGCAAATATCTGCAAGTTACAACATACCTCTTCTTATTGGCTACCTGACACTCTCGGGAACCTGCTTTTCTTGTTGAGGACAATCTTCTGGTACTTGATCTCTGGCTTTAGGGCAGGTTTACCACCACCAAAAAGCAGGGAATCAACATCCCCCAGAGTGAGACAAGAACCACCATGTTCTTTGACTTCCTTGACAATGTTCCCTTTCGTTCGTTGAAGCTCTGTACTTGTCTGCTTCATCCTTGGCATCTTGGAGCTTTCTATTTCGGCTTTCTTGGATAGATCTGACCTCAATGTGGCTTATTTTTGATCTTCTGGGCTAAGCAGGATTTTTTCAGAAGCTCTTTCTGTTCATATGATAGTTTGCGCTTGAACCAATTACTCATGGTGTTTTTTCTCTTGATCATATTTATTGTTGCCTGATGGTGAAGGGCTGCATTCCGCCGCTTGAAGAGGCTAAAATCTAGATTACCAAAGCATGCCTCCCCCAGCAGATTATGAAGCTTGAAATGCATCATCTTTGTTCTCATTGATGAATCCTGGGGAATGTTGCGATACCTCCCATCCTGAAGGAATTCATGCAGATACCATTCGATTACAACCACAAATGAGGCCGACATCTTTTTCAGCACCTTATTTAATATGAGGAGTGGGTGTGTTGTAGAAGTTTGTTGTCTGTCATAATGAGCGGAGAACATCATTTATGGGTAGACTGAAATCATCAAAAACTTTGGTTTCAGGCTGCAATAAGCTGCTCGGTTCATCAAACCAATTTTTAAAGGAAATGTGCATTCTCAACATATTTGTAGAAGTCCAGGTATCAAACTTCTCTCTGTACTAGCATCCAATAGGGTAATGTTAATTTGTGATAGAAAATACCCAAAGCAGTTATCAATATGTCGATTTCGTTGCTCTTTGCGTCAGCCAGCACTTTTCAACTTCAAATTGTTTTTTGTGTGAGATATGGTGAAGAAGGTGATGATGACATCATGGCGATGAAAGTGAAGTGCTGCAGCATCCTGGAAGAAATTATTGAAGTAATTTGGTGGCCCAAATACTTCCTATGATGTTCCGTGGTGCCATCACTGTGAAGGTCAAACGAATGGTGTATCGTTCATTCTGCAGCATGCATTTTGGAGAGGACATGATCAGCAGCGCGTAGAGATGTGTGTAGTTGGCCTGGCAGAATTTCTTTGTGGAAGATTTTGCTTCCCACAATTCTAATCATATTTCCACACCTGGCAGCAGGGACTTTTGCTTTACCTACTAGTTCAATGAATGTCTTTATGAGATTTGTATAGTGACCATTTTTAGTTCCAATTTCTTCATCTTTCCAACAGTGCACGTCATGAAAAGCTTCCTGATAGTCAAGTTCAATCAATTTTATTTTTGTTGCAGTCATGTTATCATTTTTGAATCTGTCCACAGAAAATTTACAATTAGAGACTTGTGTTTGTGAAACTTTGATTTGCTGTTTGTAGTGGGTTATGCTGCTCAATTGCTATCCAGTCAACTTTGAGGTCATCTTCTTTACGCACTAGTCTCCTGTAGTAATTAGACTGGCGATAAAAACTGAGTTCTTTATCTTTTTGGTCAAGAGCCAATTCCGTTTTTTGAAGTTGTCTTTTCAGCTGGCTATTTTCAGTGTGGAGTTGGGAGATTTCTTCCATCAAAAAAGCATTAGTTTCCTTCAAATTGTGGATAAAATTGTCCTTTGTGTGACACTCTGTTTCATAAACGTGAATTTTCAGAACTTGTGTTTGCAAACTACTTTCAGTTTCCTCCAGTTTAATGCATCATAGTTTAATTGCAAGTTCCTTGGATCTTTTATTTAATTGCCCTTTCTGACAGTCAGTGATATTGTTATCTTTTGACACTTTGAGACATTTGTCTCAAAGTGTCAAAAGTGTCAAAAGTGTCAAAAGACATTTGTCTCAAAGTGGGTGGGTGTTTACTCCGAGGGTATCAAGCCTCTCACTGAGATGTAAAATGCACAGCAATCTTATTATTACCTCCCATGCATCTGCCAAACATTTTTTACGCAAAGCATAAAAACTTGTTTTTTTCTCCTGGAGAAACATATATATATATATATATATATATATATATATAAACATCTTCCTCCTCAGATCTGAATGAGATCCTGATGTCGTGGTTCTCCTTCATTAAGTTACCAACAGTTTTATCTGCAGGATCTGAGTCTGCAGTGAAGAGGATGATGGTGAAGTCATTGACTCTGGAGCTGAATGTGTCCTGGATGGTGTGAAACTCTCCCTGGTCTTCATCAGTGAGGGACCCACGGGTAGGACCAGGATGAAGGCCTGGACTAGGACCAGGATGAAGGCCTGGACACCCTCAGGACCACAGAGGGAGACACAGCTGAAGGATTCATGCATCACTTCCTGCTGAGCTTTTCCATCCAAGGCAGGCAGAGAAACCCGACGTCCAAACACGTCTCCCTGGTTTCTGACACTCTGAAGGAAGATCTGGCCAACCTAGAATGACCTTGGCTGCTGACGTCTTCAGTGGTCGTCTCCTCCCAAATAGAACCAGGTTCAGAGGTTCACGTTTCACAGCCAGAGTTAAAACTTCGTCCTCATCCTTCTGCTCAGACACTGGAAACAAAAATGAGAAAAAGTTTGAGTGGAATAAATAAAACAATTTAGAACCAAACCAGAAAGTTGGAAATCACTTCAGCTTTTCTTAGAAGTTAAAAAATCAATCCAAGCGACTCAGGAACTCAGAAAGTCTCACCAACTCAGATCTCAAATCCAATATGGCTGCAATTTAGAGGTAACATAATAATAATAATAATAATCCATCCATTTTCTTGCACCCTTTTTCCCTCAGTGGGGTCAGGAGGGGTGCTGGTGCCCATCTCCAGCCAACGTTTTGGGCGAGAGGCGGGGTACACACTGGACAGGTCGCCAGTCTGTCGCAGGGCAACACAGAGACACACAGGTCACACAACCATGCACACACACACTCACACCTAGGGGCAATTTGGAGAGGCCAATTAACCTGACAGTCATGTTTTTGGACTGTGGGAGGAAACCGGAGTACCCGGAGAAAACCCACGCATGCACAGGGAGAACATGCAAACTCCATGCAGAAAGACCGGGGCCGGGAATTGAACCCAGAACCTTCTTGCTGCAAGGCAACAGCTCTACCAACTGCGCCACTGTGCAGCCCTAATAATAATAATAATAATAATTAATAATAATAAACCACACACTGCAGTGCATTTCATTACTGACTGCCAGTTGCTACAGACACTAAACCAGGTGTGAGTCCCCCTCCTCGTCCTGTTGCTGCAGGAACTAAGCAGCTTCTACCTGTTAGTTTTATACCAGAAAGTCTGAGCCTGAAGGCAGAAACTGGAACTCAGCAGGTAAATGATGAGAAGTTTCAGCAATAATGGCTTCAGTTTTTATAATGATTTGTATTTTGCCCACTGTGGGTGTGACATCATTCCCTGATCTGTGCTCTCATTGGTTAGGTGGAAGGAAAGCAGCGTTGCTGATTTTATGCATCTACTACAGTTTGTCAGTTTATTGTTATTGTTATTTACAGAATAACAGCAGCAGAGTGTTTGTATTCAAACTGGGAGTCATGAGTAGATTTTATGATTTCAAATGTCAACAGAATCACTTTCCTCTGACGTTTCACAGTCTGACCAGTCAAACCAGTTTGGGCTCATTCCTTCTCAGAATACTTTCTGTTTAAGCTGTTAAGGTGCGGCACCAGTCTGGTTCTGTTGGGTATCAGTTTGTTGATCACATATTCTTCTTTAACTCTTTGGATCATTTGAAGAAACTGTAATTTTTCTTTGTTTTTCTACTTGAACTTTGTCTTCAGGAACTTTCCTTTTTGTTTCTACTCTGATGTTTGGAGAACAGGTTCACTTCTCATTTCAAGTCAAGTATATGATGCTTTGGAAGGATTGTCTTCACAACGTTAAAGCTAAAATGTTAAAAAAAATTGCTTTATTGTATAAATTAAAAAAATATTCTAGATAAGTAATCACTTTACATGTTACATTGTGGCCCAATAATTCATATAATTCTTGAGATCTGGGGAAACTTGTATGAAACCAACAGAATCTCCAGAAGAAAGTTATTCACATTATAACTGGTTTTCTTATTTTGGCTCCTCTCAAATAATGTGATATTATTGTGGACATTTTCAATTTCACAAAACAAACATTGAACATGACAGTTTTCTGTAAGATGACAGTACACTCTCTTTGTTTTTATAAAATTACAGGTCTACATGGAAATGTTCAAAGCTCTGAGGTTACAAACAGCACATTGGATGCAGATGTATTTAGTTTAGTGTCAGGCTGGATCATTGCATGTTGGCAGGTTTCAGTGAGGTAGGGCCAGTGTTGTCCAGAAATCAGCCTGATCTCAGGGGGCCTCAGACCAGTGGGGTCCAGAGTCGCTCCTGGAGGCCCGGCATCCTGCATGTTCTGGTTCTGTCCCTGGTTAACAAACCTGGATCAAATGATGGTTCATTAGAGGCCTAAGCAGATCACTGACATGCTGAGGAGGAAGTAACAACCTGGCAGAGAACTAGAACCTGCAGGATGCTGTTCTAGTTCAGGTTGATGATTGAAATGAAATCAGGGTTTCAACCTGGATCAGCAGAACCTGCTCAGCTGATCCTGGTTTAACCAGAGACTGTCCTCACTCTGCTCACCATGTTAACATGATGATGATCATTATAATAATTATAATTATAATACATAATATATAATACATTATAATAATGTAGATAAATGTAATAGTAATGTGGTTTCAGCAGCAGTAATGTGGTAATGTTAAGGACTACAGTTCAGTTTGTTCTTTTGGTTTATTTAGCATCATTTTGTACTTTTACCTGATGATTATACACACATACAGCACATACAGAACATGTTTTCAGAAAGAGAAGGGGGGGTATAACTTAAGGGGTCACTCAAACTTAAAGATCCGCAATTTGCGAACAACAAGAAAAAGCTTCTGTATTTCAATTAAAGGTGTAAAGTTATCGAACAAGTTAAATGAAGATTTAAAACAAAGCAATAGTTTAATACAATTCAAAAGAAAATACAAGGAGGTCATTTTCAATAGAGATAGACATATGGGTGAGAGAAAGCAATAATGTCTGTATTGAAGATAACAACTTGGTGTAAGGGTTTGGAAGACAAACCAGCATAAAAAGGGAAAATGTATAGGTAAATATTAGTAACTGCTGACTGCCACTTGACTTTGACTTGACTTTGATTTTTTTAATAACAGTAGGACTGTAAGTTTTCAAGTGTTTAGGGGGTAGGAGTTAATAAGTTCTCACTTCTTCCTATCCCATTTTGAGCATGATATGTTAATTGAAACAAATATCTGTATTTACTCTTCTTTTTTTATGCACTTCTTGTTACTGTGCACTATTTTATTTTTATAATTGTATCATGTTCGAATAAATTTCATTTCATTTCATTATTTTGTTTTGATGCCATAATTACAGTGGCATAATTACTAAATAAATTAATTGTTATTTAGTGGTAGAGGGATAAAAATTGTTAAACTACAGATTTACATCTGACCTGCAGGTCCTTGTATCTGCTGACCTTTGACCTGCTGTGGAAGCAGAAAAGACAGACTTAGTTTTTCAAACAAACCTTCAGGATTTTTGTTCTGGTCAATAAATTATGACTCAATTACATATGCGCTGTTGTTGCATTGAGCTCATTTTAAAAACTGCATAGGAAAATTTGTCCTTTATTTACAGTTTTATAAATAAAACTTTAGAACTGGTTCTGATCTCTTTTTACAATCACTGACAATATTTTGATAATTCAAAAATGCTTCATCTGGTTTTAATTCATCATGCAGGTTATAGTTTCACCACCAGAGGAAGAAAAATCAATTCCAGAGTCCAGTTGGTTCAAAGTGATTTTGGTTCCAGTACAGCTGAACAGAACCTGCATCCCCATAAAACAAAATTAGTTTGTGTACAAACTGGGAGTTAAAATAAGGCTTCATGTTTTCAGATGTCACCAGGTAAACATTCCTCTGACTCATAGACAGTCAGTACCAGTTAGACCAGTTTAGGCTCATTTCTCCTCATAATACTTTCAGTTTAACCTCAACTGTCCAGTTGTACTGCGGTTCTGTTGGGTCAGTTTGTTGTGCAGATGTTCTTCAACTCTTCAGATCATTTGGACAAATTGTAAGTTCTTTGATTTCTACTTGAACTTTGACTTCAGTAACTTTTCTGTTTGTTTCTAATGTTTCTCTCTGATGTTTGGAGAACAGAGAACTACAGACTTGAACTCAAAGTTTAATCTCTCTGCTGTTTGAAGGGTAATCTAAAGCAGAGGTGTCAAAAGTCGATCCATCAGGGCCAGGATAATGTATGTTTTCATTCTCTCCTTGGTATAATGTACCTGGATCAAATGTCTCATTAGAAGGCCAAAGAATAACACTGACATGCAGAAAAGGTTGTTACTACGACCAGGGAGAGAACTAAAACATGCAGTATGCCGGGATCCAGGACCGACTTTGGGCACCCCTGATCTAAGGGATTATTAGCTTAATGATAAACTGGAATAAAACAAATTGATGAAGATATGATGTTTCTTTTTCTCTGAACAAACTACTTTATGTTTCTATTTCCTGGAGTCAAATTGTAGTCTCCACCATTAAAGTTTCAAAGTAAAATATTATTCTTAAAATGTGTTTAATTAAGTCAGATTATTAAATAGTTAATCTTTGATAGAGTAGGTAATTAAATAATTATCTTAATAGTCAAACTTAATTAAACACATTTTAAGAATAATATTTTACTTCCTGTTGTGAATCAGTGAATGTAAATGTTGCTCCATGTCTCCATCTAGTGGACTGATGGTAGAAGTGCAGCAGCTGATGCAGCTTCCTCTGCCTCGCTGCTGTCTGACTGCATTCACCTGACACTGATATGAAGCAGAGAAGAAGAGCCAATCAGAGGAGGAGCAGCTGATCTTTTTCCAGCACTAATGATGTAAAGGATGATCAGAGTTGATGTGCAGATGAATGATGTGTGTTTCCTCTGCAGGTGAAGCTAGAAAGTGTGTGTGAGCTGATGTGAATTCAGCAGCATGGATCAGTGTGAGGACAGAGAGGAGGGAGTCCCTCCCTCTAAAACCACTCTGTGTGGGGAAGATGAGAGCCAGAGCAAAGGTCAGAGGTGAGGTCACCATCTCTAACTGTCCACAGCCCTTTTCACACAGCGTTCACTATATCAGGCCAAAACAGACGTGGTGATGAAGCTGCTGCTGCTCCTCTTTGCTGCTTCATCCAGACTGAACAGATTCAGTTTTAATCATCATGTTTCTATCAGGATCCATCAGAGACTCAAACCAGAACCAGATCCCAGCTCTGTCTCCTTTAAGAGCGACAGGTCAAAGGATCATTGGATTGACTTTAAATCTCCTGTATCTCCATCCTCAGAGAGGTGAGCTGTTTCTAACTGCTCACCTCTGTTTCAAACTGAGGTGAGCAGATTAAGTTTTAATCATTGTGTTTCTTTCAGGATCCATCAGAGACTCAAACAAGAACCAGAACCAGAACCCAGCTGTGTGTCATTTAAGAGCAACAGGTCAAAGGATCATTGGATTGACTTTAAATCTCCTGGATCTCCATTCTCAGAGAGGTGAGCTGTTTCTAACTGCTGTAACTGTGGAAACTGAACCAATAAGAACTCAGATGATCCCAGTTACATTTACAGAGGTTTGATCCACAATCTACAGAATCCAGCTGCTCTGTTCTAATGAAAACACCTTCATATCTTCATCTCTGGGTAATGATGATGATGATGTTCTGCTGCTTCCTGGCTCCATGTCAGACTAACAGTGGGACACATTTCCACCACCTACTGGGAAATACCTGGTAAACCAGTCTGGTCCATCAGGACTTGGTTCCTGTGTGCATTGTAAGATCAGTTCAGCATGAAGGAAAGCTTCATGATGTGGTTGGTGCGATCTGCTGGAACTCAACCAGACTGAGCTGATGTGGACCATCAGAGGTTCTGCTGGTTATTAGTGGAATCAGAAGGAACATTAAATCTTTACAGCTACTTGGATCATCTGGTTCACTGCTCACATCCAGATATCACTTCATGGACCTTTACCTTCTGATTGTCTCTGTGTGGACAGATATAATGTGAGCTCACTGGCTTCCAGGATCTACAGGATCCATTTTAAATCCTCTATAACATCCAGGAGAGGATCCCACATGGACACACCCACATATCTCAGACCTCCTCCATGTCCACATCACCTCAGATCCAGTCATCAGAACCTGATGGATGTCCCATATTGTCCTGAAGACCTGTGTGGACAGAGCCTTCACTTCCACCGTCCCCAAGCTCTGGGACTCTGTATCCACCAGCATCAGATCTGCTGACAGTGTGGACAGTTTGAAGTTCAAGTTTAGAACCAACTTTTTAAAATGTCTACTGGTCATTCTGGTAGGGTCCTCCACAGAGTGGACCAGCAGAGTTCAGAGGTTCCCTGTGGTCCGTCTGCCCAGCAGCATCAAACACAGCTGGACTCCATATTTATGGTCTGTACATGAACAACAACTACTTTTCCATGGTTCTGTTCACAGTCGTCTCCATACTGGACTTTGTAGACCAGAGGACTGTCAGCCTGTCCAACATACATCTGGTGTTTGGCTCCATGATTTCAGTCTGATGTTTCCTTCATCTATTATTCTGTCCCAGCTGCTGGAGGAAAACATTGTCACTTTTGTGAAGAACGAGCTGAAGAAGATCCACAAGGTTCTGAGTCCAGACTACCCAGAATGCTCAGAGAGCCAGAGAGAGGATGATGAGGTGTTGGAAGGTGAAGATGAAGAGCAGAGGAGGAGCAGCAGAGAGGCAGTGATGAAGATCACACTAAACTTCCTGAGGAGGATGAAGCAGGAGGAGCTGGCTGACCGTCTGCAGAGCAGTAAGAAGATTTCTACAAAGATTTGACCTGATGGATAAATGACACATTTTCTGATGTCTGAAGAGATGGAATCACATTTATGTAAATCATCTTCAGAAGACTGTTTCAATTAGTTTCTGATTTTACTTTTTGTGTTATTCAAGAACATTTTGCTGCAGTTCGTCATCAACTTAAATCTGATCTGAAGAAGAAGTTCCAGTCTGTGTTTGAGGGGATTGCTAAAGCAGGAAGTCCAACCCTTCTGAACCAGATCTACACAGAGCTCTACATCACAGAGGGAGGTACAGGAGGGGTCAATGATGAACATGAGGTCAGACAGATTGAAACAGCATCCAGGAAACCACACAGACCAGAAACAACAAGGAGATCCTGACTGATGCTACAGAGTCCAGCTCAGTGGATGTTCTGCTGACAAACCTCATCAGGGGAAAACTGCTTCCCTCTGCTCTCCTCTGGATAACCACACGACCTGCAGCAGCCAATCAGATCCCTCCTCAGTGTGTTGGCATGGTGACAGAGGTCAGAGGGTTCACTGATCCCCAGAAGGAGGAGTACTTCAGGAAGAGATTCAGAGATAAGAAGCAGGCCAGCAGGATCATCTCCCACATGAAGACATCACAAAGCCTCCACATCATGTGCCACATCCCAGTCTTCTGCTGGATCACTGCTACAGTTCTGGAGGATGTGTTGGAGACCACAGAGGGAGGAGAGCTGCCCAGCACCCTGACTGAGATGTACATCCACTTCCTGGTTGTTCAGACCAAAGTGAAGAAGGACAAGTATGATGGAGGAGCTGAAACAGATCCACACTGGAGTCCAGAGAGCAGGAAGATGATCGAGTCTCTGGGAAAACTGGCTTTTGATCAGCTGCAGAAAGGAAACCTGATCTTCTATGAATCAGACCTGACACAGTGTGGCATCGATATCACAGCAGCCTCAGTGTACTCAGGAGTGTTCACACAGATCTTTAGAGAGGAGAGAGGGCTGTACCAGGACAAAGTATTCTGCTTCGTCCATCTGAGTGTTCAGGAGTTTCTGGCTGCTCTTCATGTTCATCTGACCTTCATCAACTCTCGAGTCAACCTGATGGAAGAAACACAAACATCTAAGAAGTCTTCATTATTTAAATCAAAGTCTCTTCATCAGGGGGCTGTTGACCAGGCCTTACAGAGTCCAAATGGACACCTGGACTTGTTTCTCCGTTTTCTCCTGGGACTTTCACTGCAGACCAATCACAGACTCCTACAAGGTTTGTTGATACAGACAGAAAGTAGCTCACAGACCAATCAGGAAACAGTTCAGTACATCAAGAAGAAGATCAGTGAGAATGTGTCTGCAGAGAAAAGCATCAATCTGTTCCACTGTCTGAATGAACTGAATGATCGTTCTCTAGTGGAGGAGATCCAACAGTCTCTGAGGTCAGGGCGTCTCTCCAAAGATAAACTGTCTCCTGCTCAGTGGTCAGCTCTGGGTTTCATCTTATTGTCATCAGGAAAAGATCTGGATGTGTTTGAACTGAAGAAATGCTTTGCTTCAGAGGAGGTTCTTCTGAGGCTGCTGCCAGTGGTTAAAGCCTCCAACAAAGCTCTGTAAGGACACACATTGTTACATGAGGAGTAAACCGATTGCAGTTGCCTTTAACCCCGCCCATCTGAAAGAGTTGGACCTGAGCTACAATCATCCAGGAGACTCAGGAGTGAAGCTGCTGTCGGCTGGACTGAAGGATCCAGACTGGAGACTGGAAGCTCTCAGGTATGGAGGAACCTGCTGCAGGAGCAGAGAAGGTCTGATAGAAGAGGAAGAGGAGAAACGTCTTTAGTTATTCTGACTGATGGTCTGACCCCTTTCCTCCTTTCAGGGTGGAGCCTGCTGGAGGCCAATTCTTGACACCAGGTCTGAGGAAGTGTAAGTGTGTTTTTCATCTGATTCATGACAACAAAGCAGCTCACATTCAACCATCTTCAAACTGTCACATCACTCATTCAGGATCATCATCAAAGATCAATAAATGATCAATAACTGCAGCTGGATTGTGTTTGTTCTCCATCAGATTCCTGTCAACTCACCATCGACACAAACACAGTGAGCAGAGAGCTCAAACTGTCTGAAGACAACAGGAAGGTGACACGTGAGGAGAAGCTTCAGTCATATCCTGATCATCCAGACAGATTTGATTACTGGTATCAGCTGCTGTGTGGAACTGGTCTGACTGATCGATGTTACTGGGAGGTCGAGTGGAGAGGAAGAATTAATATATCAGTGAGTTACAGAAGAATCAAGAGAAAAGGAAACAGTACAGACTGTGTGTTTGGATTGAATGATCATTCTTGGAGTCTTAGATGCTCTGATGATGGTTTCTCTGTGAGGCACAACAACATAGAAGCTCCTCTGTCCTCCTCCTCTGTCTCTGACAGAGTATCAGTGTATGTGGACTGTCCTGCTGGCATTCTGTCCTTCTACAGAGTCTCCTCTGACTCACTGATCCACCTCCACACTTTCAACACCACATTCACTGAACCTCTGATTCCTGGATTTGGGTTCTGGTGGCCTGGTTCCTCTGTTTCTGTGCTTAGTTGAGTCTAAAGAGTCTAAAGTTTTTCCTCCTGTCAGAAAAACTCTCACTGTTGAACAGATAGTTCATCTCTACATGTTTTCATGGATCCAAACTGTTTCTTGGTCAAACTTTTACACATGATTCCTTAGAAATTTTTTCTTCTTCCAGTCCTTTAAAGATGGAAGCTGGGATTATTCCAGGATCCACATGTTTTTCTGTTTCCAGTCAAAGATGCTTTTAATTTTCTGCAGTTTTTCTTAATCACTGAACATTTTCTGTTTCTTTCAGCTCTTTTTTCTTAACCCTTGTGTGTGTGAGGACTTAGGCAAACGTAGAGGACTGTGGAAAATGATACAAGTTTTACGTGTGTAGGGTCAGTTGGACCCCATTTCTACATACAATGGTTAAATATGTCTTGGATTCAAATGTTAAATTATCCTTTTGTATATTTGCTGCAGTTTTTCTTCATGTATTTAGTGAACAATAAAAACAGTTTTTTCTTCTGCATTTGATTCATTTGCTGTTCATTCGGTTCTGTTATCGATTAATGTCATAGAGATTTTATTTCAATCTCAATCTGACTTTATTTCTTATGTAAAACTGTTCGCCTGCTATTTAGTGAATCCCATCACACCATGACAATTTTTTTACTTGCTGTTCATCAGGTGGGGGAGGGGAAAGGAGCTACAGGTTTGTTCCATCATTCTTTTTTTTTTTTTTTTTTTTTGTAGATTGATCATATTTATATTTTTTTTTTTTATTACAGTTTTTTTTTTTGCATGTTGGTGCAATGCTTTGTTGTTATCTTGTTTAATTCAATTTTAAGATGATTTTATTTATTTCTACATTAATCTTGCTTTCTTATGTATAATGAAGTCTAGTTAACTAGCAGGCTGGAAATTTACTGGTCCTGTTTATTTTAATACAGGCCAGGTGATCCTTTTTAGCAGGGGTGTCAACTCCAGTCTCGAGGGCGGTGTCCTGCAACTTTAGATGTGCTCTGCTGACCACACCTGAATAGAATAATTAGGTCATTAGCAAGGCTCTGGAGAACTACCTACACAAGGAGAGTAATTAAGCAATTTGATTCAGTGTTTTGTACCTGTGGCACATCTAAAACTGCAGGACAGCGCCCTCAGGACGGAGTTTGACACCCTGCTTTTTAGGGTAAAAGATGGCGAGCTCTGAAACTGGCTGGAGCCAGGAGGCCTAGAATCACTTCATCCTGGTCTGTATCAGTTCCCCTCATCTCACCAGGCACACACCATTATTCATCTCTTTATCTGAAAGAACTTGCGCTGGACATTGTATCTTAAATATCTGGATAATCCAACCATGGACTTCTGATGTGTGTCGGTCAGACTTTGACTGACAGCAGAAAGTGAGACAGTTGTGCACAAATTAATGAAGGATTGCCACAGTATGTGTTTTATTTGGTTCTAATATGTCTTGTATGTTCATTTAATTTTTTTCTTCAAATACATGATATGAAAGCAGTTATTTTGTATCGTTATTGATTACTGACAACGGCTCCAGTAGACGAATTCCAGTCTTCTGATTTTTTTTCCATCCAGTCCTTTTTACACTTTAAATAGTGCTCCACTTATTTACAGTAACATTCTTGAAACTGTTGTTTGGGTATGTTTGACATAAAGTGATAAATCTTATATATTCTGTTTCATTCAGAAATTCTACCTGAAACTCAGAATCTGCAGAACATTTTTCTTTGGAGAAAAAATCCAGAACTGAGATCAGAGCAGAATGAAAACTGGAGATCAGTGTTGGACAGAAAAGCTCTGATCGCTGCATCTCTGAAATATTTCACATTTGATAAAAATGAATCTAATTTTATCTGCTGCAGGCTGCACCTGAGCAGCTAATGCAGGTTCTACTTTTAATTAAGTCTCTGGTCAAAATGAGTCCAGTTTGGGATGAGAGATTTTCTGTTGTTCTGTTTTGAAAAATAAACACTGGAAAAGCTGGATGATGGAGCAGAATCACCGTCCTGATCAAAGATGGCTGATAAAACAGGTGAGAATGTGACGATGACAGAAAAATAAGAACCGTTGATTTTTAATGCTGCCTGTTTAATAATGTGAGAAAACTACGTTTTATAATTCAATCTGTATTTAATACTTTTTACACAGAATGAAAAAACAGATTTAATGTTTATTTTTCTAAATACTACATGTTAAATATTTAGCCCTTCATTTTATGAAATGATGCTTATCTCTCTTGATACAAGAGAAAACCAGTTTTAAGAAATTTGCCACTTATCAGTTAATTGTTATCGATTCCTAAGACCAATTAACTTTAGATTAATTCAAACAGTTTTATGTACTATAAAAATGTTAAATGAATTGTTTTTCAGACTGTACCCAATAATCATCCTAATAAATATAACGAATTCTAATGATCTCAGTCTCTTACTGTGTAATTCCTCTAAAATAAGAGTTTTGTTTCTTAAATTATCAAATTAAATTCAGTTTCTTGTTGATTTTCTAAGGATATGCTGTAAAATTGTAACAGTTTCAAATTTCACAATTAAATAATCAAGTTAATCCTGCATTATTAATTTTCCATTTCCATTAAACCATTATTTGACCTCCAAAAAAACAAATGTTTAGTTTATTCCTTGACATTTTTTATCGTTCTCTGAATAATTAAATCAAATTTACTGTCAAAGATGGAAAAGTTACAAACCAGAATCAACTTCTACTGTAATCAGAAATTAAAGGGATTATAATAAATCTAATTTAATTCATCTATAAGATGACAGATGTTACCATGGGTTAGCCTTTTTGAAAAAAACAAACAAAAACAGATCCAAGATGGCGGCCATTTTTCAAGAAGATCATCAAAAGCAATTTATTACTTCATCTCAAACAATGTATTGAAGCAAAAGCCAATAATAATGGTAGGTAGAAGTGCAGAAAAAATTATTGGTTGCATAGAGAATCACAATTCTGAGTCCATTCAAAAAGTGGCTTTAGTCTAGTTAGTTAATGTTTTTGTAAAATTAGATTTGGTGGCGGCCTTTTGTTCGACAGCAGAACAAACTGACTCTTCAATAAGACAATGATCCTAAACACCACAGCAAATCTAAAAGTGAAAACGTCAACCTGGTTGAAGCTGAAGAGTCTGAAAGCAAAGTGTGATCAAAACTAATTACGCTAATACTCTACATTCAAATAAACATTTCAGATAAATGTTACTGAGCAGAAACAGAAAGCAGAGTAGCAGAAACACTGGAGTGTATTTGCGTCCAAATCACCATTTATTTGCTGGTGCAGAGAAACAGACGAGACGTTGATAGATGGACCTCCGGGTAGCAATCACTGCCCTCCTGTTGTCTGTAAATCCTGCTGCATCTTTTTGCATCTGAACCTCATGTTTATGAAGGAGCGAAGCCTCCTGTCTGCTTCTGCACAGCAGGTTGTTAAAGTGAGCACAAACAGTCAAAACCACGGAGGAAACATAAATAAATGACACCAACACGAAGCACACAACGGCAGCGACTCGTCTGTCTCTTCAGTCTGGATGTGTGAGGCTTCTGCTCACACAAGGGCAAGAAGCAATTTTCCCTCCGGGGAATTAATTACGTCTAAATTTGAATCTAAAGAGCATTTCAAGCGAATGGCTGCAGGATCGTTTCAAGACGTTTTCAGATGATTGCATCGTTTCGCTCGGAGGTCTTTGGTGTCGAGGAGAGACGGCACAACGAGTAAACAAAGTGTTTGCTGCTGCACATTTCATCAATAAAAAGATCACAGGTCAGAACTACAGCTCAAAAGATTCATCTGATTAATTAGATTAATCGAGTTTGTTTGTTAAGCTAATGGTAACTAATTTAGTAAATGGTTCATTGTAACAGGAGGATACACTCAAAAACTTGTCTATGAATATTTTCATCCAAAACTCCTTAGTCAATAAAACGTTTATTTTCTTACTTTAAAAAGCAATTTAATTGTTTTTATGTGCATATTTTAATGTATTTCTAATATTGTATAAATAAGGTTTAAGTGGTTAAATGAAAAACATGTAGAATATGCCATTTTTTAATCCAATTAATCAATTAATGGTCAGAATAACTGATCGTTACAGCCCTAGTCATAACAGAACATAAATTATGCATTAATTGCAGAGAAGCAGCTAAAAGTGTTTTCAATCCCGACAGTCGAGGAGATTCAGTTTGATTGGAGACCAAAATGGCTGCTACATTTTCAGCTGCTGTGGTTTTCTTTCACACTGCAACGTGTCAAACAAACCTAATTAACTGAAAAACCTGTTCCTCTCCTGGCCTGTGGGGGCGCTGCATCAAGAACCACTGAAGGAAACGACACAAAAGCTCTGAAGACACTGAGCGCAACTTCCTTCTTCATGAAATGTAAACCAAAATGGAGTAGCATCAGTTTAGCGATTGTAGGATTTCTCTTTTGTCTTTGGGGGGAAACATAAAATATAACTCCATAAGTCCAAATTTTACGCAAAAATTTCTCTTATTTACAGATTTATTTTCCAAAATATTTAAAACAAAATGCAGCTTGGGAAGATGAAATATTGGCTGGCGTTTGTAAATCCAGGAGGCACCATTTCTCCTGACTGCTGATTGGCTGAACCCCCACAGAGAGGAAAAACGTTAGCTTCTGTGGTAGCGCTACATATTAATGCAGGTTAAGTTACATTCGTGTTTTAAGTGGTTTTAGAGACCAATATTCATTATGAAAACCTAACAGCCAGAGGTAAAATGTCAAAACTTTAAGCCACATTTTCATTTGTTACAAAGGTCCAGTCAAAGTCCAGACCTTAATCCAACGGAGAATCTGCTTAAAACTGATGCTCACATAAAATAATGGGGCAAATATTTTCTAAACTGGATGAGAAAAGTCCAACCATGTAGCTCCATGAAGTAATAACTCATGAAGGCTGAATATAAATGCATGACACACTTTTCAGATATTTATATGCGACACCAGGCACCATTTCCAACCATTTCACCCAGAACCAGATCAGAGGGACTGAAAGATGTAATATGTGTGGAAAACCAAGGCCAGGGATGCAACTAACAATTACTGGATTAATCAATTATTCTGACGATTAATCGATTAATTGTACACAAAACAAATATTGGCACATTCTACAGATTTTTCATTGAATCACTTATGATTTTTATACATTTACAGAAATACATTTAAAGTTGTGAAACAAAAATGTTTAAATTCCTCGTTTAAATACGAAAACATTTTATTGTCTAAAATACACCACTGTACCGTTCCTTAAGTAAATCTAAAGCTAAGCTATTCCACTTGAGTAGTTTTGGCTAAAACGTATAAACATAGGTGTTTTTATTTTAAATGCAAATGTGAATATTTTTGTACAGTTTTGGCCTAATTACTGCTCTGAGTAGGTTTTTTTCAGCAAATGGCCTTTTTGAGTCTTTTCCAGTTAATGATTAATCGATTACTAAATTAGCTGACGATTTCAGTTATCAATTAATCACGATTAATTGCTCCAGCCCCACCCAAATCCAAAGAAAAACCATCAGAAAGTTGGATCTCCTTATTTCTGAGGTAAATCTGGGATCATATAAGGCCTCTGCTCTGTAACATGAGAGGAAAAAGGTTTAAGAAGGACAAGTCGGGTAGAAATGAGCAATAATATCCTGACACAGACGCAGAGTGTGGATGCAACCATGGCGACGTTTGGTACAGAAAAGGTTCTCAGACATGTTTTCTGTAGTGAGAGAACTGAAACTCTTTTACTCATTTTCAATCAATCAGAAGATTCATTTCTATTCACTCTCCTGTTTTACTGTAATGCCATTTTTAGTTTATATAGTTGTGCTTCATTCCTCAGAGTCAATATTCAAACCTTCATGTTGATTTTCTCTGTTTTTTTCCCCAGTAAATTTACTGAGTGCAGCTTTGCCTGGATGCATGGAGCCTCCTCTGGGATCAATAAAGCACGGGGCCATCTCTCCGTCTAAAAGGCCATGTAATCACTGGAGCTGCTTCCAGTTCAGCTCGGAGAGAGATTTGTGTCTTTGTTATCATCCTGCTGCAGTTCAACAACCTTTTCTCAGCAGCATTCAAACTCTGAAAACCTCAAACGTTGCCTTTATGGGCGATATTGTGAATATTTTATGGCTGCAGCTCATCTTATTTGTCAGCAGCAACACCTGGATGGATGACTCAAAACCCAGGAACTGACTTATGGATGTATTTATTCTGGTTTGAATTTGCTTTTCTTTTTATTGACTCATATGGGTGTTTGATGTAAAATAAGATATTAAGCTGCAGATTTTCTCTCCCTCTGCCACCTGTAGGTTATCGTCCAGCAGCAGAAACCCTCAGCATGCCTAGGAAATAAAAAATGGACAAACGCTGCGTTTTATTTCTCTCCTCTGCATGCAGCAGAACAGAACCTGGTGCCACTTTTTGATCGGAGAGAAAATAAATTGTTTATGCACATATTTCCTGACTGCAATCTGGTGCAACGTAATATTTCAATCAAGACACTTATTTCCCTTTCAAACGTAAATAGTCGTTCGCTGTTTAACATTTACAAATAGGATCATCCAGGCAGAAATGTTGATTGCCACATTTTCACTCAGACTAACAAGTAAATATTTAACAGGGATCGCCATCTCCAGATCAGCGTTTGGTATAATAACATTGCAAAATATTGTTTGGAATGTAATAATTGTTACCTAATAAATACCAAGTGGTTTGAGTTTCCGTCTGGGATGCTGATGCAACATCCAGCCTGTTGATTTGTTTCACTGCAGGAGAGATTAAACGCTCCAGCTGCTGCACAACACCAAGTGGGAAATGTGGATTTATCGATAACGTCGCTGCTGCATGATAAAAATGTCTAATGCACCTTTAAAGAGGTGGAAAAAAGAGCTTAATTTGTATATGAAACAACTGCCTGCAATACAGCATCACTACCACAAGGTGGCGGCAATGTGCCGACAAGCAAAGATGAAGAATTCTGCAGTAATTTGTGTTTAGCCATTTTTAAAAGTCATATTTTCATTTAGAAGTTTTTAACTAAATATTTAGCTACCAAGCTAACAGCAGGAGTTTATAGAAAGACTCAGCTTTTATTCTGATAGTCTACTAACAGCTATCAGCGAGTGAATTTGCATATAAGCTAAGTATTTAGCATGATAGCTTAATATTTAGTTAAAAGTAAAATATTTAGCTTGTTATTTAAATATTTAGTCTGGAGATAAATATTTTGTTTGACAACTAAATATCTGGCTGAATACTAAATACTTTGTCAGCAAGCTAAAAATGTAGCTTAAAAACTAAATATTTAATTTGGATCCAAGTAATTAGCAATATTTTCTCACCAGCGGGAGTTTATATAGCGGTAAGCAAGACCCAGCTTTTATTTTGATAGTCCACTTAAAGTTATTGGCAAGGGAATTTGTATATTAGGCAAATATTTAGCACTTAGCTAAATATTTAGCTTTAAGCTAATATTTAGCTAACACTTAGCTTAGAGTTTAATGCTAATTCCTTAAACTAAAGTAGATCATTGTTTAAATTTTGTTTTTGTTTTTGTATGTGATTTTATTGGGTTTAATTTTAAGCCTAAATCTCCTCTTCCTGTAGATCAGGGTCCGATCCCCGACAGTTTAAACCACTCCTGCAGCTGGATGCTCTTTTCAACATGACATTTCAGATTTATTAAACTACACAGAGAGCAAGAGAAGAAAAAATAAAAACTGGACAATAGGAAATGTAACAAAGCAACAAAATAGATTGGTGTGAAGATCGAAGCTGCTACAGTGGAGTCACCGGTGCGGCGAACATTAAGCAGCCTTTGTCTGCGAGCCGGGCTGAACAAGCATCAAGCTCAGGTTCTGTTCACCTTACAGGGACTTAAAGGACCGCCGGTGTCGATTTAAACCAGAGAAAAGTCACTTCAACAAAAAGGCTGGTCAGCATTTATCAACCTTTATCTACTATGTCTGAGTTCAGAGGCAAAACTCTGAGTTTTTATAGCAAAGAGTAAAAGTTTAATCTGTCAGGAGATAAAGAGACGGAAAGATAAGGAGGGAAAAACTGAACAAGAAACCTTCAAGATGGACGGATGGAAACCAGGTGAACTGGTCAATTTGTGATCTGAATAACTGAGTCAATCTACAATCTGGTCGACAGAGTTTCTGTAACAATGTGCAATAACATAATACATTTAATCTTTAACCAATCTGTGATTTTATGGAAGCCTCCGTCCCTCTGAGCACACCGACAGCTCCTAACGAGATGCCTTCAGGTCCTGGTGAAGGATGGGAAACCAGAGCTCCACAGCATGAAACCAACATGTAACCTGAACGTCCCGGCTCTGCAGATTCAAAGGCCTCCACATCTGGAAACATCTCAAATCAGTGATCCAGGAAATATCTCTTATGCCCAAATTCCTCTTTATTTTTAATGCAAATGACATCCAAGTCCCAACAATCTGTCCAGGAGACAGAGGCAGCGCCGTACGTTACAGCAGACGTAACCTTTCCCCGGTTCTCTGATCAGATTAAAGCCAACCAGGCAGATGTCAACAAAAGGCCAACGAGAACAGGTTGACCTTTCCTTCCCCAACCTGCTCAGTGGGAAGGAAAACGTTCAAAAACAGAAAGACAAACACCTGCAACAAGAGCCGGTCGCCACGGTAACGTTTACACCTGTAGACCAGCGTCTCTGAGGGCTGGAGGACGAGACAGGGACATGGTGGTGGACCAGTCCAAACAGGAAGAGTTTCTGCTGGTTTAACTCAGATTTAAGACTTTTTAAGACACTATGAATGAAATTTAATACCTGGATTACAAACTTCAGAGTTGGGTAGCAACTAGTAACTAGCTACATTTACTCAGTTACATTTAACTGAGTAACCTTTTGGGAACAAATTTACTTTTCTTTCAGGACCGTTTTGACTGAGCTGTACTTGTAACTTTATTTTATTAATTTTATTACGAAGTTTTGCTAATAAAACAGAAACAAACCATTTCATCCATTTGTGAGTTGAGTTTGGTGAATATGGATGTTTGCTTTTTGGTCTGACAGGCTGTTTAACGTTTACTACCAAAAAAGGACAAACAGTATTTTTTTTGTCCAATACTATAATGAAGATATACATTATAATATAATGATTATTTGGATTTCTGTCAGTACCAAATATTTCAGTTTTATTGTGTTGTTGTAAAATGAGTAGAGACAGAGAAATCCAGCAGATTTTCACTGACTGAATGCAGGTGAAATGGAGGCTAACAGTAGCTAAGCTAACTAAGCTAACAGGTTGGTAATCCACATCCACTTCCTACGAAGTACAAAACTGGTTAAAAGCTGACACCCTGTCTTTGTCTTTCTTCTTTTCTCTTTTTTAAACACCTGATTTTATTATTTTATTAGGCAGCATGGTTAAAATCACGTCTTTCTTGTCTTCCACAGGCTAAACACGTCAATGTAAAGTGCGCTAAAGCAGGAACAAACCATTTCATCCGGTTACAGGGGGATGTTCGGTCAATATGGATGGATATTAGGACATAGGGAAACCTTGACCAATATTCTAATAATAACGATAACATATATTATATAATGATTACTTTTCTGTCAGTACCAAATATTTCAGTTTTATTGTGTTATTTAAAATGAGCAAAGAGGAAGAGAAATACCAGAACTCCCTTTCATTGATTAAATGCAGTGAAACGAGAGGCTAACTGTAGCTTAGCTAGCTAAGCTATCTGGTCGTTAACCATGCAGTAGTCTATCCAGCCCTTTTGATGGGGAGTAATGGGCTAAAACGAAACGCCCTGTGTTTGATTTTTTTCTTTTCCTTTTTTTAAAAAAATCTGATTTTATTATTTTTACTAAGCAGCATTGTTAATATCACCATCGTTTTTGTCTTTTACCGATTGCTACTACACCCGCTAACGCTGGAACAAACCATTTCATCCCGTTACAAGGGGGTGCTGGGTAAATACGGCTGTTTGCTTTTTGGTCTAAAACAGCGGAAATATTTAACTTTTACCGCCAAAAACAAGTAAAAACAACGCCATTATGTCAACACCAATGTCAATTTTTTATTGACATTGGTCCCCAAATATATGTTTTAAATATTTATATTTCTTTTTTGAAGGAATTGTCTCAGCGTCCCCCCCCCATATAGCGGTGCTGATTAGAAAGGCCTGAAAGCGAGAGTCGTCATCCATCTTTGTCATCCCAGCAGGAGCGGTGAGCTGCAGGGGAAGGAGCTGCAGCAGCAGCAGCAGCAGCGGACAGTTATGAGGAAGCCTCCTCTCCTGCTGAGCACCGGCCGTCACACACATCCGCAGAGTGTTGGGGTCTGCAGCCGCAGGATGTTTACAGCAACTCTCAATATCTCTGCTTCACAAATCATTCATATCTTCTAGGCATTTACTCTAAAAACTATTTTATAAAAGATTAATATTGTCAGGTAGAACACATCAGTTTGATTTGATGTCCACTCAGTTAATCTTCCTAACTGTAGAATGATGGTCTTCAGGTTATTTGGAAATTACATTTTTAGCTTTTGACAGCAACAATTATTGCCCCAAGATTACAGCTCTTGTTTTTTTTTACCAGACAAAAGAGAAATTATATCATCACCACTCCATTTTTATTTACGTTTCATGAAGAAGGAAGTTGCAATCAGCGTCTTCTTCAGAGGTTTTGTGTCGTTTCCTTCAGTGGTTCTTGGTGTAGCGCCCCCACAGGCGAGGAGGGAAGCATGTTTTTTCCAAGAGAACCGCAGCAGCTGAAAATGTAACAAATGTTGCCATTTTGGTTCCCAGTCGACCCGAATCTACCGAACTATCAGCTGGGAAAACATCCTTAATAGTCACACTGCAATTAATGAATACTTTATGCTCTCTCTATAGCGTCTGATGTCTTTCTGTTGGCCTCCAATGAGCCATAGTTCCTGCTTTTATTTAGCACTTAATCAAGTCCGAAGACTCCAAAGCGCTTTACGTTGAACTCATTCACCGTTTCCTTCATCGTTGCCCAAGGACACAACGATCCGGCAACAGAACCAACAGAACTGTCGTTTTTCAGGTGATCAATTAATGGAGTGCATTCAGAGCACCTGGCCAGATACTTTTCCTCTTATATCCCAAAAAAGCACCAAGGCTGTACTTAGGTTGTTTGCATAAATCACTTCTAAATGGGCCGAATGCCAAAGGATAGAAGGAAATGCTTTATTGACATATGGAGGCTGAAAATGTGACATTTGTTGTGCAGTTATAAAGAAAACACACACCACTGCTGAAATTGAAAATGCCCCAACATGGAGTTGTGTCCTTAGTTTCCTTTGGACGTCTACTCTGGGGGTGAATTAACACTTCGCATTAAGGGCGCAGGCGGGAGTGCAGGCCATCTGTTTCTCCATGATGTCTCCTGCAGAGCGCTCGCCACAGGATCAATCTCCCTGTGGAGCTAAAGAGCAGAAACACTCCGCTATCTGTTGCCACCAAGCTGCAGCAACCGCTCCGTCACCACAGAGGACGGAGCCTCAGAGCGCTTCAGCAAGGTGAAACTTATTAATGCAGCACAGAAACACGGCTCTCACTGAAACAGACACAGTCTTCTCTCCAGTTTTACTCCAGTTTTCAGAGTTCAGCTACATGGACGATTGTAAGGCTGAAACGATTAATCAGATCAGTCAACTAATTGAAATAATCGTCAACTAATTTAGTAATCAATTAATCATCAGCTGGAGTATAAATGTTCAAAAAAGGTCATTTGCTGAAAGAACAACACAATCAGAGCCAAAACTGCAAAACATATCAATTTCTTCCAGTGTTTCTGTAAATGTTCTTCCCAGAAAGATTTAGCAGTTTTAGCTTCATTTAGTTCAAATTCTCTAAAATAAAATAAATTAAATCTCCTGTTAAGCATCCAATTATTGGTAATCAATAGATTAGCCCAAAGTTGAGCATATGTTGATGTTAGAAGATATTTTAGCTGCAAATGCATTATTTGCTACAAATGATAAAATTTTCTCTATTATTGTGTTTTTTAGCAATAAAATATTTATTTTCTTATATAAAAAGGGACTCAATGATGTAATTATACTTTTTAAAATATTTCTAATATAGCATAAAGGGCTAGATATAAAATCTGCACTATTTGTATTTTTTTTGTAAAATCAATTAATCGTCAGATTAACCGATTAATCGTCAGAGTAACCGATTAATCGTCAGAGTAACCGATTAATCGATAAATAAAGTAATCATTAGTCGCAATCGATTGTTTTCTTTAAAGAGGAAGAAGTTATCCAAACCAAACTGGTTCGAAGTGGATAAGTGTTTGGACCTGATAGCTGGTTGTACCATCAGGCATCATCTTGATCAGCGTCAACGTTGTATTTTTTAACCAATCAGTGGTGAACCTGCAGGGATCCTGCTGTATAGTCCAAGTAAGCTTGAGCTTCTCAAACTGATGGTTTTTCCTTCAGGATTGTCTGAGAGAGAGCAGGAGTTCATAATCCCACACCATCACACTGCCTCCACCATGTTTCAAAGCTGGCTTTTCTGTTTTCCTGAAATAATTTTTAAGTTTAACTGGATGGACACCTTCCAGGATATTTTCCTAAAAGTTTCAGAGATTGTTGATCTTTGTGTTCTTCCAGTCCCTCTTTCTTTTTGTTAAATCATGAACTGTGGTGAAACCTGCACCAGATCTTGTTCTGTTCTTCTTGGACCGCCTGATTTAAATCAATACCTGAGACTCACTGAGGATGGTGTAGAATCAGTGATGCTGTGGGCCTCTTAAGGTCCCAATGCTTGGTGAAATACCAGTAGTGTGTTGTTCTGAAGTAGACTTGGAAAAACCAAAACTAGAGCCCAGTTTTCTCTGTAGAAGTGTTGATTTGTGTCTTTGTTCTGCCACAAATGATGGAAAACATCAATTTCGATGTTTTCTAAAGGTCTAATTTATCATTGAAAATCATTTTCTTCTTGTATTTCATAAATTTGCTGATTTTACTTGTGTTGTCCCACCAAATCTAAAGATGATCAATAAAACCACATCTAATCCAAAGAGATTTGAGCTTTCCACCTGTTGTTGTTGTATTCAAACAAACCCCAGTTGTTTTCAGATATATAATGGCTGCAGACAGAGAAGGATGCAAAACCCTAAACCTAAAAGCTTACCCCATCCCTAATTAGTCTCCATTGTGTACATAAACAACACAAATAACCTGAATAACCTGTCAAACCACGAGTAAAAAAGTGTGTTTGGGCCAAAAGGTCAGCAGTCGTAGTTAGGTGCTGATTAGAGGTATTGATTCTCCTTGGCCTGATTTAACTGCTGCAGAAAGGTCATATTTCTCACCCAATGAGACTAAACTAATTAGTTACAATTGACACACATGTAAAAGTCATTATTTATTACATATAAATACTTTTGTTTTTAAATCATAGATAATTGGACGTATATAAATTATATTTACTGATAGTTTTAATTTCTTTCAAAATAGCCACCTTAGTTGTCATGGAAAATTAAGTTAAAACCGCCATTCTATTGAATGTGTTTGGTGTGAAATCACTTCCTACAAAACCTGAACCTGAAATCATTCATATTTTATTGATCTTGTGTTTTCTTTGTCTGGTGTATGTTTCTCAAAATGGCCGTCATGATTGTAATGGAGAATATATGTTTGTAATAAAATTGGCAGTAGGTATTAGCAATGGTACTGACAGCCAAATAACATGTTAGGTTCACTATACGCTAATTGGAAAACTAGAACCTCAGGTGAGCTAATGCCAAACTGTTAAACACATAAAACATTAAAAGTAGCCATTGCTAAACTACCAAATACTTTAAAAATTAGCAGAAACTAACGCTAGATAACCAAACATTAGTTTCTGATTATTTTTACTACTTATTATTTTAAAGTTGTATAAAAAGGATGACCAAAGTTGAAAGCACATGACGGGACATAAAGTTCATCCATGTCATAAAAACAGGGAACCTTTAATGTCCATTATTGGTTTAAAAAGCTGAAAATTAGCAACCATGTTGAAAAATGTTGGTCATCCTGAAACTCACGAGGCTGATGGGAAACCTGAGGGGTTAGCATGCTAATGCTATGCCTTTATCCACACTTGAATTATGTTTATGTTACACAGTAGAAAATGATGGACCAGGTCACTCCTGGTGTAACATATTTATTCAGTTCAAACTGTGAACAGAAAGTACAGCAGCTACAGTAGCTGCTCCTGATATCTGCGACAACAAGCTGTTTTCTCAGCAATGGCGGACTTCTTCATCCTGCCAGAGCGTCAACCGCTGATGGTGCTGAGCGTCCTCCGATAGCGAAACCCAGAGGTGAAAGTAAGGGGGTACGGCGTACACCCGTGTTTTAGATTTTCAAGAATAATCTAAAACACGACTTAATCAGTTAATAAATAACTTTTTTCCCATTTCATATTGTTTCTGAACTGTTCGTGCTTAGTTAGAGCAGCGGTGCGACACGTCGATCGCGGAAGGTTTTGAGTCGATCTCATTAGGTGACAAACTGAACGCCGCCAGCACGACGTCCTCTGACTCCTTATCAAAACGTTCATAACTTTATGAAAGAACAACAACAAAATCAACAAAACGTGTCAAAATTTATGACCCAACAAAATTAATAATCTCTTATTGTTTCATGCTCAATTCTGTGCGTTTCGGTTCCATTATAACAATAACTAGCAGAGCAGGAGTTTAAAATGAACTAATCAACCACCGCTGTGTTCATGGGAGGCTTATTAATGATAGCAAAATAAATATCAAGCCTGAAAACCTGATATCGTAACGGACTGAGTGTTTTAAACGTAACCTGTGCTCCGAGCGCACGAGGAGCGAGCGGTTGCCACGGCAACGGTTGTGCTTAAACGACAAAGAAGGAGAAAACAAAAAGGTGCGAGTGGTTTAAAGTTAATCATCTGTTCGGGTAGGTTTATCTTTGTTTACATTTGTCTCGGCGGATCACAACCGCCGTAATTTCTGAACGTTCAACAAACGACTAACTTTTACTAATCACCTCGTCCGTCTATACGTCATTTACAGCAAACATCAAACACGGTAAATATGTTTCATTAAGTATTTAACTAACAAATGGCTTCTACCGCGATAATTATGTGAAATGAAATGGTCTAATTTAAAAATAATAGTTGTATTGCTCTCTGGCATCTCGCTGTGAGCTCAGAGTCTGAGAGGCTTTTCCTCCTCAAACTACCGCAGTGAAGTTAGTTTCAAGTTGGATATTCGATATTCGAGCTCCGGGGAGTAGCGGCGTTTAGCTAAAGGTTGATCCGATTTATGAACGCTAATGTCGGCCGGCGGTTCTCCACCACTCCCGGCCGCAGCGCCCGAAGGTTCACTTAGGGATTGTCAACAAATTACCGAACCAAACCTTCCTCTCAAAGAATGTTAATAAATGCCTTGAATTGTAACACAATAACTAATTGAAAGTGCTATTTCATGCTTTTACATGAGACTCAATATCATCTATTAAATTTTAAAGTCATACAATATTTCAATTATTTTAATATTAAATAATAGAATGTTCTCTTCAATAGCTTCCAGGTCATGTGACCTATTGATTCAAAATCACTTCTAAATAATTATACAAGTCTCTGTAGATGAGGCACAAACTTTTGTTATCCATTTTTAGCCATTTTCCATTTTTTAGGAATTTTTTTACTCAAAATTGAGGGTTTTTCTTCAACAGCTTCCAGGTCATGTGACCTGTTGACTCAAAATCACTTTCAAATAATTATACTAGTCTCTATAGATGAGGCACAAACTTTTGTTTTCCATTTTTAGCCATTTTCCATTTTTTTAGGATTTTTTTGGTGAAAACTGAGGGTTTTTCTTCAACAGCTTCCAGGTCATGTGACCTGTTGACGCAAAATCACTTTCAAATAATAAACAATAAAAATTTGATTAGATTTTTTTTATTTGGGGGGTTTCTGTCCGAGACCACGTTCTGCACAACCAGGGTTTTGAAGGGATCCATTTTGGTGGCCTTGGGATCATGCCTCTGCTTTTGGCAGATGATGTGGCCCTTCTGGCTTCATCATGTCGTGATCTACAGCTTCACTGGAGCAGTAGTAGTAGTAGTAGTTGTAGTAGTAGTAGTAGTCGAGTGTGAAGCGGCCAGGAGGAGGATCAGTACCTCCAGATCCAAAGCCCTGGTCTTGAGCTCGAAAAGTCAGGTAAGATTTTCCTGACCCAAGTGGAGGAGTTTAAGCATCTTAGCATCTTGCTCATTGTTGGAGTTCATTCATTTCTGTCTCTGTTCACCACCCATGTTCATTAACCAGTTTCAGGACCCGACCAGAACCACTCATTGTAAATTGAGAAATAATGAGATTTGGTTATATATAAAAACAAGCTTTAATGCCAAAAGATGATCAAATTTCACAATCCATACATATCCAAATGGAACATCATGCTTCTTAGGTTACATTCACCATCCAGCTCTGGGGCCAAGTGACAAGAAGTCAAGTGAGGCAAAGATTGTAGCAAGTTTAGCTTTTTATTCATCTCTGCAATCTGAACCCTCCATAAACTGTACTCTAATCAGTTTCAGTCTGTTTACATATGACTGCCAGCAGTCACATATAAACATGGTTATGTATGCTTCAGCATGTGAGGCAGATGAAAGAGGCTAAAAGAGATGGAGGAAAATACAGAATCCATAACATTAAGAATGAGGAGAAAATGGAACAGAAAATCAATAGGCGGATTGGCGATTTTGAGTCAACAGGTCACATGACCTGGAAGCTATTGAAGAAAAACCCTCAATTTTGAGTAAAAAAAATTCCTAAAAAATGAAAAATGGCTAAAAATGGAAAACAAAAGTTTGTGCCTCATCTATAGAGACTAGTATAATTATTTGAAAGTGATTTTGCGTCAACAGGTCACATGACCTGGAAGCTGTTGAAGAAAAACCCTCAGTTTTAACCAAAAAAATCCTAAAAAAATGGAAAATGGCTAAAAATGGAAAACAAAAGTTTGTGCCTCATCTATAGAGACTAGTATAATTATTTGAAAGTGATTTTGCGTCAACAGGTCACATGACCTGGAAGCTGTTGAAGAAAAACCCTCAGTTTTAACCAAAAAAATTCCTAAAAAATGGAAAATGGCTAAAAATGGAAAACAAAAGTTTGTGCCTCATCTACAGAGACTAGTATAATTATTTGAAAGTGATTTTGAGTCAACAGGTCACATGACCTGGAAGCTATTGAAGAGAACATTCTATTATTTAATATTAAAATAATTGAAATATTGTATGACTTTAAAATTTAATAGATGATATTGAGTCTCATGTAAAAGCATGAAATAGCACTTTCAATTAGTTATTGTGTTACAATTCAAGGCATTTATTAACATTCTTTGACAGGAAGGTTTGGTTCGGTAATTTGTTGACAGTCCCTAAGTGAACCTTCGGGCGCTGCGGCCGGGAGTGGTGGAGAACCGCCGGCCGACATTAGCGTTCATAAATCGGATCAACCTTTAGCTAAACGCCGCTACTCCCCGGAGCTCGAATATCGAATATCCAACTTGAAACTAACTTCACTGCGGTCCTCAAACTACTTGTTTTTGCTTGTAGTGGAAATATTGATGTTAATGAGATTTTCTCCAGAATAATAACCTTTTTCAACCTTTATAGCTCCACTGTTGAAAATGAGGCTCTAACATTCACAGATGACAGTGAAATAAAATCCAGTCCAACATCTGGTTTGTGTTTTCTCCAGTAGAGGAAGTTTTGCTACTTCTGTTTTAGCTCAAACCTGAAACAATCGACCTCCTGACGAACACAACGTCCTGCAGAGTGTGTGTGAACACACCACTGGGTGTGTGTGTGTGTGTGTGTTTTGTGTTAACCGCTAATAACTCCAGTGCTGGTTTCTGATTGGCTGCGCTCACCTTTATTGCTGCTTTACAGGCCAGGTATCGACTCCTGCATGCAGATCCAAAGATCGCTGCTCTGTTTGCTCAGGGCCGTTACGGGTTTTCCTGCCGGGATCAGAACATCATCAGAACCTTTTGGACCTTCTTTGTTTCTCATTCACAGTCTGGATCTGAACCTGAATTCACCCAACCAGGAAGCAGAAAAACAACAGAACCTGTAAGATTTCACCACTTTTATCTGCTGTTTTCAGGTAGATTTGAGTTCTAAGTTATCAGAACCACTTTGTGGATCCAGATGTTTCTCTATTTTCTGCTTCTGAACTTTCTTTCCTTGATCACATGCAAATAGTCTGTTATGAAATGTATTTCCTGCTCCATTTCAGAAGCTCTTTCCTGATCAGAAGTAATAAAATAAACACGTTTTAAATCTATTTTCATTTTATCAAACTGGCAGATAAAACAAAAATAGGAGCGTTCAGTTTTTTATTATCTCTGTTAAAAAGGGAGAGGCTTCGGGTTTTTATAACTTTAGAGCAAAGATAAACTGAAGGACTTTCCAGGATGTGATATGACACATCTGTGATTACATGATTCTGACAAAAACATTTTATTCTAGGACCAAAAATAAACTATATTTCTCCTTCTTTTACAAGAAGTCAAATACAGATGGGAAATAACCAATATTCAAAATTACTACTTTAGAGTAAACATAATTGAAGCATTCTTTAAATGTATGTTTAACTTGTAAAGTAGATTTTTAATGAGTTAATCTTAACTTTCTGGTTCCCTTGGGTTTTGTCATGGTTTCATGCAACTTTCGAACCCACATGCAGAGAACACTCCGAGGTGTAGGAAAGGGTTTCTTATATTTATTGCACAGAACAACAACAGACAATGAAAAAGAGTTTCAGGGGTGGAGAACTGCCTGGCCGGGTCTCAGGGGTCCTGCTGTGCGGACAAACAAAGGTGAGTTCAAGTTCAGTGGGAGTTTTAAGTGATAAACGGAGATGTGCGATCTTACTTGGATGGATCCTGATCTTGACGGGGGAAATGAGGGGCTCCGGGATCGGCGGACTGAGTTGGCAGCGGGGAAGGGCGGACAGGTAGGTAGGGTCACTCGGAGGAGCTGAGACGGGCGCAACTGCCGGCTGGAGGACCTGGAAGACTTGGATCCGATGATTTTGGGAACCGGGACCCAGGAACCTATGGAGCCCTCCACAGCGTGGAGACCAACCCAAAGATCCGGTGACTGGTAGCACTTGGAGCTCAGGAGAGCTGATCCTTCAGCACGGGAATAATCTGAATTCACGCACAAGAGAAAAGACTGTCACTGAGGATTCTCAAATTATCCTGCACAAGAGAATTCACAGAGGCCGAAAGTACCATTACTGATCAACAATCTGGTGTCAAAGTATCGACAGATATAAGGACCGATAAAACGCAGGGAGAGTTTTTTGGACATAGCTTTTAATGGGATGTCTTTGGTAGACAGCCACACCTTATCTCCAGGAGAGAAGGAAGGGGCTGGTCTTCGCCTCCGGTCCTCAAAACGGCGGTTTTCTTCGGCTGTTCTGTTCAGAGCCGAAACCGTTTGGGTCCATATGGACCGGCAGCGGCGAATATGATGCTGAACTGAAGTTACAGAAATGTCTCTCTCGTCAGCAGGGAAAAGGGGAGGCTGGTATCCTAACGATACTTCAAATGGGGAGCGACCAGTGGCTGCAGACACATGCGAGTTATGTGCATACTCGATCCATGTGAGAAATTGGCACCAGCCAGAAGGATTATTGGAAGTGAGGCATCTCAAGGCGGACTCCAGTTCCTGGTTCAGACACTCTGTTTGGCCAATAGACTGCAGGTGATATCCAGAGGTTAAAGAAATTCTTGTTTTGAGTGCAGAACAAAAATGTCTCCAAACCTGAGATGTAAATTGGGGACCCCGGTCAGACAGGTCTCTTGCGGGATCCCATGAAGGCGAAAGACATGTTTCACAAGGAGCTTGGCAGTTTGCAGGGCAGACGGGAGCTTTCTTAAAGGAACCAAATGACATGACTTAGAAAATTGATCCACAATGGTAAGGATAGTGGTCATACCTTGGAATACTGGCAGTCCTGTCATGAAATCCACGGCGATGTGTGACCACGGGCGTCTGGGAACAGATAACGGCAGTAGGAGACCGGATGGGGGTAAGTGCAAAGCCTTGTTTCGGGCACAAACCTGACAAGAGAGAACATACTGCCTAACATCTTTACAGATGGACGACCACCAAAATCTCCTTGAGACCAGAGCAATCGTTCGGCTAACACCGGGATGAGCAGAAAATTTAGCCGAATGCATCCAACTAATCAGCCTGCTTCTGATACTGGTAGGAACATACATTCTATTCTCCGGACCAGTGCCAGGGTCGGGTTTCAACTGCTGAGCCTGTTTAACCAGGTCCTCAATCTCCCAAGTCACAGTGGCCACCGAACAACTGGGTGGAAGAATAGAGGTGGGAACCTTCACTGAGTCGTCAGGGGAATGGATTCTGGACAGGGCGTCTGTTTTGACATTACGGGATCCAGGCCGGTAAGAAATGGATAGATTGAATCTAGAGAAAAATAAAGACCAACCTGAATTCGAAAATCTACTGCAAAATCGGCAACTGTTTTTTGTCCTTGTTTTATGTTAGCCAAATCCCTGGAAGTCATGGTTCTGTATGTGTCCTGGTTAAATGCCTGTTTGAACTCCTTCAGAAACTCAGCAAAAGAAACGCCATAGTTATCGGGGGTGGAAAACCTCGCCTCGGCCCAATCCAAGGCTCGACCTGACAACTGAGAAATGATGAAAGAGATTTTGGCCCCGTCATCGGCGAAACAAATGGGTGGTTGAATATGATTGAACACTGCAACAAAAAACCTCTGCATTTGTTTACATCACCTGTAAACCTCTCTGGGTTTGGTGGCCGGTAGTCCGAAAACACGGGGTGGACCAACTGATTAGACTGGGCCTCACAAAGGTGAGTTCAAGTTCAGTGGGAGTTTTAAGTGATAAACGGAGATGTGCGATCTTACTTGGAGTGGATCCTGATCTTGACGGGGGAAATGAGGGGCTCTGGGATCGGTGGACTGAGTTGGCAGCGGGGAAGGGCGGACAGGTAGGTAGGGTCACTCGGAGGAGCTGAGGCGGGCGCAACTGCCGGCTGGAGGACCTGGAAGACTTGGATCCGATGATTTTGGGAACCGGGACCCAGGAACCTATGGAGCCCTCCACGGCGTGGAGAGCAACCCAAAGATCCGGTGACTGGTAGCACTTGGAGCTCAGGAGAGCTGATCCTTCAGCACGGGAATAATCTGAAGACATGCACAAGAGAAAAGAGAAAAGACTGTCACTGAGGATTCTCAAATTATCCTGCACAAGAGAATTCACAGAGGCCGAAAGTACCATTACTGATCAACAATCTGGCGTCAAAGTATCGACAGCGCCCTGCTGACATACCCCTCCACTGATGAGGAATATGCTGCAGGTGCGTGCAGCATCAGCGTGGACACACACCCTCCAGGAGAAACGCCTCTCAGCTCCCTCTGGTGGACAAAAAAGGAAGAGCAACCCCAGAACCCCAACAGGTTTAAATGTGACACTGAGTCATTATTCAAAGTAGGAAAAACAGGAAAACATCTCATTCTAGTGAGTTAGCGCTATAAATTTATTCATAAATCAGAAAATATTTTCAATATTGACACCAATTTTGTTAGATCTGGGTAATGTGTGCTGGCTGGTTGAACTTTTGACCTTTAAACGTTCAAGAATATTTTCAAAACAAAAGCAGCACAAACAAAAATATTTAGCAACACAAATATTTGACAGCAGTTGTGTTAGATGTGAAAAAGGTGGCGGCTTGTTTCTCTTCCAAAAGTCTGATTTTACATCATGAACGGTTTGAAACAAACAGATGTTTTAAATGACAGAATAAAACAAAATGGCCACCTTTCTTATTGAGAACTGAATCAGCGGCGGCTCTCTGCTCATCTGTTCAGGCTCATAATTCAGGTGGTGTGATGATGGATGAGCCGACCTAACGATGGGATCGGTCGTGTCGTTCTTTGGAAAGTTGTGTGGAGGGGAGAAGCAGAAAGGTGAGATCTGACAAACTTCATGACATGTTTGGTTGCTGTTTCCTCTCTGGTTTCACTTTTCATCTCCATCTTTTCCCAGAGGAGGAGAGACGGCTGCGAGCGAATGACCGAGCTTTCAACCTGACCTGGCCGTATGCTGTAAGTACGCGCTGAACCAGGGTCACTTTCTACTGCTACTCATCGTTTTGGCTACTGTTGGAAGTGGAAACAGACAAATAATATTATATAAAGCTTATAGATGCAATACTTAAAGCATATCCAGTATCTATTATTCAATATAACAATTGACTAATTTATTGGATGTCTCTAAAGTTTTCTTAAAAATTTCACATAAATGATTGTAAATCCTTTTTTTTTAAATAATGAATTGTGGCACTTATGGCTTTCCATACATGCTGGATGGTCAACTTGATAATAGGAAAGCTAAAGCTGCCACAATTCAATAAATTAAAAATACAACATTGATAATTAGACATGTAACAATTTTAATAAAACTTGAGAGGCACAAAGTAAATAATTTTTATAGAGGCCCTAAAATATATTGATTTTATTTATTCATTTAATTGTTTGATATTTGTATTTCCAGTATAATTCAAATGTTACAATAATTATTTATTACTAATTTTTTGTCACTGGTTGGAATATAAACTGAACTGAATCTGTTCTGAGGAGGAAAATTTAAAGAAAATAAAGAATCTAAAGTAATACATTATCAATCATGTTTTGAAAAGGTAAATATTAATTTGCAGGCATTATTGCATTTTGGGTTCATGTTTGATAACGTGTGCAAATTAAAAGTGTGTTTGGGTTTGTGGACTTTGTCCTGCTTGTTACATATTTGCAAAACATGCAAATATGTAATTAATGACATAAAATACTAAAACAAGCAAAGTTCATGTCATCTTGGTTATGAGATAAACTTTGATGGGTAATAAATAATTAGAACATAAAACAGATTAATTGTTAACCAGTATACTGATGCATCCTTTGCACATTTATGCACATTAGCACGGCTAATTTTAGCTTCTCTGCTAATTACATTGATAAAAATGTATTTGAAAAAATAAATACAAAAGTCATAATTTTTGGTTAACAATAAAGTAGAAAATCTCACAATAATCCACTTTAAAATCAGTAAAAATCACACATTGTTTTATTTCTATATTAGCTTCTCTACCGCAGCTCTACATTTTGAACATCCTGTCCTCAACCTTTCAAAATAAACTACTTCCTGTTGAAATATTCTAATATTACATTATGTTTGATGCACAGATGGTCAGAAAATAAATTAATGTAGAAGGAGAACATTCTATCATGTTTGTTTCGGATGGTTTAGAGATGCATTATGGGATACATGACATGTTTTATTAATGACTTTAACTTGGGGTGATTTATTTTTTATCTTTATTCCACATTTGATTTAGAAGACTTAATATTTTTAAACATTTTTATTCTTTTTGTTCCTCAGAAAAATGCCATCAAAACGTCCAAATACAACCTTTTCTCCTTCCTGCCTCTGAACCTCTTCGAACAGTTCAGCAGACTCGCCAACGCCTACTTCCTCTTCCTCCTCCTCCTACAGGTGGAACATTTCAGTTATTATTCTGAGTTGTTAATGTTTTCTGTGGTTTTAAATGTATAAATAAATATTTTTTTAATTGTGTAATGTGTATTTTTGCCTAAATCTGTGTAAATTTTAAGACTTTTTGCAGTAAAAATATTATGTTTTGTGTCGTTTGACAGCTAATTCCTCAAATCTCAGCTGTTCCCTGGTTCACCACTGCTGTGCCGCTTCTCATCGTCCTTTCAGTATCGGGGGTCAAAGATGCTAACGATGACATAGTAAGGATAAAAAACCAGCTGTTCCTACAGGAAACGGTGAAATCAAACATGAGAAAACAATGTTTTCTTCCTTTATCTATGTGAAATGAGCAGAACAGACACAAACAGGACAAGCAGGTGAATAACCGCCAGGTGAAAGTCCTGATACACAGAGAGTGAGTCACCGCTTCCAAGATTTTACCCATAAACACAGTTAGTGAGTTTTTATCATCCAGCCAGATAATTTAGAGGATTTTCTTTCCAGGCTGAGAGACGAAATATGGATGAACATCCAGGTTGGAGATATAATCAAACTGAAGAGCAACCAGTTTGTTCCAGTGAGTCTGGACTTCTTAAAGTGGAGATTTTATTATTTTTTTTAATGTAAAATGTGTGAAAGCTGAAGCCTCTTTTCCTGACCTGATGGTCCGTTCAGGCCGACCTCCTGCTTCTGTCCAGCAGCGAACCTCTCAACCTGATTTATGTGGAAACAGCCGAGTTAGACGGGTGAGTGAAGATCCAGAAACGCCTGAACATGCAGCTAAACTGTGCGTCTTACGTCTTCCTGGTGTCACTCAGGGAAACCAACCTGAAGGTGAAACAGGCCCTGACCGTCACCGGGGAGATGGGAGACAACGTGGACAACCTGTCTGCCTTCAAAGGTAACAAGCTGAGATTCCTGATCATCTTCAGCTGCAACCAGATAAAGACACTTAGCCTGTTCTTTTCCTCACAATCTGACTGGAAATTAGAGAAAAGCTGTCATGTCTTAGGACAGTAAAGATGGCCGAAATTCATTTTTAATTTCCAGAATAATGAATTCTGTACAGACATGAACTGGAAAGCTGCTCAGGAGGGAAGAAGCCATCGCTCCAAAAGCCAGATTACAGTCTGGAGAAGCACTCAGACATGGCCTGTTGTCTGAGGAAACTGAAACTAAAATGTTTGACCATAATTTGAAGGAATAAGGAAGAAACTTGCAAGCATCAGAACAAAATCTCATGGATGACATAAAGAGGGACTGGAGCACTTCAAAAAATAGCTGCCATCATGAGGAACGATTAGTTTAAAAGGAAATTCTACCAAATAGTAGAATAGTAGATATTTTTTCAAAGCTTAAAAAATATTTTAAACATGAAACAATTAGATTGATTTAAAGGGGACCAATTATACAAAATTCACATTTTGAACATTTTTATTCTTACATTTGTGTCTCTAATGCTAGTAAAAACAAAAACAAACACTTAAAAAACACCCAGGAACTTTTTGGCTACTAGTTAATGTTTTCTTGTTGTCTGAAAAATTTTTTGTTTTTAAAACCTCTTAATTGTTGAGTTGCATTCCACAGGCACTGCACCGTTACCTAGCAACCCTAGCAGAGCCCAGCACCGTTACCTAGCAACCCTAACAGAATTCTGCACCGTTACCTAGCAACCCTAGCAGAGCCCAGCACCTAGCAACCCTAGCAGAACTCTGCACCGTTACCTAGCAACCCTAGCAGAGCCCAGCACCGTTACCTAGCAACCCTAACAGAGCCCTGCACTGTTACCTAGCAACCCAAATGGAATTCCAGCACATTTTACTATAATTTCATTATCTAAAAATGACTTTGTGCAAAAAATGTTCTGTATCACCTCTAAACCTGTACTAAGCTGTTCAAGGAAGCATAATAAGTCACCTTTAATGTCAGACTATGAGAAACAAAAAGGTTTCTTGTAAACATCTGGATGCTAATGTCTGTGTTTTTCAGGTGAAGTTCGATGCGAGCCTCCAAACAACCGTCTGGACAAGTTCAAAGGGACTCTGACTGTGGATGGACAGCAACACGGGCTGGACAACGACAAGATCCTGCTCAGAGGATGCACTGTGAGGAACACAGAGTGGTGCTTCGGCTTGGTCATCTTCGCAGGTAAGAATCCCTCCCTGCGGCCAGAGCAGCAGCTGCTTAGGTTGTAGTGGAGAGATACTTTGAAATGGTCTCAATGAGTGATTTCCATGCAGACTAGACGTCTACAAGAGTTTTCCTTAACTTTCAGTAACTGGAATAACTGCCTCTGTGTTTGGTTGTTTTCAGGTTCTGACACCAAACTCATGCAGAACAGCGGGAGAACCACGTTTAAACGGACCAACATCGATCAGCTGATGAACATCCTGGTGTTGTGTGTGAGTTCAAGCATCCACAATTTAAAAAATGTTATAATACAAACAGTGGTGAAAAGTTAGCTGCGCTAACTCTAAAGCAGCCATCATTAATAATCTTTTCGCTAAAACGCTAAACCAGCATTTTATTCGGTGAAAGCTAATGAAGAAGCAATAATGTGGTAAACTCTGCCATGTTGATACCCACCATCAACAGTAAAGAAAGTACTTTACTCTTTACTGTTTAGTAAAGAAAGTTTACTAAACAGCCACATAAACGAGGCTTTATAATTTATCCAGAAAAAGAATTTAAGGGAAGTCTTAATGTTTTCAATGACAGTAAAACCACTAAATGAACAATTAGCTTCATTATTTGCGCATTTGCAGAAGTGTGTCCATTGCTTTTCGCTGATTGAAGATAATCCTCCATTTTTGCTAGATCTTTGGTTTCCTGGCAACCATTTGCGCCATCATGACGGTTGGCCACGCCGTCTGGGAGGTGAACGAGGGCTCGGCCTTCACCGCGTTTCTTCCCCGCCAACCAGGCGTTGACATTCCTCTATCGTCCTTCTACGCCTTCTGGTCCTACGTCATCGTCCTCAACACGGTGGTGCCCATTTCTCTCTACGTCAGGTTCGTGAAGTCGATAGCTTTAGCAGCAGTAGCCACGGTGCTACGTGGAAACTCAGCGTTTTGTCTGGTTTTTCAGCGTGGAGATGATCCGCCTTGGGAACAGCTTCTTCATAGACTGGGACAGGAAGATGTACTATCCAAAGAAAGACACTCCAGCCCAGGCGAGGACGACCACGCTCAACGAGGAGCTGGGTCAGATCAAGTACATCTTCAGCGACAAGACCGGCACTCTGACGCAGAACATCATGACCTTCAACAAGTGCTCCATCAACGGGAGGAACTACGGTAGGAATCTGACACCTGCTGAGTTTCTTTGTGTTTATTTTGGTAGTAGTTTGTTGTATTCAGAGAGAGGTTTTTGGGGAAGAAGTACTTTCTAGATAACCCTTGTTGTCTAGTAAAGCAGTAGAACCAGTCCTTGACTCATCCAGTGTCCATCGGCTGCCTGAACTAATTCACACCTTAACTCTAAAAATGTTGTTCTGTTGGTCTGACTTTAAATTTCACATCAGTACAATAGATTTCCAGCTACAGCTGCTGCTTCTCCATATCACTAGCAACCAGTTCAGGTGGTTCAGGCATCTGAATGCTCCGCGGCCATCTAATGTATTCTTTGAATGTTGAAAATGAGTTGATTCTGACAAACGTTTCTCTTTTTTTCAGGTGAGCTATGTGACATTTCTGGCCAAAGGATCGAGATAACGAAGGTAAAGCATCTTCAACCGGCGACACCTTGTGCTCTGAGACACAAGATGCAGCTCAGATTAATTTGTTAGCTCTGCTAATGCTAAAGTCCTACACCATGCTAGTATTTAGTGGTAGCTAATGCTAAAGTAATAAATAGCTAAATTCAACACTAGTGATACCCACCTTGTATCAACTGAACGTTTACGAAACAGCTAAGTAAAGAATTTATAATTTATCCAGAGAAATCAGTTTAGGGGAAGCTAAGTGCGCTAAGTGTTTTCAAAGTTAGTAAAAAATCTGCCCCACTATTAACAGATTAGTGGAAAAGTGCCCACCACTGACTAAAAGTAAAGATCTGCAGTTTAACAATGTGGTAGAAATCAACAGTGGGAAAACCACATTTAATCATTACTTCCCCTAACTAACATGGTGTTTAGCAGAAGCTAATGCTAAAGACCAAAAGCGCTAAATTCTGCCATGTTGAAATAGACCATGTGTCAACTGTCAGCTGCATCTTTGCACAACAAAGTAATATTGGGCTTTATAATTAATCCAAATAAATTATTTTAGAGACAGCTAAGTCACCTAAATATTTTCAAAGTTTACAAAATTGTTAAATAAAAAAATGAGCTCCGCCCATTAGCGGATTAGTCTAAGTTTCTTCACCACTCTATAAAAGTAAAACAATGCAGTTTATCAAACTTACCACTGATCAATTTATGTTGATAAAAACGCTCTGGCCTCACAGATATATGCTGAGTAATGAATGTCCTTTGCAGAACACGAAGAGAGTGGACTTCTCCTGGAACCAGCTGGCGGATCCGAAGTTCATCTTCCATGATTTCAACCTGATGGAGACGATGAAGAAGGGAATCCCGGAGGCCCAGGCCTTCTTCCGCCTGCTGGCTCTGTGCCACACCGTCATGCCGGAGGAGAAGAAAGAGGGTCAGGGTCCAACATTCATCTGTTTTTAACACAAGCAGCAGATTTCAGCTGATAATAGACCTCAAAACTGTAAATGTGCTCTTCTAGTACAATGAAAAATTTAATATTTAAAATATATTCTGTAGAACTACATTAAAAACCAAAGGGTTGTGAATACATAACAGCAGTAAAACCAGCTGACCAAATGTGCTGGAGCCAGTTGAATGTGACGTTGCATTCAGAAGGTTTTTGAAATGGCTCATTTTCCAGACATCAGAAAACATTAACTTATTGGTGAGAAACAGCTCAGTGTTGTCTTTGACAAAGAATTGAGATTTAGCATCTTTATTGGATTCTGTGGCAGATTTTGATTAGGTGTTTGGCAACTGCCCAGGGCAGCATGAGAGTAGAGATCACCAGGCTAAATATAAAATAAATACTAAATAATTATGTATATTTAATCATTATTGCCTCCATGAAACTCCTGTCTTGTCCTCCGTGTCGTCTGCCAGGGAAGCTCAACTATCAGGCTCAGTCGCCAGATGAGGGCGCTCTGGTGACGGCGGCGAGGAACTTTGGGTTTGTTTTCCGATCGCGGACGCCGGAGACCATCACGGTCATGGAGATGGGGAAGAAAGTTACGTATGAGCTTCTGGCTGTTCTGGACTTCAACAACGTGAGGAAGAGGATGTCTGTGATTGGTAGGTGTGTGTGTGTGTGTGTGTTTGCGTTTGTTTGTAATACGTTGAGAGGACAATTTTCCTGACACATACTACGTTGTGGGGACCAATTGCTCCTTGTGGGGGCCAAAGCCTTGTCCCCAGAAGGGGAAACCCTGTTTATGGGTCAGGGGTCGGATGGACCAACCATTGATGTCTTATTTACCAAGTGTCGTCTCTTTAAATCTCCCTCCCAGTCCGTGACCCTGAGGGCAGGATGACCCTTTACTGCAAAGGCGCAGACACCATCATCTATGAGCGACTGCATCCGTCCTGCTCCAAGCTGAAGGACGTCACCACCACACACCTGAACGTGAGACGTTACCACCAACCGTCTGATTTACCTCTGAAAGGAGAAACGCTTTAACGGCTCTGAAATGTTCAAAACCAGGAGTACGCAGGCGACGGGCTTCGCACTCTGGCTCTGGCCTACAAACACTTGGAGGAGAGCTACATGGAGCGCTGGCTGGAGCGCCACCATGAGGCCAGCATGGCCATCGAGGGACGCGAGGACAAGCTGGACGTCCTCTATGAAGACATAGAAACGGACCTGATGGTCAGAGCTGCTAATGACACTGACTACCAGGGAGGAGTTACAACCAGAGCTATGCTAGTTAGGATGGATGGATGGATGGATGGATGGATGGATGGATGGATGGATGGATGGATGGATGGATGGATGGATGGATGGATGGATGGATGGATGGATGGATGGATGGATGGATGGATGGATGGATGGATGGATGGATGGATGGATGGATGGATGGATGGATGGATGGATGGATGGATGGATGGATGGATGGATGGCTTTTGGTCTTTAAAATACCAACATTTCCACATAACTTAATATTTTGTTCTGTCTGATTTTATAATTTTTAAATACTAAATGATTGATGTTTTGACCAGTTACTCACTTCTTGAGTCGCCTTCTTACCATTTTTTTCCTCTCTAGTACAGTTGTTTGCTCTTCCCTCCTCTGCTTATAACAGATGATGGCTAAGAAGAACATCGGGACTTTAAAGTTGCTAACTGCTAACTTTGCTTCCAGCTGTTGGGAGCCACAGCTGTGGAGGACAAGCTGCAGGATGGCGTCCCTCACACCATCGAGCAGCTGGCCAAAGCTGACATCAAGATCTGGGTTCTGACCGGAGATAAACAAGGTTTGCACCCAATGTGCCTTTAACCCCATTCATTCTATTTAATTTAATTTAACTCATCCGTTTAATCTGTAATTAATTTATTTTACTTCACAGAAACAGCAGAAAACATTGGATATTCCTGCAACATGCTGAGAGACGAGATGAAGGACATCTTTGTTGTGAATGCTAACACAGCTAACGAGGTCAAAGAGGAGCTGCAGTGAGTCAATCAGTAACTATTTATTGTTGGGTCTTCTGATTATTTTTACTACTTACAACCAGCAGTAAATGCAAGCCATGCTTTGAAATTCAAACAAAGATACAGCACCTTTCATACTGACGAGCACACCTAATAAACATGGATCTTAAATTAATTTATACATTATTAAAGTTTACACTAAAAATTAAGACAAGTACAACCTCTAATTTGAGATGCTTGTCTTCAAAAAGGACATGTGGGAGAAAATGCCTTTCGGCTAAAGCAGACATGTTGATTTTCACCCTAGTTATGTCCAAATCTACTGTCAGAGTGGCAGAGGAAAGGCCGCTAGCTACAATGTTAGCTAATTAGCATAAGCTAATGCTAAAGTGCTATACCATCTCAGTTTTTAGCAAAAGCTAATGTTAAAGAGCTATACCAACAAAGCATTTATCAGACATTAATGCTAAAGCACTATACCAACACGGTATTTAACATAAGCTAATGCTAAAGAGCCATAACAACTTAGTACTGAGCAGAAGTTTATGTGAAAGAGGTACACCAACATGGTATTTAGCACAAGCTAAAGATAAAGCTTTATACGACATGGTATTTTATGGAAGCTAATGCTAAAGAACTATACCAACAAGTGATTTAGCATTAGCTAGTGTTAAAGTACAATGCTAACACAATATTTTACCAGAGCTAATGGTTAAAAACTATATCAACACGGTATTTAGCAGAAGCTAATGCTAAAGCAATAAATTCAACACTGTTGAAACACCTACCATGTCTCAGGAACATGGTAGGTGTCCTCACATACAAACATGCCATCCAACTCCACCAATATGCCTTTTCACAATAAATCCCTTGATAACTCATAATTTATCTCTGTCTTAACTATGATTTTATGAAAACTGACAAATTAGCCATGAAATTTAGTTAGCTGCCATCTTTCTCATTTTCAGGAAAGCCAGAAGAAAAATGTGTCCCGGATCAGTAGAGAAGCTGAAGGTGATCAAAGCTCGAGCCGGCCTGTTTTGGCTCCAGAAGATCCAGACTGTACCGGATGAGAGAGTAGACGAAGAATATGGCCTGATTATAAATGGACACAGCCTGGTAAGAAGCTGTTTTAGGCACCAAACAGTTTCAGTTATTTTCTGAATCAGAGAGAAGAATGCAGTCTTTGGGTAGCTGGAGTTATAGCGCCTATGGAAGTGTGTGAACTCTTCGTCTTTAGGCCTACGCACTGCAGGAGGACTTGGAGTTGGAGCTGCTGAGGACGGCATGCATGTGCAAGACGGTGATTTGCTGCAGGGTCACCCCTCTGCAGAAGGCCCAGGTGGTTGAGCTGGTCAAGAAGTACAAGCAGGCCATAACTCTGGCCATTGGAGATGGAGCCAATGATGTCAGCATGATCAAGGGTAAAAATCAGAAATGAGAGTTTAAGTCCAACTAAAGTTTCTCCTATACTTCACCTGAAGCGTCAAAATTGACTCTCATTGATGTAGTTGAAAATTGGGTCATCTGGTTTGCAGGAATCCATCTTCTTTCCTTTCTGATACTGTTCAACAGAGGTCTGTACAAAGTGTTGCATGATTGGTCAGGAGTTTTTGAGCATGTTGCTGTCCAAGTGAATTTGATCAACGAAGGACCAACTGCAGACTACCAGTCCAATTCCACTCTCCGGTTTTTGTATCCACGGGCAGCCTGAATGGTTTTGAGCAGCAGCGGGTTGTTGGACAAAGTGAGGCACTATGAATATTTGTACAATTCCTCACTAAATATAAATTGTTATAAATAGATTGTTAAATTGGTAAAAACTCCTCAATGGAAATTGCAGCGTATTGTTTACAATGTCTGCAGAAAGGTGTGCTGCTTTGTCTGTGACCGTTTTGTTACTGATATGCTTTGGGCGTGATCGAATCAGGAGAGGTGACTCCAGGTGGTTTGTGATGTATGTGAACACCAAACGGACCAGAGACCGCTCCAAAAGTCGACTATAACGCAGGGCATTCTGGGTAAATACAACCACAACAAACATCCTAGCCTAGCTCTAGTGGGAGAAATGAGCTGTGGTCTTTAGCCAAAGACAAAAGAGAAATCCTACAACTGCTAAAATCTGAAGCTACTCCATTTTTGTTTAAATTTTGCTAAGAAGGAAGTTGTGGTCAGTGTCTTCTTCTGAGATTTCTGTAGTTTCATTCAGTGGTTCTTGGGGCAGTGCCACCACAGGTGAGGAGGGGAACAGATTTGGCTCATCTGATGCAACACAGTGTGAAACAAACTGCACCAGAAATGTAGCAAAAGTTGTAATTTTGATCACCAATTGAACTGATTTACCAGAATATCAGGCATCCCTGATAGACCAGGCTATCAGGGATGCCTGGTCTATCAGTCAACACATGACCACGTGTTGACTGTTTGGTATCGACTGAAAGTGTCGCAATCAGCTCTCATTCACGTAACCATACAAAAATTGTGTCGTTTTTGAACGATTCTTCACTAAATAACTGCAAAGATTGTCAAAAGGCTAAAAAACTCTGCAGAAAGACGTGTCTCTCTCTCCATGACTGTTTTGTTGTGTACAAAACGTCCCTCAGCTATTCATCAGCTGCTCAGCTTTGAGTGAATTGTGGGAGAAGGTCCAGGGACCCTGCAGACTGAAAAACGAGTGACGGATCTCGTTGTTTTGCTTCTAGCTGCTCATATCGGCGTGGGCATCAGCGGTCAGGAAGGGATGCAGGCGGTTCTCTCCAGCGACTTCTCCTTCGCCCAGTTCCGGTACCTCCAGCGCCTCCTGCTGGTGCACGGCCGCTGGTCCTACATTCGCATGTGCAAGTTCCTGCAATATTTCTTCTACAAGAACTTTAGCTACACCCTTGTTCACTTCTGGTACGGTTTCTTCTGCGGCTTCTCTGCTCAGGTGAGTTAAAAGTCCTGAGGGAAGAAAGTTGACGCTTTGTGTGGATGTTGACTGATGCTTTTGTGGTTCCAGACTGTTTATGATGACTGGTTCATCACCCTGTACAACATGGTTTACACTGCTACCTCAGTTCTCGCCTTGGGCCTCTTTGACCGGGTAGGAGGAGTCTTGTTATTTTTCATTTAAAAGTCAGAGTCATGGTGGGCTAGATCCTGCTCTGGTCCCTTAGCTTCGTACCTTTTCCTGTTGTTTCTCTCGCAGGACGTCAACGACCGCTGGAGTTTCCGATATCCTCAGCTCTACTCTCCCGGCCAGCTCAACACGTTTTTCAGTAAAAAGATTTTTGTCCGATGTGTAATAGTCAGCACCTACACCTCCCTGGTCATCTTCTTCATCCCGTGGGCAGCCATGCAGGACTCCGTCCGAGGTGACGGCAAAGCCGTAGCGGACTATCAGTCCTTCGCTTTGTTGACACAAACCAGCTTGATGATAGTAGTGAGCGCTCAGGTAAGACATTCTTTGCTGTTTTGATGTCTTCAATGTTTTAGAGTCCTTGTCAAACGGCGATTTGACTAAAGGCCGAAGGGTTGGAGTCCCAATTGACGGCGTTTCAACTAAAGTCTGAAAAACCTAGAGGTTGGAGTCCTTGTCAAACGGTGTTTTTGACTAAATTCCCATCGGGTTAGAGTCCCAGGTAAACTGGGACTCTAAAATGGGTGCAGGTTTTAATGTTTTTATCTTTTTTAAATCTTTTTTTATCTCTTTCTCTTTCTCACTCTTCATTCACCGTCATATGCTGTTTTTTTATTATGTAAAGCACTTTGAAATGCCTTGCTGCTGAAATGTGCTATGCAAATAAAATTTGATTGATTGATTGAATATCATTTATTATATAATTGCTAGGTTTGTATGAATTTTTGCATGCTTGGTTATGGAAAAAAACATTTCTAGCATATTTTAAATGATGCATGTTGGTGTGAAATTGGCAGCCCCACCTTGTTCAAATTAAACTAAATTGGTGTTGAACGTTTTAGTAGCACAGTTGACATGATTCCTAACTTTTGAGCTTATCGCCAAAGAAAACTGAGTAAAAACCTGATTTTTCATTTTTTTCAGATGTTTCTTGACACTTTTTACTGGACAGCGATTAATCAGTTCTTCCTGTGGGGCAGCATTGCTGCCTACTTCGCCATCACATTTACTCTTTTCAGCAATGGCCTTTTTTTCATGTTCACCTCCAGTTTCCCCTTCATCGGTGAGTAAATTTAGCTTTTTATCATGTCAAACACTTATTTTAGCAAAAAAATGTACATTAATTTATAAGAAATGAAGGAAAGTTAGTTTGAATATCCTAAATTAAGTTTTTTAAGTTATACTTACATACAATGTAAATACCAATTTTTGATGGGATAGATTTATACACCCCTTTTCATAAAGTAATATCTTCCATCTATCTACATTTTATAGCTGCTTGTTCTTGAAGTGTCGTTGGATGCAAACCAATATAATAATTTAAAAAATATGGGACTTAAAAATTGTGCCTAGTGGAACTCCATTGCTAAAATTATAACATCTTAATAAAAAACAGTTTAAAAAAGCTCCCCTTTAACAGGAATAAATCAGGCTCAGTGCAGTTAGATGAAAAACTGAGAGAATATAAAGTTAATATTTTTAAATAACAGGAAATTGTGCAAACTGGAGAGCAGTAGGAAAACCAAGTGGTCAGTTTGTCTCCAGCAGTTTATAGTAGGATTTCTACAGAAATGTGCAGTTTGGGGTTTTAACCACTAGATGTCACTATTACCTCCAAATCTGAGACTTTGGCTTCACTAATAATTTGTGGCTGAAAGTTAAATCCTTTCTTTTGTATATAATCTGCTGCTTTTAACGGAATAGACTTAATTTGTTCTTATTTTTCATGTGTCTAAATTGCCTGTGTGGTAATAAACTGTTGTAAAATGTATTTCAGGCACAGCGAGGAACAGTTTGAAGCAGCCGAACGTGTGGCTGACGATACTCCTGACCTGTCTTCTCTGCGTCCTGCCCACTGTGGCTTATCGCTTCCTCTGCATGCAGCTCCGTCCCACCATCACTGATAAGGTGGGGAACCAAAAATCAGGAGCGTTTTACTGTATCGACATACGTTAAAGCCATATGATGTGTTTGAACGGTTGTTTAAAGCAACATGTAAGTGCAAAAATCTGATAAAAAGAGATTTACATCTAATTCATCTAATTTATGATTTTATAGCGAAACTAATTTTCCAGGAGAACCATGGAGACCATTGTATGACGGCGTATCAAGGCCATTGTAGATAGAAAAATAATTAGGGTAAAATTCTGCCAAAACAGTCAGAAATTTTGAGAATAATCTCAAAAATGTAGAACATTTTTTTTAAATTTTTGAGTGTGAAGTCAAAAATGTGCTAAAAATTCAGAAACTTTTAGGCTAACCTTAGAAACCTCCTTGAAAAAAATTTGAAATTTTTGTTAAAACTCAAAAACTGTATAGAAAAAACTGACAAAATTCTGACAAAAAGTTCTATACATTTTTTTTTGGAAAAAATGTGGAAAACATTTTCTTAAAAAACTCAGAAATATTGAGATCAGTATCAGAAATTTTCTAGAAAAAATAAGGAAATTTCCAAGATTTCAAAAGTAAAAAAAAAGATTTCATAAAAACTTAAACGACCCTCATACATCGTTGAACAATGGTGAAAAATGGCCGCCATTTTGATTTTTTTCCAGTGGCTAACGTTTTTCTTTTTCTTTTTCCAAAAACCTAGCCCCTGAGAACAATATTTATCTGAAATATTTACTTAACTTCAGCACCATGACGCGGAACAGTGTCAGTATTTGCTCAACAGAAGGTTTGTAACTAGATTCAAGCTACATTTGACCGCCCTGTCCCGCTCCAGGTGAGGTTTAAGGCTCGGAAGGAGGGACAGCCGGCTCCGGCTCCTTACCGGCCGCCTCCACGGCGCGTCAGCACCCGCCGCTCCAGCTACGCCTTCTCCCACTCCCAGGGCTACGGGGATCTGGTAACCTCCCGCAAATTCATGCGCATGAAGCGGCGACAGACCCTGTTCGGCAGGAAGGTGTCTCCGCTGGTTAAGAACCAGCCGCAGCGATATCGGACCATAACGGAGGAGACGGAGGAGTCGCAGACATAAGATGCGTTCAGGGACTGAATTACTGTTGTTATCTGTGTCGTTATTTTGATACCTAACTGAGAACTGGATGGATGCCGGAGGAAATCAAGGCGTCATTAAAACACTGAAATAGTGTTATTGTTTGTATTATTATTATTATTGAAAAGAGTTTATTCACATATTCACAGTGTCGAACCTGGTGGAGTTCGATGCGGACGGGTTCCGGTATGGTTTACTTCTCTGGCGTTAGACAAGAAAGGGCGCCATCCTGTGGTGTGAAGAGTGTAAGCGCAGTATTCAACTATCTGCACTCCATGATGGTTTGTTGTTGTTGTTGTTGTTCCTGTTTTTGAGAATCTTTAAGTAACATTTTGTCTGCTTCTCTGAAACACTATTTGGCCTTTATGGAACATTTATTATATTTTAAACAGAAAAGTGCAATATACCAATTTACATACGATGAAAATGTCCCAGATGTCAGAGTTCTTCCATGTTTATAACATCAAACATGTTTAAATATTAGTTAAAAGATAACCAGAGAATTCAGTTTTTAAACAGATGTGTTTATTATTAAGAGAGGAACAAAATCCAAAGTGGGATTGATTATTGGAGCTAATAATTACATAATAATGGTACATTTACGCTCCAAATTAACGTGGAACTCAGTGTTTCTAATAGAAATAAATTATTTTCTTCCTGGTTGGTCTTCAGTTTCTGATCTCAGCTACTTTTTTGTCTTCTTCTGTTTTATATTCCACATCAGGAATCTGGTTGTAATTACCTTCTATCTCCACTAGGTGGAACAACTTCTCACCTTTTCACGTCACTGACGTTTATGATTAATACAATTTTACGTCAGAGGTTGAAAAGTACAGGTTGGACTGTTCTACTCAAGTTAAAGTAAAGTACAAGTTTTGAAACGTACTCAAGTACAAAAAGTAAAAATATAGAATATAAAATAACTTTTCATGAGTCTAAAATAAAGTTAATTTAGTTCAGAAACATCAGAATAACAAGATGTTCATGATTTGCATTGACATTAAATCCAAGGTGAATATTCAATTAAGATGTGTTGAGCTGTATTTGCATGAAATAATAATAATAATAATAAAAAAACGACAAAGGTATTTCAGAAAGGTTTGTTGTACATTTTTAACAATCAATTTATGAACTGGCTTTATTTAAAGATGGCCCAAAAGACCCAAAGTCTATGGAGGATGGAGAGTTTTGATAAATTAATGACACATTTAAATAATTAGCTCTTAACTCTCACACTGCACTGAGTCAAAAGAGCCAAGCTAAGTGAAAAACCTGTTCCCTCCGTCGCCTGTGGGGGCGCTGGCTGCACCAAGAACACCTGAAGGAACCGACACAAAACCTCTGAAGAAGACCAGCGCTGTTTTCTTCTTCACAAAAAGTAAACAAAAGCGGAGCCGTGTCCCGTTTTAGTGGCTGTAGGTTCTGGTTTCCCAACCCGTTGATGTTCGTTAGTAGTTTGGACATCGAGTTTTAGTTTTTAGCCTTAGCGACTCTCCTGCAGGCGCCGTTACTACAAACTATGTAAACTTTTAATAATTTACTGACCTTATTATAAATGTAATGGCGACTGGAATGTAGGTGACTGAAGTAAAATTATCCCAAAGTGTATTGAGATGACAGTTGTTGTCACTTACTGGGATAAACCAGAAGTAAAAACATTGAGGTTTTTGTTATTGATAAAGAACTAATGGCTTTACTGTGAATATGTTTACTAATTAAGCAAACCGGTGGCTTTTGCTGCAGTTCCTGACAGATTTATTTCTCTATTCCTGATTTATTGTTCGCAACTTTGTTGCACTTAAGTGTTTCAGCATCAAACTGATATAAATATGAGTCAGAAGCTCCATGTCATTACCACACATCTCCACTAGGTGGAGCAGATTCACACCTCATCAGGTCCGATGTTTGTTGTTTTATTATTAAACTTTGTTTACAAGATTTAAAACGGTTTATATTTACTGTGATTCCCGTTTTTTTACTGTAATAAATATTTTCTGCTTAAATGTAGTTTTTTATTTTTAAACAGTAACAGTGGTTTATCTTTGATAAAATGTATAAAACATGTTTAAGCCCTTGAGTTTTTTTTTAATGTTAAAAATGGGGTGATTTCTTAGAAACAGCGTTTGTGCCACGATTAAATGACCATAATGTGACTCTTTTAGAAGACTGGATTTATTATAGAAAAACTAAAGTCTAATTAAATTTGTTACACAATATCCAGTTTTGAAAATATTTCCAAAAAAACATTTATTAAACTGGAATTAAAGTTCTGTTGTCCTAATATTTGACTCACAAAATGCACAAGGGTTTGTATTTATATTAAACTTCATACATAATTTCGACATGTTTAATATATTTTTGTGGGGGTAGAAGAGAGTCAAAAATGTTTCACTTCTGGAAATTTTGAGATTCAAAAGTCTAAAATTTGCAAAGAGCAAACTAAAAAAAAATCATTTCTTGTTTTCTAGAAATTTTGATTTTTGGTTAAAAAAATAAACTGTTTTTCTGTATACAATGTCGTTAACACACCGTTGTATTTAACTATTAATATGCATTACTTTTTAAAATAAAAAGATTCAGGCATCACACGAAGTGAAATGTGTTTTATAAGCTTAAACCCATTTTTAACTTCACAAAACAAAGATAAAACAAATGAAACTTTCACTGTATAAATTAGAAACGGTTTAAAAAGTCAGTTACATCTTCAGCCTCGAGCAGGCTAACCAGGAAGTGTCCCACCGCAGCAGCCAATCACAATCCAGTTCTTGTTGCCGGGCAGAGCAGCTGTTCAGAACTGGACTCTGATTGGCTGCTCCGTCTTCCTTTCAGTGACTCCCGAGCAGATGATGTCCCTGCGTCCATATGGCGGACCTTTGTGACTCTTGTCAACTTTAAAAGCTGCGGTCCGTCCCCCCTCCCCCTCCTGCTGCTGAATGGGGAGTCACCGCCACGCTGTCCTGCCTAAGCGTGCCTTTTGTCCCGCCTCCTCTCCGCTCACTCTCGGCTCCAGACTTTGTTTTGGGTGAAAGGATCCGTCTCAAATGTCCCGGTCAGCCAGCAGCAGCTGCTCCGGACTGCGCCTTTATTCCCCACAAAGGAGAGGCGAGGCGGCCCCTCCCACCCCTCTTTCTGCTCTTTGTGTCCATTCATGAAGCAGCACAAGAGCTGCCTGCGGCTTTTTCTCTCACTTTTTATTTTTTTGGCGAGTTGCACAAACAATGAATATCATAAAACTGCCTCAAAACTGCTCTTCAGTTTAGAGTCATGGCAAAATGTATTCTCTGAAGAATCAGAGAACATGTATGGTTGGAGTGTTAGGGCCACTCTAAGAAAATAAACATAAACTTACGAGAATAAACTATTAAAATAGAGTCGTAGTATAAAGTAACGTCTGTTTTAGCATAACTTCCTCTGTGGCTTTTGTTGTAATTAACTTTTAAGCACGATAAATCAATAATTCATAAATATCGATTTAAAAAGAAGTAATACTTCCACTGGCATTTTGTTTTGCTTATAACATGGGGAAAGTGATTTGTTACAAGTGAAATAATCTGCCCGTTACCTAGCAACCAAAGCCTAAACCACACAAAATATGTTCATTACAATTTGTTTTGCACAAAATTATAGAGATTTTATTTTAGTTATTTAACTTATAAAGTAGATTGTTACAAGTGAAACAATCTTGTACTTTTCCATCAATATTATTTACTTAAACCAGCTCTTATGTTTTGCTAAAAAAACGTTATCAGTTTTCTTATTTTAAGTTAATTCAAGATATTTGCACTAGAAACTTGGCTAAAAATTCAAAAAATGTCAAATACACAAAAGAAAGTCCCAAAATCTTTCACTTCTGGTTAAAAAAATGTCATTTTTGCTTGAATTCCTGGAGCGGTGAAAGTGCCAGTTGTTCCAAACTGACCCTCCCTGCTGAGTGTCAGTCGGGTTTGTTAATGTCATTAGTGATCAGGTTCATTATGAGCCGCATCAGAGCCAGGAATTAGCATCAGCAGCTGCTGGCGGAGGAGATATTAGCATGTTTATGAGGCAGATTAGCATAGCTAGCAGACAGGAAGTATCTGTTTTCTGAAACAGATACGTGCAAAAGTATTCACACTCAAACTTACTGAAGATATATAAATGTTCTTATGCGTTTAAAATAATGTCTAAAAACTTGAAAAAAGAAATTCATATCTTTAACTTGTTTTTATTGAGTAAAGTTTGTAGTTCTCTATACTGTGTGTTTGTAGTTTTCATGCTTCTCAACATAGATCTCCTCAACTAACTGTTTTCATCCGTTTATCCATCCTACGGCAACCCAGAAGGATCAAGAAAAAGCCAAGGCCACGACTTAATTTATGCTAAAATTGATCTGATGCTACAATGGAAGCTATGCTAAAACACGAATTTCAATAAATGCTAGTAGCATAAAATCATTTTTGAAAAATTAATTCTGTTTTATGCTGAGATGAAGTTTATGACATAGCTGTTAGCATAACTTCCATTGTGACGTTTGCTATTGTGATGTCATACAGGATTTCAGAAACAAGCAATAGAAAACTTGTTTGGGCTGCAACAGATACATATTTTTGGTGATTTTTGCAAAAGATTTCTGTTTTATGACATAAAATAAAGTAAATACAGTTTGAGGATGTTTTTTGATAGTGTATATTAATGCAAAGGAGAGTAAAAATGTGAAATTCTGTCCGGCTTGGTTGATGTTTAGTGTTTTTCAGTAGAGACTCTGGCAGCCTGTCGTTTCCATCAGCAGCTCTTAAAGCTAAAGGTTGAATGAAGGGCATTAGAGGTGGATCAGGAAGAGCAGCTCTGACTCAACACAGAAGTCTGTAGCTGTCAGCGCTCCATCCCCAGATGTAGAGCTCCTGTTATACAATCAGATTAAAAGACGAACTGCTCCTTTAAGGCAGAGTTTGCAGCTCAGTGAGGTGACGTAACGCTGACTCCATGTTTCTGCTGGTGGCCAGGATTAGGCTCTGAATGCATGAATGGCAGCCGGCTCGCGCCCGGCACACGGCCGCCTCCAAACGCTTTTCACCGCCTCATTAAACTGGAGGGTAACTGGTTGCCATGGAGATTTAAAGGACTCATTTAAAGGACTGTTTTCCCTTCTAAAATGAACAGATTCTGTCATTTTTGCTACCTTTCTTGGTGTGATTGATCTCTAACACATCCTTGCACAATAGAGGAAAACATTTTGTGAATTTTTTTGAAAAATGAGTGTTTTGACAGAATCTTACTTGTTTTTAATATATATACCCACAATGGCTCTAATATGCCTGTGTAGATTTGGTTTTTTGAACCTACATAAAGACGAAATGTTCCAGTCGTCTGAGCTGAAAGTGACCCAGCTGATGCTGCAGCAGCTGTTAGAGCCTCAGTGGTGGCAGCAGCATGCAGGGCAGAGAGATTCCTGTCTCAATCAAAGGCCTCAAAGATCTGAACGCCAAACCGGAGAGAAAAGAAAGAAAACGCAGCGCGTGTCAGGAGCAAAAGATCACATTCAGCAAGTTGCTGCCTGAGTTGAATCAACAAACAGGGAACTAAATGCTGCTGGTGAAGGCAGAGAAAATATCTTGATAACTTACTTGGACCTGATCAGCGTCTATATAAAATATATAATTTAATTGTATTAAAAAACTCAATATAACTTATTTAAATTGTCATTTCTGATACATTTTAGGTCAGTGAATTTAATGAAATATTTCTGATTGTGACCATGGAAAAACATAATTTAAAGTAGATTTAAAAATAAACTATTTTTAGCTGTTGGTCGTCAAAGTGCTTAAACTGAAGCATGATGGGTAAAAAAACAGCCATAATCCTCAATAAACCAAAGAAAATGAAAGAATAAATAAAGAAAAACACTTTAACTTTATTGCATATAGAAAAGCAGTTAGCAAGAAAACTGCAAAGTCAAGTTTTAGAAGAAAAATAAGAAATGAAAAAATAAGAAAACAATGTGAAATGAGATGAAATGCTGCAGGAAAATGTTTGGTCATTTCCAGATTTGACCTCAAAGAGCTAAAAATTAAAAACTTAAAACAATGAAAATGGAGTAAAATAACATTTTATGTAATTGTAAAAAAGAAAAGCCAGTGAGCAAAATTTGAATCAAAATTTTATTTATTCACACAAAAACAAATTGACAACTTTTAACTTATTTTTATACCATTTGCAGTAAAGTACAAATAAGTTTCATTCTCCATTGTTAATGTTGTCGTTTCATATTCATTCATTACGTTTTAGATACAAAGCAAAAGTAAATTTTTTTCTTCAGAATTTTATACACCAAATTTCTTTGCAGTAAAGAATTTTCCAAAAACAAATTCCTTTAATTCATGTGAACCTTTTTTAAAGACTTTATATTTTAGAGTTTATCGTTTCTGTCACTGTTTAAGAGATAAACATTTAGAGAATTAAAAATATTCTCAGCTGGATCAAAATATGGCAGAATATCAAGTAATTGTGTCTTAATTCCAGTTATTTAAAAGAATAATGTGTTTATTCCTAAAGTTTAATCAAAATTACTGATTTTTTAAATTTAAGTCCAAACTTTATTCAACATCAGAATATTTAGTTTATTTTTCTAACATTTTATTGGGTCATATCCTAAAATAAAGTATTTTAAAAAGACTAACAAAATTTGAGATTATTTCTAATTAATTTTTACATTTTTATCCAGAATTTCAGGTAAAAAAAATGTCAAAATGTGTTTTTTTGGTCCAGATTTTATTCAAAGTATTTGAATGTGTTTATCAATAGTTTAATTGAGTAATTTTGAAATTAACTTCTTTATCAAAATATCAAAATTGCAAAAAAGTTTCAGATTTTATTCAACATTAAATAATTTAATTGAGGCGTTTCTCTAAGAGTAAAACTACATACAAAAGTTCATAAAAACATTTAAGAAACATTTTTTCAGTCAATTTACTACAAAAAAACGAAGTTTTGCCTTTTAAAACTAAACAAAATCACCTAAAATCTCATTTTATCTTAGTTGAATTGTTTCAAATTAATATTTTAGAATTGCAGGAATTTTTTTCTAACAATTTTTTAAAGAATTTTAATGGTTTAATCAATTTAATTTTGTCATTTTCTAAAGTGAAACCTTTAGATTGGACTTTTCTAGATTAATGTTGTCATCGTTAAACTTCTAAAGTGAAACCTTTAGAGAATTAAGACAATTCTGGAAAGTGGGAAACATTTCCGCTGACTGCAACTGCTGCCATGTTGCTCAGCCGAAGACGGACATCTGAAAAGTCTCTTTCCAAGATGGCCGCTTCTTCCTCAGCACCGCTTCTTCTCCTGCTGCGCGTGCTTCTGCGTGGCGACGTTCGCTCCGTGGGAACCACGGGACGCAGAACTCGCCTCTTCTCCTCCCTCTCCAAACCTCATCCGCACAAAGAATGAGGGTCGACGGTGTGCCGCCCCCCGCTGCGTGCCCGGCCTCGTTCGCAGAAAGAACCAGGCTCATCTTGGCACGGACGGCTGCGGGGGGCGGCGGCGGCGGCGCCGTGCTAGCCCGGGCATGCTAGCTCCTCAGGAGCGCCCAGGAAAGAACCGGAAACAGAATCATCCCGGTCGGGATGAGGATTTCCAGGTGTGAACGGATCAGGTGAGCGGCAGAGAGCCGGGTCAGCGCTCCGGGAGGCTGATCTCAGGAACCCAGTCGTTCAGCCGCCGGCTCTCCTCGCAGAACAGGTGCAGCTTCTCCAGAGCCGGGTCGTCCCAAGACCCATCGGCCGGGTTCTGTTGGAGCCACAGGAGGAGCGTTAGCAGGGAAACAGCTGCTGAGCAGGGGCGGAGCTACAAGGCTCACAAAGGGGCCATAACAACACAAATATGGGGGGATGTTCTACTGTTAGCATCTATAATGAAAATCAGCTGCAAGTGTTGGAATTTATTGGTTTCAGGTGGGAAATAAAATGGCCGACTCCAAATGATTGGTGTAAAAGAAATATATATAGGTTTGCAGAAATTAATTTGGCCAAAATATGTCTTAAGCTAACAAAAAATTAAAGTCACACTTTTTAAGTGTAAAAATTAAATATATCCTGTAAGTTTTTCCTGTTTTATTTGTATTTATCAGAACATTAATGTATTATTGATGGGCCGCAGCCCCCCTGAGCCCACCCCGTCCTTCCGCCCCTGGTCGTACCGTAATCAGGACGCAGTGCGCGTCTTCCTGCTCGTCTCCGACGATGTCGGCCAGACGCTGCGTGTCGCTGACTCTGACGATGCTGATGTCGTTGTCGAAGCAGAAGGACTGGATGAGGGTGAAGTGGATCTGCAGGGCCACGTCCCACTCAAACTGCTCGTCTGTGGCCAGGACGCAGAACGACACGCTGTCCGGGTCTCTGTGGACAGAAAACGCTCTTCCTGTTAGCAGCTGCTGGGAAAAACTCACACAGGACGCATGAAAAAGCAAGAAAAATGAAAGTTTTCTCACTCTGTCATGATCTTAGCGCTTTCGTAGACGCCAACAGTGAGCCGGTTTTCGCTCTGAGCGCAGACCAGGGCTTCCTTCAAGGACTTTCCAGGAGACTTCATGGTTTGTTGAGCTCAGAACGTGAAGAGGAAATAATTTGATCTTCCTGAGAGTCGGTGGGCTTTTATACGGCGGAGTCGGCACGCGTTCGCCGCCTGATTGGTTCCCTTCAGGACAAAAGCATCGACCGACTGCGGCCCCCTCCCCACCCTGAGGGACGCGTGTCTTTAGAAAACTCTCAGAAAGTCAGTCGGCTCGTGTCCAAAAGGGTTTAGACGTAGAAACTGTCACTTCTAAGTTATTCATGTAAAAAACTGCAGGAGTCACTGCAGCTAAAGCTCTGAAAGCAAGAATCACTATGGGGTGTCAAAACCTTCTACAGCTTTTATGGGAGCAAAACTGAGATCAATATCTTTGGATCTAAAGAACAATCTGGTCAGTTATTACAGCTAGAAACTGACCTGAACCTTCAGAGCCACATTAATACAGTCACAAAGTCGGCCTTCTATCACCTGAAGAACATCTCCAGGATTACAGGATTTATGTCTCAGCACGATCTAGAGAAACTCATCCATGCGTTTATCTTTAGCCGCATTGATTACTGCAACAGCGTCTTCACAGGTCTGACTAATAAATCAATCAATCAGCTGCAGCTGATCCAGAAGCTGCTGCTGCTGTTCTGACTAAAACCAGGAAGATGGAGACATAACACCAGTTTTAAAGTCCCTACACTGGCTCCCTGTAGCTCAGAGAATAGACTTTAAAATACTGTTAGTTTATAAATCACTGAACGGTTTAGCACCACAATACATTAAAGATCTGTTATTACTGTACCAACCGTCTGGACCCCTCAGATCTTCTGGTTCTGGTCTAAAAAGAACCAGAACCAAACGAGGAGAAGCAGCATTCAGTTTCTATGCACCACAGATCTGGAACAAACTTCCAGAAAACTGTAAAACAGCTGAAACACTGAGAGCCTTTAAATCTAGACTAAAAACTCGCCTGGTTAGAGTTGATTTGAAACGTAATCAATGAAACAATCAATAATCTGATCTGTAACGACCTGAGAAAATGTCATGTTTCATTTGTGGATTTTGGTGTTTTTGACGTAAATCTCTGAAATGTCTTGTTGCTGAAACGTGTGAAACAAATAAACTGATTGGTTGTGTGACTCTTTAATCAGCGCCCCCTGTTGGTGGAGCCATTTAACGTTTCAACTAGAGTGAGAACGGAGTTTCCACGGTAACATCTCCGTGGGTATTTCCACAGCGTGTTTCCTGGCTTTAAGGATCAGGAAGTGCCACGCGCCGCTGCTCCGTCCGGGCGCGTGGCATCTGGGGGCGGCGGGTCACGTGCTCTCATGTCCTTTATCAGCGCTGCGAGGGACACCATCTGTCCCGAGTGGGAGAGGGAGGGAGGGGGGGGCGGACAAAGGCAGCACCTGCTGAGCCTCGGGAGTCAAACAACCCGCAGACATGCAGCCGCAGCGCTGCGGTGCCGCAACTTCTCCATCAGATTAGAGGCGCAAACGGAGCAGATGCGCAGCCGCAACAAAAGCTGTGTGTGAATCGATGTGCACGCGCCCGGCCTGTTGCCGTGAAAGCTGATCGTTTCTGCAGCAGAACCGTGTCCGGATCAGTCGGGATGAGCCGAATCATCCCTGGAGGCGGCGCGAACAAAGAGGTGAAGAAGAAGAAGGTGAAAAAATAAAACAGGAGAGTGAAGAAATGAAGAGTTTCATTTCAACTCCAGATTATCATAAAGTTTGTAGGATTTCGGGTTGATGCGTCACAAAATTCTTTAATATTTAGCAATAATCACCGTAAACCCTTTTAAGGAGAAGTAAAGGCTGAACACATAGGGGCGCCACATTTAGGGGGGCGCCAAACAAAGGTGGAAAATTATTTCTATTTACCTTTTAGTTTGACACTAAAAACTGTGAAAAACAGACAAAATGACAAGAACAGTCTTTTAAGGGGAAAGAAAAGCATATTGCTAATGTAGGGGCGCTGCGCTAGCGGGGCGCCAAACAAGGCTGGAAAAAATTAAATCTAGCTGACATTTTTATGTTTACACCACTAAAATGCTGATTAGAACTTATTTGATCCCATGTAGCAGAGCCTCAATAATGGCTGCATGTGGGCGCCATGTTAGATGGGGCACCAAATAAAGGTGGGAAAAATGATTTCTCCTTATTGTTATTCACAATTTTTAGTGGCGTAAAGCTAAAAAATGCCAAATGGCTGGAAAACCTTTAAGAAGAGATAAAAGCAGATTTGACAGAATAATGGAACAATTTATCTCTTGTTGGCTTTTTTAACTTTACGTCACTAAAAATTGGGACGAGAAGTAATTTGTCATATATTTGGCGCCCCAACATGGAACAGGTTACCGGTAAATAAAACATGTTTACACCCCAAACTAAAACGACCTCCGGCTTCAGGGTGAAGCGGTTCGGACCCATTTCTCCTGTTTGGAGTTTAGATTTAATCAGAACTCAGACAACAGGCTGCAGAATTTGGAGGATCGCAGACAAAAGCTGGCCGAACCCCTGGAGGGGGTCTGCGGGTCAAACCCCCCCTCCGTCCATAGCGACAGTTCTCCATCTGCCGCAGAACAATAGCGCTGAATCAATCAGCGCCAACCTGTGCGCCCCTCCTCAGCTATTCATGCGGCAGCAGGCGAGCCGCACGCAAGATGCGGGTTTCACTGAATGTATGCAAATTAAAAAAGGGCAAATATGGGGGAGAATTTGCGCTATTAGTGCCCAAATAAGCTTGCGGAAAAGTGAAATCACGCACCCACGATAAAGTACACTTTGAAATGTGATTTATTTTTGACTCTTTATTGAAATCTAATGTCACAAAGTTTATCTTTACTCTAAAACAAACTAAAATCCTGTTAAATCAGATTAATTTGATTTAAAAACCGATTTTTACTGAAGTTTTTCATCTGATATAGTTTCATCTATTCTCAGTTCAAGTTTGGACCTCTAAATGCGTAAAACCGCAAAAAGATCGTAAAGAACAAACAAAATACACGCAAAAACTCTTTAAATTCTTCAAATTAAAACTCTGTGCTGAGTTTAAAAGTGTGTAAAAGTTTCTCCGGTGTAAATAAACGGACAGCTGATGAGCCACGTGGAGTTTGTTCAGTTCTGGCACGCGCTGCGCATTTGCATTTGTATGGAGGAGATAAGGGGGGGGGTGACGTGGGGGGGTGATAAAAAGTGGGGCTTCAGTGAAAACAATGCCGGTGGTTTTACGGCCCGCTTCTAGTCCACAGATGGTCCGGTCCACCTGCGCCGCCGCGTGGGGGGCGGGGCTTCTCACTTCCGGCTCCATCTGAGCAGCAAAGCTGCAAACATGAAGAAACGAGCAGGAAACCAGGCGACGCGGAGCATTTAAAACACACTCATGTCTGAAACTAAGGCTTAAACCTGACAGAAGTCTGTTTTATTTTTGTGAATTTTATGACTGCGTGACGTGGAAAAGTTTCAGTTTTTGCATAAATCCGCAACAGTTTCACGTGAAACTGTTTCCACTCTGCAGAAAACTTTGTCAGATTCCCATGAATGCACCGATTCAGTTGCATTTTTATTGCAAAATAACAATTTTGCACTTCTGGTTGTCATTTGAACTTTAAAAAAAACACAGTTTTATTTTTGTACATTTTATAAATGCATGAAGTGAGAAAGTGAAGCTGTTGTGGATTTATGCAAAAACTAAAACATGAAACTGTTTCCATTCTGCAGAAACTTCATATTTAGCTTTTCTTTGACCCCATCAGTGCAAAGATTTGGTTGATTTTAAGACAAAATGACAAAATCACGCATCTGCTGGTAGTTTGGGATTAAAAATGAGATAAATTCGTTTCATTTCTTGTGAATTTTTTTGAGTGCATGAAGAGGGAAAGTGAATCTGCCTTCTGCTCAAACTAAAACTTGAAACCTAAATATTTTCCTTTTGTTTGCGTGCAGAAGGGGGAGCGCGCGTGACCCCCATCAATCTGCCACGAGCCAAAGTGTGACAAAAGCATTATCACATCAATGCGCCATTCAGCCGCAGCCAATCAGCGCGCGCCGCTTTCTCTGCGCCGCACGAGCTGCGGGGCTATAAGAGCAGCTGTGAAGCCGCTCCGCTCCAAACGCTCTTCCTCCTCCTGGAATATCCTCATCCTCACCGGCTGCATCATGACTTTTGAAGAGGTTCTGATCCAGAAGCCCGCCGAGCGCGCTCAGTGCGCAGGCGCAGCCCTGGAAGAAGTTCTGGTCTCGGCTAAAGACAACCAGTCTCTCACCGTGGGAGTCTACGAGTGCGCCAAAGTCATGAACCTGTAAGTTTGGAGATCCGCTGATGGTCGGTTTGGTTCCCGACCCGGTCTGACCCGGTTTGTTTCCACAGAGACCCGGACAGCGTGTCGTTCTGCGTCCTGGCCACAGACGAGCAGTTCGAGTGGGACGTGGCCCTGCAGATCCACTTCACCCTCATCCAGTCCTTCTGCTTCGACAACGACATCAGCATCGTCAGAGTCAGCGACACGCAGCGTCTGGCCGACATCGTCGGAGACGAGCAGGAAGACGCGCACTGCGTCCTGATTACGGTACGACCAGGGGCGGAAGGACGGGGTGGGCTCAGGGGGGCTGCGGCCCATCAATAATACATTAATGTTCTGATAAATACAAATAAAACAGGAAAAACTTACAGGATATATTTAATTTTTACACTTAAAAAGTGTGACTTTAATTTTTTGTTAGCTTAAGACATATTTTGGCCAAATTAATTTCTGCAAACCTATATATATTTCTTTTACACCAATCAACGAGTCAGAATTTGGAGTCGGCCATTTTATTTCCCACCTGAAACCAATAAATTCCAACACTTGCAGCTGATTTTCATTATAGATGCTAACAGTAGAACATCCCCCCATATTTGTGTTGTTATGGCCCCTTTGTGAGCCTTGTAGCTCCGCCCCTGCTCAGCAGCTGTTTCCCTGCTAACGCTCCTCCTGTGGCTCCAACAGAACCCGGCCGATGGGTCTTGGGACGACCCGGCTCTGGAGAAGCTGCACCTGTTCTGCGAGGAGAGCCGGCGGCTGAACGACTGGGTTCCTGAGATCAGCCTCCCGGAGCGCTGACCCGGCTCTCTGCCGCTCACCTGATCCGTTCACACCTGGAAATCCTCATCCCGACCGGGATGATTCTGTTTCCGGTTCTTTCCTGGGCGCTCCTGAGGAGCTAGCATGCCCGGGCTAGCACGGCGCCGCCGCCGCCGCCCCCCGCAGCCGTCCGTGCCAAGATGAGCCTGGTTCTTTCTGCGAACGAGGCCGGGCACGCAGCGGGGGGCGGCACACCGTCGACCCTCATTCTTTGTGCGGATGAGGTTTGGAGAGGGAGGAGAAGAGGCGAGTTCTGCGTCCCGTGGTTCCCACGGAGCGAACGTCGCCACGCAGAAGCACGCGCAGCAGGAGAAGAAGCGGTGCTGAGGAAGAAGCGGCCATCTTGGAAAGAGACTTTTCAGATGTCCGTCTTCGGCTGAGCAACATGGCAGCAGTTGCAGTCAGCGGAAATGTTTCCCACTTTCCAGAATTGTCTTAATTCTCTAAAGGTTTCACTTTAGAAGTTTAACGATGACAACATTAATCTAGAAAAGTCCAATCTAAAGGTTTCACTTTAGAAAATGACATTAAATTATTGATAAAAGCAACAAAAAAAATACATTGTTGAATAAAATTGTGCAAAAAAACTTTTAATTCTGATGTAAATGACAATATAATTTGAAACAAGCAAGATAAAATGAGATTTTAGGTGTTTTTTTGTTTTAAGGTGTTTTTGCTTAATTTTACCCGTTAATATGTTCTCTGAAGATTAGATAAATTACTCTATTATGAAATGTTTTCTTTTTTTACCCACAATTCTGCTGTTAATTTGAAATGATTTATCTGGGATTTTGAGTTGTTTAAAATTCTGAACATATATGAAAAATGTTGTTTCTCCATTTTGTGAACATTTTTAAACGTATATTTTTGCCTAATCCCATCCTTGACTATGTTCTGTGAAGATTCAGATTTCACCAAATTACGAGAATTAGTTTGAATACACTGTAAAAAAAATGTACCTGTTGTGTTTTAAACTCGTTAGAAATGATAGTTTTGTACGTTTCTAAGTGGAAAAACGCTGAATAAAATCCTTGAAGATGAATTTCTGGCTTCGTTCTTCACGGATCAGTGGCTTCGCTCCCTGATGCGTCGCCTTCATCTGCATCTCTATGCTTCTCCACACAATAGCCGCTCCGCACAGAGGGCCCTTTGTCTGGGCCGCAGATGTCTCCGGGGCCACGCCGCGCCATCTGCCGCTCGGGGGTCACCGGGGGTCAGGTGGGCGGAGTCAGGCTGAGGGAAGAAAGAGAAACCAGAGGCCAGCTGCTGCTGTTTACCAAACTTTCACCCACTGTGTGACGGTGAACAGATGAGATGTTTGGCCGCCTGCTCCACACCAGCCAGGCTGGAGAAACACGGAATGAAACTTTAACTGCATATTCCTGGGACTTCCTCACATCTTTATGACGGCGCATTACGGAAAAGAAAAATTCATACGTTTCATACGTTGATTTGGAAATTTTCAAGCTGTTTTTTTCCCCCCTAGAAATAAACTTTTGAAATTAAACAACATAAGAAATGGTCCATGAGTGGGAAAAAAAAAGACTCAGTTTTCCAGGAAATGAATAGAAAGTTTCATATTAATCTCACAAATTTCTAAGTTTATTTCTAGAAACTAATTGCTTGACATCTTCCAAATCGACTCCGGAAACAAAGTTTTTTGTCTTTTCTTTTCACGCAAATGTTTTCTTGAGAGGATTATGGACCACTTATGATGTGTAACCATGGCAACAATGCATTGCATTGTTTTTTACAACTTCACAGCTGGTTGAGCATTTTAAAAGCTCAATCAATAGCTGAGCTGCTACTTTCTTAAAGAGGAGCAGCAATAGCAAAGGAGCAGGATTAGCAAAGCCAGTTAGCTGATGATGTCATCCAGGAAATGCTACGTCTCTGCTGTCCAGATATTGAGCTGTTAGTCAGAGGCATCTTGAGATTCGCTGCGACACCAACTGCTACTGGAGATGATTCCTGTCCACAGCGTCAGTTTGAATATATTAGTTAGAAAAACTATTTCTGAATTTACTTCTTTTTTTTTGTTGGATTGTCATAAAATTCAAACAAAATGGTTTTGAAAAAGAAACACTTCAAATTTCAACTTTCACCTTTGACCTCACATTCACTTTATTTCTCATTTTTCAGGCACTTTCACATAAATAAAGACAGAAAAGTTTCCAGCGCTGAACTCAGGAGTATAAAACATGAATCTAAGCCGTTAAAGGAGAAAGAACCGTTGAACGTTTTCGTTCTTCCATTTGGGTCTCAAATGTTTCTCAAAACAAACCAGAGCATTTACACCACCCAGCCGTTTTTTGGCAATAAATTAAACTTTTCTTGGTGTCTGGAAAAGGAGCCATTTAAAAAAAAACAACTCCTGAATGTAACTTCTCAGCTCGTTACCTAGCAACCCCAGTCCAGTTCCGCTTGTTACCTAGCAACCCAAGTGGAGCTTGGAGAGCTCAGATGTACCAAGAGGCCCAGTTGGTTTAATTTGATAAATTCAGAGAAGAGAGCAGAAGGCAGAACCCTGATCAAGATGGAGGAAGGATTTTCCTGCACTTACTCTGATTGGCCAGTAGGCGGCGTTGCAGGAAGTTACATGTAAAAGTCCAAAGAAGAGACTTTTATTTAGATGTTCCACCAATACGCAAGAAAGAGTTTAGAATTGGTTGAACTGAACAATTGAGCTAATGTTTGTTTAGTGATTTTGCTAATGTTAGCATTTAGCGCACTTAGCTTGCGATAAGTTATTTTTTCTGATTAACTTCCAGAGCAGTAATGTACCTGGCTGTTTTGTAAACTTTCAGTCAAATAAAGTTTATCAAAAAAAAAAAAAGAAAAGAAAAGAAAGACATGATTGGTCCATGCAATGGGCTGTGCAGGAGGCTCCACTTCTGCTTTTCATTTTGTGTTCTGTTGTATAATTGTGGATCTGTTTGCGGCCATTTTCAGGTGCAGGTGTAAACGTTGAGTTGGGGGGCGTGGCCAGCAGCAGCTTGTTTGTAATTAAAGACTAAGCTCTTGTTATCTAGGAATGATTTGATTAGGCCACAGACCGACCCGTAGAGGTCCGTTATGACAGCACACAGAACTTGGAGGTGTGCCTGAGGCCCCTGTAGGCCCGCAGCCCCTCCCTCTTGGGGTCCCTCACCATGCCGCGGACCACGGGCGGCGAGTCGCAGCCCCACCTCTTCTGCGCGCGGTGCAGCAGGATGCGGTAGACGCCGGTGACGGGGCTGCGGCTGTCCGTCAGCTGGTGGTTGCGGAGGTGTTCGGCGGTGAAGCCCAGCTCCTCCAGGGAGCTCCGCACCTCCTCCTCCATCTCCTCGTCCTCCGGGTTCCCGCGCTCCGACTCCAGCAGGCTCTGCAGCGGGCCGGGCGGCTCCGGCGGCACCAGCGCCCAGGGGAACTCCACGGGCAGCAGCCAATCGCAGCCCAGCATCTGGTCGATGGCGTAGCGCTCGGCAGGGACCGGCTTCAGGATGCCCCTGATGAGCCGCTGGCAGGGGCCCGGCACCCAGGGCGGGATGGCGTAGCTGGCCTCCAAGATGCAGCGCCGCAGCTTGCCCATGGTGTCGGCCCGGAACGGCATGGTGCCGGTCACCATGAAGAACAGCAGGACCCCCATGGCCCAGACGTCCACCGGCGGGCCCAGGTAGCTGTCGTCCCTGAACAGCTCCGGGGCGGCGTACGGCGGCGAGCCGCAGAATGTGTCCAGCGCGCTGCCGCGGCTCGCCACGCGCGTGCTGAAGCCGAAGTCTGCGACTTTGACGCAGCCGTCGGAGGTGAACAGAACGTTCTCCGCTTTCAGGTCGCGGTGGATGATGTTCAAGTTGTGCTGAAAGGAAAAAACGGAGACGGGTTGGACTGGAAGGATAACAAGTCATAAACCCAAATGATAAACGATAATGTTTCTGTTTTAACTGTTTGCTCTAAAACTGCCCATTAGATAAACATGTTTCATGTCAAATCATAGCTTATATATTTCTTGATCTTGTGTTTCTGTTTTCTGGTGGACATTTTTCAAAATGGCCGCCGTGGTTCCAATGGAGAATATATGTCCACTTGGTTACTGCCAGTGGAGGGACTCAGCTCAAGAGTTAGCTTCACTCACCACTAATTCACTCAACAACAGTCTTAGCGTCTGGTAAGTTTCTACACTAAACATTAGCAAGGCTAATGCTAAACACATAAAGATATTAGCAGGAGCTAGCACTAAGGTGCTAAATCATCAAAAGCTAACGCTAAATTGCTACACATAAAGTTTCGTATGTAGCGCTACCGAAGCTAAACGGGCGACATTAGCTTTCTTTATGTCATGTGACAAGAACTGATTGGGTGATGTAGCTGCAGGAAGCTAACTGTCACATTGAGTAACTCTACTGTTGTTTTTATTGTTTTCAGCTTTAGCATTAGCATCCGATAAATACCATACTGATTTAGCACTTTAGCATTAGCAGAACTATTGTTTATGATTAGCGGTTCAGGGTTAGCCACTGATTGGTTCCTATATTTCTAAAAACAGCAGTTGGAGCTAAAGGTTTCTGAAGAATCGCCCACCATGTACTTGACGGCAGAGAGGATCTGGGCGAAGGTGATCTTGCTGGTGTTGTCGCACAGCTTCCCCTCGCTGCAGATCCGGTTGTGCAGATCTCCTCCTCCGGCGTACTCCAGCACCAGGAAGAGGCGGCTGGGCGTCTCCACCACCTCGTACAGCCGGATCACGTTGGGGTGCTGCAGGCACTCCATGCTGCTGATCTCCCTGGACAGCAGCCGCTGGGCCTGGACGTCCAGCCGCGTCCGGTCCAGGATCTTCAGAGCCACTTTGTCTGTTTGCAGGACGACACGAGGAGTGGAGCAGCAGATATATTAATTAATAAAAATGGAAAAATTCAAGATGGCCGCCATGGTCATCAATGAAATGGTGCCAATATTTACCACCTAGATGAATAATTTTGTGTCAAGTGACATATGATTGGACCCATATTATTCATCTTTTGTTATTTTTCAAAATGGCCACCATGGTTGTCATTGAGAATTTTTGCTCTTACATTGTCAAATACATGAATGTGTTTCATAACATACATGTTTTGAACAACAATAATCATGTTTTGAACAATAATCATGTTTTGAACAATAATCATGTTTTGAACAATAATCATGTTTTGAACAACAATAATCATGTTTTGAACAATAATCATGTTTTGAACAATAATAATCATATTTTCTTGATCTTGTTTCTTTTTGCTGGTGGACATTTTTCAAAATGGCTGCCATGGTTGCAATGCACAACATATTTATGTCCATAGTAGTTATCGCCAGTGGTGAACACAGCTAACCAAAGAGTTAGCTTCACTAACTAGTTTAACGCTACACTCCAAAACACATGAAAAAGTTAGCAAAAGCTAATGCTAACCACAAAAAATGTTTTTGTGAAAGCTAACACTAAACTGCTACGCACATAAAAGTTAGCAGAAGTTAATGCTAACCATTAAGACGACTGTCACATGGTATGTTTAACTTATTACCAAAGTTGAAAAGTAATAATATGCAGCAAATTCAGAAAAACTGATTGTGAAGAAAGAAACAGACTGAGACAAAGTTCATCCAAAATATTAAAACCAGTGGTGGAGAAAGTACTCAAAAAATTTACTTAAGTAAAAGTACAAATACACAGTCAAAAATGTACTTAAGTAAAAGTCAAAGTACCACATTAACATTTTACTTAAGTAAAAGTAAAAAAGTCCTGGTTTTTAAAAATACTTAAGTATTAAAAGTAAAAGTACTCGCTGAATGCATTACCTAATCGCTAATATCATAAAGTGTGCCGATCGTATTTAATTTCAATACATCAGAAATGTGCCATTTTAATTAACACTACCACAGATTAAACATGTTTTTACAGTGTTTATTCTCTGTAACAGTTTAGACTTAGATATGTGATTCTATGAATCATAATTTCAGGGATGGAAACATTTTGTCTCCTGTCCTAACATAGCATGAACTTCATTAGTCATATTTATTTAGAAAGAAATCTAACTGAAAGGGGATGTAAAGAAGGTGCGGGCGGGGTGGAGGACATGCAACCAAGGAGCCATGTAGCAGAGTTGTAGTCAAGACCACCGAACCCAAGACCAAGACCAGCGTCCCGCGCTAAATGACACAATAACATTAAGTTTACCTATCAAAATTGGTTTTCAGATTGATCTGAAAGATCCACATTCCCATAAAAACAACTAGATATTAAATAGAGCTGAAATATATTTAACCAGTATCAATTAAAACTCACTTCATTCTGTTTTGCTTTCATCGCTGTGCTACAATCCGCAGAGGTCTCCTGCCATCCCTAGAAAAATAACGCCCTGGGCGGTTGCCCATATTGCATATGTCAGAAACCACAACTGAAACATGCAATTAACGGTAAATCAACTATGAACACTGTCCAACGGCGCAACAAGTAACTAAGCAGAATGAGCACCGTGACTGTTTTCATCCTCCCTCCCACTGCGATGTTTGCCACCATGACAGGAGACGAAATCAATCAATGAGCAATGAGCATGCTCTGTGTTCATACGTTCAACTTTTACTTATTCAGCGATTAAATGAGTGTCTTTATATATATATATATATATATATATAGCTACAGCAGTGTACACAAGAACAAAGAACGGCTCTAAGTGAGGCTTCAGTACCTAGGACTTAGTAAAGATCTGTCCAGAAGAATCGGATCGTTCCTGAATGTCATATTACTATATTGCACTTTGGTCACAGCGTTGTCCCATATTTGCGACACCTCAGTCAAAACCTCCACACAATAATTCAGCGCATGAGTGACAACTTTTTTTCATCGCAGATGCAACATGTGTTTCTGTACAGCTAGCTTTGCTAGCATCACGTCTATAGGTCTTACTTTTCTTTAAGCTTTCCTTCCAAGTGACGCTAAAAGTTGGACGAAGTCCCACCGTCTGTGAAAGCGAAGCGCTGCTGATTTTACATGTCGCCATATATTATGATTTATGCAGCTATTATATTACTGACGATTAGACAGACATCTCAGAGGAAACCACTGCGCATGTCTGGAGCTCCGAGTGCGAGTAAAGGTGGAGCCGATGGGTGACAACAGACACTAAGTCACGTTATTGCTCGGATTTTACGGCGCCACCTTAAGTTTCTGAACTTCATATTTTAACGGAAGAAAAGAGCAACGAGACTTGGATGTAACGAGTAACGCGACAGTTTTGTAAAAATGTAGTGAAGTAGAAAGTACAGATACTTACTGTAAAATGTAGTGGAGTAAAAGTAGAAAGTATCCATTATTAAATCTACTTAAGTAAAGTACAGATACACGAAAACTGTACTTAAGTACAGTAACGAAGTACTTGTACTTCGTTACTTCCCACCACTGATTAAAACTGGGAACATTTTAATAATTGGTTTAAAAATGGCGGCCATCTTGAAAAATGACAGTCATCTCGAAATTCAAGAGGCTAATGGACGACTGCTAACTGCTAATATATCCACACTTGACAGATAGCAGGTGAGGTTCTGATGGTACCTTTGGTCAGGGCGTGGAACGCCAGTTTGACCCTGGAGAAAGTCCCGTAGCCGATCTCCCCTCTGACCTTGTAGAAGCCCACCCTGCGGCCGATGATCAGCTCCTTGATGGTCTTCTCGTCTTTGCACATGGCCGCCGTCAGCTTCTGCAGCGGCGTGAGGCGCAGCGCGTCGTCGGGCCGCTCCTCCTCATGGCCGCCGTCCGAGCTGTCCGTCAGGCTGTACAGGCTGTGGCTCAGCCTGGTGCGGGTCAGCTGGTACTGGCTTCCAGGCATCGCTGCGAAACAGAGACACCGACGGACTCAGAACCGCCCTGGAGCCGTGCAAAAGTCTTAAACCGCCCAGCATTTCTGTTTGTTTTTCTTCTAAACAGCCAGAAACATAACTTTTGGAACTTTGTTCACATGTTGTTTATTTTAATACATCATATATAGAAGACATTAATCAGCCTTAATATATATTTTATTGCACAATCTAGTTCAAGGTTAAGATTATTTACTAAGTTTATTATGTAATTACATGTAATTCACACTCCGACCACTAGATGGTATCAAAGCACTTCTAATATGAGTCATATTTATCAACCAATAAAGAGAGTATTTACACACCATCTAGGATGTATTCATAACACAATAGGTATGATGCTAATTAGCATCACTCGTCCACAGAGGAATATAGTTTGTTTGGTGATTATTTTTGGATTCAGATCCACTAATAATCCCAAACAAGCTTCAAGTTTTTACAACCAGGTTAAAAGTAAAGATCTCACCAGCTGTCCAAACCGCCCGTCTTCTTCAGAACATGGCCGTGGACGGAGTCCTCTCCAAACAGTCCGGTCCAGACGGACCCAGAGAACCAGAACCTTCTCACATGCTGAGGTCAGAGCAACACGGCCTCAACCTGTTTCCTCTCCAACAGAGAGCCGAGACTGTCGACCCAACACACGGCAGACAGGTGAGGAGGAGGAGACGACGCCACAGGCCACGCCTCTTCATCCCTCCAGCAATGGACGGCGGCCAAGATGGTGTCCATGACCGCTAATCCTGTGTGAGTTCAACTCTGACCCGCCACTTTTAAACCGAAACAAGCAAAAGCTTCTGGTTCTGTCAGCATTTTGTGTTTCTAAATCATCAGAATGTGGGATATGACTGAGGTCAGGTGGGAGGAAACGAGGCGCTTCATTCCCCGGAGGCTCGGTTGGAGATGAACCGTTATGCAACGGCATTAGCCGATGTTCTCGTCCAGATTAGAGGAGAGTCCAGTTTAGAGCGCGGCTGCAGAGCAGAGGTCAACAGATTAGAGGGAACAAGATCAGAGCCTGGCTGGAGAGCAGCTCATTCAGGTGGGAACACCTGGGGAGCAACGTGGCTCCGATGAGCAGCGACTCATCGTTGAGTTCGTCTTAGTAACCAAATAATATGACGACTAATCAGACTGAAAGAAAAAAATTACAATTACAGATTAAAAACTACACAGCAAAAGGTGCTAAATAATTTATTTCCTTTTTTTTTTTAGCTAATTTGAATCAGGTGAAGCTAAACAGCCTCTTCAGGAGTTCTGGATAAAATAAAAATACTGATAAAGTTTCTTTTTCCCCTCTTAAATGAAAAATGTGTGTGTGTGTGTGTATATATATATATATATATATATATATATATATATATATATATATAAATTTTTTGAACAGTTTTGACTTAATTACTGCTTTAAATATGTTGGTTTTTCAATAAATGATCCTTTTTAGAGTCTGATACTCTAGTGATCGATTATCATCTCTAATTAGTCAAATTATAGATGATATTTCTCCACTGCGTGTCCTGAATGACGTTAGAGAAGCTCTGCTAATCCACCTCCTTTGCTTTTGCTGCTCCTCTTTCCATCTCTGTCACGGTTGGAAAGATGTTGTTGGGGATGCGATGGTTTCAGGTTCCACCTTTTCAGCTCCAGACATCATTCGTAAAACCAACGCCTCGTTGCCACGGTAACGCGTCTTAACAACCAGCTCCGGTGGGAGAACTGATAAAGATCAGACCCAAACTGCTCCAGAACCATCTATACTGCTGAATACTGGAGAGGTTTTTTCCCGCTACAGGTGGGTGTACTTAGTTTTTCCATATGTAAAAGGGTGTACTTTCATTCTACCGTGAGCCTGGTGTTTCCCGGAAAACCGTTTTCAGGCTTTCAAACATCAAACCAGAGTCTAAAGCTGAATGAATGGAGCTACGGAAAGCAGTCGACCGATTTATTTCTCTGAATGGAAACAGATTCGAGCTGCAGGATCAGATTAGCGTTTCGTTCAGCTTCCTCCTCTGCTGCACACTAATGGGATTAGAGCCTCTGACGGCCGGCAGCGTGGGCTCCAACGTGCTTCCAGACCGAGAAGACGACGAGGAAGATGATGAAGAAGACGCAGCTACGGCAACCCGAACACGAATTTGAACTTTTCAGAGTCAAACTAGAACTTCCTCCTCTTCATGTAGCTGCTGCTGCTGCTGACGGAGCCCTGGCTCTCCTCCAGCTCCTTGATTCTCTGACGTAGAGCCGCAATCTCTTTATTCTTCTCCTCCTGGAAAAACTGCAGCTTCTGATCAAACACACACACACACACACACACACACACACACACACACACACACACACACACACACACACACAGGGCTCAGATCTGGGTCAGTCCACCAGAACCAGAGGTTCGGTTCTGCTCACCCGCTTGTAGACGCTGTGAGGCAGAAGGTTGGATCCAGGAAGCTGCTGCTGCTGCTGGTTCCTCTGGGCTGAACTTTGAACCCGAGCTAACTTTGCACCAAACTGTTGGAAAACACGCAGAAACGTAAAGAATCAGGATCCAACATCAGTGGTTCAGCTCAGACGGGTTTGACTTCAGACTGGGACTGAAACGGTTAAATTAGTTACATCTTAACTAATCACTATTATCTGGTTAATCATGATCCAATAAATGGAGCTTATAGACCCGTCAGAAAGAACAAAGAGCTGAAATGAAGCAACAAAATAAAAACAATAAAAATCTCCTTTAAAGCATCTTTTACTGAAAATCATTATTATTTTTATTATTATTATTATTTCCCCAGTTTTTCTTAGCTTAACATAACTAAACACAAAATAGAATAAAATAAAAAACGACAGCAGGGAGGTGGAAATGCATCACGTATGTAACTCAGATTATAGTCACACAAATTAAACTCAGATCTTTTCAAGTTATTAATGATTCTGTTACATTTTAGGGGATAAAATGTTTATTTTCTTATTTACAGAAGGATTCAGTTATTTGTATATTATAATGTACTTTGTGTTATATAAAAAAAAGCTTAAGTGGTTAAAAGAAAAAGCCCATTTTTATCCAATTAACTGATTAATCGATTATTGAAGCTCATCCACTGCAGGTCCAGCCTCCTGCAGTTCCTGTGGGTGTCAGCAGGGGGAGCAACGAACCAGAAAACTGACTACAAACACCCAGGAGCTGCAGAATAAGAGGATTATAAACATTACAAACAGTTTGATCTGATTCTGAGCTTCAGTTCACAGAAAATAAACGACTAAACTGTTAAATTAAATGAAAAGCAGCAGCTGCACTATGACTGTTGTGCCGACCTCCATCTGCATCTTGAGCAGCTCGCTCTGCCGCTCCCTCTCCTGCTCCTTCATCCTCGTCTTCATCTCCTCCAGCTCCAGATGTTTCTCCTCCAGCTGCCGCTGAACGTCAGCATCTTTAGCTTCCACTGGAAAAACAAACAACAACAACAACAAAACCCTGAAAACTGGTTTATATGAAGCTTCAGAAGAGAGAAACAAACTGTGATTTAATCATTTCAAACAGCAAAACTATGAAATCTAATGAGATAAAAACATTTTTCTACAAATAAAACGTCTAAAAACTCAACTTGAATCAACATTTTAAAAAATCAAAACTAAAGTAAACTACTAAATAAATGGTTAAAAGTAATAAAAAGTAGAATAGAGGTGGAGTCTTACTCTGCCTCTGCGCCTGTGTCTGCGCCTCCTCTGCCTCTCTGCTGCTCTGCTGTCTGACGGCCTCTAGCGCCCTCTGCTGTCTGTCCTCAGCCGCTGCCATCTGGCTGAGCAGCAGCTGGACGTCGGACCGTCCAGCCTGCAGAACCAAACCAGACAAAATGAAGGAGTTTATTCAGCTTCATTAATCCACGTCTGGGAGAGAGGAGAGAGAATAAAGTCAATAATAAAACGAGAGTCAAATAATCAGTTAAAAATGACCAGAATAATGTAATAATTTTATAAGAACTCCTACATGAAAGAGCTGCATTAGCAGAGTTAAAATGAGGAACATTTATATTCAGACTTTTAAAATCAGATGCTAAACACCAGAGAACTGATCCGTTTGTTTTCACCTCGGCTGTTCTCTCGTTCTCTTCCTTCAGATTCTCCACCTCCATCCTCAGCTTCTCGTTTTCCACTGAGACGTCAACAAAAACACAAAATTAAACAATAAAAACACAAAGTTTATCCCCTAAAAACAATAAAAACACAAAGTTTATCCCCTAAAAACAATAAAAACACAAAATTTATCCACTAAAAACAATAAAAACACAAAATTTATCCACTAAAAACAATAAAAACACAAAATTTATCCACTAAAAACAATAAAAACACAAAATTTATCCACTAAAACTCGTCTCTGTTGTTCCACAAACTGGATTAAAATAATTCACCTTGTTTGGAGCTTCAAACATTCACAGATTATTTAATAAAACAAAAACCCCGTCAGACACTCTGTTGGGTTTCTCTGGAGTTTTAACTCTTCCCACCAGCAGGAGGCGCCGTTACCTCTGAGGTGGCATTGCTGCTGCAGCGTCTGATGCAGCCGCTCCACCGTCAGCAGGAGGCTCTCCTTCTCTGCAAACAGCCTGAACGGTCAACCTGCTGCAAACTTTCACCTCAAAGAATCACTGCAGTAAAAATGACTTTTTAAATCTGCTTTAGAGCAAACTGACGCAATGGAGTTAAAAATCGAAACTAAAAATCTAAAATTCAGTAAAATCATTTTACTACCAGAGTAACATTTTAAAACATCAAGAGAATGAGTTGATGTTAGAGGTGTGCCGATCGATCAGCCACCGATCATAATCGGCCGATTTCCATGAAAAAGTGCATGATCGGTGATCGGCGATCATTGGCTCTTGTTGCCGATACCGATCACCTGCATCTCATTTATCATCCTGCCTGTGCAGCTGGTCTCCTCTTTCCTTCACACTCTGCAAACGTGCAGCAACAAATCCTAAGCGATGTGGAACTATAACTATAACGCACTGAGTGAATGGGGAAGTTTGCGTGTTGCGGCGGAAAATTGAAGCAGGTCAAAATGCATCAGCACGATGAAGCTGATACGACATAAAAACAATGCCATACTTGAGGAGTTTGGCTACATGGAGGCTCACTGCAGTAAAAAAGACATATGGAGGATCAGATAGCAGGTAAAGCAGCGCACAGCTACAAACACTCACCCGGATTAGCATGACGGTCAGAAAGCTGAACAAATAACCCGCAAAATTATTTAAGTCTTCGAGCTGCGATGTAAGACGCTGGTTCTGCTCTCGCTGTTGAACAGCTGCTACGCTACAGGTAGTAATATTTCACAGACGGAGCGCCGCTTCTGCTCCACCTGGTAGTGACTCTCACACCGAACCTCTGCTTAAAGCTGCAGCATCTAACCAAAAAATATACATTTTACATACGTATTAAAACTTTCGCTGTCCTAACATGAGACAGATAATCTCTAAAAAAATAATCGATCTCCTCCCTGCTCTGCATAATTACTCCGCTCAGAAAGAAACAGCCACTCAGAACTAGCAGTAATCAGCTAGCCGCCATGCTAACAGGAAGTTTTCATTCAGTAACTCTGGATTGTTTATTGTAATGGATCCTGTATTTGCCTTTGAATGTTAAGTTTTATACTTGAATTGTTTTGGCAATGTTGAGGTTTTATTTTGGCTCTTTACATTATTTAGCCTCTTCAGAGCCTCCATATGTTTTCAGTCTGTTAAAGATAGTACGATTTGCACAATGCCTGTTTTGTTTAGTTTTCTTCTTGGAAAAAGTTATTAAAAACAAGTTTTTGTCTCTGTTAATTTATAGTTCCTTTTTCCACATAATGTAATCAGTAGTGCTTATGATAAAAAAAATCATAATAATTATGTGATCGGAATCGAAATCGGCAGGAAAAAACCTGATCGGCACATCTCTAGTATTTAATATGTGAATTGCAGACATGCAGCATCTTCCTAACGTATTCATACCCATGTGTAGTCAGTTTAGGTGTCCAGCCATGTTTTGGTCAAATTACTGTTTCCAGATGCTTTAAACATCTGTACAACTTTCACATCAAGATACACACACACAGTCATGTTCACATTGACTTCCATTAAATACAGCCTGGGCTGCACAGTGGCGCAGTTGGTAGAGCTGTTGCCTTGCAGCAAGAAGGTTCTGGGTTTGATTCCCGGCCCCGGTCTTTCTGCATGGAGTTTGCATGTTCTCCCTGTGCATGGTGGGTTTTCTCCAGGTACTCCGGTTTCCTCCCACAGTCCAAAAACATGACTGTCAGGTTAATGGGCCTCTCCAAATTGTCCCTAGGTGTGAGAGTGTGTGTGCATGGTTGTGTGTCTCTGTGTTGCCCTGCGACAGACTGGCGACCTGTCCAGGTGACCCCGCCTCTCGCCTGAAACGTTAGCTGGAGAGGCACCAGCAACCCTCCCGACCCCATTAAGGGACAAGGGTGCAAGAAAATGGATGGATAACTACAGCCTAAGCCTTACCATAATCCTAATCCTATCCCTAACCATCACAGACCTAACCACTAACCCAAAAACAACAATTTCCCTCTTGGGGACCAAGAAAATGTCCCCACAAGGTGCAACGGTCCCCATAACCCCACATTGCAGACAGAAATAGGTTCCCATAAGGATATGAAAACCTGGTACACACACACACGTTTGTTTCGCTGTCTTTGTGGAGACTTTCCATTGACTTCCATTCATTTCTACTTCTATTCATTTCTACAGCCAACCAAAACTTAATTCACACCTTGGACCTAAACCCCAAAACGGCATTTCTTCTTTGGGAGCAGCGAGTTCCCACAATGCATCAAATACAGAATACACACCTACTCACACCCACACACAACAGGCTTTTAGTGGCTTTGATGAACCAGTGATATCACTCATGCACTGTGACATCACTGATGACGATGACTCATTCGCTGATGACGATGACTCATCACCCTTTAATACCAAGTTCCACAGACCAACTCATTTATCCTACATGTCCGAAAATCAGTTTCACATCCCTTGTACTTTAGAGCAACAAACGAAAACATGTCTAGAGACGAAGGTAGAGAGGAAGATGTGATGGGCGAGCTCGCCAGCATTTTTCAGGAAACACTAGTTGATGACGGCTTGGACAGACTGGAGAAGGAAAACAGCGAATTAAAACATATCGTGGAATGTCTTCGCTGTAAGCTCGAGCGCTCCAAGTCGAGTGAAAATGCTTGCTGGGAAAAAAACCTGCAAGCTAAATACGACATGGCGGCAAGTAGAAACAGAGAACTCCGTGCGGAGTACGAGTTGGTTCGTTCAGAACTTGATGACATGGAGAGCGAATATGAAAATACCAGAGATGAGGGGCGTCTTTTAGAGACCACCCAACAATCTCTGAAAAGAAAACTCCAGGGGATCCTGGCAGATTTGAAGACGGCACAGAGGATCCTGGATGAGAAATCTGGAGAGCAGGACAACCTTCGTAAAGAACTGAACATTCTCAGTAGCCTGGAAGCCTTTTGTAATGAAGATCTCGACACGTTACACAGGCAGAACACGATTTTGTGGCAGAAAAACGCTCTCCTTAAGTCAAAGATCAGAGAACCAGCAGAGGAGGGCAACCGGGCACGAGGTTCAGTTCTGAGGAAAGTAGGAAAATGGGCATTTACCACTTTGAAGACCATGTACCAGTCGGGGACCCTGAGGTACTGGGTCCCACCGTGGCTCGTATAGTTCCTCTGGTTAGTCTGGAAAACTGCTGCCTGGATCTTACTGGGTTTTCTTGAGTCGCTGGCTGGTTCTGAATGGAACTAATCAGCAGTAATCAGCTAGCCGCCATGCTAACAGGACGCTTTCATGCACTAACTCTGGATTGTTTATTGTAATGGATCCTGTTTTTGCCTTTGAATGTTAAGTTTTATACTTGAATTTTTCGGCAATGTTGAGAGGTTTTATTTTGGCTCTTTGCATTATTTAGCCTCTTCAGAGCCTCCATATGTTTTCAGTCTGTTAAAGATAGTATTACTGATAGCAGTACAATTTGAACGATGCTGTTTTGTTTAGTTTTCTTCTTGGAAAAAGTTATTAAAAACAAGTTTTTGTGAAAATTAAGATGAATTCATGGTTCCTTTTTCCATATAATGTAACCGGTAGTGTTTATGATTAAAAAATAAATAAATAAATAAAATAATTATGTGATCTGTATCGGTGATCGGCCCTCATGGGTGATCGGTATCGGCAGGAAAAAACCTGATCTCTAGTTGATGTTATTAAAAGAAAGTTGTGACACCAAATCGAAATATTACAAGAATTTTTTTTTTAAATACAACAAAAAGCAACAATAATATGAGAATAAAGTCAGAATATTATGACAATAAAATAGCAAAAATATGAGAAAAGTTGTAATATTACTTGGATAAAATTGTAATATGAGAAAACAGTTTAAACTCATGCTACCAGAATGAAGTAGTAATTTTATAACTCCTGCATGAAAAATTATAAAACATTAAAATAAGAAGCGTTGAGTAACTTATTTTAGTATTAATTTTATACATAGGAAAGAATATTTTAAGACATCAAAATCAAATTATTATAGTAGCAGGAGCTTTAGATGATTCTACAAACTGAATTTAATTTAAAAAAAAAGAAAAATAATAAATAAATCAGACTAGATAAGCTGGTCATGTCAAATCCTGATAACTATCGCAGCTTCACTCTCATTAAAACATTTTTTAATGAGAGTGAAGTTTGTATTATGACATATTCTGCAAATATTATGACATAATTCTCATAATTTAAATAAAACCTCTAATTTAGCCCCAATACTCTTCGGTTTAAGTTTGAAAACAGCGAACTGTTCTGACTGCAAAACGCCACCAGAGGGAGACAAAGAACAAAAGTTCTTCTACACAACAAATGAACTAAGATCCTCACCGTCCATTAGACTCTGCTGCTTGTTAATATAAAACTTCACCAGCCTGGTGGATTCACCCAGCCGGATCTCCAGAAGGTTCTTAGCATCATTCAGCTCTGTAATGTTCTGCCAGAGACAATAAAGGGAAAATGAACGATCCTGAAAAGCCAAATAAAAATCTCAGAAAAATTAAAGAAAAAATATAAATAATTTCTGTGTTTGAAAACTAAAAAAAAAGTAAAAAATAAAAAATAAGAATCTGTTTTATTAATCTCAGAAATTTTGGTGGGTGGGCGGCGTCGGGCAAGAAATTTGAGTTTTAAAAGTCGCAAATTTGCTAGGAAATAAATTAAGAAATTCTGAGATTAATCTCAGAAATTTTCAAGAGAAAAAAATTGAACTTTCAAAAGTCACAAATTTGCTGGACAAAAATCTGAATTTTTCGGAGAAAATGTGGAAACATTTTCCACATTTTGTGGAAATGTTTCCACAAAATGTGGAAAAACATTTCCACATTTTTTGGAAATGTTTTTCTACAAAATGTTTTTGTAGAAAAACATTTTTGTTTTTCCACAAAAATGACAAGTTTCATAAATTATAAAACAAACTGTTCGGCCCAGACTGAGTTGTACATTAAATATTGTGTCGAATGTAAAATATTATGGTGGCTTTAAAGTATGCCTAAAATTATACATTTCCAAACTAAAACATAAAACAGGCACAATATTAAAACGAAAAGTGAAAAAGTGGGTTAGCCAACGTCATCACTCCGGCTAAACCAACGACGTTCATACAACGGTTCATACACATGGGTATGAACCGTTGGTTCAAACTTAGCTAGCTAAGCTAACCGTTCGTTACCTGTTCCAGTCGACCGAATTCCGCCATAAATCCCTCCAGTTTCACGCAGTTTAACTTCGTCATCCCGTTGGATAAAAAAAACAAACAAAAACAAATGTTTGAATTATATAGTTTTATGGTTTTTGTGTCTTAGCTTAACGTCGGTGACAAATTAACAGCTGCCGAAACGAGCTGCCGCCATTTTGAGAACAGTGCGAGCGTCAGTAACGGAGAGCTTCCAGATCAGGTTTAAAAACAAAAGCATATTAATAATAACTAATATTATCCAATTTTTCTATCACCAAATTATTTTATTGGGAGCTCAAGTAAAGTAGGAGTCAGTTTTAGTTTTCATAATTGAAAATATTTCTGACCAAACGTAAAATTGTACAGCGTATACAAAGTTATCATGCAAACCACATTGTGACCATTTGTTCAAAGCTCACATTTATCATCCACTGGACATTAACTAACATTATCTCTAAAATTCACGCAAATAATATAAATTGTAAAACATTATTTAAATTGTTCATATTGAATCTTAACATTTGTGACATTACCCTTTGATGTGGGAATTTTAACTGTGACCTCAAAATCCAAAATGGCCACCTTTGCAGAAGACAGCCAACCAATTTCAAGGACACTTCAAAGAAATCAGATTAAGACAAGAAGACAGCAACTTCAATTGTTTAATGTGTAACTTTTAGAAGAATTTTTAAAAAGCCATTTCCCTTTCCGGATGCTGACATGAGATGGATCCCCAAATGTCTGGAAAGTTTTCCAAAGATTGTCCAAACATTCATTTCAGGAAAGAAAAAAAAAAAAAACAGCATGCAAAGAAAATTACCAGTAAACTTCATTTTTTTCAGTCCACTTCCTTGAACATTTGCCAAATGTTACCTCCAGTTTTCCAGCCCATCTTTCAGCTGAAGGTAACTTCTAACAGAAAACTACAACCTTCTATTTCTGACATTAAATGAAACTAATCTTATATTTTTAAAGGGCCAGTTGTGGCAGAATGTGCTAACAAAACTGGCGATTAAACTTAGAATATTAATAAGTATCTTTTTCACTCAATGAGAACTTCTTAAAGTTAAATAATATATTTTCATCTTGATCCAATTTGGCAGAATACAGATAAAACTGTTGATTTGATTGATAAAATAATATTTAAGGACACTTTAACATAAAAGGGCCACATTAAAACTTCTGACAGGCTGGATTTGGCCCCCGGGCCTCGAGTTTGACACCTGGAAGAATTCTCCAAACATAACTTGACCGACTACAGGAAGTTTAGTTCATGTCAGACAGTGAAGAAGAAAATACATGTGTGCTTTAATAAAAGATGCAAACATTTGGTTTACATCTCTACAATCATACATGAATAAAAATTACTCAGATATAAAGGCAAAAAATACACAAAAAATTTAAACTTTAAACATATTTCACAGTTTTAAATGAAAAGAAAATGCATTAAAGTAAAAAGATAATTTACAGTCCAGTAATGCTTTAGTATAGAAATAAACATTTGCCTTTTCTTCAGGCTCCATATATGAAACAGCATCAATGTCACCAAATTATACGGCAGTGAAACAGGATAGAAATAATAAAACATACACAAAAAAGCAAATGCATGACCATTTTATCATTTTCATAGATTATGTATCAGTTGAATTAGTGAATACTGGTGGTTAAATACTGAAAAAAGACAAAATTATGAAATGAGAGCTGAATTATTTCTCTATAACTACAGAGCACCTGGATTTTCAGAAATTGTTACAATATTGACCTTTTTGCTTTTTAATGTCATTAAAAACATTTTTAACATTTCCAACTTTTAGCTGTTCTTGTGAGAATAATGAACAAAAAAAAACAAATATTTCTGTCAAACATCCAGTCGTTTTCCTTCAGCTCAAGGATTTAAACATAAAGGTTCTACAGTTTTTTCGGACGCCCCTCAACTCCATGCTGCCCTGGGTGGAGAGCCATATTGACCTTTGTCTAAAAACCACAGCCAGGGTTTAATATCCTGTGTAAGGAGAGATTTGAAAACATTTTAAAACTTTGTGAGGACCATTTAACAGGAAGAGGGTGTGCTAACTTTATTCCACCAGAACAGACGAATCTCGTCATCAAACCTCGCTTCATTTATTCTAAGGCAAAAATGGTGGTATCTGTCAGTGGTGGGCACACTAACGCTAACCTGCTAATAGTATAGCTATTTTTTTCAGTTTGGACTTTAGCATTAATGCTAAATTTGAAAACATTTAGTGCACTCAGCATCCCCTAAATTAATGTTTTTTTCTTATAAACTATAAAACACTAATTTACTTGGCTGTTTTATAAACCCAAACTTCATCTGGGTTGAACTTTGTGTTATTGAATTCTACAAGCAGTTAGATGTTTATAGTCATACTCTTATTTTGAAAGGGGTAAAAACAGTTAACTCAACATTTCCGTTTCCTCTTCTCACTTTGCTCTTTTTTTCCCTCCAATAATGTTATTTTAAACATGAAACAAACAAAATGAAACATTTAAAAATAAGATGTAAACAAATATAATATCAAAAGGCATAAAGGACATAAATTATGAAGTGAAAATTAAACTGATGTTTGAGAGTTGTAGTCTTTCAGGCGCAGATACAATCTGAATTGAAGTTAGCGTCTTAGCACATTAGCATTAGCTTCTGCTAAAAAAGCTAAGTGGCGCAGCACTTTACCATTGGCTAAAAAACTAAATGGTATACCACTTTAGTGTTAGCTTTTGCTAAATGGGGTAGCGCATTAGCATTAGCAGAACTAATGATTATGATTAGCCCTTTAGTTAGCGTAACTACCTTGTTAGCTAGCGGTGCTCTCCACTTGTATTTGTTCCCTTTGATTTCCCATCTGCAGATCCAGATCTTCCCTGTAGCATCTTTGTTAGCCCTTACTAGCGCGCTGACATGAACTGATAGGTGCAGCTTAGCAGAGATATTTATTTACGCTGTGCTGGTTTAAGGTGTAGGAGTGTCGCTGGGTCCAGGTTTCTCTGAAAGCCTCAGGCTCCTGCTGATCCACTGGCTATTTTAAGCTAGCTGAAACCCAGTCAGGGCACCTCCAGGAACTGACCTCCCTTTAGATTAACAAGTTCTGGTGATTCGATCCCCGGCTGATTTACGGCGTGACGCTTCCCAGCAGGTCAGGGGTCAGGTAGCCGTCGGGCGTAGCTGGGATCTTGGGGCCGGTCGGGTTGGGGGCCGTTGGTGTCAGTAGGAGGCTGTTCTGCATGTCCACGCCTTCCACCATGGTGTAGACAGGAGCAGCAGGCAGCTGGGCCACGACCTCAGGAAGCTCTGCTAACTGCTTCATCTCAGAGCTGCAGTCTCTCTGATCTGCGTTCACCAAGTCGCCATCTTGTTTCTTCCCCTTCTCCTCCTCCATGTTTGTCTCTTTAACGGTGGTTTTCTCCAGCAGAACACTCCCAGACGACCTGACCTCACCGACCTGCGTGTACGCCGCCGCAACCTCACTGCCCTCCGCTGCTACAAACACTGAGCTTTGCTCTGCGGTGGTCGCCTCCTGATGGACGGGCGACGCGCTGGCCTCCTGATGGACATGCGACAAGCTCGCCTCGCTCAGCAGATCAGGCTCACAGCAGCTGGAGCGGCCCGAGTCGTCGTCCATGAAGACGGCGGAGCGCGGAGACATCGGGGACCGGTCCATGACGCATCCCGTGTTCATGTCCAGCAGCTTGTCGCTGGACTCCTCAATGTCCAGGTCGATGAACTCCACCCAGGGGTCGTTGTTGTAGAGCTCCGGCCTGAGGTCGGGCGGGCCGGTGAGGATGGATGTGAGCTCTCGGAGTTTCCCTTTCTGGAACAGACACGGTTCAGACACCCATGACTTATATTTCTATTTCAACCTTAAATAGAAAGTTAAAATTCACATTTTAAATGCTTCTGTGATTCCGTTTGGGTCAAACTGGCTTTGAAAAACAACCCAAATCCTTCAAATAAACACAGATGTTTTTAGGCGATCAGTCAATGGTTTTAGGTTGTGGGACATGAGCCGTTTCAAAAACTTCCAGATTGTAACGTCACAAATCAGCAGGCACTGTCCGTCACCTAGCAACCCCAGCAGAGTTCCGCCCGTCACCTAGAAACCCCAGCAGAGCTCCGCCCGTCACCTAGAAACCCCAGCAGAGTTCCGCCCGTCACCTAGCAACCCCAGCAGAGTTCCGCCCGTCACCTAGCAACCCCAGAAGAGCTCCGCCCGTCACCTAGCAACCCCAGAAGAGCTCCGCCCGTCACCTAGCAACCCCAGAAGAGCTCCGCCCGTCACCTAGCAACCCCAGAAGAGCTCCGCCCGTCACCTAGCAACCCCAGAAGAGCTCCGCCCGTCACCTAGCAACCCCAGAAGAGCTCCGCCCGTCACCTAACAACCCCAGCAGAGCTCCACCCTGCTGGGGTTGCAACTCAAAACTCAAATAACTTGAGTTTTGAGGGTTAAAACTCAAGTTATTATCTCTGGTTGAGTTGCTAGGTTCCACCCGTCACCTAGCAACTCAACCATGGCTTATACAAAGTATGTTCATTACAATTTTGTTTTTACACAAAATCATTCTTAGATAAGGAGATTTTAGTCTTGTTATTATAACATGGTTAAATATCTTGTTTTAATATTAATTATTTACTTAAAACAAGCTCTTAAATCTTGCCGTTCAGTTTTAAGTTAGTTTTGTCTTATTTCAAGTGTTCTAAAATTTTTGCATTAGAAACCAGAACAAAAATACTTTGGTGTCTTTCTTGTCTAAACTTGCCTTCAGTAGGTTCGTGTCGATTCCTTGTATTTTCGGTCCAGGAACAGGAGGCAGGAGGATAAACATCAACCTGAAGCAGGAAAGAAAACAGCAGAAATCTCATTTCTTCTTCATTCTCTTGGTTCAGACTCAGATATTCTGACGATCAGATGCTAACTTTTCCTGCTGTGAAATGATGACCAGCAGCAGGACGGCCACTAAAAACAAAGCGCCAAAGATGAGCAGAGCCATAACTGAGAATCTGGAGACTGAAGGACAAAAAAAAAAGTTAAATTAATGCATTGAAAAGGCACAAAGTTTTAGCACAGCTTTGTAAGCGTTTACCTTTAGATGGGATGTGGATGAACACAGAGTCGCTGAAGTCTCCAAAGTTCTTCCCTGCCAGCATTTTGCAGCGAACTCTGACCTCATAGTTGACGTTGGTTTGAAGGCCGAACAGGGAGCGGTGCGTTGTTTTCACCAGGCCAGTCTGAGGAGCACAAAGGGTTAAAACTCAAGTTATTATCTCTGGAAATAAAGAGGAACGATCTACAGTCAGCTTCAGTTACTGCAGCTGGAAACTGGAGTTCAGGCTGAAACCTGAGCCTTCAGAGTCACATAGAGACAATTACAAAGTCAGCCTTCTGTCACCTGAGGATCAACGAGAAAACAGTTGGAATTCACAACAAAGTCCTCAGTTTTCTCTCTTCATTTTACTAACTTTTTATTCATTTATTTCTTATTTTTATTAACAGGAGGCTGAAAAATTCTTGTTTGAATCATCAGCTAGTAGCTTAACTTTGAAACCAATAGATTTGACTGATTGTTGTCACTATCCTCTGCACCGCAACATGGCCGCCCACCTGTTCCCAGCGCTCGGCGCCGGCCTGGCGGTACTGGGCGTCGTACTGCAGCGCCATCCATCCCGTCTCCACGTCGGCCGTCGCCGGAGGCCTCCAGCTCAGCATGGCGTCGAAGTGCGATCCGGTCAGGCTGACGTTCATCAGGGTCCAGTTGAGGCCGAACGGAGGGTCCGGCTGAACTGCAGAGCAGAAACAGAAAATTCAAACACATTTTCTCCAATCGATCCCAACACTTTTCATAATTAAAACCAGTTGGACGTCATGTCTCCTGCAGAAGAATCTGTTTTCCGTCCTAACAGGAGGAAGGTTTCTCTCCAGTGGAATCCAGAAACCAATCTGGACTTTCCTACGTTTCTCTGCGGCTCTGAACTCACCGAGGTCTTCCAGGGAGAAGGAGGTCTCGTCGTACAGGACGGTCCGGTCCCTGGAGCGCAGCTGCACCGTGTAGGACGTCCAGACCGTGGTGTGGTTCTCGTTGAAGAAGCACTCGTCTGGTCTCTCCGCGCTGTACTGGGGACATTCGTCCCAGTTTTTCTCTGAGCTGCTGAGGAGCCTGAAAGGGAAGACAGTCGACTACATTGATGCTGGTCTGTGATACGTTCAGGTGGTTTTGATTCAGCACTGCTAGCTTAATCACCAGAAAACAAACATTTCCTTTTTCTTTAGAACATCGTAACTGATCAGTCGTTGTCAATCATGGTCATGACATATTACTGGAAGCTAACACTAAACACTACACTGACATTACATACAGCAGAAGCCATTCGCTGTATGTAATGTGCTAATATTATTTCTTCTGTAGTCTTCTACATTTTCAGGTCTCCATTTAATTTCAAAATAAGAGCATGAAAAACCAAACCTTCAGCAGATATCAAACTTCATTCAACTGGAAGTTTATAAAGCAGCTAAGTAAATTAGATCTTTAGAATTAAAATTAAAGGGAAGCTAAGTGCGCTAACGTTTTCAAGGTTAGCTAAAGCGCTAACACTTAGTTCTGCTAGTCGTGCATTAGCATCCGCACTGCTGGATTTATGTCTACATTTGATCTTCTGGCTCCAGTTTAATCACTTGATGAATATTCCAGTTAAAATAAATAATTCTAAGCTAAACATTAACCTGATTTGCGTTTGTTTGGTTGATTTAAAGCAGCATCACTTTGACCCGCAGGTGGACTTTGCCTGTTCGACCCGGTGGATCTGGGTACACAGATAACTCTGCTTTGATTTTATCAGTTAACCCTGAAATGTTTATGTTTCTAAAAATCCTTCCTGCGTCTTTGAAGTGGAGGAAAATGCAGGTTTATGGTTTAGTGATTTTCCTTACACTCTGTTGAAGTAGAACAGGCGTAAATCTTTCGGCTCCGAGAGGTTCTGGAAGGATCCGGCGCTCCATCTGCAGAGGAACGTCTCCATGTTGCGAGAGACGCAGCCGGTGAGGTGAGGCCGCACTGGAGAGGAAGAGAAAACAACATGTACACATTTTATTAAAAACAATAACCACTTCTTTTTCTCTTTTCACTCCTGCATTCGAAGCAGACTCTCTGATATTTTTCAGAACTCACTGATTGTTTCACATCTGACATTTTGTGTGGAAGTGTTTGGTAAAAGTTGGTAGATTTTTAGTGGAGAGCAGCTGGAGTCACTGGTGAAACCCAACCTTTGATCAGTTAAACTTATTGAACCTGAGTGAGCAAAACGTTTTAAAAATCTATGTACAAAGCGCAGACACAGCAAAGGATATTCAAAACAGATGTGGAAAGATAAAGAGAATACTACAACTGGAAAATAAAAATAATTCTGAACGGAATTCAGAATTCTGAGGAAAGAAGTTAAAATTTAGAGAAAAAAAAATTAAGAAATTTGAGACGGAAAAACTCAGAATTCTGAGAAAAAAAAAATTGAATTCTGAAAAAAAATTCTAAAACAATATTCTAAATTCATAGAAATTTATAATTTCTGAGACTAAAGTCAGAATTCTGTGAAAACATTCAGAGTTCTGACTTTAAATCCGTTTCTGGATTAAAACAATGTTGAAAATCATCAAACAAGGTGATGTTTGGTATATTTGAAATATTTCTATAAGATTTTTCTTTATTTTCCCTTTCAGTGAATGAAGGCAGATCACATAAGCTCATCATGCTTTCTGCTTCTTTACGATTACTGATATTTATGACCGAGTGGCTGAAACGGCAGATAAAATGGCGCAGAGCGCAGAGCGGCTCTCTGTGGCCGCCAGCGTTTTCCTGGAAGTCGTTTTCCGTGTCTCTGGCAGGAGGAGTTTGCTCCTCCGCTGTCGTGGAATAATCTGTTTGTTCTCGCCGTACCGAGAAACGCGCTCACACAGAAACGGGCGTGCGGCTCGGGTTTTACTGCCTGCACAAATTGAGAGCATGTGAGCCTGGAGCAGAGCTGCTCTCTGGGGAGCAGCTGCAGGCTGCCGGCCCAGTAAACACCACATCTGGCAGAAAACGCAGAAATTACCACTTTCTGCTGTCTGTTCCTCCAAAGTAAAACATTTATCTTCACTAAATACAGTTTCCTCCATGTTATCCTGAAAAACCCAGTTGTTTTGTGTGTTTGCAGCTTCAGAGTCTGAGCTAAAACTCTTTTAGAATAATGAGCAAAGAGCTTCGTTTGAATAAAAGTTATGTAACTGCTGACTGAAGGGGCCAAGCAAAATAATATCTTTTTTTTTTAAATCTTAAATTAAATATTATTCAGTTACTATAGATGGTGAAAAATACTAAATTTACCTATTATTTTGTACAGTTTTGGCTTAATTACTGCTAAGTGCTGTCGATAATCCTCATGTACTCGCTGCTAAATGCGCTACTGGTTGAGAAACAATTACAGAAAAACTGTTTACCTGCCATCATCAGTGGCTATGCTAACTTATAATAGGCTAGCTGCCTATTATAAGGAGAGTGATTGACAGCGCTAAGTCCCGCCTCCTGGCTCCGATTGGTTGATTCTAGTCAACACTGGGAGAAAACAAAGGAGTTCCAGTTTTTCAGATTATACTGTCACAACATAGTGACAGCTTCAACAAATATATAAAAACATTTTCATAAAGGTCACACACTGCAGCTTTAACGTCATTTTTTCTTTGTTTCATTTAAATGATACTTATTCTGCTGAGAAGGCAAAAAAAAAAAATCAAGAATTTTCTAGTTTTTTGTTTTCCCTTTTGACTCTGAGGATTTTGGTCAACGTGACAAAAAGTTTACAGCAGAGGACCAGCTGCAGCATTCCTCACTCTGGTCATGAAAACAGACAAAACCACCTGAAGGCCATCAGCAGCTCAACGCCTCACAAGTCCAGACTGGCTGAGCGCCGTTTCCCTGCGATGATGATGATGATGATGATGATGATGGATGCTGTACTTTTGGCCCACTTCAGAGAACAAGAGTCAGGGGTTAAAAATAACCTGTTTACCAGATAACCGGCTCCTCCTCCTATTCAGGGCCGAGCTTCATCAGGATTAGGAGAAAAATGTGACACCCAGCTATGTGGTCAGAAAAACTCTCAGTGGGGGAGGAGGCAGAACCTGAGGGCTGGCAGAACCGGGCCGACCCACTAACCTGCTCCTGCAGGTTCCACCGACTGAAATTTAACACCTTTACGTCCAAAATGCACAGAAATGCATGAATGGTTTCCAACAAACCGGCGATAAATTTACACTTAACTCAAGCTAGCTAGCTAACAAGCTAAAATACTGGCTAACTAGCTAGATAGTATGTTAGCAGCTAGCTAGTGGTAGCATCAGCTACGATGGTACTGCACATAGAAAAAACAGAGTAAATTTCTGCCAAAAAAACTACATTTTCATTTTTTGAGCTCTAAAAGTTGAAAAATGCGGGTATTTTTTTCTTCTTCCAGCAAACAACCCAAGGCTTCTCCACTTTGCTAGTTTTTTGGATGGAGGATGACAGATAGATGGACGAACGAATCGATACATGGATGGATAAACAGATGGATTAAAAAAAATTTACCAGGTCGAAAATATTTCACTTCTGAAACTCAGAAATATCTGAGATTGATTTCAATATTTCTGTTATTCATGGCAAAAACTTACTCCTCGCCCCGCCTAATATGGTATCGTACAAAAAAACTAGCCAACTAGTTAGCCAGGGTATGTTACCAGCTAGTTAGCGGTAGCCTCAACCGTCTCCAATCAACTTTTAGCTGACAGAAAATCCCCGCGAGGAAAAAAAAAAATAGATTAAATAGTCATACCCAAACCGATTTTAAGGAATTGGATTAACATATTAAAGGCCAGCTTACTTTTTTTATATTAAGACTTTTTTTTTTAGAATATATTAGCAACTAGCTAGCGGTAGCCTCCTCACAGAACGTAAATCTCTTCGAGTGCGACTAAACTTTTGTCTGACAGAAAATCCCTGCGAGAAAAACAAAACCCCATAGAATATATGATATTAAATAGTGTTTTCGAAACAGAATTTAAGAAATGGTCTTAATTTAAAGGGGTGTTACTTTTATTTTTTTTTATAAAGTGAGACTTTTAAAGAAGTGGTCGGACATTTTCAGGATGCGCGCCGCGGACACCCCGACTCTCTGTAACGTCACCTTGACCGTGTCTGTCTGCTTAGCGGCCGTCAGGCACCGTTCACCCCCTGAAGGTAAACAGCATGGAGCAGCACGTCCCCTACTCCTTACGCCGGGATTACCTCCCAGATGGGAACGTCACCTCACGCCGTGTTCCCATCACACACACACACACACACACACACACACACACACACACACACACACACACACACACACACACACACACACACAAAACAGCTGATGGCGGAGCCGTCAGCAGATCTGCAGTAAACATGTTTACGCCTTGATTTATTCCCCCAAAGCTGCCAGCAAGCTATTTCAGGGCGCAGCACCACATCCTGCATGCATTTCCATAAATCCAGATGAGCTTCGTGTCCGCTGGGGCGCAGGAAACATTCACTTAGCGGACAAAGTCATTCATTAATTATCAGGCGGGACGCGGCGTACTGGCCGGCCGCTCCGTGTTAATGAGCAGGAGTTTTGGAGCCCGTGGGAGCCGCCATTATGCCTTCAATCGGGCCAAGAGGTCATTTAAAGCAAACATTCAATGTGCTCCAGCAGGGTTGCCAGGTTGGACGAGTTTCTACTGAAGTTGTTTGCTGTCAAAATTGGATCTGGTTCTGGTCAGAATACAAACAATGTTTTAAAATGTCAAGCGTATAAATGCAGTCGATGACTCAAAGCAGTGGTTCCCAAACTTTTTCTGCCCCCTCCCCCCCCATGGATTACGACTTTTTGGGGGGGCAAAATGAGTCTAGGTAGCTGAACATAGACAACAACATCAGCAGCCTACAGACTACTTAACAAGCTTAAGATGCTTTATTGATATTAGCTAGCTAGTCATCTTTTAGCCAACTTTACCTGCTTCCAACAGCTTCACTCAACAGTCTGTTAGTTTGGGGGAAAACTGTGAAAAGCTCTTTGCGTTTTGCTGCCATGACTCTAACACACCTGCGTAGCTCCGCCCAGCAGCAGCAGCAGGTCTTTCTAAGGTAAAAACCCAACGCACACAGCGTTTTTTGTTTTTTTTCCATTAAGACGCCCCCCTGCAATGGCACGGCGCCCCCCTAGGGGACGCACCCCACACTTTGGGAACCTCTGACTTGAAGCATACATTAGATTTTTTATATCTGAGTATTAGAGTCACGCAAAGAAAATAACAAAAAATGGAACCATGAGAAAAAAAGTTGTATGAGTGGAAATAATATACGGTTAAAGTCATAAAAATTAAGAGAATAAAAGTGTACTATTATTAGAATAAAGTCATAATAGTACAAGAATATAGCCGCATGGTAATAATGTTTAAATAATACAAGAGTTAAGTCAAAATAATGTCACAAAGTCATAAAATTACCAAAGTAAAGTGAAAATAATGAGATGACTTAATTCTCATCTTATTTTGACTTTACTTTGGTAATTTTATGACCTTATTCTTGTAATTTTACTTTTTATTCTTTATGTTTTTAATACCCCAACATAAACATAAATCCTGTGCTGTTGACGTGAGTTTCCTTATAAACTGAGATTTGCGGTTTTCTCTTGTGTTTGGTGTGGAATCTGACATTCAGATCTGGCAACCCGTGTCCCTCTCCAGGGACAAAACCTGGCCGGAGAATCTGCTTCCTGCACCGGATCGACTCAGCAGAACAAACCTCATGAATAACTGGAAACCCTTCTGCTTTCCCTCGCAGCCTGGTCTCCTCTGTCACTTTTCCCTCCATTTCAAATCAATCCTGCTGATGTTTTTCCCCCCCAACAGTCGAATCGAACCCGTTTTGTTGCGGTTTTAATGAGGTGAAAGTGTCGGGCAGGAAGCCATCAGGGAGCACCAACAAAACGGGACTGTGCAAAAGAAAACAGCAGGACCAGAACAAGTCCAAACAAAGTCTGAATCAGACCGCCTGGCTGGGAAAACTCGGTCCGGTTGATTCGTAGAAGCAGAACCTCTGAGGGCTTCGACATGGATGGAAAAGTGGAGCTATTTCAGTCGACTCATTACTTCAAAATGTCCTGCAGTGAACTCTGCAGCTGGGAAAACTGGAGGCTGCACAAAAAAAACTTCCTTTTTTCTGTCTTTATTCACTTCATTCCCGTTTTTAATTTCATTTTCTGTATCTGAGCTTTTAGTTTCTTTTTACGTTTTTTGTTCTGGAAGGCAGGAAAGAGCTGAACTTAAAAAGAAAAAGCTTTTGTTTCCAATAAATACGTTTTAAAAATACACAAAAAATATTTTATTAAACTGAAAGTTTACAAAACAGCCAAGTAAATGAGAGCTTTAGAACGTATCTGGAAAAATTAATTTCAGGGAAGCTAAGTGCGCTAAATGTTTGTAAAGTTAGCAAAAATGCTAACGTGCGAAACATCTACCTACATAGTCGTCAACAGTGGTGGAGAAAGTACTCAAAAAATTTACTTAAGTAAAAGTACAAATACACAGTCAAAAATGTACTTAAGTAAAAGTCAAAGTACCACATTAACATTTTACTTAAGTAAAAGTAAAAAAGTACTGGCTTTTAAAAATACTTAAGTATTAAAAGTAAAAGTACTTGCTGAATGCATTGCCTAATCACTAATATCATTAAGTGAACCAATCGTATTTAATTTTAATACATCAGTAATGTGCCATTTTAATGAACAATGCCACAGATAAAGCATGTTTTTATTGAGTTTACTCTGTAACATAGTTTAGACTTAGATATGTGATTCTATGCATCATAACTTCAGGGATGGAAACATCTCGTCTCCTGTCCTAACATAACATGAACTTCACTTTTTTTTGCCTCACATTTATTTTGAAAAAATCCAACTGGCAGAGGAGGACATGGAACCAAGGAGCCTCGTAGCAGAGTTGTAGTCTGGACCACTGAACCCAAGACCAAATCAAAACCAGCACCCCGTGCTACATGACAATAAAATTAAGTGCACCTATCAAAACTGCTTCTCAAATTGATCTGAAAGATTTACTTTCCCATAAAAACACCTAGATACACTTAGAGCTGAAATAAATTATCCAGTGACAATTCAAACTCTTCTTCTTTCTGTTTTGCTTTCATCTCTGTGCCACAATACACAGAGGTCTCCTGCCATCCCTAAAGTAATAACACCCTGGGTGGTTGCCCATATTGCCAATGTCAGAAATAATAATTGTCTGCACCATTAAACATAGCAATTAACAACGCTCAACTATGAACACTGTCCAAGGCCCAATAAGCAAGAAGTAACCAAGCAGGAGGAGCACCATGACTGTTCTCATCCTCCCTCCTGCTGCAATGTCTGCCACCATGACAGGTGATGAAAACAAAGAGCAATGAGCATGCTCGGTGTTCCTACGTTGTTTTATTTATTCACCAATTAAATATAAAGATATTTTAATGAAATAAAATAGCTACTGCAGTGTACGCAGAGCATTACAAGAACAAAGAACGGCTCTCAGTGAGGCTTCAGCACTATAGGACTTGGTCAAGATCCGTCCAGAAGAATCGGATCGTCCATGAATGTCATATTACTATATTGCACTTTGGTCACAGCGTCGTCCCATATATGCAACACCTCAGTCAACACCTCCACACAATAATTCAGCGCATGAGTGACAACTTTTTTTCATCGCAGATGCAACATGTCTCTCTGTACAGCTAGCTTTGCTAGCATCACGTCCACAGATCTTACCTTTCTTTAAGCTTTCCTTCCAAGTGACGTTAAAAGTTGGACGAAGTCCCCACCGTCTGTGAAAGCGAAGCGCTGCTGATTTTACATGTCGCCATATCTTATGATTTATGCAGCTATTATATTACTGCCGCTCAGATGAAACCACTGCGCATGTCTGGAGCTCCGCGTGCGAGTAAAGGTGGAGCCGATGGGTGACAACAGACACCGTTATTGAGACAAAGCTGTCTACACGTTATTGCTTGGATTTTATGGCGCCACCTTAAATCCCTGAACTTCACATTTTAACGGAAAAAAAGCTCAACGCGACTTGGATGTAACGAGTAACGCGACACTTTGTAGAAATGTAGTGAAGTAGAAAGTACAGATACTTACTGTAAAATGTAGTGGAGTAAAAGTAGAAAGTATCCATTATTAAATCTACTTAAGTAAAGTACAGATACACGAAAATTGTACTTAAGTACAGTAACGACGTACTTGTACTTCGTTACTTCCCACCACTGGTCGTCAACCAAAACTGAAACACGCGTATTAAACTTTATTCAACCGAAAATGTAGAAAACCACCAAGAAAATTAGCACTGGAGAGTTGTTTAAGCATGTTAGCGCTTTGCTATCGTTAATGATAGCATTTAGCGCACTTAGCTTATCCCGACTTAATTCTAAACCATGGATAACACTGTTAGCCAACACAGACGTCAAACTTTATTCAACTACAAATTTACAAAACATCCATGTAAATTAGCATCTCAGAATGTAATTTTTAGGGGAAGCTAAAGTGTGCTAAACGTTTACAAAGTTAGAAAAACGCATAAACATATAACTACGTGAAGAATTTAACAGTTAATAACCAAAACTTCAACATTTGTGACCTTTAATTCAGCTGAAAGTTTACAAAATTAGCATCTCAGAATGTAACTTAGGGGAAGCTAAGCAAGCTGAATGTTTTCAAAGTTAGCAAATGATTTAAATAAAAGATTAGCGATGCTGTTTGTGCATAATTTGGAGTTATGTCCACTGAAAAATGTGTGAATACTGAACATTTATTGGGGTCAGCGGTCCAACGTGTTCATCAAACATGTCTCACTTTCTGAAACGACTCCAGTTTCGCTTCCACCACCAACTGGATCTCGCTTCGCTGTCGTAGAAAAGTCATTTCAGTTTCAGCGAAAAGTCATAAAACATGAAAACCAAACCCAGAGCGCTGCACTGTTACGCAACCAAACCAGATGTCCAACCGGCCCTAAACACTCTCTGCAGACCTCAGCTGAAATGTGAGCCATGTGTGAAGCGTCTTTCTGGACCCAAACCGGGCCCTTCGCACTAAACAGCTTCCCATTGTTTTCCCGCTCCGCAGAATTCCTGGTAAGCCACTTCACCAGAAAGCCGCTGGCTCTCTCTCTCTCGCTCTCTCTCTCTCTCTCGCTCTCTCTCTGCGGAGGCCGCGCATGTTGTGCAACACGCATTGTGCTCCAAGGCTGCAGTTCTACTGACTTAAAGAGACGATTTGTCCTGAAAACCCACCGAGGAACAAACCAATCAGAGGACAGGAAACCGTTCGGACCTGAAACACGGAGGCCGTACCTGCATCAGGTTCCGACTGGACGCCGAAGACGTGGAGGAAGAGGAGGAGGAGCAGCGCCAGCGCCGCAGACGTCATGTTGATCTGCGATGGAAACATGAACACAGTCAGTTGGTTCCACCCAGAAAACCCACAGAGATAAAACCGTGACGCTCGTTCTGCACATAAATAACGTTAAAATTCCTCCCTGAGCCTCGTTTAATCAAACCCTGGTGCGTTTGGGGGATTTCAGGATTTATCTGCAACATTCTGTCCCCGACTCAACAAACAACTCAGAGTTTTCCTCTTCAGTGAACCTTCAATGGGCCTCCAGGTCCCACCAACACGCTACAAACCTTCAGGTACGGCGGTGGAGGCATCATGCTGGGGGACGGTTTGGTTAACATGCTTCTAGAGTTTCAGACGATATATTAGCTAATAAACTGTTAGCTGAAGCTTCATACATAGATGTTTATACAAATCAATCATAATTAAAATTAGTTTTCTGCAGAATAATCACAATTAAATAAAAATGATTTATATAAAACAAGTGCATAAATATTTTGTCACGTTTTAGAAATAATTTTGCAGACATTAAAATTCTCTCTTTTTGCCAATTTTTGCTAATTTACTTTAGCATCTTATCCTCTTTATAACAGAAAAGCTTCCGGTTTATGTTGCAGAACGTGAAGCTAAACGAATCATTTCTCATTTGCTGTATAAAACTATTGTAATGAAACTTGTTTGCTGCTGAAAGTCGACTTTAAAAACAGGAGAGGTTTCACTTTTACTTCCAAAACGAGTGTGAATGTAAAGCAGAAGCGACAGAAACTGAGCCGCTCCCCGTTGGCCACCTGCCCGGCAGCTACATGTGCTAATTGATTTCTTAGAAATCACATCATCTAATCTTTGAGTAAAGAAGTCTATCGGACGGGTTTATTCACCGGTTTCTTTCCTAGAAAGAAACAATTATCCGTCCTTCCAGGAAGAAGCAGCCGAGTCCTGGCTGGCATCTGGATGGCCTAGTCCAAACAACAACAGTTCAGGGTCACTCCACTCCCCAAAAGTTGTGAAATCCACCAGCTCTCGTTTCCGAGGCTTTTTTTCTTTTCTCGCCTTTCTGGAAAGTTTCTGAATGATGTCATCAGAGAAACTTACTGAGGTTCTGATTTGACATGAAAGTCAAGAATTTATCCACTTTAATGATCACATTTCTTTCTTTCACCCTTCAGTGGGGTCAGGAGGTGCTGGTTCCTCTCCAGCTAACGTTCCAGGTGAGAGGCGGGGTCACCTGGACGGGTCGCCAGTCTGTCGCAGGGCAACACAGAGACACACAACCATGCACACACACACTCACACCTAGGGGCAATTTAGACAGACCAATTAACCTGACAGTCATGTTTTTGGACTGTGGGAGGAAACCGGAGTACCTGGAGAAAACCCACCATGCACAGGGAGAACATGCAAACTCCATGCAGAAAGACCGGGAATCGAACCCAGAACCTTCTTGCTGCAAGGCAACAGCTCTACCAACTGCTCCACTGTGCAGCCCTCATTATCACATAGAAACATTAATGAAGCTGCAAATTATGATTAACATGAATATAACAGCAAATGTTAGCTAGCTTTGAAAACGTGCTGCCGTCTGTGAAACAATGTGATGGTTTCACATCGCCATGCCAACCCCTCCTGGATCAAAGTCGTCATTTCTAACCTTCATCTATTCACTTTGCAACTCGTTTAATAAAAGCTCAGTTTTCTTCTGGTGCTAATCTGCAGTTTCTTGGTTCCTCTGCTGCTCTGATGCCAACGCCTCGCCTCAGTGGCTACGTGCCTGGAGCTTCGTTTCCAGTTTGCTCATTACGTCAACCAGTTGGAAGCTCCTGTTGATCTGTGTGCATGGAGCACATCCATGTTCCCTCTTATCGCTCAAACCTCGTCCATCAGGGTCTTTCACAGAAACGCTTTTATTTTCAGCTGCAAGGTGCAAATTGAGATGGGGGACAAACTTCAACATGATCTCAGTGGAGACTTTATTGCATGTCTGCAGATGTTTCTGCAGGATTTCCAGAGCTTTTTATGTGAAATGTTTAGTTTTGTGCTACTTTTTACAATATAGATGAGTTTTGTCTGGTTGAATAAGGTACTAAACCAGAGGGAGACGCGCCTTAATGCTGTCAAACTCAAAAAATAATCCACATTTTTCCAATTATTCAGGTGAATGCATTTACCTTCATGTTTAATTTCGATCATTGTATCTGAAGAAAGTTTTAAAGAATGAAATAAATGTGTTTGTGCTTCCATCTCTTGTTTTTAAATTAATTCATGTTTGTTAAATGTTTATTTTTACCCTGTGATTAAACAGTTAAAGCACACATGTAACATGTTACAAATATTAAACTACATAACTAAGGATAAAAATACTGAATGTCACTTTCTAATAAAATATCAATTTTAAAGGAAAATTGTCCAAATTTGGAGAGGAAAAAAAAAACAACATAAAATAATAACCAGCCAGTATTTAGCCGTTAAATCTTCCCACTTTCAGTCTGTTTACAGTGTGAAAGTCCAACTTTTCCCCCCGTTTCTCTCATTTCAGCCTCATTTTTAGGAAATGTGTCAATAAATCAGCATTAAGCTCCAGCAGAACCAGCATAAACCGCGTTTAACACGCTTAAATATTGTTTTTTACGGAGCGCAGATGAGGATCCTGGTTCTTACCTTGCGCACCAGCCCGCAGGTCTGACCCCGGAGAAGAAGCCCCCCCGCCCCGCCGTTCACCCGCTGCTGCTCCGCTCCCAGTCCCGGAGCTCCCCGGGGGGGGTTTCCTCGATACACAAACCGACACAAAGGCGACCAAACACGGGCTTAAACTCCCGAATGGAGGCGCCGACAGCAGCTGGAGGTGGTTCCCCCGGACGCAGCTGTCCTCCCCGCTGTGTGACAGACACCGTGTGTGTCGGTCTGCGGCGCCACAGCTGCGATAAATACAGAGTGGCGCCATCTGCCGGTGGAGTCTGGCTACAGCAGGGGAAACGAGGCGCATGAGGGGACGGAAAAGGAGGAAAATTGGTAACAAAAAGCGCAGAAATTCAGAGATTAAACTCAAGAAATTTTCCAGAAAAAATTACTAAGTTTTAAAGGTCAGAAAGTTTTGACTTACGGGGAAAGGTATTTATAGCAATTTGTTTAGAATTTTCAAACTCAAATTCAACATTTCTGAGTTGTTTGACAGAAAGTTACTTTTTCCTACCGTATGTAATGGACCTACTACACTGTTGTACTTTTCATACAATGTTTTCCCTGTGAATTATTATTTTTTTAAACTGTCGTTACTGCAGACTGAACAATAAAACCCACAAGAGTCCAGGTACATTTGGAAAGAAAAGCAAAACTACTGGAAACCAAAAGAAACATTTTTAAATTGAATGTAAAATCTTTATTAAAAGGCGAAAACAAACTTTAATTCAGTTTCAGTTAAGACTTGATTTATTTCCAATTCTTTTCATTTGTGTATCAGATTTTTGTTTACATTTTCAGTTAAATTTTTTCAGTTTCAGGTTATGTTTCTGGTGAATGGAAGTCCATTTCTGCCACGAATGAAAAATAAAAGTACAAAAGAAGGTCACACTTGCAAGTTTTTGTCACAATAATGAAAATAAAAATCAAGTTTTAAAGTCATAATTATGAAAATAAGTAATAATTTTCAGTTTTAAAGTCACGACTAGGAGAATAAAAGTTAAAAAAATAAAAAAATGTGTTGACTGTTTCCAGTCAAACGTCAATGATTTCTGGTATTATTAAGGTGAGTAGATTCTGTGTCTGATCTTTTAGCCTACTTCATGCTGTCAGTCAGGCTCTGTTTAAGTGATTTATTCACTTAAATAGTAGCTGGTGACACTGAACCACAAAATATGATTCATTCCCAGCTGTAATTACTTTTTCACATACAAACAGGGTTGATTTGAATAGATCTGAGCCTTAATAAATAATATTTTCATTAGAAAACACTGAAAAACTTGTTGGATGTGAATATTTCCCTCAGTTTTGAGCGTTTGCCTTCAAGCTGAGGACGTTCTTAGTCCAACCACTAGGTGGCGAGCTCAGCAAGATGGTTTATTACACTTTATTCAATTGTAAAACAAAGAAACAAACTAATCGTGTCTTCTCTCGGTCGACTCCTTCGTGTATTTCCTGATCAGAGCATCAGGATAAATAAACTGCAGTATTGGACACGAGTTTCTCTCAACCTCTAGCAGAGTAAATAAATCCAGATCATTTCAGAACCAGGTCAGTTTGGACCTGGCCGTTTCAAACGTTTCTTCACTGAGGGGATTCCTGAACTCGGGGGAGTGTTGAGAAATCCTGCTGCTGATAAACGAGCTGAGCGTTGCAGAGCTGGAGCAGATGAGGAGGAGAAACTCTGACCAGAACAGCATGAAGGTAAAACCCAGAAAATTCACCATATACCACAAATAAACCACATTTAAACTCTAATAAACCTTCCTGCTTGCAGCTGTGTCTGGTTTCTACATTAGCGCTGTCACTTACTCTGCTGTCACCAGTTTGGTAAGAGTGACGTGTTTTACCGTTGTTTCAATAGATGCTGCATACTTTAGGGTTGCACTTTTAAATAAATATTCCTTCTTTTCCCAGCTGTCAGCAGAGAGTAAACTGTAGATGGGGACCTTATGGAGGCTGGTCTGAGTGCGACGGCTGCTCCCGTACAAAGGTACCACAAACACAACACTTTGACTCACAGCCATGAACATTTTACTTATTTATAGAAGAGATAAATACATTTATTCATTTTTTTATGAGAGAACAGGGTTTGCATAGAGAAAGTAGAAAATATTGGAGACAATTGAGGCACAAAAATAATCAGCTTAGCTCATGTTGTCTTATTTTATATTGTTATTCAGTAGTTTTAATTTTATTTCATCCGCTTTAGCTTACATTACCATATTTATCTTACATTCAGCTCTTTACATCCTCTTTTAACTTAGCTTACATTAGCTTAGCATAGTTTATCATATTTTGGATTTACAAATCCTATTTTTTATATTTTATCTAAATTTCACCTAGTTTATTTTAAAAGCTAAAGTTACTTAGCTTACCCTATCCCATCTTATTTTAGCTAACTCTTGTGTATTTTTACTTTACCTTAGCTTACCAGGTATTAGCTTAGTAAGTTAGTATGTCTAAGATTGTCATAGCCAATTTTATGGAATCTTGATTTAATTCCCTTTAGCTTAGCGAAGATTTTATTTATGCTTAAGATGTAAATGACAACACAGAAACCTTGACACTTATTTTTATTTTAGGCTTAATTTATTGTATCTTTGCTATTATGTAGTTGGCAGATTTTTTTCTCTATGTTGACCCAGATTATTACTCACATTGTTGCTGTTTTACCAGAAACAGCTCAGTTAGAGCAACACCACTGACTTTTGGCACCGTTTTCAGGCCGTACTCCAACCCAAACAGGACAGAGTTCAAATGAAGCAACATTTCTCTCTACTGTGAAAATATTTCAGGGAGTTTGATATTTTTTATGCAGTAAAGTACAAGCAAGTCCAGTTAATGTGACTTGTAATCAGTACAAAAATGTTTTCGCTGCCTTCGTGAGAGATTTAACTCTTTTTATTAATCATTGTTAACTGGAACACGTAACCATTAAAATTCACATTTTGGATAGTTTTATATTTACATTTGGTTCTCAACCGTTTATAAAAACAGCCTGAGTGTTTAAAAACAAAACGCCCCGCCGCTTTCCGTTTGTAATGTCGCAAATCAGCAGGCACTGCCCCCGGCCGAGCAACCAGCCCGTTACGTAGCAACCCCCATGAGCTCCACCCGTCACATAGCAACCCCCACGAGCTCCACCAGTTACCTAGCAACCCCCACGAGCTCCACCCGTCACCTAGCAACCCCCTGGGGCTCCAAAAAGGCAGAACTGACCAAACTAAAATCACATTATCTAAGAACAATTTTGTGGGGAAAAAATATTGAACATGTTTTGTTTGGCCAATAGATCATGAGGTGTTCAAACTTTTTATCAGATGGGCCAAAATAATCAAATCAAAAATAAGAGAAGAAAAAAGGACAAAAAAAGATTCATGGAGATTTTGCGCGCTGAACAGTAAACTAAGCTACAATATAAAAGGAAGGAGTCCACTGTGTGACTTTTAAAGATGTCCACTGACAATGATACAAGTTTTGTTGTTAATTGTGAGCAATAAAAACAAGATTTATTGAAAACTATATAACCAAGTTTTCAGTAAAAGTCGATGTTGGTGCATCAAAGCTTGGATAGATGTGGTCCTCACTAGAAAATACAAAAAGTCTGGGTATTGAATACTTTGGTATGTAGCCACCTTTTTACCATTAATAATAATTTTTAAAAAATAATTAAATTGGTATAATATTAAATTGACAAAATCAGTCCAAACGTTGAACATTCCTGTTTTCCAGAAACCTGCTCAAGAAGCAGATATGCCACCTTTAGCCCAGTAATTCAATGCGTTTAACATCTGGACTCTTTCTTGCAGGTGCGGACTCGTCATGTGGAGGCGTACGCTCAGTTTGGAGGGGCGCCATGTTCAGGAGACGCCACTGAGACGCAGGCATGCGTCCCACAGAAGACGTGTCCCCTGGAAACAGGGTGTGGCAGCAGGTTCCGCTGCACCTCTGGTACGTCAAGATCCAAAGTCAAACATCCAACAAAGTTATTATAGAAAACTAAAACCAACAAAATAACAAAAACTGAAATTTAGAAAACACTTTGGTTAACTGGACTAAATAAAAACTGTAATTAATGGGGAAAAACTTTAACAAACTATATTGTGTGTTTGTAAAACTAAGACATAAAGTTATAGATGTAATGTCCTTTATTTTTGTTTGTGAATCTATTAATGAAATAAAACTAAACTCTAATGACCCTGATGAATGCAAAACCGCTCTAACTGTGATGCAGGTCAGTGTATCAGCCGATCTCTGGTTTGTAACGGAGACCAAGACTGTGAGGACGGTCTGGACGAGCGAAGCTGTGGTCAGGACAACAGCCAGTACTCCTGTGATCTTATCAAAACGCCTCCAAACGCCGACCTCACCGGCAAAGGGTGGGAACCTCAGAGCTTCTGAATCAGGAAATGTTTCTAGACGATGATCTGTCACCTGTTACCACAGATGAGGTCGCTGAAAGCATTTCTTTCACAGATTCGACGTTCTGACGGGGAAGCTGAAAGCTGGTGTGATCAACACGTTTAGCTTCGGAGGACAGTGCCGGAAAGTCTTCAGTGGGAGCCACAAAGTGATGTACAGACTGCCACAGAACATCCTCAGGTTCAACTTTGAGGTGAGTAAGTGAAGAAACCGATGGGAGTTGAATCTGGTCCAAACTGGCAACAGCACGACCAAAAGTTGAAGTCCAGTCCATCTGCTTGGAAAGTCCACTTCGTTTGGGGACTGGTGAACGCGTAATCCAACCAAAAACGTTAACTCTGTCTCTGAAGTGAACTCTGGAGCGGTTCCAATCAATATGTGAACAACAAGCGGACCGTAGACCGCTCCAGTGCAGGGCATTCTGGGTAAATACAACCAAAACCAACATTCTAATCAGGAGACTCGTGATCCTTTATCAAAGTCTAACAAGAAATCCTCCCACTGCTAAAATCTGACACTACTCCATTTTTGTTCACATTTTGTGAAGAAGAAATTTCTTCTTGTCTTCTTTTGAAGCTTTTGTTTCTTTCAGTGGCTCTTGATGCAGCGCCCCCAAAGGCGAGGAGGGGAACAGGTTTTTTGAATAGTTTGGATCATGTGAAACAGCACAATGTGAAGCGAATGGCAGCAGCTGAAAATGTAACAAATGTTGCGGCTTTGGTCTCGAATATGAACGGACTCTACTGGACTATCAGGGTGACAACATCTTTGATGGAGCTGAGATTAACCGTTTGTGCTGCAGGTCCATGTGGACAACGAGGAAAGTGACGAGTCCTATGAGAGCGCCTGGTCCTACGCTCAGCACATCCAGTCCAACGCCTGGTTCGGACATGACCGTCGGACGTTCCACAAAGAAGCCACAGACAATAAGGTGACCGATGACCAGACCAGAACACTTGAATCTTTGGGTTTCATCCCATAAAATCCCTTCCCAATGTTCTCCGGTGTGTTTCAGGCTTACAGACTTCTAGTCCTGAAGAACAGAGTGGAGTTGGCCCAGTTTCAGAACTCTGCCCCCCAGTATCTGACTCTCTCTGCAGACTTCTGGAAGGCCTTGTCCTCGCTGCCGCTGACCTACGACTACTCCGCCTACCGCCAGGTGCTGCAGACCTACGGCACACACTACATGTCTGAGGGGTCACTTGGCGGCGAATACCAAGGCTTGTTGGAGTTTGACTTTGAGGCCCACACTTCCCACAGTAAGGACACAACGAGTGAATGTTGTTACAGGATAACAAATTTAGAAGGAGAACATGGTTGTCCATGACCCAATGTTCAAAACTCAAACACTCCAAAGGGATTAAGGTCAACAATTAATGGTTTAGTCCAATAAATCACCACACAGATTTGACCGTGGCTTAATCTATGACCAAAGTACCAAGCTAAGAAAAGGTTAAGACTAATGACAGACTTTCAGACTAGCTGTCAATGTATTGTCTAATTCCAGGGGACAAAAGTCTAATCCAAGCTGGTGAGGTTCATACTGAGGTGGGCAGAGCAGTCAGGAAGAGCAGCACTCAAGTAATTTGAGTAAATTGGTATTTTACCCAATTAAATTACTGAAAAGTATATGAACAAATACCAAAGTATTTTTGGCAAATACTTTGGTATCTTAAGTATTTTACCAAAATACCAAATACTTTTGGTAAAATAGTATTTGGTAAAAAGGCTATTAATGTACTGAGTAACTGATCAAAACATCGGATTTCATATTTGAAATCTGCACCATCAGATGGACCAAAATATAAAATTATGTGGAAATTTTGGTATTTTAATTCATATAAATAATTACAAAATCAGACACAAGAAATATTTCTCAAAATCAGTTTCTTTCAATATAAAATGTATAAAACTTCAACAAAAACTGCAGGTGTGTGTTTTTGTCTGGTGAATTTATTTGGTTAAAAGAAGCTTGTTGTCCTTTCATTGAAGTTACTCACAGTGGATTAAATATCCCACTCAGTATCGATACTTCATAATGAAGTTACTCAAGTAAATGTAAAAAGTACAGCATAGTAAAAATACTCCTAAAATTATTAGTTACTGAAGTAAATGTAACTCGTTAATTCTCATCTCTGTACATATGACATGTTTGAAATATTATGTTAGAGATTTTTTGGTTTTATCATTTTGTTATTATTTAGTTCATATTCAGTCTAATGTTCAGTTTAAAGTGTTCTCTTCATTCTGTGTGTATAAACTGACCTGGAGGCCCATCTGCCTGTTTGTCTTCATGTGAAACAGTTAACTGTGTTTCTCAGACCTTAAATTACGTTTCCACAGGTGCCTTCTAATCAACCGGAATACTCCCCATCTTAGAAACTGCCTGTGTGCAGTAATAATTTATCTCTGTTTTCTTCTTTAGCTATCCTCCCTGTTTCTGCTTGATAATAAAAGACAAGCTGTAACCAAAGGTCTTCAGACGCTCAGTGAACAGCTTGGAGGAGCAGTTTGCTGAGTCTTCTCCTTTTGCAAAAGCTTGGTCATAAAATTCATATACGTTGTCTGTGGTTCTTTTAATGAAGGTTTGAGAAAAATACCCATCATAGTACATTATATTTCTGTCCTTTTTTTAAAGGTGTGACAGACATTGAATACCAAAGATGTTGGAAAAAAGTGAAGCGCTTCCTGTTCTTTAAGAAAACCAAAATCACCTGCGAAAAACTACAGAATCATCTGGAATCCAGAGCTGGTGAGTTAAAGTCACACAAACTCAAATAATCTAATCATCACTTTCTCTCTGAGCTGCTGACATCATTTCCATTATCTGCAGGAAGCCAGTCCAGGAAGATGCCCATCAAGGTGAAGGTGTTTGGAGGAGATCCGCAGTTCATAGGCGCTCTATCTGTTCTGGATCTACAGAAACCCGAAGCTAACGGAGAAATCTACAGTAACTGGGCCTCGTCTGTCAAAGATTTCCCTGATGTCTTAAACCAGAAGGTAAAAAGACACAAAATCACACGTATTTAAGAGCCCAGAATTTAAAATATTAAACACGGAGTACTTTAGCATTAGGATTAGTAATTAATCTGGCTGGAAATAGGATTAGTGACGTTTTAGACCACATTCCTCCAGAGGGAACAGGAAATGTTGCTTTGCTGAACCATCCAACTATTTATCGGCCCAAAGCAAATGTATGAGTATTTTGTTTGATACGGTGGCCCAGAAGGGTCAACAAAATACAAAAGCTGTAATATAATAGCAAAAAGCCACGACATAGCAACAAAAAATCAGAAGTTATGCTAGCAAGTTTGTCATAACTTCCGTTAAGAATCCCAACAGATTTACACAAATAAATTATTTTAAAGCTTTTGATTGTTGATAACCAGAAAACATAATTAAATAAAGAACAACAAATAACAATGTTGCACAGGCTACCAAGTTTAATTAGCATGGGCTAATCAGTGCTAGCTAGCTCTGACTTGGAATGCTTCCCAGCCAACCAATAAAATTGTCCGATTTCCCCTCTAAATATTGGCACCAATGAGTGTAAACATGGTGAGCTAATCTCTTCCAGCTTCGTCCTCTGTATGAACTGGTGAAAGAGGTCGAGTGCGCCGGGTTGAGAAAGCTTTACCTGAAGCGGGCGATGGAGGAGTTCCTGTCCGAGGAGCATCCCTGCCGCTGCAGGCCGTGCCAGAATAACGGCCAGCCGCTGCTGACCGGCACCGAGTGCCGCTGCGTCTGCAGGCCCGGAACATCAGGACCGGCCTGCGAGAGGGGAGCCGTGACGGGAGAACAGCCCGGTAAACCACAAGCCCCGCCCCCCAGAGCCCCGGGGGGCGGGGCTCTGGCTCACCTCGAAATCTGATTGGCTACTCCAACCAGAGCGGCCAATCAGATTGTGCTTTATCTAAATTAAAGAACTAGTTTTCCTCCAAAAAGACATTTCTGAGTTTGAAAAGTAAAAATAAAAATAATAATAATAATTTTTATATTAATTTGAGAAATTTTCTAGAAAAAACAAAAAAAAATTATTTGCTCCACAAGTCAAAAAATTTGCAAGAAAAAAAAAAATCAGAAATTCTGAAATTAATCTCAGAAATTTTCTGAAAAAAATTAGAAAATTTCTGTGTTAAGAACGTTATAAATATGCTAGAAAAAAACAGAACATTTTAGATTAGCGTCAGGAAATTTCTGAATTCCAAAATAAATAAAAAATTTAAAAAAGAACTAATTTCTCATTTCGACCTTTCAGGTTTTTTATGTTCAAACAAAAAGTTTATTAAAGGTTCCCGTGGAGAACGAGAAATGAAAAATAATCACCGGATCTGTTTCCCAGGAGTGATCCACGGCAGCTGGAGCTGCTGGTCCGCCTGGGGAACCTGCTCCGGAGGTCAAAGGTCAAGAACCCGAAGCTGCAACAACCCCGCCCCTAGAGGAGGGGGCCGGAACTGCATCGGGGAGCAAAGCGAACTAAAACCCTGTGAAGAGCCAGATATGCAATACTTACAGTAAGTTATATAGCTAGAACAAAACCTTAACAGCTTTGAATCACAATAAATAAAGTTAATTTTTCACTCATTATTGGACTTTTCTTCCTTTTCGCCCTCAGGATGATGGAGCCTCAGTGCTTTGGTCTCTCCATAACTCCACCAAAACGGTGCAGACTTCCTCCAGTCCTGAACAACGGGTTCATTGAGGTGAATTTTTAATCTGAATTCCTGTTTTTTTCATTCTAACAGTATTATAAAGTTGAAATAATACAAGGATAAAGTCTTTACATGCCTTAGTTGAAACACACTTTTCTGTTCTGGTAACGTTAAAGTCATATTACAAAGTATTTGTTCAGTTTTTAATTTTTTTTAATAGGATGTTAAAGACTTTTACCCAGTAGGAAGCAGAGTGCAGTATTCCTGCATAGAGGATTTTTACCTTGTTGGAAACGCTGCAGCCACATGTGGAGAAAACCAGCAGTGGAGCTCAGGAGCAATGGTTTGTAAAAGTAAGTATTAAACTACAGCAGCATTTAAAACCCACTTAGTTTAATTATTGGTTGTCAAATAGATGAAAATGTGGACTTTTTTTTTTTATATTCAGGATTTGTACTGCGCTTATTGTGAATATTTCAGTTAAAACAGTTTCTACACTCATTAGATGTTTATTTTTTTATAGTTAATTTCATAAATATTATGTAAAAGTAGAAATTAACATTTCTTCCAGGTTCCACTTGTGGATTTCCTGAAATCGGCGGTTTGGTTGAAGCCACGCCCGTTAAAAAAGCCTACCAGATCGGAGACACCGTGTCCCTGTCGTGTCCCGCGGGATCAGAGCTGGTCGGCGAGGGGTCAGAGGTCAGGTGCAGCTCCAGTCTGCAGTGGTCGCCGTCTCCTGATGATGCTCAGTGTAGAACAGGTGACTCTTCAGAAACCAATATAAAGATAAATACAGAGAATTCACTCATTTTGACACAAAGTGATTCAAGTTCTGAAGGTCAGGTCTAATAAAGAATAAAGCCAATAGTAAGAAGAAGAATATTTTAATAATATTATGACTTCATGAGAATAGTCACTTTGACTTTATTCTACTAATTTTATCGTTTCAACTTTATTCTCATCATTTTTTGACTCTTATCTGAAAAATTGTCTAGAAAAAGTAAAAAAAAATTTTTGATTAATCTCAGAAATTATATAAAAGTCAAGAAACTTTCTGAGCCTGTAAAGTCAAAATAATTGCCAGATACTGAAATTTGGGAGTAATCTCAGAAATCATCTTTAAAAAGTTTGAAATTCTGAAAACGAATAACTTTTCTGAGTTTAATAGGAACATGTCAGAATTTCTGTCAGAAATGTATTTGTCCTTTTTATATGATAAACCATCACCACTGGTCTATAAACGAGAATAAATCACATTAGATTCTGTAATGTTCCATTAAATTTGCCTTCCTGTTCCTCCGCAGTGCTGCTCACCTCTCCGGCGCCGCCTGCTGGTCTGAACTGTAAACCCTGGGAGAAGATCGGAAAAACCGGCTGTGTCTGTAAAATGCCCTCTGAGTGCCTGTTAGTCTCTAATTCAGAACCAAAACCAAACCCAAACCCAAATCCAGACCCGGTTTGGTTTAAAACGTTCTTGTTTCAGGTCGTCTGTGAGGTTCTGCTCCCGGATCGGGCCGAGGAGTCTCTGGTTGGGCGTCTGCCAGCTGGGGGCGCTGCGCTGCTTGGGGCGCAGCTTCACGCTGGCCGCCGATACGGACTGCAGCAGACCGGAAGAGGAAACCTTCACTTCCTGCAGCGACTGCAAACCGGGGACGACCTGCCGAGGTGAAACACCCGATTACTGAACATCCTGCTGGATAAAAACACAGGAAGACAGTAAATATGATCAGATCTGACGGATTTAATATTATGACAGAATTAAAGGCTTAATATTAATACGTTTTGAGATTTTCTGCCACACAATGACAAACTATTTCAACAAAACTTTCCTCTGAATTATTCATAAAAATACCTCAAATGTTGTGGAACTTTTAACAACCCGCCTATAACTTCTCTTCATTATTTTCCATCCAAAAGTGTTGAATCTGATCACCGTTTTAATCGTAGAATCCCAGCAGAAATGCGCATGTCTGAGTCCGTCGGCGTGCCCCGCTGGCCCCGCCCCCCTGTGCGTCAGTTCCGGTGATGATGGCGGCGCTGCGAACATGACGGAGTGCGAGGTGGGATCCAGGAGGTGCGCAGGCGAAGCTATCCGCCTGCTCAGTCTGGACCAATGTCCGCAGTAAACGGACACTTTTCTTCATTGTTTCTGTGAATATTTCTTAACTTTCGTAGCAGCTGAGCTGTAAATAGAACAGATCGTTCCAGATAAATTGATACATTTCTTTGTTTTTGTACATCCATAAGGATGATAATGGATTGATTGATTGTTATAAAATGAATAAAACTGCCTCCATTAATTCCCTTGATTTATATTTATCCATTTTATTAACTTTTAACAGCAACTGGATGGTTTCTATGGTCCATTTAAGCTAAGCTAGCTCAAATTAGAGCTAGCTAACGTAGCAACTTTGCCCCTCCAGGCAAAGTTGCTAAACTTGACTGGCAGCCAATCAGAAAGATTAACAAGGGAAACACCATTTCAATTAATTATTTTAACTTATATTTTACAATAATAATTCTAAGATTACAGAAGCCCATTGCTGTCATGAAAGAAAAAAAAATAAAAGCTCAACAGAAAGTCATAATGTTGAGATCCGACAGGAGCAAGTTTCCTTAGAGAAGCAGCAGGACTTTGAATTTCATAAATTATATATAAGCTTTGAGCAACTTGTTCCCCTCCTCTCCTGTGGGGGCACTGCTCAAGGAAACTACTCAAGGAAACTTTAAAGGAGACACTGAACCCAACTTCTTAACAAATGTAAAGAAAAATGGAGTGGCGATGAAGTTTTCGTGGTTGTAGGATTTCTCTTTTGCCTTTGGCTAAAAACCAGGAACCATTTCTCCAGCTAGCTCTACGCTAACGCGTTTGTTTTGTTTGTATTTACCCAGAATTCCCTGCACTGTAGTCCACTTCCTGCTTTGGTCGCTGGTCTGCTTGGTGTTCATGTTGGGGCTTTGAACTCTAACTGAACCAAGACCTCGGTTTGTAGGCAAACCAGAGTTGGATTAGCATCTAACTCTAGCATCTAGGTGTGAATCCACTTTGTCAACAAAACAAATGTGCACATTGTTTCAAATATAAAGTTTTATTGCAATACAAAGTAAAATAGAGCTTTTAATGCCAGGATAACTACCTTCATTCATCCATTGATTATACCCACGAATAGTGACACTCAGGACAACCAGCCATACTTAACTAGCTTCAAAAATCTTTCATTCATCTTTAATCATCATCTGTGGCTGCAGGCAGGTTGACTTGGACCATCATCTGCTCTGACAAACGCCCTCGTTGAGGATTTCATGCTCCCTGCCGCTGCAGGTGATGGCTGCCAAAGTGCAGAGACTCATGCTTCGGATCATCTGCATCGGCTTCAGCTTCACGCAGAACATCTGGTCCGAGGTTCTGGGGCAGTCGAGAGCAGCTTTGCACTGGCACTTCTTGGAGGCTAGAAGCCATGAATAAACATTAGACATGACGCTTGATCGCTTCCCAGACTTCCCGGTACGTGAGACGCCAGACCGACTCACCGGAGCAGGTCTCCCAGTCGTAGCAGGTGTCCAGGTTGCAGGGCACGTGCAGCGAACTCCTGGGCGACATCTTGGCTCTGAACCTGGCCCACTCCAGTTTGGTTGGCTCGACCGAGTCGCACGCGCCTTCACCGATGTACAAGAGTGGGTCGCCGTGGCAACGGCCGGCGTGGAAGGAGCAGAGCGACATCGGCACAGCGACATCCAGGTTTACGTTCAGGACGCAGAGACTCGCCGAGTGTGAACTGAAGACGAGCGGACGCTCAGATCAGTGAAGAAACGTATTCATATTCTGTTATCATTGGAACATTCAGCAGGTTTATCCAGTTATGCTAACAGGCTAATAGCAAAGCGAATCTTTCAATTAGTGCTTTTAACTCATTTTGAAAATGTTTAGCGCTGCTGTTTTTACGTTTCGGTTTCTGTCTGCTAAGAATTCCCCAAGTAGTGGGATGGTTAGCGCTTTTGCATTTTTGCTAACTTTGACAATGATTAGCGCAATTAGCTTCGCCTAAATTTTATGGAAAAATTCTAACTTGGCCACTTCCAATTGAATAAAGTTTGACCTCTGTGGTGACATTTTGGTCATTGATTCTTAAAAACTCCCAAAGTAGTTAGATGTTTAGGACTTTAGCATTTTTGCTAACTTTGAAAAACGTTTAGCTACACTTGAGTTCATTTTTCCAGCTAAATTTTTGTCTGTTATTGTAAACTATCAGTTCAGCAAAGTTTGTTTATAGACTTAAAAATGGTTCAAGTAACTTGACGTTTATGTAAATGTGTCAATGACACATGGTGAGAATTTAGCGCCTAGCGTTTAGTTACGCTAAAAAGATTAACTACAAATGGTAAAGCACATCTTTGACAGGGGAACTACCAGTGAGCTGAAGGGGCTTTAAAGCGATTAAGATGTAAAAATCACCCACAGACAGCTTTCCCGTTCAATGCAGACGCAGCCAGATCTCTGCCGCTTCTGTCCTGGACCGCACTGACCATCAGGAACAAATGGCTCCTCTGAACAGACAAAAAGGGACATTTATTTAATTAATGGCTTTACAGCTAGCAAGCAAACAAAACGACTCTATTGTCAAATTTGAAGAGACTCTTCAACGTTTCCAACCCACCATCTGTGCAGCGGAGGTCTGCAGGCAGCGGAGGCTCCCAGGTGAGTTTCCTGCCGCACCTGTAGACGCCTCTTGGCATCGGCATCAGGCCCGTCTCATTGCAGTTGAAACCAACCGATTCTCCCACTCTGTACGTCGCTTTGGGCGGATACAGCTCCATGTTCTCTGGGACCTCTGGAGCAACACAAAGCCTCCCTAAACACAAGAAGGTGGAAGATTTTAGGAACTTCCTGTGCTGATCTTTCAGTGTAAAAGCATCTCAAAGGGTTCAGACCTGACTTGGACTTGTCCCTAAATCACTAGCAATATTTAGACACATCCATGTTTTATTCTATCCAAACTTTTCTATTGGTAATTTATGATCTTTGGAACTTTAGAATAAGTTTAAATCTTAATTAATTAATGTCTGGATTGACTTTTTTCCCAACGATGTGGTAAAAAAAACAAACTTACTGATGCATCTTCCTCTTGGTTGACTCCAGCTCCCATCAGGTTGACAGTTAATGAACTGGAAACCTTCCAGTTCAAATCCAGTGAAGCACTGAAACTCCTCATCCTCACCGAAGCTGTAATACTGTTTAGATTTCTACAAGAATGAAGAAAAACAAGTATTAGATCTTAAAATAATCAAATGTGCAACAGCGTATATAGCAGTTCCATTTTATATAGGAAAACAAAAAGAAATAGTGAATTTCTGCCAAAGAACTTTTGAGAATAAGCTCAGAAATTTTATAGAAAATGGAAAGTTTGGAAGAAAAAGTCAAATATTTTCAGATTAACCACAGAAAAAAAGGACAATTCTGAGTTTGAAAAGTTGAAGGTTTGCTAAAACAGAAACTTTTATATTAATTTAAAAAAAATTCAAGTCAAAACTTTCAACTTTTGAACTTTGACAAATTATTCTTTCCAGCAAATATTTGACTTTTAAAACTCAGAAATATCCTTTTTTTTTGTTATTGTTGTTTTTGGAAACTTTTTCAAATTAATCTAAATTGTTCCAAGATTTTTCTAGCAAATTTTAAAGTTTTCAAGGTCAGAAATGTTTTTTTGTTTTTTCTAGAAAATCTATCTAAATCTAAAAGTTTCTGATTATTTCTCTAGCAAACTTTGATTTTAAAACTCAGAAATTTCCAATATTTTTCTAGAACATTTATAAGATTAATCTCAAAATTTCAGATTTTTATTTGGCTCAAATTTACTCCTCCTTTTTTTTAGATGGCTTTAATATGCTGTTGTAAAATGCTATTAGGTTAAAATTGTTAAGTTTTGTCATGGTTTTTGTCCAGTGAAGGTGATTTTTACCCGGAGGAAGCTGTGGCTCGGCCTCTGCGGCCTCAAACATCCCTCTACCCCCGGCGGCAGCTCGTCCCTCCATCCCTCAGTGAACTCATCGTCGTTGTCGCACGACTCTTTTCTGCACAGGAAACCCAAAACGCACGCAACTGTACAAAAACCAAACATGCTGGTTGAAATAGTTCATTTTACTTGAGTCTGCATGAGTCCTACTTTTCAAACAGGGACAGGGGACACGGTTCCTCCTGTCTGTTTGGGCCGTCGCAGGGTTGGCCGCCTCTGAGGGGAGCAGGGTTGTCGCACTTCCTCGTTCGGTGTCGCCTCATGGAGGCGCTGCAGCTGCTCCACGGCCCCCAGCAGCTCCAGTAACCGTCCACAACCTCTGTGGGGAAAAAAACAACCTTCCAGTAGAAACAGAACTTAATGTTTGTCCTCCTTTCAAGCTAATAGGCTGTTAGCATAACCTGTTAGCTTGAAAGGCTAAAGCAGTTCAACATAGAGATTTAAATTGATACTTTAGTTTTTTCTTTATTAATTATAATGATATGAAGTAGTTGGACAGTCAACTTAAACAGACAAATTTATAGATTTATATGTCACTAGTTAACATAACAGTCACTAGTTATGCTAGCTGCTAATCCCCTGGTTAAGCTAGTGGCTAATCAGAGTTCAGTGGAAATATTTGTTAATTTTTATTTATTGTTTTCAACCATATAAATTACATTTCAGTTCAAAATATTGCGGACTGTCTGATTAGTTGTATCATAAAAGTTTTTAGCTAGCTTCTTTTTTTTGTTTCTGCCAATCTCTAAGCTATCTATGCTTAGAGAGAGACATTGTACTGTGGCCGGGTAATCTAAAAAAAATATTTTGAATAAGAATAAAAGATGCGCTAAATGAGTCAAAACGTTGGGTACCTGAAGTGTAGTCAGGCGCCCGAATCTCACAGTTGGTGCCGAACGTTCCTGTCTGACAAACACACTTGCACTCGGTCCCAGAGAGAACCGGCTTGGCGTTGTTGGGACACGGGGCGCACTTACAGGGATCAAACTCCTCCAGGTATTGGAGCAGGGCCTTTCTCAGGTGTCTCCTCTTCGTCACAGCACAGGGAATTCCCCGGACTAGATCTATGATTGGACGCAACTGAACAAACACAAACATGGAGTCTTTAATATCGTTACTGGTTACAGAGTGATGTCAATTTGGTGAACCGGGTGGAAGTTTTTGTGAAAATGTTAAGATAGGAGCTACTTACACCCACTAACCAGCCTTGTTAAATATACCCAAAACAACGAGGTGACTAGCTATGAGTGAGTTTGTGCGAAGCGAAGCATAACCAGACCGTATCAAAGTGTTGCTCTCTAATGACATCAAGCAACAAAAAAAAAAGACTTATTCTGAAGAGAGGACCAACTGTGGATAAAACCTGGACAAGAAACATCACAATTCACAAGCAGAGCGAGTTAGCACAAGGAGAGAAATGCTTTCTCAGCATCCTGCTAGCAAGGATGCTAACTGTGGACGGCTTAAAACTGAACTGTATGCTGGTGGTTTATGTTGTCTGTTAGCCTAGGTGCTAGATATCCTTTGTTTAAGCTGCCACCTCCATTCAACATGTCCTTCGTTATGAACCAGGAGTTAATCAGTGAAACATCTGAATGACTCTTCCAAAGGTTACTGGAACCACGTGTTGAAATCTAGAGCACTTGGTCTGACAGGCAAAATATGGTCCCCTGATTGACAATCCTATGACTCAATAATTGGTTCTGGTCATGGCAGCCATCTTGTCACAAGACTATTCAGACAACGACAGCCATTTTGGGGAATCATTTGTTTAACTTTGTTTTTGGTTACACCTATGCAAATGTCATCCATTGTCTGTACCAGCTTGTCCTTGTGAGGTAGAGGAAAGGCTGTACCCATCTCCAGTGGTAATTTGGTCAGAGACGAGATTCACCATGTTCAGATTGCTGGTTACTCAGCTAACGACCTGCATGTTGGCTGGGCAACCATACAGACACCCTGCCAAACCTTAGGACAATTTAGAGTAACCAGTTCCATGTCTTTAGACTGTGGGGGGAAGCTGCAGGACCCAGTGAGAACAGGCCATCTCCATTCAGAAAGGCTCTAGGTTGGGATTTGTGAAACCAAACTTAACACCGTCTCATCCAGCTAGGAAACTTTCTCTCTTAGTCCCTTTGTAAGAAAACCCTCCGGATCACTCAGGCTGTTATCTGCTCTACCAAGCCAACCCTTAAGGATCAATGATGAACAAAATGTTTCTGTGTGGATCTCTGGAGTTGACCTGGTAGTCCACCAAAGCAGGGTTGTCAATCACAGACTTGGCCCAGTTCTTGTAGGATGTCTTGTCTGGAGCAGCGCCTTGTCTTTCCCAGGCCAGAGCTCCAGCTTCCCGGGCTCCACCACCTCTCACCATGGAGAAGGATTTCTCAGAGGCCTGGATGAACGAGCCTGGACAAGAGAGGAGAGGAGACAATCAGCAAAGAGACGAACCAAAGCGTAGAAATAAGAGAAACTTCAGAAGTCACCTTGGTATTTCTCAGTCATGCGGTTGTTGGTGCATCTGGTCACGCTGCTGGATTCAGAGTAGAGGATTATAGTCCAGGACGTATCTCGGCTCAGGCAGCCATTGATGGTCTCTTCTGTTTCACCTGCCACAGATAAAAACAGACTTTTAATCAGTTTTGTATCCGTCTAGGTTACATAAAGCTGCCTTTTCTTGTTAAAGGATGCAGGATCTTTGGTGGCCAATATGAAATCTTAAGCCAAGAAGAGATCTCATGGTGCTTTTAAGGAACAACATCCATCCTAGGTTTTCCTACTTGAGCAGTCATTTTGACCTCTGTTAAATCTCCAGAAGACAAAGACAGGATCCCCCCCCCTTTGTCTTCTGGACCTTGTTTACGCCCCCAGATAAGCAAGGTGGACACAAGGTGGAGTTATCTGATCATTTCCTTGTACAGCGTTGTAGACGTACCTCTGGTCTATATTGTGGTTCTACTCTCTAAATGCCGATGTGTCGTATAACCTGAGCTCTTTATCTCCTCCCGGCTGTACTGGTAGAGCAGATCATAGTGGCCTCCCAGTTTTCCAGAGCTGTAGTAGTGCGTGCCGAAGCGCTGGAAGATCTCCCTGTAGAGGGCGTAGTTGTAATCGAGCGGCAGAGCGTGAAGGAACTGAAGGAAAGGCAGCGAAAGCACAAGATCCTGCGGATCCTTCACTGTAAAGTTCGAAATCGGTAGAAGTTGATGCACTCGGAAAAACTTGGAGTCCTAGAAAACGGTGGGATAGACACTGATTTTAGTGCTTTATGAAACATTGAATAAGACATTTTGCTCTTGTGTTGGCAACGGGTTGGTAGATCTAACATCTAAATCACCTTTTTCTTTGAAGCCTCAAAGGCTTCCTTACTCGAGGTCAGACTGGAGCTCGAGGATCGGCGCCCATAGAAGAACAAAAAGTGAAAGTTGTCTTGATCTCGTGTGCTTTGTTCACTCTGACCTGATTTCTTTATCACAACCGGCTCAGAAACCACCGGCTGCGGCTCGGTGCTGAAGTCCTCCAACACCCCAACCTACACATCCACAACACGGTCAGTAAATCTGACACAATTAAAAAGTGGAGAACATTTCCACTGTTTTAAAACTGGGTATCCAATGGCAGATTATCGATGACCACCTTAATGTCAAAGGTCTTAAAGTTGTGTGGCACTCGATGGTAGAGTAAAGTGCTTTGCGGCCGCCTGATGATGCAGCTTCCTCCCATAAACGTGTTGTCCAGCACTGACCCCCTCGGCTCCTCCGCCAGAAAATCAAAACTACAGATAAACCAGGAACCAGAAGGAGGAAATACTTTGTTAAATATGATTATCTTCATTTCCCACTGCTCTGGACGTATCATCAGCCTTCTGTAGCACAGAAGACACTTGATACAATGATATAATATTAGCACCAATAATACATATTAGCTCAGCTAATGCTAAAGCGCTATAACAACATAAAGTTTAGCAGAAGCTAATGCTAAAGTGCTTTAGAATTTACCAGAAAGGGAAGCTAATGCGCTAAAAGTTGTCAGTTAGCTAAAATGCTAAGGTGCTAAACATGCAACTACTTGGAGAACTCTTAACACTTAAGTTACCAAAATTTAAACATAGATGTTGAACTTTATTCAGCTGAAAGTTTATAAAACAGCCAAGTAAATCAGTGCTTTAGAATTTATCTGATACACGAAAAGCTAAGTGCGCTAAACATCTTTAAAGCTAGCAAAACGCTAAAGCGCTAAATGAAAAAAAATGTTTTGCAATTAGCGCATTAGTGGAAGTGTACAAATAATGAAAGTACACCTCTCCTAACGTCTCTGGGGGCAGTTAGCAGTTTGGGGCGAGAAGCAGGCAGTTTTACCCGTTTCCAACCAGATCCACCCCCGGGGCAGGTCTCCTGTCAGAGGGACAGACCACAGCAGGGGCTCCGCAGCCCCTCTCATCAGAGTTATCTCCGCAGTCGTTCTGTCTGTTGCATGTCAGCGTCGAGTTGATGCAGCGCCCTGCAGCAGAAAAGGTCGTTTTGGATCGTTTCTTACAGCTGAAGCTCGGGAGGCTCGCAGTTTTAGTCACCATTGTCACACTTGAAGTCGGCCCTGCAGCCCACCGCCGGTAGCTGGCAGGCTTTGGAGGGGTGGCAGGGCCTGTCCTCTGTCAGCTCCACGCTGCAGTCAGAGCCACCGAACTGGGACGGTCTCACCACAGAGCGGGTCCGAAACTGAAGCAGAACACGGCAGAAACCCGAGTCGTGGCGGGTTTGATTAATTATTCACAGAAAACTGAAGTGTTTTGGTGTTTCGGTTGGTTCCTGCCTGCTTGCTGGCGCAGGGCGAGCAGTCGGACCACCGGCTGAACTCGGACAGGACGCAGCTGATGGGACAGGCCTGCTGGCTGCAGCCCCTGCTGTCGTAACTGGAGCACATCTGGAAGCAGCTGTTCTTCCAGTAATAATCGTCATACTGGACGTTCCTGGAGAACAGAGGCTGCTGGGTTTGGTTTTGGTCGTTTCTCAAACGTCATTTAGAAAAAAAACAACCTTTTGACGTGTTTAACTTGTGAAAATGTGTTTTTTTTCTCTCTCTCTCTCACCTGCTTCTGGTCTGAGTGCCGTAGTTGCAGGTTCTGGTGCAGGCGGACCAGGAGGACCAGGGGTACCGGTCACAGTGACAGGCCAGGCTGCCGGACATGAAGCCCAGGAGCAGCAGTTGCAGCGGCAGCAGCATGCTGCGGGATGGAGACATCCAGCAACCTGAAAATTATTCAAGTTTTTAATTTATATTAAAATAATCCATTATGACTAATTTGGTTTCTACAGGAGAGAAATAGAGCCACTGGAAAAATAATTAATCTAAGGTTTTAACTTTATTTAGATTTTGTTTCTCAGTCTTGAAAGTTTTGACTTTTTTCCTCATAATTCTTAAACTGAAGTCAGTTTTTTTCCCAGTTGCTCTAATTCTCTTCTGATAAATTGCTCTAAATGCATCTATTTCATGAACATTTATTGCATTTTCCTCCTTAATTAAATATCTACACATTTTGCAGCAGGTTTCGTTGATCAGACTTTAACCACAAAAGCTTAAAAGATGAAGCCAAAACTCACCAGATGGATTTCTGTCGTCTGCAGGAGGGATTTTAATCAGGCAGCTGCAGAAATCTGAATCGGTTGTGAATAAAAGCAGATCTGAGGCTGAGCTTCCTGTCTGTGTGGTTATAAACCAGCAGGGTCCTCCTGTTTATGAACTCATGTTGACCAATCGGTGTCTAAAAACAAATCCCAGGTTCTTGATCCTGGTTGTTACGGGAAGCCGAGCAGCTCTGGAGTCTCCAGGCTGCTTGATGCAAACCAGATGTTCAGTTTCACTGCTTCTCTTCCAGAGGGGAAAAGTTTCTGCTCATTTATGACCTTCTTAAGTTTTCCAAACATTTGCACAATCAGCAGCTTTGTTTTGGTATGAAGGACATCTGAGCCCAGTTTGGATCATTTCAGCAAAACAAAAGGAAAATAAGACAGATTTTTATTAAAACTGCTCACAATATGAAGCTAAAATAATGTTTGTGTGGAAATAAACATCTAAAAGTTTTATTAATTCGCATTTAGTCCCAAACATATTCCTGCTATGTTGATTTTATGTAAACAGCATCTGCGCCACATTGTTTTCAAAAACAAAATCGTACAGACAGGATTTTTTTTTTATCCACATAAAATCACAAATCAATCAGTGATTGTTGTTATAATCATGGCAAACCAACAGGGGGCAGCACAGCGCAGAGCTACAACCTGTCAGCCAATCAGATCGCTTCAAAACAACCACCACTTCCTGTTAGGAATCAAACATGGCGCCCGGAGCTTCTTTTGTGGGTTGAGCTCATTTTAAATAGCGTATTAGAATATAAAGTTATATTTGCGCTTTATTATTTATTCATTTACGCATATATTAGGTTACAACTTGTTATTTTAGTATTTAGCTAAAGCTAATTCCTGATGAACATGATCCACGGAACTGAAAGAAAACAACAAAATGATCTAAAAAGTGGGATTTTCTTGTATATAAAACTTTATTTTTGTTAGAAAATGTCCTAAGCTGTACATTAAGTTCAGCAGTTTCCTCTACTCTGCAGGAGACGTCAACACGGAGGCCTAATCTGAGTCACACACATGCCAAAACAAGACGGCCTATTTAAAACATCAGCACAGCGTCACAGTGAAACTGAAAACAAAACACAATCGTTTACAGGTTACGTTACATTCAGTTGCAAAATGGCCCCAGCTGGATGCAAACAGGAGTTTATTTCTGTGTGTTTTTAGTGTATTTTCATTTTTAAAGTGAGGCTTTGTCAAAGTAATGCAAAAAAACAAACGGAAATCTGAGAAGCATTCTTTGTATTGAGCTACATTGGGGCCATAAAGTTGGTTCAAAAGAAATAAAAAAAAAGCTGAAACTGTAAGAAAAAGTTTTGAAACTGAAAAATAAGTTCGATTTTTGCAGTTACAAAATAAACTGGCAGTTTCAAATCTTTTGATTTCCATTTTCTATCTTTTAAAACTGAAGTTTTAGAACAAAAAAGTTCTAAATTACATTTCAGATTCAAGGTTCTTCTTCTAGTTAAAGATTTTTTTTTATTTACATTTTTTTCAGTTTGAAACTTTTGGAGCTCTAACCAAAAACAGTTTTGAAAAAAAAATTGATGTGCTTTTTTCTTTTAAATGTTTTTGTAAATTTTCAAAAAGAGAGAAAAAAAATGGCACCAATTTATGGTTAAATTGGTGCCATAATGTTGAACACACTTAATGGCCCCAATTCATATATTTTTGTCACAGGGAAGACTACTGCAGGAAACAAAACCACCAATTTCAAAATTAAACAAAGGAAGAAAATGTAAGAGCCATTAATGCGGAGCAGTTTTCGTTATCGTCTGTGTCTGATGCGGCGTTCACTGGACTCACAACAAATATGGCGAGAGATTCGGGATAAAATGGCCGCCGGACAGATGACGTCATCAGAGCAGAGCTCCGCCCACATGGCGAGAAACACACCCAACGTGGCTAAAACCGAATCAGACATTAGTGGAGAAGGAGCGCTAGAGATCTTTATGTCCTGTGATCACTACAACTACAAACTGTTTTTATCAGGATTTTATGCGACAGACCTGAACAGCAGAGTTCAGACGTTGTGAAGAGGAAGGAAAATGGAAAGTGAAGAAGTACAAACCTACTGAGATATGGAGAGCAGGTCTCACCAGACAGTTCCGTACACTCAGTCCGATTTGGGACCAAGCCTGCAACACAGGCGCAGAGCTATGGGGGGGCTGAGGGGGACCCCGGCCTGGGCCGGATGGGGCCCGGGTCTGGAGGTGCCAGGGAGGGAAGAATGGTTTCAAGTCACTTAAATGTCTGATTATAGACGGAGAAAGTGCGCCCTCACCTGTTGAGAAAGGTGTATTTAATGTTAATGGAGCCAATTATGTGTATTTTTGGTTTTTGGTCACTAGAAGGGGCTGTCGGCTCCAATATATAAATCAAGAGGTGACAGGTAGCTGTGAGGTGTTGAACCCGGAAGGGCATAAAAGGTTTCGACCGCTGTGACGGAGTCATTATTAACACTGTTGCCGTGTCCGATGGAATAAATGGATCTGGTTCACAAATGTTTATCTGACTGGAACAAGTGTGGAGTTTGACTACAACAAGATTGGGGATTGATGTTACACGCGATCAACAAGTACAATGTTAGCCGCTCAGCGCGTCATAACAAAGCAGCAACGGGTCAATGCTTAAACAAGTGCAGGGTTGAACTGGCTAAAATAAATGTTGACGTTACTTTCCCTCAATGGAATATATAGTAGTCAGTCCCAATGACTGTTTCACTCACGGTTTAGCCGATGTGCTAAACCGTAATTGGCCCCGCCCCCCGGCCCGACGCTGACTTGTTCCGCTACTGCTGCAACATTTGTTACAGTTTCAGATTTTCAGCTGCTGCTGTTCTCTTCCTCACTGCACTGAGTCAAACGATCCAAACCGTTTAAGCTACCTGTTCGTCTCCTCACCTGTGGGGGCGCTGCACTAACAACCACTGGGAGAAAACCTCTGAAGAAGACACTGAGTGCAACTTTTTCCTTCAAGAAATGGAAACAAACAATGGATTAGCGTCAGATTTTAGCAGCTGGAAGATTTCTCGAGTCATCTCTCCCGCTAGCAGTAGCTGACATATTTGTTTTTGGTTGTATTTACCCAGAATGCCCTGCGCTGTAGTCCACTTCCTACTTGTGGACAGGTATCTGGTCCGCTTGCTGTTCACATTCAAAAAGTTCACTTTAACTGAACCGAACCTCGGTTAGCACGCGGATCAGAGTTCACCGTTTTGGTCTGACCTCTCCAACCGAACTGGACTTTCTTGTCAAACGGACTGGAGTTTATTAAACTACAAAGCTAAGATGTTATTTTCCTTCCTTTTCACGACTTTGAACGCCTGCTGAATCATCCTCGGTGGTTTAGGGGGAGCGATGTCAACCCCCCTGCAAGGCACCGTTAGCATCAGATTCTTTTTAACTCTTTTTATGACATTTTTCATGCATGTTTCAGTTTCTGCACCGACTGGCTCAGGCAGAAAAAAAAGCAGATTTCCCAAAGTTTATCACCGACAACATCGAAGCGATAAAAATATGCTTTAAAAACGGAGATGGTTAAGATTCAGAAGCAGCTTTTCTTCTTTTTTTCCTCTCTTCTCTCTGTACATGAACGCGGCGTAGCGTGGAGGACTTGCTTTGTCACGTCACACAGACCAGAAGACGAATGAGACTCGGACGCGGGATGTGGAGCCGTGAGAGAGAGAAGCACAGTGAGGCAGCTGCATAGCCTGGACATCTACAGGGTCAGAAACCGAACACATCTGACCCGCTTCCCAATTAAAACACCAAGCTTAAACATTCCGGAGCTCTCCAGGAATCCCAAGATTACAATTTTAGTTTTGAAGAGACGAAGTGAGATGTGAGTGGGAGCTGGAGTAAAGGTTGCTGTCGGTCCTCAGCCCGACACCACGCAGCAGAGTCCGGGGAAGCGCCTCTTCCTCTGCCCGACCAGCGGCTGGGGAGTCAGGTTCAACAAGCTGCTGTCGTCTGGAACGGGTCAGAACATCCACAGGTCACACGCTGTAGCTGGTAGCTACATGTTTCAGATTTAGAGTTAGGGTTCAGGTTTGGTTTTTCAGCCTCGCGTCTGATAAACTGTCAGATCTGCAGAATCTGGAAATCAGCTAAACTGAACCTGTCTGACAGGATGAAGTAGGCAGAGATGGGCACTGCTAGCTAAAAGGGTAGCTACGCTAATCCTACAGCACTGACCATGTACTGTAGTTTCAGTAAAGCTAAAGCGCTACGACAACATGGTGGGAGCTAATGCTAAAGCACTACATTAACCTGGTATTTAATGGCTGCTAATGCTAAAGCACTACATTAGCATAGTATTTAGTGAAAGCTAATGCTAAAGCTCTACATTAACCTGGTATTTAATGGCTGCTAATGCTAACCTGCTATACCAACCTGGTATTTAGTAGAAGCTAATGCCAAAGTGCTACAACAAAATAGTAGAAGCTAATGCTAAAGCTGTACATTAACCTGGTATTTAGTGAAAGCTAATGCTAAAGCGCTACATTAGCATAGTATTTAGTCATTAGCATAGTATTTAGTGAAAGCTCATGCTAAAGCACTACACCAACATAGTATTTATTAGAAGCTAATGCTAAGTTGCCACACTAACCTGGTATTTAATGGCTGCTAATGCTAACCTGCTATACCAACCTGGTATTTAGCAGAAGCTAATGCTTGTCAAGTAAAGAGTGCCATAGCCAGTTAGTTTAGGAGTTTTATCTTTTGGTCGTTTACATCTTTCAAAGAACAGAAACATTTCCACCATCAAAATGTCCGCCTCATCAAGATCAGTGAGTCCAGAAATGTTTTTACATGAGACGTGAAACGCTCCTGGTGAAATGTTATTTCCTACCTTGATTCTTCAGCGGCAGCGGCATCGTCTCCCTGAGTTTGCTGAGTAAGTTTCTCATCTCCTTCATGTCTCTGCCAACAGAAACGGCTCAGGATGAGTGACGTGGTGAAACAGAAAGCGGAGGAAGAGCAGAGCAGAGCAGCACCTCTCTATGTTGTCGATATCCGTCCCCACCAGCCACGTCTCTTGGGGATAATCGATGGGAGACGACGACCGGTCCTCCAGGATGGGAACGTCCGAGCTCTCGTCCATCCGGAAGTCGACTCTGGGCTCCGAGTCGGTTCCTGCTGGGAGGAAAACCCACAAATAAAACAACAACACAGACCTGCTGTCTGCCTGCAGGAGGACCAGAGTTTCACTTTAAGCTTTAATGATTTCCTTGGAAAAAGTTTAATAATAATTTAATCAACTCTCTGCTGCCATCTGGTGGTCAAACAAAGCGTTAATAACCCTACAATCTCAGACATGTTTGATAAAATCAAACGTGGGGGGTGTACTTTCTTTTCACCGCCGTATCGCTCACAACGTCTGGTTTTATTATCAAAATATATTAAACAAAATGCATCTATTTGCTAATATTCTGTTTAATTCCATGAAATAAGAGCTGTAGTTAGCTGTTAGCGGTGGTGGGACACGTCCGCTAAGGCGCTAATAGCAGAGCTAACTTGTCACTTAGCGCATTAGCAGTTTTGATCATTTTGAAAACGTTTAGCGCACTTATAGCTTCCCCTAATCTCAAATCATATCCTGTCTGAGCTGACATAGTAACTAATTACATCTACTTAGTAACTTTTTAAAAAATATAAACTGTTTTTACTTCATTATGAAGTATTTCTGCTCTGGATTTTCTACCCACTGAATGAAAAACAAACATGTTTTTGTTAAAGTTTAAGATGTTTTTTACCTTTTCAGCTAGCGGTGTGTGTCTGTGGTTGTAAGAAAAGCCTCTGAAAGCAGTGAAAGTGTTTCTGGTTCAGTTCTGGTTCAGTGTTTCTGGTTCAGTTCTGGTTCAGTGTTGCTGGTTCAGTGTTTCTGGTTCAGTGTTTCTGGTTCAGTGTTTCTGGTTCAGTTCTGGTTCAGTGTTGCTGGTTCAGTGTTTCTGGTTCAGTTCTGGTTCAGTGTTGCTGGTTCAGTTCTGGTTCAGTGTTTCTGGTTCAGTGTTTCTGGTTCAGTTCTGGTTCAGTGTTTCTGGTTCAGTTCTGGTTCAGTTCTGGTTCAGTGTTGCTGGTTCAGTGTTTCTGGTTCAGTTCTGGTTCAGTGTTTCTGGTTCAGTGTTTCTGGTTCAGTTCTGGTTCAGTGTTTCTGGTTCAGTGTTTCTGGTTCAGTTCTGGTTCAGTGTTTCTGGTTCAGTTCTGGTTCAGTGTTTCTGGTTCAGTTCTGGTTCAGTTCTGGTTCAGTGTTTCTGGTTCAGTGTTTCTGGTTCAGTTCTGGTTCAGTGTTGCTGGTTCAGTTCTGGTTCAGTGTTTCTGGTTCAGTTCTGGTTCAGTTCTGGTTCAGTGTTTCTGGTTCAGTTCTGGTTCAGTGTTGCTGGTTCAGTTCTGGTTCAGTGTTTCTGGTTCAGTTCTGGTTCAGTGTTGCTGGTTCAGTGTTTCTGGTTCAGTTCTGGTTCAGTGTTTCTGGTTCAGTGTTTCTGGTTCAGTTCTGGTTCAGTGTTTCTGGTTCAGTGTTTCTGGTTCAGTTCTGGTTCAGTGTTGCTGGTTCAGTGTTTCTGGTTCAGTTCTGGTTCAGTGTTTCTGGTTCAGTTCTGGTTCAGTGTTTCTGGTTCAGTTCTGGTTCAGTGTTTCTGGTTCAGTGTTGCTGGTTCAGTTCTGGTTCAGTGTTTCTGGTTCAGTTCTGGTTCAGTGTTGCTGGTTCAGTTCTGGTTCAGTGTTTCTGGTTCAGTTCTGGTTCAGTGTTTCTGGTTCAGTTCTGGTTCAGTGTTTCTGGTTCAGTTCTGGTTCAGTGTTTCTGGTTCAGTGTTTCTGGTTCAGTGTTGCTGGTTCAGTGTTTCTGGTTCAGTGTTTCTGGTTCAGTGTTTCTGGTTCAGTGTTGCTGGTTCAGTTCTGGTTCAGTGTTTCTGGTTCAGTGTTTCTGGTTCAGTGTTTCTGGTTCAGTGTTTCTGGTTCAGTTCTGGTTCAGTGTTTCTGGTTCAGTTCTGGTTCAGTGTTGCTGGTTCAGTTCTGGTTCAGTGTTTCTGGTTCAGTGTTTCTGGTTCAGTTCTGGTTCAGTTCTGGTTCAGTGTTGCTGGTTCAGTTCTGGTTCAGTGTTTCTGGTTCAGTTCTGGTTCAGTGTTGCTGGTTCAGTGTTTCTGGTTCAGTTCTGGTTCAGTTCTGGTTCAGTGTTGCTGGTTCAGTGTTTCTGGTTCAGTGTTTCTGGTTCAGTGTTTCTGGTCCAGTGTTGCTGGTTCAGTTCTGGTTCAGTGTTTCTGGTTCAGTGTTGCTGGTACCTCTCCGGTGCAGCTGCAGGACCCCCAGCAGGCACATGGACTTGAGCATCTCGGTTATGAACATCTCCAGGCAGCACTGCAGCTGGATGAAGAGCCGGCAGATTTCAGGATGGATCTGTCCGTCCTCCGGCCTGCAGGACACAAGATGGATGAGGATGTTCCAGATTTAGACTCACTAATGCATGAGGAGGAAAAGTGATGATAAAAACCCAGAAACCCTGCGGACCTGAAATGTCTGCACACTTTATCAATGTGTTGCATCATTTGCTAAACATGTTTGTTTTCTTTTATGAGTTTGTGTGAAATTCAATGATGTGTTTTAGAAAATATGCATAAAATATCCTGCTGCTTTGTTTTTAATGAGGTTTATCCACCTTCACTTTATTTAATCTGTTCTAGTTTCATTTTGTTTTTATTCTGTTTTTTTTTTTTACTTGTGTATGAAAAAGTAAAACAATGACAGATAATAAATAATTTTCAATCTGATTAAATAATTTAATTTATTGTTTTAGGTTTCGGATGTTTTGTTGTGGACATTTGAGATAAATGACTTTTCTATTTGCAATTTTCAGGTAATTTCAGATTATTTCAAAAACGACAATATTATAATAAATCATTTATCGTCCAGGAAAATAACAAAAACAAACCAGAAATCAATACTAAAACGTTAATAATTAGTTTTTATGCTGCTCCACGTCACTGCGGTTTGCGTTCACCCCGATCCGGAGATGACGGCCAGGTCCTGGTGCGCGGCCCGGGCCATGGAGCATCCTTTGGACCGGGTCTGGTGCATCTGAGCCCGCAGAGACGGACAGTCCACCGAGATCTCCCCGACAGAAATGACCTGCTCCCGGTACAGAGCCACCAGCGTGTTGAACTCCTGAACCGTCTGAAACCGTCACCAGTAAAGGAGGATGAATCAGAGCGGAGCGGCTCGCATTGATTTCACCGTGTTTCTCTCTACCCACCATCCTGCTGTCGTCCACCGCCGCCTCGGAGCTCTGCCGCCGCTCCGGATCCGCCTGCGCCGCCTTGCTGATGGGGAAGATGCTCCCTGCGGATCTTGGGCGCTTTTTCCGCCCGTACGGTGCGGAACACATGCATGCACCCCCGTCCGCCGGAGCCCACCCAGAGAGAGAGGCACCCCAAAATAAAAAGATCCAACAACAAAAAAAAAAAAAAGATCCAACAAAACGAGTCAGCTCAGGCGGATGAGAGCCCGGATCGGAGGGCCTCCCTTCCCCGGCTGTAAGCGCTGGTTTCCCGGGGAAACAGGAGCTGGTGTCCGGCCGATGGGAGCCGCTTCTGCATCCCAGCCGAGATGGAGTCACCTTCAGCCGCCTGTGAAGGCCGACAGGAGGGGGGCAGGCTGCGCGGCTTCCTTCCGCCTCAGCCTCGCGTCTGAGGAGCCAACAGCAAAACAAGTCGTCACCTCGGAACGAGATTAACCGTTTAGCGCCGTGAGAGCAAGAAAATGCTCACAAAAATAAACTAACAGGGTTAAAAAACACCGACATGTTTTAGTTTCAATAGATGGGAAGTATAGGTTCAGCTGTTTATGGGGTGCAGTTTGTAAAGTAAGAGCGATAATTTGAGTTTGTTTTTCAAGTTATTCATTCATCACAGTTTAAAACTATGGAACTAATTAGGAAGAAATATTTAGTTTGAAATGTTGTAAGTTAAATGTTTAGTTAAATAAATCTACTCAGTTTTTTAGTTAGAAAGAAAATTAAGATTTAAGCTAAATCAAGTAAATTTAGTCAGACTTGGTTTGGTCCTTTGTCAAACCAACCAAACCCTGTGAGCAGCCAGTTCCCCTCCTGGCCTGTGGGGGCGCTGCAGCAAGAACCACTGAAGGAAACGAGACAAAAACCTCTGAAGACACCGAAACGTAAATAAAAATGGCGTCGTATCAGATTTTTAGCGTTGGTCGGATTTCTGTTTAGTTCTTAGCCGTTTCTCCTGCTAGCGCTAAGCTAACGTGTGTGTGTTTTTGTTGGATTTATCTGTCCTTCTGAGGACACAGGAACGACAATGACTCAGCACGAAAACATTTACAGCCGTGAAAAGTGGAGAAATTTATTTTTACAAGTAGTTGGAAGCGTTTCGTTTAGCACCTCTCTGTGGTCCTGCAGGGTTTAAAAAGCCTCTCGAGTTCATAAATCATGTGCAAACTAACAGCAGGACATGTGCAGAAGCTCATGTGAGTAAGGTGAAGAAGAACCCGGCGAGGTAGAGGAGCAGCGCCACGGAGATGACGAAGAGGACGATGAGCGTGGCGAAGGGCAGCTGAGGAAGGGCCTGCGTGCTGAGGTCAAAGGGTCGCTGAGTCAGGCGCCAGCGTTGCCACGCGGCCTCCGCGCTTTGCCCATGACCTGCAGCACAACGGAGCAGAGGTCAGAGGTCACCAGACACGACGACCTTCAGGAACATATTCACAGATCAGCTGAACGTTAAACTGAAAACTGAAGTTTCTGACTAAGCACAAGATTTTAATTCAACATTTTTAAACAAAGAATCTATTTTGTTTTGAGCAACTAAACCAGGATTGGAGTTAATTCTGTAAAACAGTCGCTATAGTTACCAAAGTTTAATACAAATACAAAAAAAATAATCTGATTCTGAGCGACGAGGCTCAAAACAGAAATAAAAACAATTATTAAGATAAATATTAAGTATTATAAAAAGCAATAAGATGAAATTAATACTTTTAAACCGGGTCCTCTTGGGTAAATAGATGTGAAGTGTAATGACACACCTGAGCCACCAGGGGCAGCAAAGCTGCGGTGCATTATATTTAAATGGAAAAGTCTTAATAATAATAATAATAATAATAATAATAATAATAATAATGTTTTGGACAAATTGGTGCCAGAAAGTGTTTGAAAATACCAGAATTTATGGTTTTTGTTTGATTCTGTTTTAATTTCACGGTTTTCCAGCAAACTGATCCCAACATGGAGTCCAGCAGCGTCCAGAACCTGGTTTGGGTCAGTTTATTGGGAACGTGACATTTTACCATCCAACAGGGACAAAACTCCTGATTGGTTCTGAACTGAAAGAGGAGCCATTTTGGACACCAGAGGTGTTAGTTACTGGCCCGGTCAAACCCAGTTGGACCCGGTTCAAACCCATCAGCAGTTTGAGTAAAAGTGAAAACGTCCTGACAGCACAGGAAGCGGGTCGGCTCTCTGGAGCTGGGCAGCGGCCAGCGGGAGCTCAGCGAGTTCTGGAAGTTCTGCCTGCGCGTCGCCCAGACCTTCGGGAACAGAGTCTTGGCCCGGTGGTCCAGCTCTGTGGGAGGAAGAGCAGCGGGGTCAGAACTGGAGGGCTTAGTCTGAGACCGTGACCCGGTCGGGTCGGGTCGGCGCCGACCTCTGTGGAAGCCGGTGTTGGCGATGATGCGGCGGCAGAGCGGGCAGGGCGTGTGGGCGGCGCGGTTCCGGGCCAGGCGGCGCAGACACGGCTCGCAGAAGACGTGAGCGCAGGGCAGGCAGCTGCGCGGCCGGAAGAAGACGTCCAGACACACGGCGCAGGTCAGACCGTCCCGGTCCACGTCCTCACAGGCCAGAGGATGGGCTGGGGACGACTGGGACACACAGGTCAGAGGTCAGATTAAACCAACATTAATAAGAAACATTGTTCAGATATTTAACTGTTTTTATTTGAGTCATTTTATGACCTGAACTTGTTTTAATCGTCTCATTTTACAGAAATGAATAAATAAAAGTTTTAATAATAATCTCATTGATTGCCTCTGCTCTTCCTCACCTGCTCCTCCTCTTCCTCTTCCTCCTCTTCCTCCTGCAGACGGCTCTGCTGCCATCTCTCTCTCCTCCTCTGCTTCCTCCTCCGACTCTTCAGTCGGTTCTGGTCCGTTTTGCTCAGTCTGTTCCGGGCCAAGGAGCTCAGAACCTCGGGGCCCCGAGAGGAGGACACCTGGCCAGGAGAGAGCCAGAACCGGGTCAGAACTAGGTCAGAACCAGGTCAAAACCGGGTCAGAACCAGGTCAGAACCTGGTCAGAACTGGGTCAGAACCGGGCCAGAACCAGGTCAGAACCGAATCAGAACCAGTTCAGAACCGGCAGCTCAACCAAAGTGGTTTCGGTTCTGACCCGTTTGGTTTTCCTGAGTGTTTCAAGCGTCTCATGATTCTCGCAGTGGAGTTTCGCAGGTTGGAGCCACAACTCAGAATTTCAGCCATTGTTGACAGAAAAACGCAGAAAATCCACTGAGACACTCAGAAACTTCTGAGCTCCAAAAGTCAAGAATCTGAGAGAAAAATCGCAGAAATTTTCTAGAAAAAACTTGAACATTTCTGAGGTTCAGAAGTCGAACATTTTAGAAATCTAGTGAAACTTCCTGTAAGGCAGTTTGAATCGTCTTGTACATGAAATGTGATTCACAAATAAATTCATGCTAGCCTGACCATGACAACGTTGAATGTAGATGTGCTGTGGAATTTGGTGCGTTTCGGTTCAGTTAAATCAAAATGGCCACCGAAACACTGACAGATCTGACAGATCATCAGTAGATGTGTAAATGATCTAATCAATGTTTATTAATAATCACAAAGTAAACATTGGGCCTGTGTGGGAAACGTTTGTGTCATTTCTGGTGTTGAATCCTGAGGTTTCATCTTGCTAACAGATTCTACCGGTGAAAGTAAAACAATCGTCTTTTTTCCCTCCGGTGTTGTGAATTTTCCAGATTTAAACAACAACGTCCAACATTAAAAACGAACCGTTTCCTCCTCCTGCCGCTCTGCTTCCCCCTCAGAGGTGAAATAAACTTCATCTGCTTCCGGAGGCGCTGAAGACGACAATGCTAACTGCACTAATGATGCTAATCCTGCCGGAGCTCCAGACTCCCAGGGGACGCCGTCGCTCTGCACCTCACTATCCTGTTCAGCCTCGAGTTCTGCTGCTGTCCTGACTGACGAGTCCAGCTCCGTGTCTCCGGCGGCACCGTGCTGTGGGGCCCCACCGGCGCAGACCGGGCCCAGAGCGGGCTCCTCCTGCTGGGCAGCCTGCGCCGACCCGCGGCCCGTCCCGTGCAGCGGGACGAAGAGGAGGCGGGGCTTCTGGTCCAGATCCACGCGGCTGCGGCTGAAGTGGACGGTGGCGTCGCGGCCGCAGGGGCAGCGGTACTGGTTCAGGAAGCTGAAGCTGCCCAGCCGGGCCCCGCAGTGGAAGCAGTTCAGCTTCCCGGACGTCCAGACGGCCTGAGGACGAGACGGCAGGTTGTGGAAGACTATAGAAACGGTTCTGATCACAGATTGGCGGCGCTCAGCCGACCTGATTCTGCTTCAACCTGGTTGACGCCGGTCAGATTTGGTTCACTTCAGGCTGCAGTGTGAACGCAGCCTGAAGTGAACCAAATCTGACCGTCATGATGAGAACATCAAACAGGAAGAGGAGAAAACTGACCTGCTGAACTGAGGTCCAGATCCACTCTGGTAGGTTATCAACATCCATGTGCCAGATGAAGCAGGGGCCCGAACCGGAGTCCACTTCCTGGACACACAAACCGAGCTTCCAGTAAAACACAGAGACCCAAAATAAATTCACTCAGTGGAAAAACGGCAGTTTTACGCTGCGATGAGGTGGTTTTATAAATGCATCAAAATAAATGTGTCTCAGGAAAATAAATGGAAATATATGAGTCACATGATCAACAGCAGGATGTTACTACTGAGGGAAACCACAAAGAAGACAACAGGAAGTGGATTTACGACATTCAAATGAGATGGTTGGATAAAAGTGAACAAATCTAAACTTGTTCTCCAGAGTTCACAGGAAGTGCCTTACGTCCACTTCCTTCACTGACTCTCCACATTAATGGTGCTACGTTAATAAATAACGAGTAAAAACAAAAGTCTGAACTGGATGAAGACACAGACAGAGACGCTGAACGTCTGAGGCTCCAAACCAAACCAGTTTGATTCCATTGAAATGAAACTCGTCACTGACCCCCACCAGAGACTTGGCGTCTCCGACGGCCCTGCGGCAGCGACGGCAGCGGAGCTTCTTTCCGTTCATCTTCACCCACCTGGCAGGAGCAGATCAGTCCTTCTGCTGGTCAGGAGGGATGACAGCACAAACCAGACAGGTCAGAGGTCAACGGATTATTACAAACATCTTCAAAATGATATTTTATTCACCAATTCTGTTAAAAAAAAGGTGAACATTTTTACTGGTTCTGCCTTACAGCTACACTTTTTCCCTCCACTAAACATTCCACTCACCTCTCAGAATCAGCTGTAGGGTGTTGCCATGGAGACGGATGTTTGGGTTTTGTTAACTTCGTGACCTGATCCCAGAATCACCAACTGTCTGCCATCCCATCACAAGCATTTAGGCCTGAAACTGACTGTAAAAAGCATCAACGGTTCAAAGCAACTGATGGAAACGTCCCGACTGGTGATCTAAACCCAGTTAGAGCTTCTTTAAAACGGGAAATATTACAGATTATTTAACAATTCAGGACTTTATCACAGCTGAGCTCGTTAAAAACACACCTGCTGATACTGAAAAAATTCTTAATACCATCCAGCTGTTGACATCTTTACAAAGTTTAACACACGCATCAGTCCCGCTAACACTTAGCATTAATATCACAACTTAGCTGTTACTTTTCCTCTAAACGTCTCGCTAAAAGTCCGTCCAAACAGTTTAAACTCCAGTTAACTTCGCCAAACTTAACCAAATAAACAGCAGTTTTCTCCCGTTGAGGTTTGAAATGTGCAGCGAGCTAACTTTTAAAGTGTCGATCTTATAACTTATAGTCAGTTTTTCCACAGTTAGGCTTACCGTAAATAACTTTTAAACGTTTAAAACGGTCGAGGTGACGAAGTGCTGAGAATTTAAATCTCTTCGTGACAACAGGAAAAGTGAGAATCTACGGGACGGCCGTTGGGCCAAAAATGACCAGAGCGCTCGCCGTCCCAAAAGCCGGCAAAGGAGAATAATTTCGCTTTTCTGTGATAATAATTACATTAAGCCGTAAAAAAAAAAACGTATGGGAAATTATAGTAACAATAGTGTCCCCCTGCTGGTTTATTTATGTAACTACACTTAGAAAATAGAAGCATCGTAATGTTTGGAGGTAAAAATCAATTTGTATTGACAAAAAAAGTGCTGAAAATATAATAATTTACTTTTTCACAGTTTGTTAGTGTAATAAAAATTATTTTTTTATTTAGATCAAAGGGAAATAAATCATATAATATAATCCAATTATCTTCAGAGTCGTTGATATCATAATAATGATAATAATGATCATATTAACTATTTTAATATTGTTATTACTATTATTATAATATAATACTATTAAAATAATGATAATAATATCAATAGTAACAATTGCGATTATTATTTAAAATAGCTTAGCTTAAGGTGTATCATTCAGAACTTTAGCTTAATATACATAATTTTTATATTGTAATAATATAATATTGTAATAAAAAGTAGAATATATATATATTGTTTGCATGTTCTCCCTGTGCATGGTGGGTTTTCTCTAGGTACTCCGGTTTCCTCCCACAGTCCAAAAACATGACTGTCAGGTTAATTGGCCTCTCTAAATTGCCCCTAGGTGTGAGTGTGTGTGTGCATGGTTGTGTGTCTCTGTGTTGCCCTGTGACAGACTGGCGACCTGTCCAGGGTGACCCCACCTCTCGCCCAGAACGTTAGCTGGAGAGGCACCAGCAACCCTCCTGACCCCACTGAGGGACAAGAGTGCAAGAAAATGGATGGATGGATATATATATATATATATATATATATATATATATATATATATATATATATATATATATATATATATATATATATATATATATACACACACACAGTGGGGCAAAAAAGTATTTAGTCAGCCACCAATTGTGCAAGTTCTCCTACTTAAAAAGATGAGAGAGGCCTGTAATTTTCATTATAGATGTACCTCAACTATGAGAGACAAAAGGAAAAAAAAATCCAGAAAATCACATTTTCTGATTTTTAAAGAATTTATTGGCAATATATGGTGGAAAATAAGTATTTGGTCAATAACAAACAGGCAAGATTTCAGGCTCTCACAGCCGTGTAACTTCTTCTGTAAGAGGCTCCTCTGTCCTCCACTTGCTACCTGTATTAATGGCACCTATTTGAACTCAGTATAAAACACACCTGTCCACAACCTCAAACAGTCACACTCTAAACTCCACCATGGCCAAAACTGGAGAGCTGTCAAAGGACACCCGAAACAAAATGATAAACCTGCACCTAGCTGGGAATACTGAATCTGCAATAGGTAAACAGCTTGGTGTAAAGAAATCAACTGTGGGATCAATTATTAGAAAATGGAACAAGACCACTGATAATCTCCCTCGATCTGGGGCTCCACGCAAGATCTCACCCTGTGGGGTCAAAATGATCACAAGAATGGTGAACAAAAATCCAGAACCACACGGGGGAACCTAGTGAATGACCTGCAGAGAGCTGGGACCAAAGTAACAAAGGCTACCATCAGTAACACACTACGCCGCCAGGGACTCAAACCTGCAGTGCCAGACGTTCCCCCTGCTTAAGCCAGTACATGTCAAGGCCCGTCTCAAGTTTGCTAGAGAGCATTTGGATGATCCAGAAGATGACTGGGAGAATATCATATGGTCATATGAAACCAAAGTAGAACTTTTTGTTCAAAACTCTACTCGTCGTGTTTGGAGGAGAATGAATGCTGAGTTGCATCCAAAGAACACCATGCCTACTGTGAAGCATGGGGGTGGAAACATCCTGCTTTAGGGCTGTTTTTCTGCCAAGGGACCAGGACGACTGATCCGTGTAAAGGAAAGAATGAATGGGGCCATGTATCGTCACATTTTGAGTGAAAACCTCCTTCCATCAACAAGGGCATTGAAGGTGAAACGTGGCTGGGTCTTTCAGCAGGACGATGATCCCAAACACACCACCCGGGTAACAAAGGAGTGGCTTCGTAAGAAATATTTTAAGGTCCTGGAGTGGCCTAGCCAGTCTCCAGATGTCAACCCCATAGAAAATCTGTGGAGGGAGTTGAAAGTCCGTGTTGTCCAGCGACAGCCCCAGAACATCACAGCTCTAGAGAAGATCTGCATGGAGGAATGGGCCAAAATACCAGCAACAGTGTGTGAGAACCTTGTGAAGACTTGCAGAAAACGTTTGATCTCTGTCATTGCCAACAAAGGGTATATAACAAAGTATTGAGATGAACAAATACTTATTTTCCACCATATTTTGCCAATAATTCTTTAAAAATCAGAAAATGTGATTTTCTGGATTTTTTTTTTCCTTTTGTCTCTCATAGTTGAGGTACATCTATGATGAAAATTACAGGCCTCTCGTCTTTTTAAGCGGGAGAACTTGCACAATTGGTGGCTGACTAAATACTTTTTTGCCCCACTATATATATATATATATATATATATATATATATATATATATATATATATATATATATATATATAGCAGAATATGGACTGGAAGCCCCGAGATCAAAGTGGGGAAAAACCCCCAAAAGTGGTGGAGAATGACCGAGCTAAGATCCTGTGGGACTTCCAGATCCAGACAGACAAGATGGTGATGGAGAACCAACCGGACATTGTGGTGGTGGATAAAGAACAGAGGAAAGCCGTTGTGGTGGATGTAGCAATACCAAGTGACTACAACATCAGGAAAAAGGAGCATGAGAAATTGGAGAAATACCAGGGCCTCAGGGAGGAACTGGAAAAGACCTGGAAGGTGAAGACCACAGTGGTGCCTGTGGTCATCGGGGCCCTCGGGGCAGTCACCCCCAAACTGGAGCAGTGGCTCAAACAGATCCCAG